>NC_084732.1:34187779-34807779 GCF_033978785.1 Entelurus aequoreus | reverse complement strand
TATCAGCGAGTTGGAGACAGAAAAAAAGTTAATTTATCGACCTCCTCCATTTTTATCTTCATACCAACTAATTAGGGAAGCCAAGGAGTAAAAATTGTATTTGGTTGATGGCTTCAAGCAATCAGGCGACGTTTGACGACACAATAAAAAACTGAGAACCCGATTTACAAAAGGTTTGCGTGTACTAAAAACACGTGCAAACCTGACAGCACACGCAAAGCTGATCTACTAAGGTCATGCGCAGAGGATTGTGTCTCTTAGATATACAAAATAACTAACACAATAGGCTTTTCTGTCATGAAAATGCAGAATATGTGTTTTAATAGAATGACCACCATACTGGGAGGGGATGCTAAGATATTCACTTAGCGCTCACAATGTGATCTATCAAGACTGAAAGTGAGGTGGCGACTTGTCAAGGGTGTACCCCGCCTTCCACCCGAATGCAGCTGAGATAGGCTCCAGCACCCCCCGCGACCCCAAAAGGGACAAGCGGTAGAAAATAGATGGATAGATGGAAGACTGAAAGTGTTTGCCGTCACTCTTCTGCATCCATATTCAGCACGCTTGGAAGGTAAGTGCAAACTGACAGTTATGCACAAATGGATGGTCACTGTGGCTGTTACTTTCCCAGATGGCTCAGAGTCTAGGGATCGTAGGAGAACGGAACATAAAAAGTGTATAAACCAAATGAGGTGTAAATTAAGGCACCGAAGCCAAGAATTGAAAACAACACTAGTGTTATTGAAAAGTAACCATGGTGGGGGGGTTACAACAGGACACAACACTAGCCTAGCTTGGGAATACAGGTGCTGTCAAAGAAATGAACAAAACATACCAAAAGACACCTCTGAAAAAGAAAGGTAAGCTTACTAACTACAGTTATTTAATTAGCATAAACCAAAAACCTGCCTACCTACTCTAGCCAAAGAGGGAGTCCAAAACCTGCAAGGGTGACAGCCACCACTATGCCTGGTGTCTCTATACACAAACAAGTCCTACGTGTGTAGTGTATGGAGGCCTCTGTCTAACCTTTCCCAAGACTAGGCTGCACACTAAACTGTAGTGATGGGTCCGGCAACACCGATGCATCGGCGCATGCGTCGAGCTCATAGAGCAAAACCCTGTGTCGGTGCGCGTACCGCTTTTAGAAAGTCACGTGACCGATCACGAGCTGTTTCGGTCACGTGACCGATACGCGAACTGTGTTGCACTGACGCCTCCTCTGTGCCCTGTGAGCGGGTCTTTTCTACAGCTGGAGAAATAATAACTAAGAAGAGAAATCGTCTAAAATTTAATAAGTTGGAAAAACTGGTATTTTTTAAAATAAAAATGTGTAAAAAAAAAAAAAAAACAATTCCCAGTCCACAAGCATCCTCATTCACAACACGTTCTCTTAGATTTCCATGTTATGATACATGTTCACATTATTTATTGACTGTATCTAAAAAAGATAAAAATATATTTTTATTTAAATGAAGATATGAAATAATCCTAAATGAAATACAATGACTTGGTTTATATTATTGTATATACTAGGTCACAAAATCAGTGTCAGTGGAGTCGGTCCATAGGTTGCCTGTAGGGATTTTTAATGTCCAGCAGATGTCAGTATTTAGTGACACAGTATCGACACAGTATCAATACAGTTTTGCAATGTGTCGAAACGCTTCATGACGCCTCATCAACCCATCACTACTAAACAGATACTTACAAAAGTTGAAAGGTAAAAAAAAAATGAAGACAAAAAACAGGTGGCACAAGTTAAGCAAAGAGTTTGACAAAAATGAGTACAAAACAAAGTAGCGTCTATCAATGCTCCACACAGCATGTCAGAAAAAGAATCCACCTGATCCAGTGGTGAGCAGGTGGTTTTAAGCAGGCTGGGAGGATGAATGGTGGACCGGGATTGGCTGGCTGATTATCAGGTGAAATGAGGAGCAGCTGGGAACAGGAACCGGTTGATTGGCAGCAGAGGCAGTGAATGAGTGACCTGTAGAAACAATAGAAGAAGAAACACAAAACAAACAAACCACCACTACGAACGTAACAGTGGCAAAGAGGAGGCAATTTGTGCAACTACAAAAACTCAGAGTGAGACTCTTCCATGCACGTTTATGACTGTCAGAAATAATAATAAAAATATTAGTCCAATAATTCCATTTTTGAGTTACTGGTTGACTTAAGGGCTGATTGGAATCTTCCATTTGACAAAACTTCTTGCATCATGCAAAACTTCTTGCATCATGCAAACTTCTTGCATCATGTATCTGGATCATTCCATTGATCTTTGGCGTGCTAAACAGTTGGTTCTGTTGTAGATCGCACTGCAGAAGGGCTTCTACGTTGCCCAGAAAAGGTGGTACAGATTATAATTGTGTGCTGCACGTTCAACAACATGGCAAAACACCAAAAGTTGGAGACAGACACCATGGATGTTCAGCAAATGAATGGTCATAGTTATGGTAAATGGGTTATATTTGTATAGCGCTTTTCTACCTTCAAGGTACTCAAAGCGCTTTGACACTATTTCCACATTCACCCATTCACACACACATTCACACACTGATGGCGGGAGCTGCCATGCAAGGCAGCTAACCACGACCCATCAGGAGCAAAGGGGAAGTGTCTTGCCCGAGGACACAACGGACATGACTAGGGTGGTAAAGGCCGGGGATCAAACCAGGAACCCTCAGGTTGCTGGCACGGCCACTTTCCCATCCATGCCACGCCGTCCCCAAGTTGGTAGTACACGCAAAATCCTCATTTCAATTAGGCGGTCTGTCAACAGTAGCGTTCGTTGCTATGCACTCTGTAAAATAATGTGCCCAGGAGAGAATTACATTAATGTTGAAAATCAGCAAACTTTGGATGTTTATTGGAAGGCTTTATAGGTGGAACAGCTCATATCCCCATAACCTACATTCTTAGACGCCTCTTTTTTTAGCAGTTTTTCACTATTTAGAATGCGCAGAAAAGAGAAAGACGTGTGTTTTTGTCTCACATAAGGGTTGTGAATGATGGGGACAATTCCAAAATAGGTGCAGTTCCCCTTTAACAATTATTAGTACTTTTCACCGTATAAACGTTGTAGCGGTGAATATGATGATGATGATGATCCTAAAAAGAGGAATGGAAAAAGGTTTCCTGTCATGAGAGACAACAAGACAATGAAGTCACATTAAGTATTTTTCTAGCGTGGGAACTTTCACAGGAACTTTCGGACTTACCCGATTAAATAAAGTTCCCACTGGAATTCCACCAAAAACTACCCGTGCAGATTTAGTTCTTCGGGAACGTTTCGGGCGTTGAGGGTATCTGGTTTGGTGGCTGCAGGATTAGGTCTCTGCTATTTGCAGATGATGTGGTCCTGATGGCTTCATCTGGCCAAGATCTTCAGCTCTCACTGTATCGGTTCGCAGCCAAGTGTGAAGGGACTTGGATGAGAATCAGCACCTCCAAGTCCGAGTCCATGGTTCTCGCCCGGAAAAGGGTGGAGTGCCATCTCTGGGTTGGGGAGGAGATCTTGCCCCAAGTGGAGGAGTTCAAGTACCTTGGAGTCTTGTTCACGAGTGAGGGAAGAGTGGATCGTGAGATCGACAGGCGGATCGGTGCGGCGTCTTCAGTAATGCGGACGCTGTATCGATCCGTTGTGGTGAAGAAGGAGCTGAGCCGGAAGGCAAAGCTCTCAGTTTACCGGTCGATCTACGTTCACATCCTCACCTATGGTCATGAGCTTTGGGTCATAACCGAAAGGACAAGATCACGGGTACAAGCGGCCGAAATGAGCTTCCTCCGCCGGGTGGCGGGGCTCTCCCTTAGAGATAGGGTGAGAAGCTCTGTCATCCGGGAGGAGCTCAAAGTAAAGCCGCTGCTCCTCCACATCGAGAGCAGCCAGATGAGGTGGTACGGGCATCTGGTCAGGATGCCACCCGAACGCCTCCCTAGGGAGGTGTTTCGGGCACGTCCGACCGGTAGGAGGCCACGGGGAAGACCCAGGACACGTTGGGAAGACTATCTCTCCCGGCTGGCCTGGGAACGCCTCGGGATCCCCCGGGAGGAGCTGGACGAAGTGGCTGGGGAGAGGGAAGTCTGGGCTTCTCTGCTTAGGCTGCTGCCCCCGCGACCCGACCTCAGATAAGCGGAAGAAGATGGATGGATGGATGGATGGATGGAACGTTTCGGAGTTCCTGACAGCCAGGTGGAACTTTTAGAATGTTCTCAGAACCTTTTTAGAGGCGGGCTGTGGTGTCCAACGCTGATTGGTTGAACAAACTTAGGGGCGTTCCTAAAACGTATTTTTCAAATATACGCGACGACTTGTTTTTTTCTTCTTTATTGTGTATTTCTATCACAACAATTTGACAATGGAGAGAAAGAAAAACGACATGCAGGAACTTTTGTGAGGCATCTTTGTGCTGAAGAACGCTGATCAGTGGAACTATTTTGGAGTGTTTTTACTCAACCGCAGCATTTAAACAATATGCAGTTTATTATTGTTTATTAGTTTTTACAAATTTCAATTTGATACGGGAAGCTACAAGAAGTGGACACACTCTTTTAAAGGTATTAAAGGAGGAGTATGAAGCCAGACTCAAAGCGGCGACCTTAGCTGCTTCCTACTCTGACTCTGTTGGATAAATGTGGAAAAAAAGGAGGCAGCACACCAGTGGACCAAAGGTAACTAACATCAACTATTTACTTAATTACATGTTGTCAAAGTAGTCAGTGACACTCAACTTGTGTAGTTATTAGCCTCAACCTGAGTGAACAGGATGCTAATGCTAACGAGCTAACGCTAAAGCCGATGTGTTTGTGTTGTCGACGTGAGATAAACCCTGACATTTATTATTTATATATTGTTATTTACAGCTGAAATTGACCAAATTGATCGCCTGACCCTCATGAATTAAGCATTTACCGATATGACGACTTTCCGACTGTTGGACATTGCGCACAAAATCCTGACTTTTTATAAACAATTCGGTACACTTTATCTTTCAAATCATATCACTTTTGTATATTATTGCTTTGTATTTCATCTGCTTACATTTTAGTAAAATGACCTGATATTGTCTGTTTATTTACATGATATCAATATATAAATATGGTAAACCACTCCTCCATACGTCATCAACCTGATTTAAATAACTACCCTGAACTGTGAAATGCGGTGGAAACACAACCACACACTTCTACAGGAACCTTTAGGTTCCAAGCACTAGAGGTTCCTGAACTTTTGGTGGAAAAAGGCCAAATGATTTTGCTGCTTTGTCAGGCCACGACAAAATAAAGTGAAGTGAATTACATTTATATAGCGCTTTTTCTCAAGTGACTCAAAGCGCTTTACATAGTGAAACCCAATATCTAAGTTACATTTAAACCAGTGTGGGTGGCACTGGGAGCAGGTGGGTAAAGCGTCTTGCCCAAGGACACAACGGCAGTGACTAGGATGGCGGAAGCGGGGATCGAACCTGCAACCCTCAAGTTGCTGGTACAGCCGCTCTACCAACCGAGCTATACCGCCCTCATAAAGAGGACTGTTTTCCCTTGGACCTGCACAGACTGGGACTTTTTCACTCTCGCAGCTGCCTGACAAAGACATCAAGCGGAGGAAATAAACCCAGACCGCATAAAGTTAGATATTAAAGTATAAAAACCTTTACTACTTGTACTCACACGTTTATTGACAGACTTTTACGTCCACCTCCATTCATCAGTGAGTTGATGAAAGGCTGCAGTGTAATATGTCCCTGTCTTCTTTCACTGCTGTGCACTACTTCACTTCAAGCTTTTATGCTTGTTCATGTTAACACACACACACACGCACACACACGCACGCACGCACGCACGCACCCACGCACGCACACACACACACACACACACACACACACACACACACACACACACACACACACACACACACGATAATGAAGTGTGGTACACTGAAAAGAGCAGTCAAAGCGGCCTGTTTGATGAGAATATGACAGGACATGGAAATGCGATTAGATGCACTTTACAAGCCTCCCTGTGACGACAAATCACAACGATTGCACGCCCAGCTGATGATATGGCAAATCACTCTGTATGAGTGTGTGTGTGTGTGTGTGTGTGTGTGTGTGTGTGTGCGTGTGTTCCATATTGACGTCTCATTTGCAGCAGCACAGCGTGGTGGCTGTACGCCAGCCACTGAATAACTGTATTATTTTTCTTTTTGCACCCAACTTCCTAAAAATAAAGAGACAATAAATCGGGTGACATCGTGTGCTCTTAAAAGCAGGAATCGATAGCTTGAACTACACTCACACTGCACATAATAATAATAATGGATTAGATTTATATAGCGCTTTTCTAAACACTCAGCGCTTCACAGAGAAGTGAGGACCCATCATTCATTCACACCTGGTGGTGGTAAGCTACATTTGTAGCCACAGCTGCCTTGGGGTAGACTGACGGAAGCGTGGCTGCCAGTTTGCGCCTATGGTCCCTCCGACCACCACCCATTCATTCATTCACCAGTGTGAGCGGCACTAGGGGCAAGGGTGAAGTGTCCTGCCCAAGGACACAACGGCAGTGATTTGGATGGCAAGATGCGGGGAGCGAACCTGCGACTCTCAGGTTTCTGGCACAGTCGCTCAACCCACCACGCCATGCCGCCCCAGTAGATAATACCCTGACTGTCTTGCCGCTTGTGTGCATAATATGCACATTGATAACTAACACTCAACGAATCATAAATGTGCTGCAAAAATATATTTTTGGAATCATTGATGGTGTGTGTGCAACTTTTAATTGTAGAGCTTTTAACGGTGTCTCCTAATTTAATGGCTGGGAGCAATGTTCCCTCTAATTTTTCATGTGTGTGAGCAAACACACAAACACTCTGAGCATTCAGTGGAATACAGACGTGCACACTGTGGCCATACCAGCAGCACATTTGTCTCAAACCTGACATAACAATTTAAATGTCTTATTATTATAATCAAGTGACAGTAGTCAATTTTAAGAGATTATTTTCTAATATATGTGAGTTGGCCCACTTAGATATTGTTTTTTTTTAATCAGCTATGCACTATAGTATTTTATGCCTGGGTGGGGGTCCTGCTTTGGAAAGATTGTGTACCCCTTTCAGAGATCACATTTAGTTCCCCTAAAACATTCACATGTTGCATGAAATGAAGTGTTTATTAACTTTCTGTCTGTAAAATAAATATTTTTATTAGCATTTCTGTAATCTACTAGACATCATTTCATGATTAATATCCCAAAATGTACATTCTTAATAAATGACAGTAGAATAAGCACACATCTGATTGAGGAGTCATAGTATAACGACCTGGAATTTACACTTTGTTTAGGTGTTGGAGTTGTCCAACTTTGTGTGTGGCCATAAACGCATCAGTGGCTAATTGCCATAGTGTATGTGTTTGTGCAGGTGAGAGAGAGAGCAAGCGGCTGCTGTTGATATAACAGATGACAAAGAGTTGCTTTTAGCTTGGTTTGTACGGTAGACAATGACTAGTTTTGCTAGATAGAAGTATTTTACACATTTTTGGGTGTGGTTATGGCCGCTAAATAAAGGGACCGATGGAATTCCTGTCCTCCTTAAAGTGTCACCACAGACGTTACAATAATTGAACAGTGTTGACAAACATTGTTTTATCTGTTGTGGCCGCCTTTCGTCACCTGTTACTCACAGTTGCATTGCAAAATCATACAAAACAAATGATTTGTTTATTTTGTTTAGAGTGGGATTTGATTTTGTGCGCGGCATAGATTTGCTGTGCGCAGAGGACGCGTGAGCAGTGCGCAATTGCGCAGGCGCGCACCTTAGAGGGAACGTTGGATGGGAGTGCTTATATAACTGTGGGGAGTGCAAGACCACTTTTATAGTAAGAGTAATGGTCAGGGAGAGACACTGTTTGGTCAGTTGTTCTTTTATATTTGTACATTATTACTAAGACTACATACTACACAAATATACATGTTGAAATATATTATAAAAATGTGTTTTCTGAAGTGCAAGGTCACTGCAGTTGTCCACCAGGACGTTTTAGAGCACTTCATGCTTCCCGCTGCTGACCAACTTAATGGAGATGCAGATTTCAATTTCCAACAAGACCTGGCACCTGCCCAGACTGCCAAAATCACCAGTAGCTGGTTTAAGGACCATGGTATCCCTGCCCGTAATTGGTCAGCAAACTCGCCTGACCTCAACACTATAGAAAATCTATTGCCAAAGGAAAATGAGTACGCCAGACCCAACAATGCAGAAGAGCTGAAGGTGAAGGTGAAACTTGAGTTAGGCACATGTTCTAATTTTCTGAAGATACTGAATTTAGGATTTTCATTACTTTTTCGGTTATACTCATCGTCCCACCCATTTACAAACCCCGTTTCCATATGAGTTGGGAAATTGTGTTAGATGTAAATATAAACGGAATACAATAATTTGCAAATCATTTTCAACCCATATTCAGTTGAATATGCTACAAAGACAACATATTTGATGTTCAAACTGATAAACATTTTTTTTTGTGCAAATAATCATTAACTTTAGAATTTGATGCCAGCAACACGTGACAAAGAAGTTGGGAAAGGTGGCAATAAATACTGATAAAGTTGAGGAATGCTCATCAAACACTTATTTGGAACATCCCACAGGTGAACAGGCAAATTGGGAACAGGTGGGTGCCATGATTGGGTATAAAAGTAGATAATAGTTTCCATGAAATGCTCAGTCATTCACAAACAAGGATGGGGCGAGGGTCACCACTTTGTCAACAAATGCGTGAGCAAATTGTTGAACAGTTTAAGAAAAACCTTTCTCAACCAGCTATTGCAAGGAATTCAGGGATTTCACCATCTACGGTCCGTAATATCATCAAAGGGTTCAGAGAATCTGGAGAAATCACTGCACGTAAGCAGCTAAGCCCGTGACCTTCGATCCCTCAGGCTGTACTGCATCAACAAGCAACATCAGTGTGTAAAGGATATCACCACATGGGCTCAGGAACACTTCAGAAACCCACTGTCAGTAACTATAGTTGGTCGCTACATCTGTAAGTGCAAGTTAAAACTCTCCTATGCAAGGCGAAAACCGTTTACCAACAACACCCAGAAACGCCGTCGGCTTCGCTGGGCCTGAGCTCATCTAAGATGGACTGATACAAAGTGAAAAAGTGTTCTGTGGTCAGACGAGTCCACATTTCAAATTGTTTTTGGAAACGGTGGACGTCGTGTCCTCCAGACCAAAGAGGAAAAGAACCATCCGGTTTGTTATAGGCGCAAAGTTGAAAAGCCAGCATCTGTGATGGTATGGGGGTGTATTAGTGCCCAAGACATGGGCACTAATACATCTACATCTGTGAAGGCGCCATTAATGCTGAAAGGTACATACAGGTTTTGGAGCAACATATGTTGCCATCCAAGCAACGTTACCATGGACGCCCCTGCTTATTTCAGCAAGACAATGCCAAGCCACGTGTTACATCAACGTGGCTTCATAGTAAAAGAGTGCGGGTACTAGACTGGCCTGCCTGTAGTCCAGACCTGTCTTCCATTGAAAATGTGTGGCGCATTATGAAGCCTAAAATACCACAACGGAGACCCCCGGACTGTTGAACAACTTAAGCTGTACATTAGGCAAGAATGGGAAAGAATTCCACCTGAGAAGCTTAAAAAATGTGTCTCCCCAGTTCCCAAACGTTTACTGAGTGTTGTTAAAAGGAAAGGCCATGTAACACAGTGGTGAACATGCCCTTTCCCAACTACTTTGGCACGTGTTGCAGCCATGAAATTCTAAGTTAATTATTATTTGCAAAAAAAAAAAAGTTTATGAGTTTGAACACCAAATATCTTGTCTTTGTAGTGCATTCAATTGAATATGGGTTGAAAAGGATTTGCAAATCATTGTATTCCGTTTATATGTACATCTAACACAATTTCCCAACTCATATGGAAACGGGGTTTGTACATGACCAATCTAAATAGGATTGGATTTTGTTTCTGACAACAATTAGTCTCTTTTTTAATTAGTCAACACTGGTTTAGTGAGGGTTGAAGGGAAGGTGGTATGTTTGTGTGTGTGTGCGCGCGGACGAGCACAGGCTGACCCAGGTGATGGACAGAAAAAAGTAAAGATGATATCAAACTAGTGTTTTATCGTGTCCCTTTTTCAGGGGTTCCTCCGCTACCGCGGGTCATTTTGTCAACTTGTAATATACAGTTGCGATCAACAAACAAACAAACAATAATTGAGCTGTTTGGCCACAATACCCAGCAATATGTTTGGAGGAGAAAAGGTGAGGCCTTTAATCCCAGGAACACCATCCCACCGTCAAGCATGGTGGTAGTAGTATTATGCTCTGGGCCTGTTTTGCTGCAAATGGAACTGGTGCTTTAAATGGGCCAATGAAAACGAAGGATTACCTCCAAATTCTTCAGGACAACCTAAAATCATTAAGCCCGGAGGTTGGGTCTTGGGCGCAGTTGGGTGGTCCAACAGGACAATGACCCAAACACATGTCAAAAGTGGTAAAGGAATGGCTAAATTAGGCTAGAATTAAAGTTTTAGAATGGCCTTCCCAAAGTCCTGACTTAAACGTGTGGACAATGCTGAAGAAACAAGTCCATGTCAGAAAACCAACACATTTAGCTGAACTGCACCAATTTTGTCAAGAGGAGTGGTCAAAAATTCAACGAGAAGCTTGCCAGAAGCTTGTGGATGGCTACCAAAAGCGCCTTATTGCAGTGAAACTTGCGAAGGGACATGTAACCAATATTAACATTGCTGTATGTATACTTTTGACCCTGCAGATTTGGTCACATTTTCAGTAGACCCATAATAAATTCATAAAAGAACCAAACTTCATGAATGTTTTTTGTGACCAACAAGTATGTGCTCCAATCACTCTATCACAAAAAAATAAGAGTTGGAAAAATTATTGGAAACTCAAGACAGCCATGACATTATGTTCTTTACAAGTGTATGTAAACTTTTGATCGCGGCTGTATGTGGGTATATTAAAATGTACTTTCTCAATTTCAAACATTTTGATACTAGAAATGCAAATGATGCATGTGTTCGGAAATGGATGATCGACTTAAACATTTCAGATGAAAGAGACATATTGTCAGGACGTGGACTATGAAGTGGTTTGTTTTCCCGAGATGCATAAGAATTGTACCGGACATGGCGTGAAGTTAAATACATGATTTAATAATAGACTATAAAAACTATAAACAAAAGGCGTGCACAAGGCGGGGAACAAACTTGGCTAATAAAACAAAACTAGCACAAAGGCAGAACTATGGAAAAAAAGGAACAAACAAAATGCGCTCACAGCGGAGGTACAAAACAGTGGCTTGAATAAACAAAAAACTTACGTGGCAAGAAAAGAGCAGCATGAACTATGACCTGGACAGAGTAAGCAGCGTGTCAAGAGTGCAGAGCATGAATGTGATGTCGCCAGGCCGACCAACAGAAAATGAAAAGCTTAAATAACACAGACATGATTAACAACAGGTGCGTGAGTGCAAATGAATCAGGTGTGTGACACGAGGACAGGTGAAAACTAATGGGTTGCTATGTGACAAAACAAACAAGAGTGCACAAAGAGTCCAAAAACAAAACCGAACATAACTAAAACCAAACATGATCACACAGACATGACACATATCATGGAATGATATTTTGAAAAATGCTAATAAGCCCTTTAGAATCATTAAAAATAAGCTGAGTCAATTTAAGATCTTGAATAGATTGTATTTTACATCTTCTCAGCTGTTTAAAGTTGGTGCAGTAGTTAGCAAATTATGTAAGAAGTGTCGGGCAGCTGAGAGAACACTTGTTCATTTATTGTGGGAATGTCAGAGAATAAAAGAGTTATGGGTGAAAACAACAAAAGAAGCAATCACATTCCTAAATATAAACATCCCAATGACACTGCAAACTTGTATTCTTGGTGATCTACATCAATTTAGTAACGTGTCATCAAAGAGTGAACATGCATTTCTTTCAATATGCATCAAAACAAAAAGGGTAATACTAAAAAAATGGGTAACACTTTAGTATGGGGAACATATTCACCATTAATTAGTTGCTTATTAACATGCACATTAGTAACATATTGGCTCTTAATTAGTCATTATTAAGTACTTATTAATGCCTTATTGTGCATGGCCTTATTATACAACCACCTAAGCCATTAAGTAAGAGTCTTCCCTCAATAAGCTCAGAATTATTGCTTAAGAGTACTAAGTAAGGAAGTTGTTGTATATGATTCTCCCTTTAATACCACTTAATGAATATGGTCTGTTCTTACATAACAAAACACAAAACTACAATAACCCTAACCCTAACCCTAACCCTAAACCTTACCCTAACCCTAACCCTAACCCTAACCCTAACCCTAACCCTAACCCTAACCCTTAAGTCTTTGTTACTTACAATATGCTACCCTAGTGTCCAAATAACTCTAAATTAAGTCTTTGTTACTTAGAATATGTTCCCCATACTACGGTGTTACCAAAAAATGGATAGATGTTGATAGTCCAACTCATACTGACTGGTATACACAACCTATGGAGATGATATCAGTCGAAAAAAATGCATTTAGTTTAGATAATAATGAGTCATATATTGGAATATGATCCATTATTTAAATTTGTTTTAACTTTTAAATGAACCAAAAATAGGACTTATTTTATCTTTGTGGAAAATGTTGGACACAATGTGTTGTCAAGCTTATGAGATGCGATGCAAGTGTAAGCCAATGTGACACTATTGTTCATTTTTTAAATGTTTTTATTTTTTATAAATGGCTGTGATGATAATGTCAATGAGGGATTTCTAATGACTGTTATGTTGGAATTATTATTAATATTGATACTGTTGTTGATATTATTCATTTTTGTTTGACTACTTTTGGATTGTTTTGTGTCATGTTTGTGTGTCCTCTCGAATGCTCTGTTGATTGCTATTCTGAATGTTGCTGTGTCGGGTTTGGTTTTGGAATTGGAATTGTATTATTATGGTATTATTATGTATTATTTTGTTGGATTGATTAACAAAAATAAAAATAAAAAATAATTTGAGGGGGCAAGACATTTATTAAAAGGGGCACTGGCTCCTCTTGCCCCTATGTAGAGCCGGCCCCGACAGAGGCCATGTCTGCAGTGCAGGCAGTGGTAAAGACATCTAATGCAGGGGTGGGCAATTAATTTTTACCGGGGGCCGCATGAGCAACCCGAGCACTGCTGGAGGGCCACACTGACAATATTTCAATTACATTTTGCTCAAATTATTTTTGATGTACCGTAAGATAGATAATAATAATAATAATATTTTCATTTAACCTAACTTATCTTTATGCAAAAGCAGATGGCTTTTGATGGTTTTATTTTTAACACTTTCTTACACAACACTTCCTGATGTATATTACAATACAAAAATTTCAATTTCTGTCACTTTATCCTGCATCCTCTTTGTTGTAAAACATTTATTTAACCAGATAAGAAAACGTTGTGAACGTAGCACGCCTGTAAGGTGATTGGCGAAGAAGGAGGAAGCGTTGCTGTTGCGGAAATGAGGAGTGAGGATTGGTTTTCCTTTTGGAAAGAACGAGATAAGTTGAGCTGTGTTAGTATAGCTTGCTCAATAAAAGTTTAAAAAGTGCATCAGACTTGGTGTGCACTTCTTCTGGACGCTACAATTGATGTCAGAAGTGGGATGAAATGCCTCCCAGTTCGCCTTGCCATCAAACCTGGGAGTCTTCATTGAGGGCGGAATTCCCCCC
Source organism: Entelurus aequoreus (assembly GCF_033978785.1). Taxonomy (NCBI): domain Eukaryota; kingdom Metazoa; phylum Chordata; class Actinopteri; order Syngnathiformes; family Syngnathidae; genus Entelurus; species Entelurus aequoreus. The sequence continues at coordinate 34,793,980 of NC_084732.1, read as the reverse complement.
GTGGCAAGCAGCGTGGCTGCACCTGTAAACACTCTCTCTCTCTCTCTCTCTCTTTGCGGCGAGCTCCTCACGTGGCACGTACCTCCCGATGACGTAGCACACAAACAGTGCAGTATGCGCAAAGTTTTACTTCTGCCACCAATTGTAGCGTCCAGAAGAAGTGCACATCAAGTCTGACGCTCTTTTTAAACTTTTATTGAGCAAGCTATACTAACACAGCTCAACATATCTCGTTCCTTCCACACGCACGTCTCCTCACTCCTCATTTACGCAACTCAAGAAGACAACATCTACTTCAGCAGGTCGTTACACTATATTCTTTAAACACAGCAACGTGTGTACCACAAATAAGCACACAGCTTTACCTTTACTTGTCTTGTTGAAAACACGCCATTCGTCATCAACTTTTCTCTTTTTAGCGGGCATCACTTGTCGCTGTGCGCCTTCCCTCACAGGACATACGCACATATAACACTTTTCAAAATAAAAGCAGCACAGTTGTATTGCACGCACGACAAAGATGTTTTTTTAAATTTATTTTGTAATTTGAGATTGCCGCTGCGCGCACGAGCATACGTCCACACGGAAGTAATACAAATAACGCTTTTCAAAACAAAAGCAGCACCGTTGTATTGCACACTCGAAATAGATGCTTTTTAAAATTTATTTTGTAATTTATAATTGGCCTCACGCGGGCCGGACAGGGACGTACAAAGGGCCGGATGCGGCCCGCGGGCCGCACAATGCCCAGGTCTGATCTAATGTGACACCTGTGCAGGAGCTGCAATACTTAGACATCTGTATGTACTGTATACTGTACTGTTTGTGTGCTGAAATGGGTCCTAAACTAAGGTATAATCCATGGAAACTGATGATAATTGCTGAGGTCTGTATTGGGAGGGGGTGTTCTAGATTGGAGGGGTCATCTCTGATGTCATCTAAAACGACACGTGCATCACACTGCTGTCGAGTACACACACACACTCTCCTATGTGTGTGCGTGTGAGTGCGTGTGTCTAAGGGTTATCATGAGGTCAAGGATGAAGCTGCAAGGAAGATTGACAAGTGCTATCCTACCGCACACACACACATTTATACATATAGTTGTGCTCATAACTTTACATACCCTGGGAGAATTTATGATTTCTTGGCCATTCTTCAGAGAATATGAATGATAACACAGAAACCTTTCTTCCACTCATGCTTAATGGTTGTGTGAAGCTATTTATTGGCAAACAACTGTGTTTACTCTTTTTTTAATCAAAATGACAAAAGAAAGTACCCAAATGACCCTGATCAAAAGTTTACATACCCCAGTGAATTTGATCTGATAACATCCACAAAAGTTGACACAAACAGGTTTGAATGGCTAATCAAGGTTCCAATCATCAACTGTGACATGTTTGTTTGTAATTAATGTGTGTGTATAAAAGGTCAGTGAGTTTCTGGGCTTCTGACAGACCATTGCATTTTTCATCCAGTGCTGGACAGATGTTTCTGGATTCTGAGTTATGGGGAAGGCAAAATAATTGTCAAAGGATCTGTGAGAAAAGGTAATTGAACTGCAAACTTCAAACTTTTAAAAGTTAATCTGCAGTCTACAGTGTTGTAGCTACTTCTTAATCACTAATCCTTGTCTCCATGGCGACAAATAAAGTAAGTTTCTTACAAGTATCATTCCTGCAGGACGAGGACTAGCTAAATGCACTTGTATCCGCGATCTTATTCTTTCGGTCATGACCCACACTTCATGACCATAGGTGAGAGTAGGAATGTAGATAGCTCGGTAGACCGAGAGCTTTGCCTTCTGGCTCAGCTCTCGTTTCGTCACAACAGTGCGGCAGAGAGACTGCAATACTGCCCCAGCTTCTCCGATTCTCCGGCTGATTTCCTTCTCCATCTCTCCCTCACTCGTGAACAAGACCCCGAGATACTTAAACTCCTCCACCTGGGACAGAGTCTCGTTCTCTACCTGGACTGTACAAACCATCGGTTTCCTGCTGAGAACCATGGCCTCAGATTTGGAGATGCTGATCCTCATTCCAGCCGCTGAACACTCGGCTGCGAACCGATCCAGTGAGAGCTGAAGGTCACGAACCGAAGGTGCCATCAGGACCACATCATCTGCAAAAAGCAGTGACGCAACCTTCACCCCTCAAGACGTATACCCTCTCCGCCATGGTCACGACTCCGCCTAGAAATCCTGTCTATGAAAATCACAAACAGGATAGGTGACAGAGCGCAGCCCTGGCGGACACCAACCCCCACTGGAAACGGATCCGACTTACATCCAAGCACCCGGACACAACTCTCGCTTTGGTTGTGCAGAGATTGGATAGCCCTCAGCAGGGTTCCCCTCACCCCGTACTCCCTCAGCACCTCCCACAAGATCTCCCTTGGGACCCGGTCATACGCCTTCTCCAAATCCACAAAGCACATGTAGACTGGATAGGCATACTCCCAGGCCTTCTCTAGGATTCCCGCAAGAGTAAAGAGCTGGTCAGTTGTTCCACGACCAGGACGGAATCCACATTGCTCCTCTTGAATCTAAAGGTTCGACTATCGGCCGGACCCTCCTTTCCAGTACCTTGGCGTAAGCTTTCCCAGGGAGGCTGAGTAGTGTGATACCCCTGTAATTAGCACACACTCTCTGGTCCCCCTTTTTGAATAGGGGAACCACCACCCCTGTCTGCCACTCCCTCGGCACTGTCCCAGACTTCCACGCAATGTTGAAAAGGCGTATCAACCAAGACAGCCCCTCAACACCCAGAGCCTTCAGCATTTCTGGATGGATCTCGTCAACCCCCGGAGTTATGCCACTGTGGAGTTGTCTAACTACCTCAGTGACTTCACTCCAAGAGATCGACGTCGATCCCCCATCATCTTCAGGCTCCGCTCCTGTCAGGGAGGGTGAGTCTGATGTAGTTGGGTTCAGGAGTTCCTCAAAATGCTCTTTCCAATGCCCTACGACTTCCTCACTTGAAGTCAGCAGAGTCCCATCCCTGCTGTACACAGCTTGGATGGTTCCCTGCGTCCCCCTCCTGAGGTGCCGTATGGTCTTCCAGAACAACTTTGGTGCCACCCGATAAACCTTCTCCATGGATTCCCTGAACTGCTCCCAAACCCTCTGCTTAGCCTCGTCCACAGCCACGGCCGCTGCACTTCGGGCCTGTCGGTACCTTGCAACTGCCTCCAGAGTCCCCTGGGACTTCTTCTTCAGTCAGACGGCTTCCCTGACCACCGCTGTCCACCAGGGTATTCGAGGGTTACTGCCCCTTGAGGCACCTAAAACCTTCTGGCCACAGCTCACAGCTGCAGCTTTAGCAATAGAGGCTTTGAACATTGCCCATTCCTGTTCAATATCCCCAACCTCCACAGGGATGGCAGACAAGTCACGCCGTAGGTGGGAGTTGAAGTCCTTCCGGACAGAGGACTCCTCCAAACGTTCCCAGTTCACCCGCACTACACGCTTGGGTTTGCCAGGTCTGTCCTGAGGTTTCCCCCGCCATCTGACCAGTGACGTGCAGTCACTGGAGGCAGGTGAGGCGGGGCCTCACGTGCCATCATAGAAAGAAAAAAAATGTAAAAACAAAATTTTTTTTTAAAATTGTTATGTATCCAATGATTATACTATAAAGTTATTTTCCATTTAACTTCACCAGTTTTAGATTATTTTTATTCAAAATCACTGAATTTTCACATTTGCCGTTCAAATACTGAGAAAAGACTTGCTGTGATCAGCAGCCAGTTGAGGCACGTCACTGAGTTGTGCCTCAACATGGATTGCGGACTCGGCTAACTGCTGGCCTGCTGTGCAGTGAGACCGTATTGCTATATGAATTATATTATACATTTCCATAGTTTAGTTAGCTGAGGTATATAATGTACAGTGTATTTTGTCAACAACTGTATGTGTGTAACGTATTTCTTGTGCTGAGCAATCATAAAACTGCTGCGAAGACGCACTGGCTGAGGCTCGCAGTAATCCTGCCTCCTGGTGGTAGAGAATGCACCCCCGCCGTAGAATGCACCCCCTGACGGGAGTGTTATATCAACTAAAGCCCACACTTAAACTTTGCACGTGCAAGATTGAATCTATTTAAAAAAGTTATTTAATAAGAAGCCAAAAAGTGCAAAAACAATAATGTTCGTGTTGGAAGAGTTGTAAATGACTGCAGGGCCACAACATTAGGTACACCTGCAGACTGCAGCACGGATTTCATATTTCAGTCATTCACAACTCCTCCAACACAGCGGCGCATGGACTTCATTTATAAGTAAAGGTAAGACCATAATAAAGTTTTTTTAATTAAATGTGCTTTTTTGTGTGAGTATGTGTAAAGTTAAAGTTAAGTTAAAGTACCAATGATTGTCACACACACACTAGGTGTAATGAAATTTGTCCTCTGCATTTGACCCATCCCTTGATCACCCCCTGGGAGGTGAGGGGAGCAGTGGGGAGCAGTGGGTAGCAGCGGCGCCACGCCCGGGAATAATTTTTGGTGATTTAACCCCCAATTCCAACCCTTGATTCTGAGTGCCAAGCAGGGAAGAATGCTGGTATGAGCTTTTAAACACAACCCGTTAACTGCTGCCAATCAAATGGTGAATAAGATACTCTTTAGGGTTCATATGTTTGTAAATCTGACTGTGATGAAGTCAGTGCCTCACCAGCCATGAACCTCACCGCACGTCACTGCATCTGACCCAACTCACCACCAGATGGTGATCAGTTGACAATTCAGCCCCTCTCTTCACCCGAGTGTCCAAAACATACAGCCTCAGATCAGCTGATACGATTACAAAATCGATCATTGATCTTTGGCCTAGGGTGCTCTGGTACCAGGTACACCTATGAGCATCCTTATGCTTGAACATGGTGTTTGTTATCGCAAGTCCATGACTAGCACATAAGTCCAATAACAATCCACCACTCAGTTTCAGATCAGGGAGACCGTTCCTCCCAATCACGCCAGTCCAAGTATCACTGTCATTGTCCATGTGCGCGTTGAAGTCCCCAAGCAAGATTATGTAATCCCCTGCCGGCGCCCCATACAGGACCCCATGCAAGGTATCCAAGAAGGCCGAATACTATGAACTCTTGTTTGGTGCGTACGCACAAACAACAGTCAGAGTTTTCTCCCCTCCAACCCTAAGGCGAAGGGAGGCGACCCTCTCGTCCACTGGGGTGAACTCCAACGTACAGGCACTCAGCCGGGGACTCGTCAGTATCCCCACACCCGCCTGGGCCCTCACACCCTGAGCAACTCCAGAAGTAAACAAGGTCCATCCCTTGTCCAGGAGTGTGGTTTCAGAGCCCTTGCTATGCGTAGAGGTAAGCCCCACCAGATCCAATCGGTAGCGCTCCACCTCCCGCACCAGTTCAGGCTCCTTCCCCACCAGCGTAGAGACGTTCCACATCCCAAAAGTCAGCCTCTGCTTCCCCGAATTAGTCCGTCTGGAGCCTCCACTTTCACTGCCATCCACTTGGCAGCGCACCCGACCCCATTGGTTCCGACCATCCTCTCTATGTGGCGGAGAGGATGGTGTGTCCACGTATCTTCTTCGGGCTGTGCCCGGCCGGGCTCCGTGGCTAGCCCGGCCACCAGGCGCTCACTGACGAGCCCTGCCTCCGGGCCTAGCTCCGGAGGAGGGCCCCGGGCTTTCTCCGGGCCGGGTAACATCCTCTCTTAGTTTCTTTCATGGGGGGTATCGTAAGCCTGATGGGGGGCTCATTCGGGTGCTACACCTTGCCCAAGGGTGACTCGGAACTATGTAAGGCAGGGAAGTTCAACTCCCCGAGGCTTTATACAAGCCCACATACCTATAAGCTTACAGCACCTGGTATTTCCAGGCAGGCTCCCATCCAAGTACTAACCAGGCCCGACCCGGTTTAGCTTCCGAGATCTGACGAGATCGGGCGTGCTCAGCGTAGTATGGCCATAAGCCTATTATATTATCCATCCACCCATTTTGTACCGCTTGTCCTTCCCTGGAGCCTATGCCAGCTACATTCAGGCGGAAGGCGGGGTACACCCTGGACAAGTCGCTACCTCATCACAGGGCCAACACAGATAGACAGACAACATTCACACTCACATTCACACACTAGGGCCAATTTAGTGTTGCCAATCAACCTATCCCCAAGTGCATGGGTGGAAGGAAGCCGGAGTACCTGGAGGGAACCCACGCAGTCGGGGAGAACATGCAAACTCCACACAGAAAGACCCCGAGCCCGGGGATCGAACCCAGGAGCTTCTTATTGTGAGGCACACGTACTAACCCCTGTCTCATCGTGCTAATGTAATATAACATAATATGTCATTGAAATGATGTCCAACCATCATTTGTACTGTGTTAAGAAAAAAGTATGGTCACAATGGAAATGTGACGCACACACACACACACACACACACACACACACACACACACACACACACACACACACACACACACACACACACACACACACACACACACACACACACACACACACACGCACACACACACACACACACACACACACACACACACAAACACACACACACACACACAAACACACACAGTGTTGTTTCCACCTTTGTGATGTACACAAAAGCCATGAAGGCAGTGCCAGAGGTGATGGTGACGCCAAGCTGGAATGACACACACACACACACACACACACACACACACACACACACACACACACACACACACACACACACACACACACACACACACACACACACACACACACACACACACACACACACACACACACACACACACACACACACACACACAAATGCATACCTAAGCGTCTCCCTATAGGCACTCTTAATTAGACTCCACCTGTCCCCCGCGGTACCTGTGGCGGGCGAGACAAAGGGAGGCTCACTCGTTTGGACGTTAGTGTGTGTGTTCATGTTGTGTGTGTTTGTGTCTGAGGGGCCTATCTTTAGCAGATGCTCATACACTGTGTGCGTGTGCGTGTGTGTGTGTGTGTGTGTCTGTGTGTGTGTGTGTGTGTGTGTAACGGCGGTGCCATCATTAAAGTGTCATTGAGAAGTGGCACCACTTAATTTTAGCATCTCTCTCCAGGGGCAGAGAGGGCGACGCAAGAGACTGAGTGGCGAACGAGAGGAGGGGCAGAGGAAATGGAGATGGAGAGAAAAAGGAGCAAGTGTAGAGATGTAGAGGTTACACAGCCATGCGGGGACACAATGCAAAACACCTGATGATGACATTTAATGACGTGGATATGTTACCATGGCAACAAGTGATGCAAATTTACTCTACACTTGAATAAACTTGTATATTCATTTTAAGACTAGTCAGTGTGTAGTTTAATATTTTTCTAATTAACCGCAGTTCCCTAGCCAGCAGCACTCGTGCAGCCCAAGACACTACAGCACAATGCTTGACTGTAAGAAATACATAAACATCTTGCTACTCACTTGATCTGTCAAGTGAGTAGCAATTCATCTACCATGAATTGATTAACGTGTTAAACAAGTTGAAAAACCATCTAGTGGTCAATTGTACGGAATATGTACTGTACTGTGCAATCTACTAATAAAAGTTTCAATCAATCAATCAAAGACAGCTGTGTGTTGACTCTTTTTCACAAGATAGTAGTACATCTATACTGTTATACAAGCTGTATGTACATCCGCCGTAAAAAAAAAAAAAAGCTTAAAAATGAGGGGTAAGATAACTCGACCATCAATTGGCTACACTGTAAAAAAAAGGCATTGTAAATTCATAGCAAATTACTAGCTAATAATTGCATTACTTTTACAGTAACATTTACAGTCATTTACTGTGAAATATAGTTGCAGGAATTTACTGCATAGCTAGGATTTTACAGTTAATTACAACAAAGTGACAACTAAATGCTGAAATTTTACAAATGTAATTAAATACAATAAAATGAAAACAAGATGTTGTAACTTCACAATTGTAATTGTATTGTTGATTACTCTCTCAACACCTGCAGTACAAGAGTGTTCTACTTAGTCTCTGCTGCTCACTGCTCCCCTCACCTCCCAGGGGGTGATCAAGGGTGATGGGTCAAATGCAGAGAATAATTTCGCCACACCTAGTGTGTGTGTGACAATCATTGGTACTTTAACTTAACTAGGGCAGGGGTGTCAAACTCATTTTATTTTAGGGGTCGCATGGAAGAAAATCTATTCCCAAGTAGGCCAGACTGGTAAAATCATGGCACAATAACTTAAAAATAAAGACGTTCTGAAAATGTACAAATCATTTTTTTTTTTTTACACTTACATGTTGCGGTTAATAGCCTTCTATCTTCATTTGTCATTATTTATACTTTCTGAAAACATTATGTGATGATTTTCATCAGTCCATCAGGTGGGATTGAGTCCGGCAGAGTTTTAAAATGCTCTCATGGGTGTTCATTTTTAATCTATCACATATAAATACATAATATCAAAACCGAATTACAGGATATAACTAATGTAATTTACTCATCTTTTCTCAACTGGCGTACTAACATCATGTGGTGTAATCTGTACATATGTCGCATGATATACAACAGAACTTTGGACTCATTTCATTAATCACATATGAAGTTAGAACTCGGGGATACATATTATTGCAGCATATTTTGTGTAGGAATGTCACAGGTAACATTACCAACAACATCTTTGACAGTCAAAGCATGAACGTAACAATCCACATTTTCTATACTATCATTAATTGGGGGTTAAATCACCAAAATGATTCCCGAATGTGGCCACCGCTGCTGCTCACTGCTCCCCTCACCTTACAACAAGCTAATGGGTCAAATGCAGAGGGTAATTTCACTACACCTATCAGAGGTACTTTAACTTTAATAAGCGGCGTAGGTATGTCATGTCAAGACTACCTCACCGATAGGCCACAGTACGTCAGACTGAAGGACATCACATCTGACACTGTGATCAGCAGCACCGGAGCACCGCAGGGAACGGTGCTGGCCCCTCTTCTGTTCACCCTGTACACCGCTGACTTCTGCTACAACTCAGAGCTGTGTCACATCCAGAAGTATGCGGATGACACAGCCATCGTCGGGTGCATCAGGGACGGCAGAGAGGAGGAGTTTCGGAGGCTGGTGAGGGACTTTGCTGTCTGGTGCCACAGGAACCTCTTGCAGCTCAATCCAACAAAGACCAAGGAGCTGGTCATTGACTTTGGGAGGTGGAGTCCAAGGTCACAACCTATTGTGATCGAGGGAGTCGAGGTACACACCATGCACTCATTCAAGTACCTCGGGGTGTGGGTGGACAATAAGCTGGACTGGACTGTTAACACAGACCACTTGTACAGGAAAGGACAGAGCAGGCTGTACTTCCTGAGGAGGCTGCACTCCTTCAACATCTGTAAAAAACTCTTGTGGATGTACTACCAGTCTGTGGTTGCCAGTGTTCTGTACTACATCGTAGTGTGCTGGGGGGGGGGGGGGTTACACACACAAGGACAGCTCCAGACTGGAGAAACTGATCAGGCGGGCCGGTTCTACGATCGGAATAAAACTGGACTCACTGGTGACGGTGGCAGAGAAGAGGACTGTGGAAAAACTAGTGAGCATCCTGGATGACGCCAGTCACCCTCTGCATACCGTTGTCAGTAGCCAAAAGAGCCTGTTTAGTGCTAGACTGCTTCATCCCAAGTGCAGGACTAATAGACTCAAAAACTCCTTTGTCCCACACGCCATTAGACTGTACAACTCCTCTCTGGGGGGGAGGGAGGGTACTAGGATGACAGGGGATGCAAAACAATAACAGTGAAATACTTTTTCATAACATGGTCACTACTGCCTAGTTTCTCTTGTTATATTCTTATTTTACTGTTATATTTTTATTCTCATCGTTGCTTTTTATTTTTATTCTATTGTAATATTTTTCTATTTTGTCTCCATTTATACCCCCATTATTTACTTTTTACAATTTTGTACACTGCTGCTGGAATTTAAATTTCCCTGAGGGAACTCTCCCGAAAGAATCAATAAAGTACTATCTATCTATCTGTCTATGTCCAAACACAGAAGTGTTGCCTTGCCTCTATCTTAACACGGCACATAGATCCATCCCCTCTGCACCTCCTTGCAGCAGGAGATACAAAGAATTACTATTGCGACATCCACTGGAGAAATTTAGAAAAGCAGTTCATTCAAAAGTTTCAGCTTATTTTTATACTTAGCAAACTCATCATTTGACACCTCTGGTCTACGGATATCAGTTAGAATTTACAGCAATTTGTTGTGATTACAAAGGACTAAGATTACCGTATTTTACTGGGAAATAACATTGCTGTGAAATATAGGGGTATCATCATTTCCAGTCATTTGTTGTAATGTTACAGTAAATGCTGTGTAAACCTACTAAATGTACTTAAAAAGACAATTATGCAAACAAACGTATAAAAGTAGACTTTTTGACTTCGACCTTGGCATGTCCACTCCTTTCTTCCCGTGACTGTCTGTCTGGGCAATGTGCGACTGGAATGTTCGCACATTGTCGTAGTGTTTTGAGAGCAGGTATAGACTGCTTGTTGTCTGCGATCGTGATATTTAGATGATGTCTGGGAGGCTCATGTGTTGTCTTAGACACTTGCCAACACATAACAACAGTCTTCCCCCAGTCACCATTAAAGTGTTACTTTTACTGCAGGGACTTCCTAAACTTGTTTTGGACGAGCCATTATCACATTTTCACGTCTTTTTTTTCCCGCCGCCACTCTCACCTCTTCTGCCTTTCATCACTTCATTTTGTCGGCCAGTGTTCAAGGTTAAGTCTGAAAGTTTGCAAAGTTTTGTGAAGTTCATAAACACCCTCAGCTGCTCTGCTCATTCATTGTGATTTTACATAATATACATGTGCTGTGCAAAAACGGTGAATATCTATTAAACATACCCTGTATATATATATTCATATACATACATTTATATATACACTGTAATATATATATGTATATATATATATATATATATATATACACACCGTAATTTCCGGACTATAAGCCGCACCTGACTATAAGCCGCACCAGGTAAATTTAGGGGAAAATACAGATTGCTCCATATATAAGTCGCACCCGACTATAAGCCGCAGGGTTTTGATGTGTAATTACCGTAGTATATAGGGGTTCCTGCTACCACGGAGGGGATTGTCGGGACAGAGATGACTGTTTGGGAACGCAAAGCGTCCCATTTATTAACAATAAATCTTTCAATCATTCAATCAAACTTTCACATCTTTGACATGGCGAACAGCATTCGTGCAGAGTACAAATAATACAACGGTGCAAAGTAATACAAAGTGCTCGCCTGTACGTTATCAAAATAACCAGCCTACAGGTATAGGAAAAGTCAGTCTTTAATCATTGTGTCATCGTCTTCCTCCTGCGTACTAAAACCACCGAAATCCTCTTCGTCAGTGTCGGAGAAGAACAGGCCGTAAATAAGCCGCACCCTTGTATAAGCCGCAGGGACCAGAACGAGGGGAAAAAGTAGCGGCTTATAGTCCGGAAATTACGGTACGTGTGTGTATATATATATATATACATGTGTATATATATATATATATATATATATATATATATATATATATATATATATACATGTGTATATATATATATATATATATATATATATATATATATATATATATATATATATATATATATATATATATATATATACACATAAATACACACAAGCACATATATATATATATATATATATATATATATATATATATATAAGTAAATAAATATATATATATACACACATAAATACACACACACACACATATATATGTATATATATATATATATATATATATATATATATATATATATATATATATATATATATATATATATATATATATATATATATATATATATATATATATATATGTATATATATACACATAAATACACACACACACACATACGGTATATATATACATATATATATATATATATATATATGTATATATATACACATAAATACACACACACACATACGGTATATATATATATATATATATATATATATATATATACACACATAAATACACACACACACATACGGTATATATATATATATATATATATATATATATATATATATATATATATATATATATATATATATATATATATATATATATATATATATATATATATATATATATATATATATATATATATATATATATATATATATATATATATTTATATATATACATATTATTTATATAATGCTGGAAGACCCAGGTTTCAGCCTTTTAAAGCTCCTTGGACCACACATTTGTGACCTGAGTATTTGTCAAATCCTGGTTATGGCCTTGGCTGTGAGTTGAGTTACAGTATAAAAAAAATATTAACAAAAGTGTGAATGTGAGTGTGAATGTTGTCTGTCTATCTGTGTTGGCCCTGCGATGAGGTGGCGACTTGTCCAGGGTGTACCCTACCTTCCGCCCGAAGCAGCTGAGAAAACAAGCGGTAGAAAATGGATGGATGGATTAACAAAAGTTAATGACAATTTTTTTTCAAATTTGTTTACAATAACTGTGTTATGAATATATTTTCTGTATGATTACAATATTTTTAAAACATTTTCTTCAGTAAAAATCTCCAAGTTTGCACGTTTCCTAATCTGATCTACAAAAGGACTAAACGTTTGCATTTATTAGAACCCACGCAAACTTGATAGCACACGCAAAGCTGATTTACTAAACTTGTGCACAGAGCATTGTGTCTCTTAGGTGAGCAAAATAAGGAGCATAACACATGCTGATCATCAATTCAGGATGTACAATGTGATGTATCAAGACTGAAACTGTTCTGCTGGCGCTGTTTAAGTGTCTCAATGTAGTACGTCTGAAAAGTACATGCCAACTGACAGTGACACGGCTGTGAGAAATGAGGTGATCATGCTGCAAAGACAGATGATGGACAGATAATCCTCAGTCCTTGTAAGTGTTTATAATATTATAATAATTCTCCTGTATGACTTTTTTTTTTTGATAAACATTTTATTGCGATTCAGTGGTGTGTTTTTTTTTACAGGGGTGGCACCTAGTTCTGCAGGGGTGGCACCCAAATAACAGTCAGTCTACCCCAGTAGCAGCTGTAGCTACCATAGTAACTTACCACGGTTACCACCACCAAGTATGGAGTGAATTTTCTTGTAAGACAATTGCTGATATAAACAATATTGCAAAGTATTGAGCGATTACAGTACGTCAGACAACTTGCAACAGTTGCAACAAAATACAAATACAGTATGTCAAATTTCCTCTTTAATAAAGAAAAATTGCAACATTAATAAACATTTTATTGAAATTCAAACAGATTAGGTCCTCATTCAATTCCACTGTTTACATCGCTGGCAACAGAATAATTAAAAATAGTACACTGTAAAGTATTTACGCATCAAATAAATTACCTGGACTAAGCAGAACTACAAAATAACAAAAGATGGTGTGACTGGTATAATGTTCAAAACAGATGAATGCGCCTCTTTTTGTGTTGGCAGGCAAACACTTTAAACACGCCTGTGTAAACAAATATATTGTAACTAAAATGACTTACCTTTGGTGAAGGACAAAGGACGTCTGAAACCTGGCTGCTCAACATCGGTCATCATCAATCAGAAAAGGATGCCTGCCACCCGGATATGTGCACGCCGATTAAGATTGCCTGCTACTACTATATGACGTACAAACGATAAAACATTGAATATTAAGAGTATGTGCACCTCTCTACCTTGTTTACTTCCCTGACGACCTCCTTAAAGTTTTGTAATATATCAGAAATATCTACCGGAAGCCATCCATTGATTTTCTATCAATGTCCCTAAAACAATTAAAATGCGTCAAACATGTCCAAGTATAGAGAGTGTTTTGCATATAACCCATCAGGCCTATTAAATGGATTAAATGGGTGTATTTTTTATTTGTGTATGGTACTATTAGACTTTTTTAATAATGTCCACATAGTTTAGTGTGCAAGTAATGTGTTTTTGTATCACATATTTTAACGTTCTGTGTTGGGTTTTGATTAATTGGACCATGAATTGGAAATATTGTCCAAATTAGTATCTATATAATGAGTCTTTGCAAAATTTACTTGTGAAATGCATGTGGTCAATACTATTTGCTGAGGAACTAACCCATCAAGCGGAAAACCAACTTTCGATATTAATTCATGTTTTAAAAATAAACTTTATTTATACTAACTGTAGTTTTGGGGCCTCTGAATTAAGCAATTATTTTACGTACCACAAGATGAAGCCTAAGTGGTGCGAGTACCACAGTTTGAAAAACACTGCTTTATTATGAATTGGGGTGGCGTACATGAGCCAGCAGGCGATTGTTGCTACCACACCATCTTTTATCACGGAAGAAGCCAGCGGCATTTGTTTGAAAAACTTTATTTACACAAATACAAGTCAGATATTTTAATGCTCTGCCGAATGAATGAATGAATGAATGAATGAATGAATGAATGAGAGTACCAAGATGGATGATTTTGTATACAAGCTCAAAGACGTGTTTAAACTGGGCTTTTAGACCAAAGGGATGGTGATCAGACATTTTATAATCAAAGTATAAATGCTTTTCCTAGAAGATGATAGGCACATGTATTGTACATACAATAAAAGGTAATAAGATCCCAAATAAGGTCCTGAGTAGTCCTGAGTTCAATCCCGGGCTCGGGATCTTTCTGTGTGGAGTTTGCATGTCCTCCCCGTGATTGCGTGGGTTCCCTCCGGGTACTCCGGCTTCCTCCCACCTTCAAAGACATGCACCTGGGGATAGATTGATTGGCAACACTAAATTGGCCCTAGCGTGTGAATGTGAGTGTGAATGTTGTCTGTCTATCTGTGTTGGCCCTGTGATGAGGTGGCGACTTGTCCACCTCATATTTCCGCCCGAATGCAGCTGAGATAGGGTCCAGCACCCCCCGCAACCCCAAAAGGGACAAGCGGTAGAAAATGGATGGATGGTTGGATGTTTTTAAATAAAAGTACATACATGTGACTGGTAAGTAATTGGTAACATTTTTATGAAAGTGAATAATTCTCTTCTTTTTGTTGTTATCTACTAAAGATTTAGACAACTTAGACAAACTTTATTGATCCACAAGGGAAATAGTTCCACATAGTAGCACAAGGCGAAAACAAAAGAGGGCGAAAACAAAAGGTATAAAGTAGACTAAAAATGTATCATAGTAGCAATATACAATATAACATATATGTAATATTTACATATTATTGTAGTAGAATTTCTGACCTTTGACCTATATTTCTTGTCTTTTAAGAATGTCCGCTCATTTTCAATTCTCTTCTATTTTGTGCCATTGAATGGACCAGTTGTGGGACAAAGGTGAATATGGAGTTATGCCAACCTGTCTACAGAATGTTTAGATTTTCCAAATATGACTAGGAGATACAAGGTTGTTTTGGAACAGACAAAACCAAAACAAAACAATCGTGGCGCATTAGATAACAAACAATGACGCACAAGAGACATATAAAAATTGGCAGAAGACCGGAACTCGACAGTGATTTTGGCTTGTGTAACATGTGATCTGTCTGCACGGCCAACTTAATTCAACCTGCACTTCTGATAATGGGTAAATAAATTTGTTGTACTAAACTACTTTTGTTGCCTGTTTAAGCTTCGGACAATCCACTACACAAATTGGCGTCACGAACAGGATGGTTTAGAAGCTACAGGTCGACAGCCGCACCCGCTCTCTCTGTCAGGCAGACAGTGTGCTGCACACGCGCATAACAAGGTAAGCGTTTTGCTTAAAGTGTAAACATTTTCTGTCTGGAGAGAGCTGGATCGATAAGACTAATTGCTGAATCTATTTTTGATAAAAGATAGGTTTAGTCAATTTCTCCAAAAACAACCTGGAATGGGGTAAATTATGGTTGGATTGAGTTGTTTTATATGTGACCAAATTCTGGAGGAAAAAACCTCAACAAAACGTAAAACCATACAGACGGACTTGGGTGGTAGCCACGGTTGTGCTAGGTCAAGCGAGGGTGGAAAGGATGTGCAGCCGGGGGACTGCCAGCTTCTCTGAACAAGACAAGCTCCAAAGTTGTAGCCAGAACATGCTCACAAAAAATACAGGTGTGACAGCAGGACGAACAGCAGGATACAAACAGACCCCTGCTGGACATAAGTGTCAACGGACAATGTTCAACACAATCTTTGAAGCATTCCTTTGTGGTCAACCTGCACACACCTTGTAATGACCTGCTTACGAACTGTGCCCTGACAATTCAATACCGCACAGAAGGAACTTCCTGATGTTGCCTGACAGCACGACATCAGCTGACAACTACTGGGGACGCCTCCCAGGAACGAGTGGAAGACGGGGACTGCTCCAACTGTCCTAGCACTGGCTGACTGAGGTGCGTCCGTGTGTCCTGCCACCCAAACCGCCAAAGTGTATGATCACCAATTAGACGACTCATAATAGGATCCTTTTGACTCTTATATATGGTGGGACTCAAGGTATGGCCGCTCATGTGAACTATCCTTACAACAATTAGAATGGTATAAGATGGACAACTAATGACCCACATTGTTCCCTCTGTCCTGCCTACGAAACCAAACATTTAGGTCAAATGATAAAACAGGGCGTAGCTGCCGCTGATTGAACCGATACGCTAATACCACATTTTCAATTATTTCGGTTGTCTGTTAAAAACATAGCTATTGGTTGCAATTTGGACATTCCTGCTGTAGGCTACAAAGAGCTAGCAGCTACACAACAGCTGAGCTAAAACAAAATTTAAGCATATCAAATAATTGTAGTTGCTTGATACATACACAAAGTCGCAGAGAGACAGAAGTCTGTAGAAAGTATTCAGTAACAAACGTGTCCGCATTATTAAACTTTCTACCACAGGAAATATACTGAACAAATACAGCAGTTACTGTCAGACTCTAATCCGGATTACCTTGTCTATCAGAGACATGGTTAAAACCCACAACACCTTTCGTTCTAATTAATGTCCCGGGGGACAAGATTACAGAAAAGACAGATCGAGTGACAGAGGGGGGAGGAATTATGATTTATGAAAGAGAAAACATTAAAAGTAGATCAATTTGAGTATGTTGAAATTAAAATTACATTTTCCTCAGAAATGTATTTCAAGGTAATTGTAGTATACCGACCGACCACAGCTAAAGACATTTTTCTTGATTCATTTTCAGACATCCTCAAACAGCATAGTATGAAAGAAGTAATGTCATGGGGGACGTTAATCTGGACTGGTTAAATAAAACACTTAGAAAGAAACTTAAGGATATTATAAACGGCTTCTACATGATACAAATGATAAGCAGCCCTACTAGAATTACAATTGGATGACAAAAATCAAAGAGAACATCTGTAAATACACAAATACAAAACCAGAAAGAAGAGTGCTAAAATAAAAATACCATTGGATTCTAATAAAGACATGAGGACTCAGCTCTCATAAGAGCAATTAAAACAGGTCTAAATACAGATCGTATGATTTAAAAGTTTGGAGGAACAAAGTTACAATGTTTATGCGGAAGTCTAAGGCTGACTTTCACTTAGAATTAATCAAAGTTGCAAAAGGGAACATTAGAAAGTTATGGAAAACCAGATACAAACTTACGGAAAGAGAGCAAACAAGAAACAACACTATAACATTAAATATCAATGGCGCTACTATCGCAGACAGTCTGGACATAAGTAATAATTTTAATGAACATTTCATCCAGTCTGTACAAACCCTGAATAAAAAATCCCTAAAAATCAGTGCAAATAATTGTCATTTATTCAGGATGGACTAATTTTAGAATTAACAAATGAAACAAAGTTAAACAAAATCTTCACTGCATTATCAGACTCACGATCTAGATATATATATATGGGTTGGACACTATCTTCCTAAAAACATATAAGGATTGTATTATTGCTCGTATAACAACGATTGATGAATAAATTAATAACGGAAAACACTTTCCCTACCACGTCGAGAAACTGCTACTATGATTAAATCCATAAAGCAGGAAATAAAGAAGACCAGAACATGTACAGACCAATTAGCCTTCTCCACGTTATAACAAAAGGAATAGAACATTTGAAGTTAAAAAGTGGCTTTGGAGTAATCAAGGCTGCTCACACGGTCACTAAGAGGGGCATTATGTTGACACATCAATTTAATGAGTATTATATTTATCTATGAGAGCATTTTTGTTGTAAATTGTGAGGTATGGCTGTTAAAAGCTTGGTTGTTGTTACGAATGATGACAGATGTGAACAAGAGCATGTATTGTCTTTGTGTGATGATGTAAATAAGGTGTGGTTGTATTGTATATTAAGTATGTGTCCATGAAGGGGCATTTGGTGACTTTTCTTATAATTGATTACATGCTACAGTATTATTATATTTGATTAATTATTGATTATTATGAATGTATATATTTATTATGATTAATTAGTGTCATAATTTTATTGCTTGATTTTTGGATCCCTTTAATTTAGGTAGCCAGGGACTACAGATGGAAAGTAGCTATTTAGAAATAATCTGGTACAGAACATATCTGTTTCTGAACTTAATGTTTCTGTGCATTGTCCCATCATAGATAGACTAAATTAAATACAACTATTTAGTGAATTATTGAGGCCACAATAATTCACTAGGTGTTGTAAAATATCAAAGTACTATTGCAAAAGCGAACAGTGACCTCAAACATGACCTGTCCTCCGCCTCTGTTCTTGCTGCGCTTGACTATCAGCTGCCTTTTCTTTTTCTTGGATGTTTCTGAAACTACTAATACTACTACTACTATTACTATTACTATTACTACGACTAACACTGTCCCTGTGAGAGGGACAGAAGGGGGAGGTGAGTTTGGATTGGGTCAAGTTTGAGCGTGTTGAGGTTTTATTTAATCAATATGATCAATCCGGTACAAGGATAAAGGAACGTAATGATTTAGATTGACAATTGCAGTGGTTGGCGAAAGCAACCCCAACCTCAAAGGAGAATGCCAATTCAGTAATTAAATGTTTTGTGAATTATCTAATATCCCGACATGGTTTCCCCAAAAAGATTAGGTCAAACAACGGCACCTATTTTAAGAAAACAGGTTATCATCTTCAGTCACAAGATCAGCACTTCTCAGGACCAGCAGCTTCCTAGGAAGGTGGAAAGACCATGAGACCAAAATGGTAAATTTGCAAAATGTAGAATTTGTGTGCCAGTTCCTCTGTGCAGATTTGAGGATGAAAGCAGCCACCCCAGATTCCCTTGCACTCGCTAAGAGGGGCACGGTCAAAGCCAATCCAGGACCAACACCCGATACCTGACTGAAAGGAACCGAGAGGAGAGACAACACCTTGCCAGCGATGACGAGAACAACTAAGGTTGCCAGCCAATGTGTCAACCGGGACTCCAGCAGCTGTGGAAAGAAGTGTAGGGAGTGCCGAAGCAGCGAGGAGGCCTGAAGCAAGCCGAGGGCCTGGACCAAAGCCCCACGCCCCATACTCTGCCCCCGCCTTCCCCAAAGCCCCCACAGCTCCAACTTTTTCTCAGCTTTTCCCCAATTTCGGCCAGCACGCACCGGCCACTGAACAGTCTGCCCAATGGACTGAACCACACCCCAAGAAGAGACAGAGACAGACTGTTTGAGTGGATCTCTTTCTTCACCAAGGCAGCCAAAAGCCCAACGAGGTGTCGGCAGGCCACCAGCCTGAGGCACCACCGAGCCATCTATACGAGCTCTAATCGAACATGGACTCATACGAAATTCAGTTGTGTGTTCAAAATCAATTGATAATTAACAATATTGGTAACTACATTCATTGCAAATGCCGGGAAAAATATTTTTGCAAATGTCTTACAGTCATAAGTCTATATACATTCATCTATTTATGTTCAATGATGTTCATGATCAAAGTAAGTATTTGTTATTCCTTTACTGAATCAAAGGGTAGGCCACTAATTGTGTTCTGTGAGATGGTTTTACTGCAGGCTGGTAACAGCGATCGCTCTGAAGGAGGGTCATAGACGGAATTTTTGCCTCGTATAAAAACATTGAGGTTTTTGCCTCTATCTGTGGTAGAGATTAGTGGTCTACATCAGAAATTGTTTTGGTCCAGGGTCTTAAGACCCTGGAAGGCGGGTATGTAGTAGAATTTCTGACCTTTGACCTATATTTCTTGTCTTTTAAGAATGTCCGCTCATTTTCAATTCTCTTCTATTTTGTGCCATTGAATGGACCAGTTGTGGGACAAAGGTGAATATGGAGTTATGCCAACCTGTCTACAGAATGTTTAGATTTTCCAAATATGACTAGGAGATACAAGGTTGTTTTGGAACAGACAAAACCAAAACAAAACAATCGTGGCGCATTAGATAACAAACAATGACGCACAAGAGACATATAAAAATTGGCAGAAGACCGGAACTCGACAGTGATTTTGGCTTGTGTGTGTCTTGTTTACTCCGGAGTAAAGATGTGGTCTGTCTGCACGGCCAACCTGCACTTCTGATAATGGGTAAATACATTTGTTGTACTAAACTATTTTTGTTGCCTGTTTAAGCTTCAGACAATCCACTACATTATATATAGAGTATATAATATATACTGATATATTACAAACCCCGTTTCCATATGAGTTGGGAAATTGTGTTAGATGTAAATATAAACGGAATACAATGATTTGCAAATCATTTTCAACCCATATTCAGTGGAATATGCTACAAAGACAACATATTTGATGTTCACACTGATAAACATTTTTTTTTTGCAAATAATCATTAACCTTAGAATTTGATGCCAGCAACACGTGACAAAGAAGTTGGGAAAGGTGGCAATAAATACTGCTAAAGTTGAGGAATGCTCATCAAACACTTATTTGGAACATCCCACAGGTGAACAGGCAAATTGGGAACAGGTGGGTGCCATGATTGGGTATAAAAGTAGATTCCATGAAATGCTCATTCACAAACAAGGATGGGGCGAGGGTCACCACTTTGTCAACAAATGCGTGAGCAAATTGTTGAACAGTTTAAGAAAAACCTTCCTCAACCAGCTATTGCAATGAATTTAGGGATTTCACCATCTACGGTCCGTAATATCATCAAAGGGTTCAGAGAATCTGAAAAAATCACTGCATGGAAGCAGCTAAGCCCGTGACCTTCGATCCCTCAGGCTGTACTGCATCAACAAGCGACATCAGTGTGTAAAGGATATCACCACATGGGCTCAGGAACACTTCAGAAACCCACTGTCAGTAACTACAGTTGGTCACTACATCTGTAAGTGCAAGTTAAAACTGTCCTATGCAAAGCGAAAACCGTTGATCAACAACACCCAGAAACGCCGTCGGCTTCGCTGGGCCTGAGCTCATCTAACATGGACTGATACAAAGTGGAAAAGTGTTCTGTGGTCTGACGAGTCCACATTTCAAATTGTTTTTGGAAACTGTGGACGTCGTCTCCTCCAGACCAAAGAGGAAAAGAACCATCCGGTTTGTTATAGGCACAAAGTTGAAAAGCCAGCATCTGTGATGGTATGGGGGTGTATTAGTGCCCAAGACATGGGTAACTTACACATCTGTGAAGGCGCCATTAATGCTGAAAGGTACATACAGGTTTTGGAGCAACATATGTTGCATCCAAGCAGCGTTACCATGGACGCCCCTGCTTATTTCAGCAAGACAATGTCAAGCCACGTGTTACATCAACATGGCTTTATAGTAAAAGAGTGCTGGTACTAGACTGGCCTGCCTGTAGTCCAGACCTGTCTCCCATTGAAAATGAAGCCTAAAATACCACAACGGAGACCCCCGGACTGTTGAACAACTTAAGCTGTTTCAAGCAAGAATGGGAAAGAATTCCACCTGAGAAGCTTAAAAAATGTGTCTCCTCAGTTCCCAAACGTTTACTGAATGTTGTTAAAAGGAAAGGCCATGTAAGACAGTGGTGAACATGCCCTTTCCCAACTACTTTGGCACGTGTTGCAGCCATTTGCAGCCATGACATTCTAAGTTCAATATTATTTGCAAAAAATAAATAAAGTTTATGAGTTTGAACATCAAATATCTTGTCTTTGTAGTGCATTCAATTGAATATGGGTTGAAAAGGATTTGCAAATCATTGCATTCCTTTTATATTTACATCTAACACAATTTCCCAACTCATATGGAAACGGGGTTTGTATATTATTATATTGTATTATATTTTTATATAATATATACAATATATAACAAATCCCAATTACCATGTACAATACTACAGTATATGTACCAGCTGCAGCAAAAAAAAGGGCAACATAAAATAGATTAACAGTAGGATGTGAATTCATATGGCGGCAGCCTGTGTTAACATTGATGAGAGCTTATGTAATCAAATATTAGAGCGTTTGTGTCCATTTTTTGTTGACCTGTTTACATAAAGGATAATCTTGAAAACACCAACATGTACTGTGCAGTCCCATGTTGACAGTATTAAAAACTGATTTCACTTTGACACAAACATGTTTCCGATTTGTCTGAGCCGATCACCAAAATAAAAATGAATAATAGTGGCCGGATATTATTGTTTTAGACTGAAAATGTGGGGCTTCAAGTGAGCAGCTCAACCAAGGAGTTGGCTATGTGTTTGACATTGTGCTTTAATCTACTGTGAATAGGAATAAAATATTAACGACCATGATAATGTCTGCAAGTTGTTTCCTGTGTGTGTGTTTGGAAATTAACACGTCATGACGGCAGCATCTGTCCTTTACAAGTACGACTGCACTTTACATCTTTGGAGTGTGTGTGTGTGTGTGTGTGTGTGTGTGTGTGTGTGTGTATGTGTGTTGCTTCGTGGGTCGGAGAGTTTGTGCAGAGGAAATTCTTTGAAAAAAAGTCTGCACAGCAACTAAATGGAATAAAAGCATAAAAAAAAGCTGATTAGAAATCAGAATGGGCACAAAAGATGCAGAAGAAAAATAACAATCAGGAAGGTGAGGAGAAGGTGCGAGCAAGGAAGGCATGAGGAGGAAGAGGGAGTTAGGCCCTCTTCATTTATTGCTCCAGTGGAGAAGAACATGGAGCTCTCTAATGGTGTTGCTGTGGTAATAAGGATAAAAGCAGGACAGGATTTAAAAAAAAAGGGACAATAGAACAAAAGTGAGATGTTAGGACAGCGTATGAAACATGATTGTTTGCTTTTTACCTTGCCTCAAATTGCCATTCAGCCTTTTTCTTGCTCTGAAGCCCGCCTCAAACACACGTGAAGTGGCACACACATGAAGACACACACCTGTGCGCTGCTGGCGCCGTGTGTCCTTGCTCCATGCTTTGTTAGGTCGGACAGCGCTGCGCCGTGCAGCACTTGCTGTGTCAGGACTTTCTGCTGGAGAGGAGATTAATGCATGGAGATGGACGGCTTCTCGGCAGCCTCCTACCTGATTATTTTTACTGGACATGTGACAGCTGCTTGCCAACTCTACACAGCACAACACAACACAACACAACACAGCATGACTGTCAGCAGCATTAACGCACACCACCGGACACAACATGTACGGCACACCTGCCTGCACCATTGTTTAACGCCATCCAATATACAACGTAAGCTTTTATGAAGATGACATATTTTGTCATATAATGGCCAGGGGCCTTTATTTACTTAACTGCAGAGAGTACCGGGCCTTTAGCAGCTGTTAATTGGAGAAGGGGGGGGTGTTATTTCCCCAAACTCCATGAGACGGTGGAAAGAAAAACAGTCTTCTACCACATGGTTCTTCATTGACAAGAATGTTGTACTCCACAGCAGCAGTAAGGAGCAAACTGTTGAGTCAGCATTAATACCACTGATGAGTACATAGTAAAAAAGAGTACAACAAGTGTAACACACTTTAGTTTCACTGTTCATGCCAGCTGCTGAACCACTTATGATACTTCAAACACAGCGTTGCCATCTTTTGGAGTTAAAAAAAAAGATAAAGTAGTAGGTTGCCTACAGCCACAGCTGTCGACATACATGTTTTTTTTACCTGCGCTAATTAGAGACATTTTTATTTCTGTTGACTTCACATCCGTTGACTATCAGGTACTTTGAAGGCCTACTGAAACCCACTACTACCGACCACGCAGTCTGATAGTTTATATATCAATGATGAAATCATAACATTGCAACACATGGGTTAACTTATGAAGTGCAATTTTAAATTTCCCGCGAAACTTCCGGTTGAAAACATCTATGTATGATGACGTTTGCGCGTGAAGTCGATGGTTGAAACGGAAGTATTCGG
Source organism: Entelurus aequoreus (assembly GCF_033978785.1). NCBI lineage: Eukaryota > Metazoa > Chordata > Actinopteri > Syngnathiformes > Syngnathidae > Entelurus > Entelurus aequoreus. Next base: position 34,769,672 of record NC_084732.1, on the reverse strand, counting down.
ACACATTGTATCACAATACAAACAGCTCTGTTTTCATCGCAAAATTCCACAGTATTCTGGACATCTGTGTTGGGGAATCTTTTGCAATTTGTTTAATGAACAATGGAGACTGCAAAGAAGAAAGCTGTAGGTGGGATCGGTGTATTAGCGGCTGGCTGCAGCAACACAACCAGGAGGACTTTGACTTGGATAGCATACGCGCTATCCGACGCTAGCTGCCGACCGCATTGATGATCGGGTGAAGTCCTTCGTCGCGCCGCCGATCGCTGGAACGCAGGTGAGCACGGTTGTTGATGAGCAGATGAGGGCTGGCGTAGGTGGAGCGCTAATGTTTTTATCATAGCTCTGACGAGTTCCCGTAGCTAAGTTAGCTTCAACGGCGTCGTTAGCAACAGCATTGCTAGGCTTCGACAGGCGGCACAGCATTAACCGTGTAGTTACAGGTCCAGTGTTTGGTTCGGTGTCTCCTGATAGTAGTATTGTTGATCTTCTGTCTATCCTTCCAGTCAGGGGCTTATTTCTTTTGTTTCTATCTGCAATTAAGCACGATGCTATCACGTTAGCTCCGTAGCTAAAGTGCTTCACCGATGTATTGTTGTGGAGATAAAAGTCACTGTGAATGTCCATTTCGCGTTCTCGACTCTCATTTTCAAGAGGATATAGTATCCGAGGTGGTTAAAAATACAAATCCGTGATCCACAATAGAAAAAGGAGAAAGTGTGGAATCCAATGAGCCCTTTTACCTAAGTTACGGTCAGAGCGAAAAAAGATACGTCCTGCACTGCACTCTAATCCTTCACTCTCACGTTCCTCATCCACGAATCTTTCATCCTGGCTCAAATTAATGGGGTAATCGTCGCTTTCTCGGTCCGAATTGCTCTCGCTGCTGGTGTAAACAATGGGCAAATGTGAGGAGCCTTTCAACCTGCGACGTCACGCTACTTCCGGTACAGGCAAGGCTTTTTTTATCAGCGACCAAAAGTTGCGAACTTTATCGTCGATGTCCTCTACTAAATCCTTTCAGCAAAAATATGGCAATATCGCGAAATGATCAAGTATGACACATAGAATGGATCTGCTATCCCCGTTGAAATAAAAAAAAATCATTCCAGTAGGCCTTTAAAGGGGATGTTTGCAAACGTTACACAGATGCCTAGAGAGCGCTAACTTTTTGTAAAAGTTTCTCTTTCTTTTAACTAAAACGTCCGTTTTGTCCTTGTTGATCCATGATTTGATGTCTGAAGTCCAATTCTGAATCCTGTGTCATCAGGAGATACGGCAATGTCCATCTGTGTATCATGAGCCTAACAGTGGAAACTGAAGCCATGTCTCCTGATGAAGGCAGCATGTAAAGGTTTAAAAGAATGGAACCTTCACTTGAGCCCGGGGCAACCCCACACCTTATTTCATGGGTTCCTGTACACACACATTAATGATATAATGACAAGGATTTGGACAGCTAAAGTTAGCTATCATTGACGTGTACCACTAGTGGTACGCCAAAGAATCACTTGATTAAAGTACAGTGTTTTATTTTCCTATATTCAAACTGTGTGGAATGTTGCAATGGACAAAAATATAACATATACTGTTAAATACAGCCTCTTTCTTGTTTGTAATGAATACTTAGGCCTACTACACTACAGTTTTTTATTTTTGGTCATTATGGTGATACTTGGAGAGCCAAGTGTTTTCTGAGGTGGTACTTGGTGAAAAAAGTTTGAGAACCACTGGTATAACCAATCGCAACAACAGGAAGACTGCAAATTGTTTGTTGCTTCTCTTGGACTATTTGGTGTATGTGTAGGCGCTTCCTGTATGCACGAGGCTGTCAAGCGTTGCGTCGTGAGAGACGACAAAGGTTGTAGTGATTTTAAAATGCAGACGAACGAGGTGGTAAAAAGAGGATTTATTGATTTAACAAACAAAACAAAAGACGAGAGCAACAGGTTAGTGCTCTGAACGGAAAGACTATGAGGGAAACAAAACAAAATGCTGGAACACAGCAAAAACATTTACTAGGAATGTGGAGCAGACGGCGTCCACAAAGTATGTGCACGCTAGAGCTCAGCATTGAAAGAATCCTCAACAGACACCAGTGAATCGTGAATAATGTCCCGACAAACCAATGGTGTCGCACGCTCAACCTAAATAGTGCTATTTACAAACAGAAAACAGGTGAGGACAGGAAGAAAACAGGAAGTGAAAAAACACAAAATAAGAGCGCAAGACAGGAACTAAAACTACACCCAGAAAATCACTAAGTGACTCAAAACCAGGCAGGGTGTGGTGTGACAAGCCGTGACAGAGACAGCAGTGAGTGACAAACATGAACGGCAAACATATTCCTAGGATCGACGAACATTTAAAAAAAACATATAATTAGTAACTGTGAAAAGTATACACACTTTAAATATATATATATATATATTCTGTTAAAGTACTTATGGTGTCTGCGTTGGCCCTGTGATGAGGTGGCGACTTGTCCAGGGTGTACCCCGCCCATACTTGCCAACCCTCCCGATTTTCCCGGGAGACTCACGAATTTCAGTGCCCCTCCCGGAAATCTCCTGGGGCAACCATTCTCCCGAATTCCTCCCGATTTCCTCCCGGACAACTATATTGGGGGCGGGCCTTAAAGGCACTGCCTTTAGTGTCCTCTACAACCTGTCGTCATGTCCGCATTTCTTCCATACTAACAGCCTGCCGGGCAGGTCACATAATATATGTATGTGGCTTTCACACACACACACACACACACACACACACACACACACACACACACACACACACACACACACACACACACACACACACACACACACACACACACACACACACACACACACACACACACACACACACACACACACACACACACACACACACACACACACACACAAGTAAATGCAAGGCATACTTGATCAACAACCATACAGGTCACACTGAGGGTGGCCGTATAAACAACTTTAACACTGTTACAAATATACGCCACACTGTGAACGTACACCAAACAAGAATGACAAACACATTTCGGGAGAACATCCGCACCGTAACACAACATAAACACAACAGAACAAATACCCGGAACCCCTTGCAGCACTAACTCTTCCGGGACGCTACAATGTACACCCCCGCTACCAACAAACCCCGCACCCCACAACCCTGCCCACCTCAACCCCCCCCCCCCCCCCACCCCCCCCCATCTCCCGAATTTGGAGGTCTCAAGGTTGGCAAGTATGACCCCGCCTATCGCCCGAATGCAGCTGGGATAGGCTCCAGCACCCCCCGCAACCCCGAAAGGGACAAACAGTAGAAAATGGATGGATGGATGGGGTAACAAAAGTAAATTATAGAGCCATAGCCATAGAGCCGGGACTAAAGAAAAGCTTATTCCGTTCTATTCTTAGAACGTAAACCTACTCAAAGCTAGTGCATACGGGAGAACGTGGAGGAAACATTACAATATGTAGCTGACATCAATTGTGAGTTAATGCGTGTAATTAACAAGGAAAATGTGTGTGCTAACTGTGGACCAAATGGTGTGCCAGCTTGGCATTTCTGCCCACACGGTGCATAAGTGTGTTGTGATGAGGCCACTGAGACAGCAGATAAATTAGCTTTGGGAAGCAAATGAAAGTGCAAGATATACTGGAGGGCCCAGTGCGAGTTCATGTCGTGGCTCGTCTCACACACACACACACACACACACACACACACACACACACACACACACACACACACACACACACACACACACACACACACACACACACACACACACACACACACACACACACACACACACACACACACACACACACACACGCCTACGCACACACACAAGCCAAACCGTCCCTCCCTTCTTTCCCATCCAGCGTGCCATCCATCCATCAGGCCATCTCAGGGAGCTGCCCGCGGTTCCACTGGCTGGTTTAATTGTTAATGCTAATTGCTATTTATTGGCTCAGATGCAAATGATAGGCTGGCCAAAGTGAAATTTTATGAGGAGCCAACACCCCCTCTCGCACAAATTGAAAAAGTGAAACAAGAGGAAGAGGGAAATGAGGCGAGGAGAGAAGAGCTTAATGGCGGCTCTTTAATGGCAGAGAGCAAAAAAATTAAGACTGATTTAAGACACGCAGCTAAGCTTCCCTCACAACACCCAAAATCCTCGACGAGCCCCTCTTAGGGAGGCACCCATTTGGCTCTGGAAGGAGAGGCAAGGAGATGAGAAATTAGAAAATAATTTCGCCTGGAAAAGCTTGTTAATAGTAAATATTAACACATCTGTTTTGTGGAGCTGATGAGCCTTTAAATAAAGTTAGTTAGCAGAGCTTAGACCTCCACCAAGGTTGAACTGTTGACAACAGCATGAAAAATAACGTGTTTATTTGCGTAACTACTGTTTCTGCAATGAGCAGAGTGTACCCTAACAAGAAAGAGGCAGCAATAATGGCACAGACAAGCAGCAGGAAAATAAAAATACAACTTTGCAGTATTGTGAAGTGATACACAGTAGAAAAAAAAAGAGCAATTTGTCTTTTGTTGAGTTTAAGGCTGCCGAGCAGTTTCTTTGAGTTCCTGTCCGGATTAGAAAGAAAGATCGTACTCTTGAACACTGTTTGTTTTGTTTGACATTGTTGTTGACATAAAGGAAACCATGGTAACAGTGAAAGCGTGCTGTAAAATCAGTTGACAGGAAGTGACGTAGTCTTTGTGCATGCATCGATACATTGAGTCGCAACTTCGCCCCAAATGGGAGTCTGACAAAATGGCAGACAACCTTGGCGACGTGTTACTGCATATGGTCCTTTGTTGCGCCTTCTGTCGTGATGCACATGTGTACACATTTCTTGCAAGTTATGGTAAGTTTTCAAGTGTGCTGAAGCCCTTTAAAGGCCTACTGAAATGATTTTTTTTAATTTAAACGGGGATAGCAGATCTATTCTATGTGTCATACTTGATCATTTCGCGATATTGCCATATTTTTGCTGAAAGGATTTAGTAGAGAAAATTGACGATAAAGTTCGCAACTTTTGCTCGCTGATAAAAAAAAGCCTTGCCTGTACCGGAAGTAGCGTGACGTCACAGGAGCTAGTATTCCTCTCAATTCCCCATTGTTTACAATGGAGCGAGAGAGATTCGGACCGAGAAAGTGATGATTACCCCATTCATTTGAGCGAGGATGAAAGATTCGTAGATGAAGAACGTTACAGTGAAGGACTTGAGAGACAGTGATGGACGTATCTTTTTTCGCTCTGACCGTAACTTAGGTACAAGCTGGCTCATTGGATTCCACACTCTCCTTTTTTTATTGTGGATCACGGATTTGTATTTTAAACCACGTCAGATACTATATCCTCTTGAAAATGAGAGTCGAGAACGCGAAATGGACATTCAGTGCCTTTTGTCTCCACGACAATACATCGGCGAAATGCTTTAGCTACGAGCTAACGTGATAGCATCGTGCTTTAACTGCATATAGAAACAAAAAAATAAACCCCTGACTGGAAGGATAGATAGAAAATCAACAATACTATTAAACCGTGGACATGTAAATACACGGTTAATGCTTTCCAGGCTGGCGAAGGTTAACAATGCTGTGCTAACGACGCCATTGAAGCTAACTTAGCAACTTAGCAACGGGACCTCACAGAGCTATGCTAAAAACATTAGCTCTCCACCTACGCCAGCCAGCCCTCATCTACTCATCTACTCATCAACACCCGTGCTCACCTGCGTTCCAGCGATCGGCAGAAGGACGAAGGACTTCACCCGATGCGTTTGGCGGCCCGGAGACGTAGGAAGTCAAGGTGAGGTCGGCGGCTAGCGCGGCTAGCGCGGCTAGCGCGGCTAGCGCGGCTAGCGCGGCTAGCGCGGCTAGCGCTCCGACAAAGTCCTCCTGGTTGTGTTGCTGTAGTCCGCTGCTAATACACCGATCCCACCTACAACTGTCTTCTTTGCAGCCTTCATTGTTCATTAAACAAATTGCAAAAGATGTCCAGAATACTGTGGAATTATGAAATGAAAACAGAGCTTTTTGTATAGGATTCTATGGGGTACCATAACTTCCGTTATACTGACTTCGTCACGCGCATACGTCATCATACCGCGACGTTTCAGCCGGATATTTCCCGGGAAGTTTTAAATGTCACTTTATAAGTTAACCCGGCCGTATTAGCATGTGTTGCAATGTTAAGATTTCATCATTGATATATAAACTATCAGACTGCGTGGTCGGTAGTAGTGGGTTTCAGTAGGCCTTTAAAAGGTATTAGTTAGCGGTATAATCCTAATATTAGTAAATAGGAAGAAGAAGAAGAAGCAGTTAAAATGTCAATAGGGTTAGATTAGATGTTACACTACTTTGCTTTATACAGAATAACACAAAGCTAAACTGTGGATGCTTTGTTTAGATTGTTTAGCATATATTGATTGACCGATATTTAGACCAGTGGTTCTCACACTCTTTTCACCAAGTACCGCCTCAGAAAAAACTTGGCTCTCCAAGTACCACCTTAATGACCAACATTAAATGACAGTAGCGTATTAGGCCTATGTATTAATTAAAAACAAGGCAGAGGTTTTATTTAAAAAGTATATTTAATAATTTTGGCCACTGTAACATTACACACAGTTTGAACAGTAACACTGTGTTTGAATATTGGAAACTAAAACACTGTACTTTAATCAAGTGATTATTTGGTGTGCCACTATATCATGGTTGTCTAAACTATTTTTTCAGTGCAGCCCGCGAGACATCACAAGTTTAACAAAACGATTGGTCCGCGGCGTGTTTTTGGCTAAATTTAGTTCCCTGTGATCTTCCCATCCACTTGTGGCTGGCGTTAGGAAAAAATTGGTCAATGATGGAATGTATGGAAGTATTATTGTACCAAAATTATTCGCAAATGCGTATATCAATCTGTGCATCTGTAATCCAATTCAAGTGTCTGTGTACCAATCTGTGTGTGTGTGTGTTTCAAGTTGATGTGATGATATGATTTGTCTGGGCGTGAAAAAATATCTGTGTATTTTGATCAGCGTGTGTGTGAAAAAAATGTGTGTGTGCGTATTTAGACTAAACTTAGACTTAGACAAACTTTAATGATTCACAGGGGAAATTGTTCCATAAAGTTGGTTCCCTGACTGGGAATCGAACCCGGGCCGCGGCGGTGAGAGCGCTGAATCCTAACCACTAGACACTTTCTGTTTGTACAGCAATTTGAACGTGTCAAATGATCTGTATGTAACTCCCCCTTGTCTTTCCTTATACTCACCACTAGTTGGCGCCTTGCAGCCCTCTCACTCGTGTTGGTGATTAATAAAAGTTCATGTTTTAGCAGTAACTCGTAGGTAAGAAGTATTTTTGTTTTAAAATAAGTTATCAGTAATTACATAGTGACCGAAATGATCGCATTTTCTCCGTGACCACAGATTACTCTGAGACAGCACACATAGTTATAATAATTAATAATACAAAAACAACTAGTTAGTGTAGTGATTTTGATTTGATACCAAATGTATTCTTATTTAATTACATTACATTTAATAACTATATAAGTACACTAACTTCAGAACTCTAAAAATACACACAAACACACACACACACACACACACACACACACACACACACACACACACACACACACACACACACACACACACACACACACACACACACACACACAGAGACTCATATATATATATATATATATATATATATATAACCGGCCGAGTCATACCAAAGACTATAAAAATGCGACCCGTTACCTCCCTGCTTGGCACTCAGCATCAAGGGTTGGAATTGGGGGTTAAATCACCACAAATGATTCCCGGGAACAGCCACCGCTGCTGCTCACTGCTCCCCTCACCTCCCAGGGGGTGATTAAGGGTGATGGGTCAAATGCAGAGAATAATTTCGCCACACCTAGTGTGTGTGTGTGACAATCATGGGTACTTTAACTTTAACTTTACATATATAATCCTATATAAACATATAGAGCCACATATATAAATACATACATATATATATATATATATATATATACATTTACACATATATACATACATAAATACATATTCCTATACATACATATTTACATATACATACACATATATAAATACATATATACATACATAAATACATATTCCTATATATACATATTTACATATACATACATACACATATATAAATACATATATACATATACATAAACACATAAATACATATACAGATACATACATATATAAATTAATATGTAAACATATACATATACACACATACAATATGTATGTATATATATATATGGATATATATATATATATATATATATATATATATATATATATATATATATATATATATATATATATATATATATATATATATATATATATATATATACATTTACACATGTATACATACATATATACATATATATATATATATATATATATATATATATATATATATATATATATATATATATATATATATATATATATATATATATATATATATATATATATATATATATATATATACATTTACACATGTATACATACATATATACATATATTCATATAAATAAATGTATTCCTATATATACAGTACATATACATAAACACCTTAATACATATACAGATATATACATATATAAATACATATGTACACATATACATATAAACACACACATATATATATATATATATAATGCTATATATACATATACATCCACATATATAAATATATATATACATATACATATATACACGTAAACATTTACACATATATACATACATATATTCCTGTACATACATGTATTCCTATATATACATATTTACATATACATACACATATATAAATACCTATATACATATACATATACAGAAATATACATATAAAAATACATATGTACACATATACATATACACATGTATACATATACATATGTATATGATATATTACTATAATATGTATATCTATGTAAACATATATACTGTATGTATGGGCTTTATATATATGTGTATATACAGTATATTGTTACTTTCATGCAGTCAGCTTTTGGAAAAATCATTTTAGACCAATGTGGCCTCCGAGTGTTTAGACACTCCTGCACAATATGGAGCCCGCGTACCACAGTTTGAGAATCACTGACCTACATTATTTTCATTTAGTATATTTAATGACATCCTTCAATTTTTCTGTATGCGGCCCTGGCTGGAACAAGTTAGGACACCCCCGTGTTAGAAGAAATGACACCTGGCGGAGGTCACCCCGTATCCCCCGCTTCTAATACACCCTAAAAGGCAACACACTGTTTTCACTCGACATTATCCTAATGTAGTCCAGGTATGGGAAGTGTGGGTGAGTGTGTGTCCTCTCATTTGTTTTCCCAGCGTCCCTCGCTACATCACTCTGTCTGATTGAAGCCACCTCGCTCCATCCTCAAGGTGCGATCGCCCCGCCAATTAAAGACCAATCCAATCGCATCAGAGTGTGTGCGCGCGTGCTATGGTGTGTGTCTCTATGTATGCATGCACGTATGTATGTACGCGCCATATGCATGAGGACGCTCACACCTGTGTGTGTGTGTGTGTGTGTTGAAGGGAGGTTAATGCAGTTAGGGTTATTTCACAGTCCATTAAGAAGCTTATGTTGACCTGCTGACCCCCAAGCCAACAACACAGAATCCATTATGATGACAAAAGGACTGCGTGTGCATGCATGTGTGACTGCCCACTCTATTTGACACTGGGAAAAATGTCAGCTGGTATGGGAAAAAGTCAACGACTTCCTGTTTTTGGATTCACGTTTTTTTTTCATTTCAGTGGAAATTAAATATGGATAAATGCTCCAAAAAAACAAAAAACATCACGATAAATTCAACTGCAACCTCCGGGTGTTTATCCCAACCACTACAACGTTTGTCTTTTGGGACTAAAAAGTGCATGTTTGTAAAATTTGAGCAAGACTGGTAGAAAAACATGATTATAAAACTTTATTACATATATGCTGGCATCTCTTGAATAATACAAATCAAGACATCCGTTTTTCAAAATGCATATTTACAAGGGCTGTCAAAAATTAACACAAGTGATTAGTCACAAAAAAATTGCAATAATCATGTACTGAATATGCAGATTATTCATAGAGTTTTTTTTAACTGCACACGCTCCTTTACCTTACATTTCCTCTTCAAAATCCACCCTGACTGGACTTTGGCTAAAACGGTTTCCAAGTTGGGCAGCACGGTGGTCCAGGGGTTAGTGCGTGTGCCTCACAATAGAAGGTCCTGGGTTTGATCCCCAGGCTTGGGGCCTTTCTGTGTGGAGTTTGCATGTTGTGGGTTCCCTCCGGGTACTCAGGCTTCCTCCCCCCTCCAAAGACATGCACCTGGGGATATCAATCAATCAATCAATCAATGTTTATTTATATAGCCCTAAATCACAAGTGTCTCAAAGGGCTGTACAAGCCACAACGACATCCTCGGTACAGAGCCCACATACGGGCAAGGAAATCTCACCCCAGTGGGACGTCAATGTGGATGACTATGAGAAACCTTGGAGAGGACCGCATATTTGGGTAACCCCCCCCTCTAGGGGAGACCGAAAGCAATGGATGTCGAGTGGGTCTGACATAATATTGTGAAAGTCCAACAACATCAGCGAAAGTCCAGTCCATAGTGGGGCCAGCAGGAACCATCCCGAGTGGAGACGGGTCAGCAGCGTAGAGATGTCCCCATCTGATGAACAGGCTAGCGGTCCACCCCGGGTTGGGAGCAGAGTAGAAAAGAAAAGAAAAGAAACGGCAGATCAACTGGTCTAAAAAGGGAGTCTATTTAAAGGCTAGAGTATACAAATGAGTTTTAAGATGAGACTTAAATGCTTCTACTGAGGTAGCATCTCTAACTTTTACCGGGAGGGCATTCCATAGTATTGGAGCCCGAATAGAAAACGCTCTATAGCCCGCAGACTTTTTTTGGGCTCTGGGAATCACTAATAAGCCGGAGTTCTTTGAACGCAGATTTCTTGCCGGGACATATGGTACAATACAATCGTCAAGATAGGCAGGAGCTTGACCGTATAGTATTTTATACGTAAGTAGTAAAACCTTAGAGTCGCATATTAGGTGCACAGGAAGCCAGTGCAGGTGAGCCAGTATAGGCGTAATATGATCAAACTTTCTTGTTTTTGTCAAAAGTCTAGCAGCCGCATTTTGTACCATCTGTAATCTTTTAATGCTAGACATAGGGAGGCCCGAAAACAAAACGTGACAGTAATCGAGACGAGATGTAACGAACGCATGGATAATGATCTCAGCATCGCTTGTGGACAAAATGGAACGAATTATAGCGATATTACGGAGATGAAAGAAGGCCGTTTTAGTAACACTCTTAATGTGTGACTCAAACGAGAGAGTTGGGTCGAAGATAATACCCAGATTCTTTACCGAGTCGCCTTGTGTAATTGTTTGGTTGTCAAATGTTAAGGTGGTATTATTAAATAGATGTCGGTGTTGAGCAGGACCGATAATCAGCATTTCCGTTTTCTTAGCGTTGAGTTGCAAAAAGTTAGCGGACATCCATTGTTTAATTTCATTAAGACACGCCTCCAGCTGACTACAATCCGGCGTGTTGGTCAGCTTTAGGGGCATGTAGAGTTGAGTGTCATCAGCATAACAGTGAAAGCTAACACCGTATTTGCGTATGATGTCACCTAGCGGCAGCATGTAAATACTAAAGAGTGCAGGGCCAAGAACCGAACCCTGGGGAACTCCGCACGTTACCTTAACATAGTCCGAGGTCACATTGTTATGGGAGACACACTGCATCCTGTCAGTAAGATAAGAGTTAAACCAAGACAAGGCTAAGTCTGACATCCCAATACGCGTTTTGATACGCTCTAATAAAATATTATGATCAACAGTATCGAAAGCGGCACTAAGATCAAGAAGCAGCAACATAGATGAAGCATCAGAATCCATCGTTAGCAATAGATCACTAGTCATTTTTGCGAGGGCTGTCTCCGTAGAGTGATTTGCCCTGAAACCGGATTGAAAAGGTTCACAGAGATTGTTAGACGCTAAGTGTTCATTTAGCTGCTGTGCTACAATTTTTTCGAGGATTTTCGAGATAAACGGAAGGTGGGACCAGTAGTTTACCAGGAGATCAGGATCGAGGTTAGGTCTTTTGAGTAGAGGATGAATAACCGCTTTTTTGAATGCTAGGGGAACAGTGCCAGAGGAAAGTGATAAGTTTATAATATTTAACACTGATGGACCTAATAATACAAAAAGCTCCTTGATAAGTTTCCCAGGAATTGGGTCAAGTAAACATGTTGTTTGTTTTGTCCCATTTACACATTTTGACAATTCCTCCAATGTTATTTCATCAAAGAGAGAGAAACTATTTTGGAGGGCGGTATCTGTCGTATATACAGTCGTATTAGTGTTAATAGAACCCAGTTGTAGCTGAGATGCATTGTCTTTAATCTCTTTTCTAATGACTTCAATTTTCTTATTAAAGAAATTCATAAAGTCATCTGCTGAGTGGGTGGAGCTACTGGGAGGAGTCCCTTGTTGGGTTAGCGATGCTACTGTACTAAACAGAAATTTAGGATCATTTTTGTTGAGGTGGATGAGATTTGAGTAATATTTAGCTTTAGCTGAGGTAAGCATGCGTTTATAAGTTATTAAACTTGATGGAAAACCTCAAGTTTAGTCGCACGCCATTTGCGTTCCAGCTTTCTACATGATCATTTCTGGGCTTTAGTTTCTTCTGTAAACCATGGGGTACGCCTTTTAGGGGCCCTTGTTAGCTTTAGCGGTGCTACACTATCAATGGTGTCGTGCAGGGCGTCATTAAAGTTGTTAGTGAGGTTATCAATAGAGCCCACATAATTTGGGAATGGTGCCATTACCGAAGGCAGTAGGTCAGTAAGAGTCGTCGTTGTGGCAGCATTAATGTTGCAGCTGCTATAGTAGTTATTATTATTATTATTAGTTTGTTGACAATGAGTCAGAACTTCAAATTTTATAAGGTAATGATCGGACATTACTTTAGTGTACGGGAGTATCGTAACTTTAGAGGTGGTGACACCCCTGACAAGCACTAGATCTATCGTATTACCGTTGCGATGCGTGGGTTCATTTATTATTTGTGTAAGACCACAGCTATCAATTATAGTCTGGAGCGCCACGCATGGAGGGTCCGATGGGGTATTCATATGGATATTAAAGTCCCCCATTATGATTATATTGTCGGCGTGCGTCACTAGATCAGCAACGAACTCTGAGAATTCACTGATGAAGTCCGAATAGGGCCCAGGGGGGCGGTAGATAACAGCCAGGTGGAGAGGCAGCGGTGTGACAAACCTCAAAGTGAGCACCTCAAATGAGTTATATTTATTATTTAGGTTAGGTGTAAGATTATAGTTTTCATTGTATATTAGTGTGACACCCCCTCCCCTTTTAAGAGGTCGGGCAACATGTGTATTGGTATAGTTAGGAGGAGATGCCTCATTTAGCACAAAAAAATCGTCTGGTTTGAGCCAGGTCTCGGCGAGACCAACGACGTCAAGTTTGTTGTCTCTAATGACTTCATTAACTAATAACGTTTTGGAAGATAATGATCTTATGTTTAAAAAGCCCATATTATAGGTAGTGGGCTGTTTTGAGGATTGTTTGTTGAATTTATCCGAAGTAGCAATATTAATAATGTTGCGTTTATTATGCGTAGTGCACTTTAAATAGTTTCGACCATATCTAGGAATTGATACGACGGGGATATTCAGATTGTTTGCTTGATGTTGCGATAAACTGAACGCATCATAGTTAGCTACCTCAGTACAATGTATGTCTGCCTCTGACACGGTCACAAAAGAAAAAACATTATGTGAGTTGTGTTTTATTCTAAGAGAATTGCTATGTGTGCAGGGATTATCCAGCCTGACGCCGGCTAGTTCTAGTTTAAATGGCTTCTTACCCGGAGACTCCACGCTTCTTTGGTTAGCTTTTCTCTTTGTTGTTAGCCCCGCTCGGCATCCCCGCTTCTGCTTCCGCTCGCACCGCTTACGTCGTCTCCATTGGCGGTCACCGCTAGCACTTGACTCCGCTGCTACAAAGGCCGCTCGATGTAGCCCGCAAAGTATTCCCATGCTAGCGAGGAGGTCCACCGTACATGCATCTTTCAGTCTATAACGACCCGATCCATCCACATCCAGAATTGTCTGTCGGTCATATGTGATCACAGAGTGTTCACGCTTTGAGCCAGCCATGAAATTGACAGAAATGACGGGTGTTTTTTGCCAAATCGCTCTACACTCCCAAGAGCGTTAGCATAGCCGCAGCATCGCCATGCGCCGCCATCTTGTTGATTGGCACCACTAAATTGGCCCTAGTGTGTGAATGTGAGTGTGAATGTTGTCTGTCTATCTGTGTTGGCCCTGCGATGAGGTGGCGACTTGTCCAGGGTGTACCCCGCCTTCCGCTCGAGTGCGACTGGGATAGGCTCCAGCCACCCCCGGTAGAAAATGGATGGATGGATGTTTCCAAGTTTTGAGCAATATAAATGACAAGCATGCAAGTAAAACATTGAGAAGTGTTCCTAACATTCTGACTATAAAATTGCATTTGTGTCCAAATATTGTTTTTTTCTCCTAAGTTAATTTAAATTATGCAAGCAGGGTAATAGCCTGTGATTAGTCATGATCAATCCAAATTCAAAAGTGTGACGAATCTGATTTTAAAATGTAATCATTTGGCAGCACTAATATTTACACTATACATTCTTACTATACTTGTCAATTTGTATTGTACTTTATTGTTTTAATTAGTATAATAATTAAAAAAAGAAATGAAACAAATGTATGACAATGATCATTATAGATTGACAATACCTGCACACGACAAGGGTATCTATATTTAATATTAATGGCCTGGACACTCGCATATACACACACACACACACACACACACACACACACACACACACACACACACACACACACGCACACACACACACACACACACACACACACACACACACACACACACACACACACACACACACACACACACACACACACACACACACACACACACACACACACACACACACACACACACACACTCTCTGCTTTTTTACCTAGCTGACATATGTGCAGGTGGAGGGAGGCTGACAAAATAACAAATAAAAAATACATTCACATTCAAAGTTTAGTATAACACATATTACAAACTAGCCATACATATTTAAAATGTTCTATCTAGTTTCAAATAATTGTTATTAATTTAGATGTTTTATAAGTATAACTTTTTTAAATTACATTTTTACGATAGTATTTTTATGATTTATTAAAAAAAAAAACACTCATAAGTGACTGTAGATAATTGTATACAAATAATATTACAATCATACAATTATTTACATTTATACATACATAATATTTTGTTGTAGATGTTTTTCGTTCTCTTATAAACTATTAATCAGATGTTTAAATACTTGTAGTTATGCCATATGTAACCAATTATTTAAAATATGTTTTTGTGTCATTATTTTTAAATGGAATAATTAACTGAACCGACTGCAAACATTTATTTTAATGTAACACCATGACACACATGTAATAATGCCGTGCTTAGCCATCTTTAGTTATTATTGATCACGTTTAATGCACTCACATGTGTTATAGCAGCACAATATGCTTCACACCTTTTGGTTTTTATGGGACGCCACCACTCGGCTAAAAGCAATAATCATCATTTAATGCCTTCATCATTCACGCTGCCATCCCCGTGAATTCATTCCTTCTTATAAGTTGATAGAGGAAATTGAATTTTTTGGGGGCTGTGATTAAATTTCAATCATTTGTCTTTGGAGTTTCACCTCTGTGCCTCACTGTGTGTGTGTGTGTGTGTGTGTATGTGTGTGTGTGTGTGTGTGTGTGTGATAACTCAGTTTTAACAACTCTGGAAGGTGTTTATCAGTGAAGGGTGCACAATGCTGTGTTGTAAGTACTCTCTAAAAGATACACACACACACACACACACACACACACACACACACACACACACACACACACACACACACACACACACACACACACACACACACACACACACACACACACACACACACACACACACACAGGTATAGATGACGAGGCGCTCTAAATTGTCCTTCACACAACTCTTCTTGTGTATTGACGCCGTGTCTTTTTTCTCTCAAGCCGACATTATCGTCAAATTGTTTCTGAAACGGGACACAATTGAAAAAGCCGACAGTTGTTCAATGGCTGGAGTTTGACCATTGATTGCCAATATGGCCGACACTGTCTCTGACGGCAGGAAAAGTGCACTCAACACCCAGCACACACACACTCTCTCTCTCACACACACACACACACAGGAAGATACAGTAGTTGTGTCGATGCATATGCACAGCGGTCGCCTTTCATTTGAATATTGCCCCTGTCCCAAAGCATCCTATTACCTGATACAGTGTGATAGCCACAGATCAATGGACGCCAAGGAGACACTATGCAGACACACACATCTCGTGTGTGTGTGTGTGTGTGCAGCCTGCAGGCAGATGCTATCTGCTTGTTATTCTCCCATATGCTAGATCATTAGCACTATAGGATAAAAACAATAATACATAGAAAGCTCATGCAGACATTATAATATATATCTCCTGCAGAAATCACCATATAAAAGCAGCTATTTGTGGGTATTTTCTTTGTGATAAATACTGCACACACACTACTCGGCTCAGGGAAACATCATTAAAACCACGGCAATTGAGATGTTCACTAGAAATATTTTTGAAAGTGTACATTGTTACTATAAATGTGCAGGGAGAACGTTCCCCAAGGGGACACAAGCATGTCTTACAGGTGCACTGCAGTGAAAAGAATATAGACAGTTGATGTTAGACTTCTTCTGGAAGATATTGGAGAGCACCTTTTCTGAAAACTACAAACAAAACTGAGTTTATATGTGAATTGTGGGAGAGCTGTGTTACTCCAAGCAAATACAAGAACATGTGGTTCGATAGATAGACAGATTCAAACAAAAGCCACTGTATTTCTGTGATTTAATAAAATGTAAATAAAACAGTTAATGACACTAATTTATATATATTAAAATATTTTTTTTAAATGTAAATATATTTTTTTTACCATTACACGTTAAAAGAATTAATTCATTTGAGAGCAAATCCTTTTTATAATTATTTTTGTGAAAAAAAATCAATAAATAAAAGCGTAAAGAGTATTTCACACTATTTCCACACTAGCACCAATAGTGCTGCTTTTTTCTGCAAAACAAGAGCTGTTAGATGAAAAAGTACACACTAGAAATGAATTTTTATCAGATTTAAAGCATTTTATCATTATTTTCACATGACGTAATTAAATGTATAGTATCTTATTATTTTTACTATTGACAGTGGTTAACTTCAACTGGTGTCCAAACTGCAGACTACACACTGCCTCCAAGTGTTTGAATAGTTTTATATCAGTCAAGTCAAATCAGACTTATGACAGATAATATTTGCCATGGTTTCCATGGTTAATTTGCAGCAAACATTTTAATTATTCTGATTTCCAAAAAGAAAGGTTTTTGTCGGAAAAATGTTGAAAGACTTCCGCCAAATGTGATCGCGAAATTCAGGGGCATCCTCAGAGAGAGAAGGACTGAGTCAGAACCTGCAGAAAAGCGGAGAAAAATCAGAAACAAATGAAAAAGGAGTTAAGCTGCTACTATTCTATTTTGCGTCCTCTTCTGCTGATGTTTTCCTGAAGATGATTGGGAAAACGCTGAAAGAGCACGAGGAAACACTGGCTGTATTGTCTATGGAAGAGGAGACGGAAGAACAGAGAAGTCTGGAAATTACTTTTTGCTCATAATGTTAACCATATCAGTTTTGAAGTAATCATGGACCAGGGCGACAAAAAACATGCTTTCAAGTTATCAAAATAATAGTTTTACATGCTTTTATCCACACTAAGTATGTGGGAAAATGGGCTCCAGTTCTGTAAATGACATCCACAAGCTTCTGGTGGAATTTTTGACCACTCCTCTTGACAAAATTGGTGCAGTTCAGCTAAATTTTTAGTTTTTTTGACACGGACTTGTTTCTTCAGCATTGTCCACACGTTTAAGTCAGGACTTTGGGAAGGCCATTCTAAAACCTTAATTCTAGCCTGATTTAGCCATTCCTTTACCACCTTTGACGTGTGTTTGGGGTCACTGTCCTGTTGGAACACCCAACTGCGCCCAAGACCCAAACTCCAGGCTGATGATTTTAGGTTTTCCTGAAGAATTTAGAGGGAATCCTCCTTTTTCATTGTCCCATTTACTCTCTGTAAAGCACCAGTTCCATTGGCAGAAAAACAGGCCCAGAGCATAATACTACCACCGCCATGCTTGACGGTAGTTGTGGTGTTCCTGGGATTAAAGGCCTCACTGTTACGTCTTTGTCGCATGGCTGCAATTGTCGTGTTCCCCTCCAACGCAGGAAACAAGCAGGAGCGGCGTACAGGTACAATTAAGCTTGCTTTAATAAATTAAACGCAGGACAAAAATACAAAACTAAGGACGCTAACAAGCGTGGAGCTAAAACAAACCAAAATGTCACCAACGGTGAAAAACTAGAATGCTAGTGTATAGAAGAATCTCTAGAGCGAGGAGAAAACCAGGAGAACGTAAATGTTACCTATCGCAAACATTGACCCAGCAACTACTGCTGGGTGACAGGAAACTATAAAGGGGAGTTATTAACCAAAACACCTGGTGGGAACACTAATTGCAAAACTAAGACAGGTGAGGAGAATCAGTGCCCATGGAAACCAACAGAAAACAAGGAAAGGGTGCATCTAGAGAAACAGACTAAAACAGAAAAACTACCAAACCCAAATCATGCCATGACCCGGGTGACGGATCATGACACTCACCTTTTGTCCTCCAAACATATTGCTGGGTATGGTGGCCAAACATCTAAATTTTAGTTTCATCTGACCACAGAACTTATCTCCAGAGGGTCTTATCTTTGTCCATGTGATGACAAAAATTGAGCTCCAATCACTCTATCACAGTGGTTCTTAACCTGGGTTCGATCGAACCCTAGGGGTTCGGTGAGTCGGCCTCAGGGGTTCGGCGGAGCCTCCGCCACGGAGGTAAAGACACATCCGACTTATCGTGTAAATAAAAACTTCTCCCTGTCAGCGTATTATGGATACCCCCAATCAATGTTCCCTCTAATTTTCCATCTCATTTGCAGGATGTTTGATCGATTGAAACTTTTACTAGCAGATTGCAAAGGAAGAGAATACATTATATGAAACAGTACAGTTTACACAGTACAGTACATATTCCGTACAATTGACCACTAAATGGTAACACCCGAGTAAGTTTTTCAACTTGTTTAAGTCGGGGTCCACGTTAATCAATTCATGGTAATGTGTGTAAGGTGTGTAATTTGTTGTGAGTTCATGCACTGTGTTGGTTTTGTTCTTTGAACAAGGTGATGTTCATGCGCGGCTCATTTTGTGCACCAGGAAAAAAAACATATAACTTTTTCTTGAATTTGAAAAAATAAATAAATTCATTTTTCACTAAAGAAGGGTTCGGTGAATGCGCATATGAAACTGGTGAGGTTTGGTACCTCCAACAAGGTTAAGAACCACTGCTCTATCACAAAAAAATAAGAGTTGTAGAAATGATTGGAAACTCAAGACAGCCATGACATTATGTTCTTCACAAGTGTATGTAAACTTTTGACCACGACTGTGTGTATATATATATATACATTTATATACAGTATATTTCCATTGTTTGTGTGTGTTTAAATAAGCAAAGCCTATTGTGTCTACGAATGTCTCTCTCTCCGTGCGTGTGTTGTAGATTGATGCGTACCACCGGTGCGGGGCTTTCTACTGAGAACGGCCCCTCTCCTCTGCCTAATGATGCCACATCCATCCTGGAGCGCCATGCAAGTGTGCACACCTGTGTGTGAGTGTCCACAAGGCCACCATCCTAGAGGCTGGCGGGGGCAACACAGCCCCTCACTCAGCCTTGTGATCACTATTTGGCTGGGGGCATATGTGTGTGTGTGTGTGTGTGTGTGTGTGTGTGTGTGTGTGTGTGTGTCCGTATATGCGAGTGTCCAGGCCATTAATATTAAATATAGATACCCTTGTCATCCTCTGATCCCATATTCTCCTCTTAGGGAGGACGGGAGGTGAAGATGAAGTGCAAGGAGGAAAAAGGGCTGAGGGAGAGTTTAGGCCGTGGGATGAGGGTGGAAGTTTTAGGGAAGAAAGGACATGCATGGCAAAGGAAATAAGAGGGAATTAAGAGGGGACAGAGGGGTTTAGGGACGGGAGGAGGTCTGCTGATTGATTGCGGTGAGCGCAGGAGACTTGAGGGAAGAGCGATGAGGAGAGCGGGGAAAAGAAAACAGAAGGAGGATCCCATCACTCACAGGCTGGAAGACGCACGGAAGAACACAACGACAGGATTTTTTTTTTTCTGAATGTAGGATGGTGGAAAGGAGGACAAATGTAACGGGCGGACCGCGATGAAGAGCGACACGTTTAAACGTGTTGGCTCGGGATGTGAGCGACGTGATTGAGAGATGAAAAAAAAACAAAAAACAACAGCTTTGACATGTCACACACTCGTAATGAAGAGGAGACGTGGCAGGAAGACAGGAAAAAGGAGTGACACTTTGATTCTCCCAGCTCATTCCCATATTCCCTGGCAGGCGCTCACCTGATGGAAAGATGGCAGGAAATCAATAGTTCATGTGTGTGATGGAGTAATGACTCTCACTATGTGTGTGTGTGTGTGTGTGTGTGTGTGTGTGTGTGTCCCATTCCTAAGCAATCACACACAGCTTAAGCTAGTCCCAAGTGGTGGGGGCCACTTTAACTAACAACTTCATTATTGCAGCTACACACACACACACACACACACACACACACACACACACACACACACACACACACACACACACACACACACACACACACACACACACACACACACACACATAAACAAACAATATTCACATTCCAACAAATATAGAGTTATAACAAACTGTTAAACTACAGTAAAAAATACTAATTATAATGTTCTAAGATATTTTGTTGCTAATTAAGCATGTGCACATTTACTTTTAGTGTCTGAACTGCAGCATATTTGGGTCCCTTCAAAGGTGGTATGTTCATCTCAGTGGACTTTTTTTTTTTTTTTTTTTTTTAATGGATTATTGTATATCCTTTTGTAATAATTTCATAATAGTAGGAATGAGGCAATTTTGGGACTTGTGTTAAAAAAACAAAAAAACATGGAAATGCCTGTTTACAAAAATAAATAAACATGTTTTGTATTTTTCATTTATTTTCTTTGCTTTTAAAAGCAAGTGGCAAAATAAAACTTCAGCTAATTTTTTTCTCCCAGAATGTATTTTCTTTTCCAGAATATTACCTTATTTGGTCAATTAGATGGGTGTTTACTGGAATTTGCACAGTTCATCCAATAAATGAATTGTAGAAAGTTATGGTGAAAAAATACATTTCAATCATCCAACTTTATAATTGCTAACACATTGTTTTTGGCATTAAAGTAAAAAAACCCCCCGAAACAATCATGTATCAGATCAAATAGATAATTTCTAAGTAATTCAATGGGTGTCCTATAAAGAGTCAAGGTGCATAATTAGTGTGAGTTCTTATCCAAAGTGTCTTCTCTCTCTCTGCCAAGTTGTCCTGAAAAGACTCCAGTAGTGGGTCTAGTGGGCCCTGACACAGTAATAGGGCCATCATTTCCATTTTCTTGTGTCGACTGGACAATATGTCCCCTTTAAAAACTTGGCAAGTCAACAATTGTGCCACACAAAAACAGAAAGACAGGCACGCACACACAGACCATGATCCAGCCCCTTGTGGGACCCCCAGCAAAAAGAGTGATGGTCTTGTAGCCGGGTCGCAGCCAGGAAGAGAAGGATATGGACAAAAGGTGGCCCCGTCGTGGCTCGACGGCAGCGCGGCCTGAGTGGTGGCTCACGGCGGAGGCCCCCTCTGTTTACTAGCGGCTAATTAATTCGCCACATATGCTGAGAACATCTGTCGCTAGTGACCTGCCGAGAGAGCAGAGGACGGACTTCCTCCCCACCGTCCCCCCCCCACACACACTCACACGTACTGTACAAAGGCCTCGTGAATGTAGCAAGTTTGATCCGTCTTTTGTTAGATAAAATGCAAGTATGTAAGATGTGACTATGATCAGACAGCAGATGCACTATCACATCATGGATGACATCATCGCCAGATATGAGGGGCCGTTAGGGACATTATTCAGAATTACCTCTTACATACACTACTGAAATGCTCTCA
Source organism: Entelurus aequoreus (assembly GCF_033978785.1). Classification (NCBI taxonomy): domain Eukaryota; kingdom Metazoa; phylum Chordata; class Actinopteri; order Syngnathiformes; family Syngnathidae; genus Entelurus; species Entelurus aequoreus. The sequence goes on along the minus strand of NC_084732.1, from coordinate 34,747,265 downwards.
CATAAACAACTGAAATCTTTTTCTTTTATACACACTACTGAAACACTCTTATAAACACTACTGAAATGCTCTTACATACACTACTGAAATGCTCTCATATAAACAACTGAAATGTTTTTCTCTCACACACCCTACTGAAACACTCTTATAAACACTACTGAAATGCTCTTACACACACTACTGAAACACTCGTATAAACACTACTGAAACACTCTTATAAACACTACTGAAACACTCTTATATACACTACTGAAACACTCTTATATACACTACTGAAACACTCTTATAAACACTAGTGAAACACTCTTATAAACACTAGTGAAACACTCGTATATACACTACTGAAACACTCTTATAAACACTATTGAAATGCTCTTATAAACACTACTGAAACACTCTTATATACACTACTGAAACACTCTTATAAACACTACTGATATGCTCTTATAAACACTACTGAAACACTCTTATAAACACTACTGAAACACTCTTATAAACACTACTGAAACATTCTTACATACACTACTGAAACACTCTTATAAACACTACTGAAACATTCTTACATACACTACTGAAACACTCTTATAAACACTACTGAAATGTTTTTGTCTCACGCACACACACACACACACACACACCTGGAATTATTTTTCACTAGTATGTATAAACGGCAGCACGGTAGCAGAGGGGTTAGTGCGTCGCCCTCACAATACGAAGGTCCTGAGTAGTCGTGAGTTCAATCCCGGCCTCGGGATCTTTCTGTGTGGAGTTTGCATGTTCTCCCCGTGACTGCGTGGGTTCCCTCCGGGTACTCCGGCTTCCTCCCATCTCCAAAGACATGCACCTGGGGATAGGTTGATTGGCAACACTAAATTGGCCCTAGTGTGTGAATGTGAGTGTGAATGTTGTCTGTCTATCTGTGTTGGCCCTGCGATGAGGTGGCGACTTGTCCAGGGTGTACCCCGCCTTCCGCCCGATTGTAGCTGAGATAGGCTCCAGCGCCCCCCGCGACCCCGAAGGGAATAAGCGGTAGAAAATGGATGGATGGATGGATGGATGGATGTATAAACTGATTTCACCTGTGCGTGCGTGTGCTTTTTACACGTGTGTGTGAGGGACAACAATTTCAGTAGTATGTGTGCAAAGATTTCAGTTATGTGTATGAGCGCATCTTACCATTGTGTATACGAGCATTTTACCACTATGTGTAAGAGCATCTTACTAGTGTGTGTGAGCGATGTTGCATTCCGGCTCCGGTATAATCCCCGCCCCTTTTCAGACAAGTTTATTTTAATTTTTTTTAAAGCCAAGTTGTGGACAAAATGTCTGCCGACAAGTAGCTTAACCGAGGCGGGAGCTCCACTTCATAATTTGAGGGCTTCAGCGGAGAATATAAGAACACTTTCAATGCAACAAGGGTCGGACTGCCGCCATGGGTCTCCCCCGCAGGACGCGGCACCTGAGCGGCCACACAGCGGTGCCTTTCTCCTCCCGACAGCCAAGCAGTCTGGAGTACTCGTTCCATTGCGAGTTTGCACCGCACACATGCAACGTTTCAGTTCATGGACATTGGGGCAAAAGGAGGAAAAGGTAATTAGACATTATTTATTTCTAAATGATTGTTGAATCACACGAAATGTAAGACAACATGGCATTGTAGTGAGCTACAATGGTAACATGTCCAAATGTGAGTCACGTCGTGTTACGTCAGTAGCTAATCATATACTAATGATAATGGATTGCATTTATTTAGCGCTTTTCTATCGACTAGATAAGGGGCCCGTTTACGGCCCGCCAAAGTCCAACATCCGGCCCGCTGTAAAAAAATAAAAATTTGTATTATTATTTTCAATCTGTCTTTTTTAATTCATTTTTTGGTGTCCCCTAGCCGCTCAGGCAAATCATATTGTATACAAATGCATTTCCCTGTATGACTTATATTGTCTTAACTGTTTTCATGTGATCTGATTGTTACATTCTTATTTCAGAGTCACCACACAGCTGCATGACCATTCGTATACACAATGGTAAGATACGCTCATACACATAACTGAAATCTTTGCACACATACTACTGAAATTGTTGTCCCTCACACGCATGTGTAAAAAGCACACACACACACAGGTGAAATCCGTTTATACATACTAGTAAAAATAATTCCAGGTGTGTGTGTGTGTGCGTGAGACAAAAACATTTCAGTAGTGTTTATAAGAGTGTTTCAGTAGTGTATGTAAGAATGTTTCAGTAGTGTTTATAAGAGTGTTTCAGTAGTGTATGTAAGAATGTTTCAGTAGTATTTATAAGAGTGTTTCAGTAGTGTATGTAAGAATGTTTCAGTAGTATTTATAAGAGTGTTTCAGTAGTGTATGTAAGAATGTTTCAGTAGTGTTTATAAGAGTGTTTCAGTAGTGTTTATAAGAGTGTTTCAGTAGTGTTTATAAGAGTGTTTCAGTAGTGTTTATAAGAGCATTTCAGTAGTGTATGTAAGAGCATTTCAGTAGTGTTTATAAGAGTGTTTCAGTAGTGTTTATAAGAGTGTTTCAGTAGTGTATATAAGAGTGTTTCAGTAGTGTTTATAAGAGTGTTTCAGTAGTGTTTATAAGAGTGTTTCAGTAGTGTATATAAGAGTGTTTCAGTAGTGTTTATAAGAGTGTTTCAGTAGTGTATGTAAGAGCATTTCAGTAGTGTTTATAAGAGTGTTTCAGTAGTGTGTATAAAAGAAAAAGATTTCAGTTGTTTATGTGAGAGCATTTCAGTAGTGTATGTAAGAGGTAATTCTGAATAATGTCCCTAACGGCCCCTTATAGCCAGACCTCAGTTCAGTTAGCATCAAAGGACTACCTCCTAACTGGGCATATTTTGCTGTTTGTGGCAGTTATACCACATACTTCTTTCTGCGTCTGTGTCCAGACAATAGGGGCCTGATTTACTAAAATCCAAACACCCTGCGGTAAACAGCGTGAGTAATCTATAAAACAGTGTGTACTGTTAGTGGCTGTGTTGCGTGCGATCTACTAAGACTGCGAGTGCATTTGAAAAGTCAAATGAGGATTTTAGGTGCACTAAACAGGACATCACCACGGAGACTCACTCATTTATTGCACATTCATGTTATTATGCTCCTACCTGCGGCGTTTTGCTGTGTTTTCAAACAAGCAGGAGACATCCACCACATTTTATGGGCATTTTAGAGGCAGTCGTGCATCGACATTGACACTATTTATTTTATTTTTTTCTACCACTGATAGTGCATGGGAGGGAGGCGCTGCACTTACTCCGCTCAATACGCAAAAAACGCATACTTCGAAAAGCTTTTTTCATATTAGAAATATTTTATTAATATGTATTAAAACAAACGTCTTCAGAAAATACTAAAGGACAATTGAATTCATTTTAATCAGCCCTTTAAGTTCTGCAGCAACTATAGAATGATAAAATGTTGTTGCTAAATACACTATCAGTTTGCACGTCCTGACACGTGCTAAATAAAACGCAAAATAGTGCTCGCAAAACGGTGATGAGTGTTGATAAATCACATTGCGTGTGATAAATAAATATATATTTGCATCTACTCCTCCCAGTATTGTGGCCATTTTGATGATCAGCATACATTTTCCATATTAATGAAGACAGAGACACAAAATGGATTGCACACCTTATTCTGACCACTTAAAAAGACGCAATCCACTTTGCACACATTTAGTAAATCAGCTTTGCGTGTGCTATCAGGTTTACACGTGTTTTAGTACATGCAAACCTTTAGTTTGCGTGTACAATGGTGCTGAATTTCCCCCAGGGATCAATAAAGTACTTTCTATTCTATTCTATTCTATTCTAGTTAATCACGCCCAATGTCTCTTAATACCCTTTGTAGGGCACTTTTTGAAATTCTTGGACATCCACATGGTCACTTTGGTGAACATATATATTGCAACACAGAACCAATGTTGTGACACTACCAACATTTTCAAGTGCATGGTGGATGCTGACCAATCATGATAACGAACTATCAAGCGTTTGTCTACAGCCACATCTGGTAGTGCTTATGTTTTTTGGACATGCTGCTTATTAGAGAACCCAACATTTCCTTTTAAAATTAAGGGTAATTTCCCAAAATATAAAAAGAATAATAGGGGAAATGTTGGTATTAAATCGTGTTGTTTTACTGGGGGTATGCTTTTATTTTAAAGGTCTCAATTTACAGCTTATGTTACAATGAGTGTTGCAGAGTAGACAAAAAACTGTGCTGCTCTGATTGTTCTTTTCATCAAAGTTATAATATGGGAAATGATTAAAACGGGAGGGCACCAAGAAAGAAAGACACAATACGGGAGTTACCTGTGGAGGTTTGAGAGGTATACACCTGACAGTTATTTTTTTTTTTTGCAGACCAAAGGAGACTTGGGGGTTAGTTGAATTGGGTCATTAATTGGAGAATTAACTTTTCATGATTGTCAATAAAGTTTCTTTCTTAAGTTTCTGACTGGTTGGGAAGAATGAAATGCATGGTTCTACTGCAGGGGCCTCAAGCTTGCAGCCTGCAGGCCATTTTCAGTCCTCTATTTAACCAAATAGTTTAGTGTAATTGCGGCCCGTGCACCCAGCTGGTTCGGCCCTGAGTCTTTATCCCATTCCGCACGGGGACGTCTGCATGAGAGGAGAGTGTGCTGACCACTGAGCAGCCTAGCAGCCAGCACTACTGTTGAAGTCAGGAAGTGAGGTTGGCCACCATTACACTCGTACAACCCGGGCAGCTAAAATTAAACATATTAGGGCAAACTAGTGAACGTGAGTGTGAATGTTGTCTGTCTATCTGTGTTGGCCCTGTGATGAGGTGGCGACTTGTCCAGGGTGTACCCCGCCTACCGCCCGAATGCAGCTGAGATAGGCTCCAGCAACCCCCCGCAACCCCGAAAGGGACATGTGGTAGAAAATGGACGGATGGATGAATCACCCCAGGGAACACAAACTACAATATTGGTGCAAACATTGGGCAAAACAAAGAGCAACTTCCTGTAAGCAAGCGGACATGTTTCTGACCATCTCCTGTGGTAAATATAATTGCTTTACACTTTGAAAGGCATATCATAACTCAGGTCACTATTGCTGCTGGTATGAATAGTTCAGTACAGTTGAGTTAAATTTGGTCACATCATTAAAAAAAGTGTTTTTAAGTGACTACTTTGGTGCAGTTTATCCTCTCCCAGACTAAATTGAGCTACATTTAGTTTGAGACCTCTTTTCTATTGCCTTGTGCATGTGGTTTCACCACCAAATTTGGTTATTATATATATATATTTGGTTATAGCAAAATATTTAGTATTTAATGTTTCTACATCCAAATATTGACAGTGGGTAACTTATTTTTTACACCAGCATGAATGGTTTTAAACATGGCCTGCACAGAAAATAAAGGTTTAGGATAGAGGAACAAGGAAAAGTAATTTGATTGGCATTATTTCCTATGAAAAAACTGTTTAAAAATGCCAACAAATTGAATGTTCTGTGCCCTGATTTACTGAATATATATGTAACCCTTTGAATCAATGATGCTGAAGTTTTCACGCTAGCATATATATACTCCAAAAAGTTCATCCCCGTCTGTCCTTCAGGCCTCCCTGCGCTAAGGCCAACGTTGGCCGCAGAAACAAAGTGAACTTGTACGAGTGAACAAAGCGCAGCACAAGCAGAAAAACTCCCAGCAGCCAATCAGATTCATTACCCTCTGCTATCCCACAATCCCTCGGGGGCACCTATGGAGACAAAGACAAACTCACTTCCCCTTTGTGTCCTACGTCTCCTCCTCTGTCTCCCGCACACACACGCACACACACGCACACACGCACATGCACGCACACGCACACACACACACACACACACACACACACACACACACACACACACACACACACACACACACACACACACACACACACACACACACACACACACACACACACACACACACACAACAAGCAGGTTTTAAATAACATAAAGAACATTTAGGACGACTGATGTTTTGTTAGCATAGGTAAAAAGAGCGGTGTGGGGGTTTGGGTCACATTTTCAGGAAATTACTGCTGTCTCAGTATTAGTGCTGTGGAACATGAAGTCTGAGTTTAATGGGACTGTAAATTATTACGAATATTATCCTCTTTTCAACACTAAAATTGGCCCTAGTGTGTGAATGTGAGTGTGAATGTTGTCTGTCTATCTGTGTTGGCCCTGTGAGGAGGTGACGACTTGTCCAGGGTGTACCCCGCCTTCCAGCTGAGATAGGCTCCCCCCGCCCCAACCCCGAAAGGAACAAGCGGTAGGAAATGGATGGATGGATAGAAACATTTAGGTCATTTCCCTCATAGAAATCATAATTATTTTTGTGGGCACACAATGGGTTGTGCTTGAAATGCTTAAGGAGGCATAATCAATCAATCAATGTTTACTTATATAGCCCTAAATCACGAGTGTCTCAAAGGGCTGCACAAGCCACAATGACATCCTCGGCTCAGATCCCACATCAGGGCAAGGAAATACTCAACCCAATGGGACAATGAGAAACCTTGGAGGGGACCGCAGATGTGGGGACCGCAGATTTGGGGACGCCCCCGGGTGATCGGTGCAATGGACGTCAAGTGGATCTAGCATAATATTGTGAGAGTCCAGTCCATAGGACTGAGAGGCACATGATTCTCCATTTATCCCGGCGTGGCGAAGTTGGGAGAGTGGCCGTGCCAGCAACCTGAGAGTTCCTGGTTCAATCCCCACCTTCTACCGACCTCGTCACGTCCGTTGTGTCCTTGAGCAAGACACTTCACCCTTGCTCCTGATGGGTCGTGGTTAGGGCCTTGCATGGCAGCTCCCGCCATCAGTGTGTGAATGTGTGTGTGAATGGGTGAATGTGGAAATAGTGTCAAAGCGCTTTGAGTACCTTGAAGGTAGAAAAGCGCTATACAAGTATAACCCATTTACCATATATCTATGGCCCCCAGCATGATATTTGATTAGTATTAAAACCGGCCCGCAGGCCACAGCCGCCTGCTGCTGTTTTGCCCGCACCAATACTCCTTTAGTGTTGGCGCTAGGAATTTTCAAAATTAGGTCCCAGGGACCCCACCAAGTCATAAAAATGGGGTCCCACAGTACGTTTTTGGGGTCCCACTTTTTTGTAACCATTTTGAAAACAAATGACAAATGTATGCATTATCCTGTTATATCTCACATTCTATATTGTGTTTTGGAAAAAGGTTACTTAATTCATTAAAAACAATAACACAAAAGAAAACACATTGTCATGCATATGTACATTTATTCAGTTATAAACATTCATTCACTTTCTTCTTTCCTTCATGGATCTAAACTTTACCGCGGCCGGTATTTTTTTCAATATTTTTATTGTAATATTTTTAGAATGTGTTTGTTCTATTTTTGGCCAAAGTAAGACAAAGATTACAATCTGAAGTTGTCTTTATTTTTTTTGTTTTAATGCCATGATTTTAATAGTCCGGCCCACGTGTGCAGAGATTTTCCTCCTTGCGGCCCCTGAGCTAAAATTAGTTTGACACCCCTGATTTAGACAAATGGTCAATGACTTATGGTTAAATAGTTGAAAGTATCGCTGCAAAAACATTTTGCTTAATGGCAGCCATGTTTTTCAAAGTTGCTCAAATTTGACCGACGTGTTTATCAGTCTCAAGATTTGGTATGTGGCCCCATTTCGGTCTTTCGCTATTACTAATGTAATACATTCGTCCCTCGCCATATCGCGCTTTGAAGTTTGCGGCTTGCGAAGGCGCCTATAGGCCCTTTTTTACTGAGCCTTTGGTTCCTGCATCATCTGGTTCCTGGATCTATAGGTCAAGGACAGGTGTCAGCAACACGCAGCTCATTAGCACCACCCTAGTGACTCCCCGGAGCATTTTTAAAAAAGGATTGAAAATGGAAAAAGATGGGGGAAAAATATTTTTTTTGTTTTAGTATGGTTTTTGTTTGAGGACAAACATGACACAAACCTTCCCAATTGTTAGAAAGCCCACTGAATAATATGTTTAATATGAGTATTTGGTGAACATCGTTTTGTCCTACTGATTTCGGCGGTTCTTGAACTCACCATAGTGTGGACTGTGTCGCAACAGTTTGTTTACATGTACAATCTTCCACTCTTTCTTTGTCTCATTTTGGCCACTAAAAGTTTGATGCTGTGCGTGAATGCACAAAGGTGCACTTTGTTGATGTTATTGACTTGTGGGAGTGCTAATCAGGCTATTTAGGCTAGCTGTATGTACATATTGCATCATTATACCTCATCTGTAGGTATATTTGAGCTCATTTAATTTCCTTTACTTTTATCGTCTTTGTATATAATTTATATTTGCATGTCTCCTGACACATTATCTGTATGTATTATCTGCATTTCAGATAGTTGTTTGTGTGCCATGTTGTTCCAGACCACAGCAAACGTTACCCAGCTTGCCAAAGATTGTAATAAATCTATCAAAAGAAGAGAGACTGCCGTTTCCTTTAACTTGGACACACACATCTATACCTTTGGCCATTAAAAGCCAGTCATTTCCAGGAGTTATCTCACCTTCTAAGTAGCCTCTGATTTACTAATGGTTTCTAATGTTGTAAAAATGTGTACAATAAATTTTACATTTCAACATTTCTGTCAATGAAGATTTGCTTCAGCCTGCGACACAGTCATTTTGATAGTAGGCTAACATAGCTACTACAGACGCTTACCTCATGTGTTGCCTTCATTATAAGACTTATATATGGCTTTTCATGAATTTGAAAGTAATTTAAGAAAACAGAAAATGCTATGTATAATTAATTTGGTATTTTTCTGTAAAAAAAATTGAAATATACATAGTTTGTCATTACTGGCAATTTTACAGTTTTATAAACCATTAAAAAAAAATAGAAAAATTACAGTAGAAATTTAGAGTAAATTAACCATAAAAATAGGATTTTTTTTTTTACAGTGCAGTGTATTTGTCTGAAAAAAATATATTCATATTTGCCAAATGTTCACCCTTTTGTTAGCTTACAGTTACACCAACAAAACAATTGCTGCACAACTGTACATATGATTAATGTATAATTGTTAACCGACACATACAAAGAAGGACACATGTTATTCGCAAGACGGTTTTGGATAAGACAATACATTTGTGTGCAACTGTACGTCCTCTGTCTCTTTGTGGTATGCATATGGCAGCGATTTTTGTCAAGTCAACTTATTTTACAGTGGTACTTCAATTTAAGACTGCCCCAACCTAGGAGTGTTTTGAGGTAAGAGCTGTCTCTCGGCTAATTGTTACGCTTTAAGTTGCAGGCAAACAATTGAGTTCCACGTATCCCTGCTATTAGTCTGTGTAGCAAAACTTCTTATAGAGCTTATAGAGATCGACATAACTTAGTTTGCCAAGGGAGAAAATGGGTGTGTAGGACAGTGTTGAGAAGAAGTGGATGATATTCATCAAAAACATGACAAAGAGTGTAGCCAACTCAAGCGTATCAATGCGAGTCTGCACCATACTCAATCAGAATGGGTTTAACGCCAGCCAAGAATGTTACATTAATATGTAAACGGCGGACATTTATCCATGAAAATATAAAAAAGCTGCTGATAGTGTGTTTGACAGAGAAGCAGCTGGAATTCCACTCTTCAGGGTGAATGCTGAAGTTAAATGCCTACTGAAATGAATTGTTTTTATTTAAACGGGGATAGCAGACCTATTCCATGTGTCATACTTGATCATTTCGCATTATTGCCATATTTTTGCTGAAAGGATTTAGTAGAGAAGAACGACGATAAAGATCGCAACTTTTGGTATCTGACAAAAAAAAGCCTTGAAGTAGCGTGACGTAGTCAGATGAACATTTCCGCAAAGTTCCCTATTGTTTACAGTGATGGCGGCCAGAAGTGTGAGCGATACGTACCGAGAAAGCGACGATTTCCCCATTAATTTGAGCGAGGATGAAAGATTTGTGGATGAGGAAAGTGCAAGTGAAGGACTAGTGGGGAGTGGAAGCCATTCAGATAGGGAAGATGCTGTGAGAGGCGGGTGGGACCTGATATTCAGCTGGGAATGACTACAACAGTATATAAACACAAGACATATATATACTCTATTAGCCACAACACAACCAGGCTTATATTTAATATGCCACAAATTAATCCCGCATAACAAACACCTAGGTGTTTGTTATGCTAGCTCCTAGCTACTAGCTACTAGCTCCTAGCTCCTAGCTCCCGTCCATATAACCCGCCAATACAATTCAAACACCTGCACAACACACACACTCACTCAGCCCAAAGGACCGTTCACCTAACCCAAGGTTCATAAAGCTTATATATTTACCCAAAGTTACGTACGTGACACGTACGTACGGGCAAGCGATCAAATGTTTGGCAGCGCAGCTGCGTACTCACGGTAGCACGTCTGCGTCTGTGTATCCAAATCAAAGTAATCCTGGTAAGAGTCTGTGTTGTCCCAGTTCTCTACATGCGTCTGTGTATCGAAGTCAAAGTCCTCCTGGTAAGAGTCTCTGTTGTCCGAGTTCTTCGATCTTGACTGCATCTTTCCGGAATGTAAACAATGAAACACCGGCTGTGTTGTGTTGCTGACTTCCCTCGCAAAATACTCCGCTTCGCACCGACAACTTTCTTCTTTGCTTGCTCAGCTTCTTTCTCCATAATGCAATGAACAAATTGCAACAGATTCACCAACACAGATGTCCAGAATACTGTGGAATTATAAAATGAAAACAGAGCTATTTTGTATTGGCTTCAATGGGGTACCGATACTTCTGTTTCACTGGCTACGTCACGCGCATACGTCATCATCCAAAGGCGTTTTCAACCGGAAGTTTAGCGGGAAATTTAAAATTGCACTTTATAAGTTAACCCGGCCGTATTGGCATGTGTTGCAATGTTAAGATTTCATCATTGATATATAAACTATCAAACTGCATGGTCGGTAGTAGTGGGTTTCAGTAGACCTTTAAAGTTAAAGTTAAAGTCCCAATGATTGTCACACACACTAGGTGTGGTGAAATGTGTCCTGTGCATTTGACCCATCCCCATGTACACCCCCTGGGAGGTGAGAGGAGCAGTGAGCAGCAGCGTGCGCCGCGCCCGGGAATCATTTGGTGATTTAACCTCCAATTCCAACCCTTGATGCTGAGTGCCAAGAAGGGAGGCAATGGGTCCCAATTTTTGTAGTCTTTGGTATGACTCGGCCGGGGTTTGGACTCACAAACTCTCAGTCTCAGGGCGGACACTCTTAACCACAAGGCCACTGAGCTGTACATTATTATTACTACGGTATGTCATAAAACTACTGTAGCTGTTAGTAAGTAGTACGTTCTATTGTATTGTTTTTAGACAATATTTCTGATCTAAATGTCTGTTTTATTTTTAAAAGGCAAGTTACATGTTCAAATGGGAGACGCTGATTTGAGATACAAGTGTTTTTGTTACGTACGGTGGAGAATAAAGATGGCACTGAGGCAGGGGCGTGCTTTAGCCGGAGGCGTATTCATTAATATAATAAAATGACGTGTGTAATAAATCCAAACGTGTATGGTGTGACTATGTGGTGCGTCTAGCGCAGGGGTGTCCAAACTTTTTCCACTGAGGGCCGCACACGGAAAAATTTAAGCATGCGGGGGCCATTTTGATATTTTTCATTTTCAAACCTTAACAAAATATATGGATTTTTTTTTTTTTTTACCTTTAGGGCTCCCGGGGACCATAAAGGGTCTCAGTCATTAAAATGTTAAAAATAAGTCAAACTATTATTTTTTATTTAACGCTTACAGTAAATCTCTATATCAACTTCAGGTTGATATAAAGTAAAAAAAAAAAAAGGTTTTATGCCTGTTCTGTCAAAGACAACTTTTTTTTTTATAGTAAAACTGAAATATGCAGTATTTAGTATTAGAGCCTTAAAAGATCAATAATGCAGGACACCGTTGATTTTAATTCTTTAATATGTTTGAGTAATCACAGTGAAAATTTAAATAAAATCCTACTAAATATATTTGGGATCCAAAAGGTCCCCCACTCATAAAGTGATACATTTTTATTAGTTTTTTTTTAATTTTAACACTTAAATTACGAGATCAACTTCAGGTATATCTGTCGATTTTACGTTTGAACTATTATTTTGTTTGTTTTGTGCTCTTTTGTCAAATAAAACTTCGATGTTTTCATATGGCAACCACACAATATATGCAATATTTTTTCCACATAAAACATTTTAAAGTGATATTTTTTAAGTAATAATTCATTATAAGATAGATTTTTAGTCTTTTTTTTTTTTTAGCAATGGCAAAAAAAAGATAAATAAACAAAGACAAAAGAAAAAAAACAGTCTGCATGGCAGCTTTGTGTCAACATTGCAACTTTTTCTTGTTAGATTTCACCTCATTCCACTTTTTTAAAATGTTTTTTGAAATTTTTGCAATATTATCAATTTTGCAATTTTTGCAGAATGTGTGGCGGGCCGGTAAACAATTAGCTGCACTTTGGACACCCCTGGTCTAGCGGATGAGTTTTACCGTACAATGTTGAAGGTGCGTGTTGTGAGAGGTGCGGAAGTCCAGAAGGGGCAAAGCAGTCTCGGAAGTCCGTGGAGAAGACAAGGGGAAATCCAGGGAGACGAGACACACAGCACGAATCCAGGGAACGAAGACGGACTGCAGGGTGACGACACAGGATAGGACACAATGAGCACAGAGGAGGGGAAACACTGAGAACAAAGAAGCACATAGGCGAGGAGAGCTAGAGACGTGTAGGCCTTACTGTAGGAAGACAAGTAGCTATGTTCTGGCACTGGAACGCAGGACATGCTGGCTTATGAAGGACGTGGAGCGCTCATCAGCGGCAGGTGTGTTGATTGCTGAATGTGTGCAGCCGCGCAGAGTCTGTGTGGCGGCCGGAGCTTGAGCCGTAACAGTTTTGAGTGAAGAACTCCGTCACAGAACCAATTAAGTTCATAAATGGAGGTACTACTGTAATGTCATAACCTGCTGAATCCGCCATGAGCAGTAATTGTGGTGAGAGAGGCAAGTAAGAAGTCCCTCTCAGAAAACAAAAGGTTGCACAGAACAGACTCATAGTGGGCTGGTTAAGACTCGGAGACAAAGTAGAAGAACAGAAGTAGTAACGAGTGAAGAAGTCGCCCGAGCCGCCATTCAGTCAGGCAGCCACACAGAAAGCTACACCCCCTCTCCCCCACCCTCCATTCTCTGCCTCTCCAACCTGTCCCTGCTAATTTGGTGAGGAATCAATTAAGGCAGTGTTTGCTGAGTTCTCCTTGCCTTCAGCTCATCTGCTCCTCTCTAATGCAATTGTCCCGTGTGCGCGTGCAGAGCGGCATAATAAAGCGATAAGGCTAATCAGGTTGGCTGCTCCTCTCCTCTCCCCGTACGCACACTACACTTATTCTATTAGATGCGTAATGAGATTCTGCACTCCATCAACACAACGCCACGACGGCTAAGTGTGTGTGTGTGTGTGTGTGTGTGAGTGTGTGTGTGAAACTATGAAGGAGTTGTGTGTTGGCGCTAGAGAGCTTGTGTTCTCGCAGAGGAAATTTGCTCCATTTACATTCTATCATTAGCTTGAAACAAATGTGCCCTTGAGTTTAGTGCCTCCATCTCTCTCTCTCCGGGGCTGCAAACATTTTAGTTTGGCCGGCCATCATAGTATTCACGCAGCACCCACAGTGTCATGTGACCATTTCACCTAAACAAGCATGTAAGCAAATAACACATCAGAACTTTACCTGAGCTGCACATAGACACACACGCAATAATTTTGCAGCCCCCCGGCCCACGCCTCCGTGTGCAGAGAGTGACGGTCGACTGGATGTAGAGGACACAAGGTTCTGTGATGTGTAGAACAGTTCTGGTCAATGGGCCAGATAATGAGTTGCCATAAACAGCGGCAGTCCTCCACTGTCCACCTCAGCTCATTACCGCAGCTAGCATATGTAATCAGAGTGTCGCTGGGCCGTGTCCTAATGTACTCCACTCAAAGACGGGGCGCTCGGCCCGCAGGGGGGGTCACAAGAAGGTAAGAACGGATCAGTGGACCATCCTCGGGAAATGGTTTTGATTGGTTCACTGGCCCAAGAGTTGCCAATACGTTAAAATACAGTACAGCACAGTGTAGAACTCTTAGGATATTACGAGCTTTGTTGTTTCAATAGCCCTTTTCAAGGCAATCAGTCTGAGATAGTACAGTCGTGGTCAAAAGTTTACATACACTTGTGAAGAACATAATGTCATGGCTATTTGAGTTCCCAATAATTTCTACAACTCTTATTTTTTTGTAATAGAGTGATTGGAGCACATACTTGTTGGTCACAAAAAACATTCATGAAGTTTGGTTCTTTTATGAATTTATTATGGGTCTACTGGAAATGTGACCAAATCTGCTGGGTCAAAAGTATACATACAGCAATGTTAATATTTGGTTGCATGTCCCTTGGCAAGTTTCACTGCAATAAGGCACTTTTGGTAGCCATCCACAAGCTTCTGGCAAGCTTCTGGTTGAATCTTTGACCACTCCTCTTGACACAATTGGTTTTCTGACATGGACTTGTTTCTTCAGCATTGTCCACACGTTTAAGTCGGCACTTTGCGAAGGCCATTCTAAAACCTTAATTCTAGCCTGATTTAGCCATTCCTTTACCACTTTTCAAATGTGTTTGGGGTCATTGTTCTGTTGGAACACCCAACTGCGCCCAAGACCCAACCTCCGGGCTGATGATTTTAGGTTGTCCTGAAGAATTTGGAGGTAATCCTCCTTTTTCATTGTCCCATTTACTCTCTGTAAAGCACCAGTTCCATTGGCAGCAAAACAGGCCCAGAGTATAATACTACCACCACCATGCTTGACGGTAGGCATGGTGTTCCTGAGATTAAATGCCTCACCTTTTCTCCTCCAAACATATTGTTGGGTATGGTGGCCAAACAGCTCAGTTTTTGTTTCCGATTTTGAGTCTCGATCCGATTAAAGAACTGAAAATGTTTTATAGCGAGTTGCTAAAGTCAACAAAACAACACATTTTAATACAGCTTATCTTATTAAATGTGGAATTTGGTAGTATTGTTGTAAATCAGATGATGTATTGCATTTCTGGTATTGAATGCTACATACATTGTTTTTAAACAAAATGGCTAGTGCACAATAACTAAACGAAAACATAGGCTCCCATTTAAATCATTTGGATTTTGCCCTCACAGCCTTTCTGCATCATCCAGAGACTTACTACCTGAGTTGGTAAAAAAAAAAAATTACCCCCCAAAGAGATTTTGTTATAACGATAACAAGAAAAATATCGATTTAATCACTCAAGTAACGTTTATCGACTGATACTATACCAGGTATCGATTGTATCGACATCTGCATTCAAGCTTTAGCGATTAGTTTCGTAACAATGCAATATGTATTAATAGTGCAACATGTGATAACATAATACTTTTTCACCTCTTTGTGTAATAAAGCGGCATTATGTAATTAACTTTGACGCATTTTGGTAAAATTGTTAAATATGGCAAAAAGCAAGTGCTGCACTTTTAAAAAATTAAAAAATAAATATAATTGATGCAATATTTAACAAACCATTTGAATTGGATGCTTTAATTAGAAAAACCAACAGAGCAACATGAAATAGTGTATCTTCATTGAAACTGATTTTAAGAATCTCAAAGGTTTTTTTCATTGGTGAAACCTAAATCTAATGTAACTATTGATTATAATGATGAATGTGATTGCAAGTTACAGACCAAAGATACACTAATGAAGTACCACTGTCAGGAAAACGACCAGTGAAATGTTGGAAGCATGAGCCATTCATTTTCCTCCTGCAGTGATAATGCTACTTGGAAAAAACATAGTTTAATTTCCGCCATGGTGGGGAAGATTAGCATCTTAGAAGTGTCTTTGCACTGCAGATTCATTGCAACTTGGTTTTAAATTCAAGCCGGTGTTCTGGCAAGACATGCACTCTCCTGGAATTCATGCAACTCCTGCATGTGTGTAACAAGGAAACATAATTGTATCTCCCTGAGCATGCATCCTTTTTAAAGGAATCTTTCACGTGAGTACAATCTTAAGCCATGTAAATAAACACTAGGACACAGCTGCGGTAAATAACCAATTGCACATCAGTTGAAAAAGGCAAACATCGGCACCCATCCAATCCCTTGATCAGGATTGTGACATATCTAGTAAATATAGTCTGACCAATCACTTCATTTCACATAGTACAGCTCTTGATAATAGCAGGCTTCGCTACACATTTGATCTTGATGATCTACACATCTGCCAACTACAAGGTATTTTATCAACGTCCATGTTATTTAAATTATTGCCTTTACAGTTATTAAATGATTTATAATAGCGCGAGTTTGGCCCTTGAATTTATTATTATTCCCATTATTTCATATTAAAAACAATTCCAAACAAATGAGCTAATAGTGGCCATTTTGCATAGTAAGTTGCAGTGACGTGCAGTCAGTGGAGGCAGGTGAGGCGAGGCCTCACGTGCCATCATGGAAAGAAAAAAAATGTAATAAGAAAAAAAATGTATTAAATTGTTATATGTATCCAGTGATTATACTATAAAGTTATTTTCCATTTAACTTCACCAGTTTTAGATTATTTTTATTCAAAATCGCTGAATTTTCACATTTGCCGTTCAAATACTGAGAAGAGACTTGCGGTGATCAGCAGCCAGTTGAGGCACGTCACTGCGTTGTGCCTTAACATGGATTGCGGACTCGGCTAACTGCTGGCCTGCTGTGCAGTGAGACCGTATTGCTATATGAACTATATTATACATTTCCATAGTTTACTTAGCCGAGGTATATAATGTACAGTGTATTTTGTCAACAACTGTATGTGTGTAAGTATTTCTTGTGCTGAGCAATCATAAAACGGCTGCAAAAGACGCACTGGCTGAGGCTCGCAGTAATCTCGCCTCCTGGTGGTAGAGAATGCACGTGCAAGATTGAATCTATTTAAAAAAGTTATTTAATAAGAAGCCAAAAAGTGAAAAACAATAATGTTCGTGTTGGAGGAGTTGTGAAAGACTGCAGGGCCACAACATTAGGTACACCTGCAGACTGCAGCACGGATTTCATAATTCATTCATTCACAACTCCTCCAACACGAACATTATTGTTTTTGCACTTTTTGGCTTCTTATTAAATAACTTTTTTAAATAGATTCAATCTTGCACGTGGAAAGTTTAAGTGTGGGCTTTAGTTGATATAACACTCCCGTCAGGGGGGGGCATTCTAAGGCGGGGGTGCATTAATCCAGCACAAGAGTGGCGCATGGACTTCATTTATAAATAAAGGTAAGACAATAATAACGTTTTTTTAAATTAAATGTGCTTTTTTGTGTGCTACAGTTTGTATGTGTAAAGTTAAAGTTAAGTTAAAGTACCAATGATTGTCACACACACTCTAGGTGTAATGAAATTTGTCCTCTGCATTTGACCCATCCCCTTGACCAACCCCTGGGAGGTGAGGGGAGCAGTGGGCAGCAGCAGCGCCGCGCCCGGGAATAATTTTTGGTGATTTAACCCCCAATTACAACCCCTGATGCTGAGTGCCAAGCAGGGAAGACTGCTGGTATGAGCTTGTAAACATAACCTGTTAACTGCTGCCAATCAAATGGTGAATAAGATACTCTTTAGGGTTCATATGTTTGTAAATCTGACTGTGATAAAGTCAGTGCCTCACCAGCCATGAACCTCACCGCACGTCACTGCTAAGTTGTGGTTATAGCCTACCGTATTTTCGGACTATAAGGCGCACTTAAAATCATTTTTACCTCAAAACTCGACAGTGCGCCTAATAACCCGCTGCGCCTAATGTACGGAATGATTCTGGTTTTGCTCACCGACCTCGAAGCAATTTTATTTGGTACATGGTGTAATGATAAGTGTGACCTGTAGACGGCAGTCAAACATAATAGATACTTGGTAAGAGGTATGATGGCAATATGACTCAAGTAAACAACACCAACATTTTATATGTTTCATTGAAAATATAGAACATTACACACAGTGCTCAAAAATCTATCCAAATGTTTTAGTACGACTTTGATAAGCTTTGAAGCCGCTCCGCTTGGTGGATTGTCGGCGCATTAAACATACATGTATTATTATGGTGCGTGTATAAGGTAAGACATATTATCTGGTGTTTTGTTTCGCAATATTATGCAAAAGCAACTTCTCTTACCTTCTGGTACCTGCTGATGTGTATTTGGGATCTTCATATATCCTGAAGAAATTGCGCGAATCCGCCTTTGTAGTCCATACCGACGACGTAGTTATGGGGCATTCATCCTGCGCTGTTGCCATTTCTAATATAAAGTAGTGTAAAGTTCTTACTTATATCTGTCAGTAAACTCGCCATGAAAGCGCTAAAACATACCGGTATAGTGAGTTTACATTATTCACTCAAAGGAATTTTAGTTATTAGAGTTCCGGTAGGACGGTTTTTCATGGGACACACTTCCGGCCTTGTTGTTGTTTCTGGATGAGGAGATGCTGCTCCGTTATTGATTTAAGTAAAATCTGAATGTCATTAAAACAGTTAGCTCCATGTTTTGACACTTCTTCAATTCCCGTCCTTGCACGCTACACCGCTACAACAAAGATGACGGGGAGAAGACACTGTCGAAGGTGAGCCACGGCAAATAAGACCGCCCACAAAACGGCGCATCCGGAAGCGACTGTCAGAGAGCGGCTTGAAGATGATCTTTAAAACATATAAATTGGCCTTGTGGTTAGAGTACCTGCCCTGAGATCGGTAGGTCGTGAGTTCAAACCCCGGGCAAGTCATGCCAAAGACTATAAAAATGGGACCCATCACCACCCTGCTTGACACTCAGCATCAAAGGTTGGAATTGGGGGTTAAATCACCAAAAATGATTCCCGGGCGCGGCCACCGCTGCTGCTCACTGCTCCCCTCACCTTCCAGGGGGTGATCAAGGGTGATGGGTCAAATGCAGAGAATAATTTCACCACACCTAGTGTGTGTGTGACAATCATTGGTAAGAAAGAAGATCATCTATGCAACATTTTGACCAAATAACCACCATTACATGATATGTAGACCACAAGGAAGTGTTTTCTATCCATCCATCCAATTTCTACCGCTTGTCCCTTTTGGGGTCGTGGGGGGTGCTTTCGATTTAGAAAAAAAAAAAAAAAAAAGGTCTCTTTTAATGCACCCTATAATTCGGTGCGCCTTTTATATGAAAAAAGATCGAAAATAGACCATTCATCGGCAGCGCGCCTTACAATCCGGTGCGCCCTATGGTCCGGAAAATACGGTAATCTTTTTTTTTTGCTCATGAACAACAACAGGGTATACTGTACAGGATTGTTTCTTAACCATAGGGCCAGGGCCTATTGTTGGGCCGCATGTGCCCCCCTTGAGTTTCTCAGCTGTGGTCCGTATGGGCGGTACTCAGTTGTAATACACTTTTCCACCACTTGTGGCAGTAAAGACAATATTAAACAAACGGGGAAAAAAAAAATGGAGCTAAAGTCATAGAGAACTTTCTTAAGTGCAAAAATTATGACAGTTTATTTAAGAAACATACATGTTATTATTGTTATGAATTTATTTAGAATACATTTATTTTAGCACTGCGTAATCGTATGTACAATTTTTTAAATCAGTTTTTACAAGTTTTAATATTTGATTAGTATTAATTTTTATATCAGCCTGGTCTAAGCATTGGTGATAATCTTTGTAATTAATACATGGTTTCATATTGTTTTAGGTTCCATCCTGTCAAACTGTACTGTAAGTAGACTAGATATAATTATTGAATACGATTCAAATCAAGAGTAAGATTACTAATTCAGCGTTAATATTTGAGTGGGCCCCAAGCCCCTTTGTAGTGGAAAAGTTGGGCCCCTTGCTGTACAGTCAATTATGTATAGTTGTATTTGTTTTTTTCTAACAAAAAAGAAAAACAACAACAACTCAAGCATTTTGGACATACATAAACAGTGCCGATATAGCTATTTGGGAAAGTAGGAAGGAATAATTACAACACGCACATCCACATCCACACGCATAAACAGCGTCAGTATCAAGTTGTGCACATCCTCATTAACTCGAGGAGTGTGATAAAACACAGTTCTCTCTCATCCCAGCCAAGAGTCCATAAAGAGAAGATAGTATTTCAAGCTGCTGAATCTCTAATTATAGCTTTATTTGAAGAAAACAAGGGAGCACTTAATAAGCAAATGAGAGTGATAATAACTTGCAATATGGATTGGACCTAACAGAGTAGATTATAGGGGCAAACCCCCTACTGGGAGCCTGAGACAGAGGAAGACAGACTCGTAAATAATGTGACAGAACGAGTAAATTATGGCGCTAAATACTCAAAGCAGTAATTATGTCTTGTCTTTGAATAGACACAGATGAGTGGGTTTGTGGATGATAGAATAAAAAAAAGGCAAGTTAACAGCCTTGCTTCTTCTCTTTCATTTGTGCACACGACAGCCAGTGTGTGTGTGTGTGTGTGCGTGTGTGTGTGTGTGTGTGTGTGTGTGTGTGTGTGCCCCTGCTGTGTCCATCTTCATGTGTCCATCTCCACTGTGCTTGACTTCAGTAAACTTTTAAAGAGGCATTCCAATCAATACCTCCAGTGTTTCATTTCAACTAACGATTTCACCTTTGAAGTTCCAGTTTTAATGCAAATATAGATGAGATCACTTCCTCAGGAGCTGCAGGGGGGCTCTTAAGGAGACTCGGAAGAGAAATTGCATTGTGGGAAATGTAGGCTGCAGTGTTATCATGTGAGATGAAAAGCTTGGGTTTTTCTTAAACCTTGAACTGTCCTTTGTACTTTCATCTGAGATTCCGGCCCACAAGTATTGCACTGTGGCAGTTTTAATGATCTTGTCTTCACATACTGTTATTTGATATATTAGTTTGTTGTACTTCTTTCCACATAACTACATGTTTTTGTTGTGGATGTCGGGTTTAGTTCAATATAGTATTAAAAAAAGATGAGCCATCTTTCTTCTTTTTATTTTTTACACCAAATTCCTACAGCGGATTATAACGGTGCCAACTAATAAACAATAAAGATGTTTATACTTTGGAAAGTCAAAAACATATGTGGCAAAAACCTACAGTAGTACAGGCAATAGGACAGGGCTGGATCATTGTTTTGCTTTGTGCTTCAACATGCTGCATAGCATTCCCAATGCTTCTTATGCCTGTAGCTTTTTACACACTTCCTTGCTGCACTCTTTCTACCCCAACAAAGTTTTTTTTATTTACATGCACTTCGCCTGCTGCCCCTGCCTCCTGGGGTCCAGATCAATACAGACCCTAACAGCCACTGTGCGCCACTCAATGCCCAACCAGTCTTAAAGTAACTCTTCTTCTACTGAACCACTGCACACAAAAAACTGTTACCTGACAAACACACACTGTTGTCAAACCCCATACGTTGGATTAACTTGAAATTTCTCACACAGCTCAGTGTGCTCAACAAAACATCCACTGCAACTTCTGGATGTTGCAATGTTTTTCAACCACTGTGCCGCGGCACACCAGTGTGCCGTGAGATACAGTCTGGTGTGCCGTGGGAAATTATGTAATTTCACCTAATTGGTTTTGCAAACCAGTGATTATAATCCGCAAATAATGTGCCGTTGTTGAGTGTCTGTGCTGTCTAGAGCGCAGCAGAGTAACCGTGTAATACTCTCCCATATCAGTAGGTGGCAGCAGGTAGCTAATTGCTTTGTGGATGTCGGGAACATGTTTGTGGTGATCACAATATGCAGACGACAGCGGGAGGCAGCGGGAGGATAAAAAGGTATCTAATGCTTAAACCAAAAATAAACATAAGGCGAATGCCGCTAAGAAAAGGCATTGAAGCTTAGGCATGGCTATGCAAAACGAAACTAAAACTGAATAGGCTGCAAAGTAAACAAAAACAGAATGCTGGACGACAGCAAAGACTTGCAGCGTGTGGAGCAGCAGACGGCGTCCACAAAGTACATCCATACATGACATGACAATCAACAACAAAATAGGAGCGCAAGACAAGAACTAAAACACTACACACAGGAAAACACCAAAAAACTCAAAATAAGTCACGGTGTGATGTGACAGGTCGTGACAGTACACCTACTTTGAGACGAGCTATAGTGATGCATGTTATGTTATGGTTTGAATTTATATCCAACAATTGCGAGAACGACTTTTTACTGTCAATTTACTGCTGAGTTTCTTTTTTAAAAAAAAATATTTTCTGCTAGTGGTGTGCCTCGGGTTGTTTTCAAAGGAAAAAAAATGCGCCTTGGCTCAA
Organism: Entelurus aequoreus; assembly: GCF_033978785.1. Classification (NCBI taxonomy): domain Eukaryota; kingdom Metazoa; phylum Chordata; class Actinopteri; order Syngnathiformes; family Syngnathidae; genus Entelurus; species Entelurus aequoreus. Next base: position 34,724,884 of record NC_084732.1, on the reverse strand, counting down.
AAAAGGTTGAAAAACATTGCTTTAGAGGACTAACAAGAAGTTGTGTAAAAATTGAGCAGGGTGTGTTGAAAAACATTTTTGTAGGAGAATGGGCGGGACCTATAGTCTATAAACGATTGACTATTGTTGTAATGATTATAAAACTTTGATGATTTCTGTATTACATAAAGTACAGGCCAAAAGTTTGGACACACCTTCTCATTCAATGCGTTTTCTTTATTTTCATGACTATTTACGTTGTAGATTGTCACTGAAGGCATCAAAACTATGAATGAACACATGTGGAGTTTTGTACTTTACAAAAAAAGGTGAAATAACTGAAAACATGTTTTATATTCTAGTTCCTTCAAAATATCCACCCTTTGCTCTGATTACTGCTTTGCACACTTTTGTCATTCTCTCGATGAGCTTTAAGAGGTACTCACCTGAAATGGTTTTCACTTCACAGGTGTGCATTTTAACAGTGGTCCAAGTTCCTCTCAACAATAGAAGCACACTAATGTTTTTTTTACTGTAAAAAGTTAAAGTTTCTGTCTTTGGCCTTCACTCAGGGGCCAGTCTGATGTCATTCCCGGGGCGGATTTGGTCCCCGCGCCACCAGTTAAATAGCCCTCTGTTATACTGTATGTTCTCGAGGGACAACATAATGACAATGAAACATACTTAAGAGTAGTCTGCGTACAGCTTCAGTAGCTCTATAGCTTTACAATCAATCAATCAATCAATGTTTATTTATATAGCCCTAAATCACAAAAGTCTCAAAGGGCTGCACAAGTCACAACGACATCCTCGGCACAGAGCCCACACAAGGGACGTCGATGTGAATGACAATGAGAAACCTTGGGGAGGATCGCATATGTGGGTAACCCCCCCCCCCCCCTCTAAGTACAGTCCCTAGTGGATCCAACATAACAGTGAGAGTCCAGTCCATAGTGGGGCCAGCAGAAGACCATCCCGAGCGGAGACAGGTCAGTACCGCAGAGACGTCCCCAACCGATGCACAGGCGAGCGGTCCACCCCGGGTCTCAACTCTGGACAGCCAGCACCTCATCCATGGTCACCGGAACCGGAATAACCCAGCGAGGGGGCAGAGGAGAAAAGAAAACGGCAGATCAACTGGTCTAAAAAGGGGGGTCTATTTAAAGGCTAGAGTATACAAATGAGTTTTAAGATGGGACTTAAATGCTTCTACTGAGGTAGCATCTCTAACTGTTACCGGGAGGGCATTCCATAGTACTGGAGCCCGAACAGAAAACGCTCTGTAGCCCGCAATGCACTCAAAGTGACATAACGTAGTGCCACACGACAACATTAAATCACATCAAACTTTATGTATATAGCACTTTTCATATACAGGCAAATGGCAAACACAAAGTGTTTGAAGAGAGGAAAACATACACACACGTGCACTCACGCAGCACTATTGACAATAACAAAGCAAAAAAAAAACATTTGAAGAACAACGCTACATTTGATGCGTCTACACTGACCAATAACCAAACTTAACCACATCCAAAAAATAGTATAAAACATATGATAAAATTAATGTAAAAATAAAATATACATAATATAAATATTACATTAATAGGTTAACATAACATTGAGAGAATAATAGTAATAATATTATTATTTAAAATAGAAAACAATAAAATAAAAAAGGTTACAGTTTAACATGATCAGTAAAAAACCTGATTGAAAAAGTGTGTCTAGCCTTTTTTTAAACAAATGTCAAAGCTCTCAGCAGTCTTGAGCCTCTCTGGCAGGCTGTTCCACAGGTGGATGCCATAGTGGCTAAAGGCTGCCTCACCGTGGGTCTTTGTTCTGGTATTTGGTAAAGCTCAAAGGCCAGTGCCGGAGGACCTCAGGATTCGCGAGTGTTGATACGGTAAAAGTAGGTCAGATAGATAAGAAGGCGCAAGGCCATTAAGACATTTAAAAACTATTAACAAAACTTTAAAACCGACCCTGAAGCGGACGGGGAGCCAATGCAGTGATTTTAAAACTGGTGTAATGTGCTTCCGCCCGCTGGTCCTCATCAGCACGCTTGCAGCTGAGTTTTGTGATAATTGTAGAGTTCTGATATTCTTTTTGGGAAGGCCAGAGAGCAGGGCATTACAATAGTCTAAACGACAGGAAATAAAAGCATGCATTATTACCTCCGTGTTGGCCTGAGAGAGAAACGGGTGGACTCTGGCTATGTTCTTAAGATGATAAACATGTATTTTTGTAAAATGTTTAATAAGTAGGATAAAAGTCAGCTCGGAGTCAAAAATCACGCCCACTTTTTTATAGACTGTGTTGGTTTAAAATTGTATAATTTTGGTAAACGTTTCTCCCACTGACCTTCAGAATCTATAACTAAAACCACTGTTTTGTTCTGGTTGAGCTGTAGGAAATTCACTGCCATCCATGACTTGATGACTACAATGCAGTTAAAAAGGTTATCTATTGGTCCTGTGTCATCAGGAGACATGGCACTGTACAACTGTGTATCATCAGCGTAACTGCGGAAACTGATGTTGTGTCTCCTAATGACGTCTCCAAGAAGCAGCATATAAAGATTAAAAAGAATGGGACCTAAAATTGAGAATTTAGGAACCCCACATCTTATTTCATGGGTTCCCAAGGAACATGCATCCATGCTTACATAAAGACATATGTCTGTGCTATAAGAGCGGATCCAGTTAAAAACAGTACCAGAGAGGCCCACCAGGTGTGGAAGTCTCTTTAAAAAAATGTGATGGTCTACTGTGTCAAAAGCAGCGCTTAGATCCAATAGAATCAAAACTGTTAGTTTTTTATTATCTAAGTTCCACCTGTTGTCATTTAAAATCTTTAAAAGTGCATCTCGGTACTGTGGTTCATCCTGAAACTAGACTGATGTCTTTTCTAAAATGTTATTTGAAAAGTCATTGACTTGGTTAAAAATGCTACTTAAGAATTGTAAGTTGGATACAGGTCGGTAATCATCAAATATGTTTGGGTCCAAACTGCTTTTCTTCAAAAGGGGCCGCACCAAGGCCGCTTTAAAGGCGGCAGGGAAGACCCCTGTCTGAATAGAGCAGTTCATAACAGTTAAAAGCTGTTCCTTGAATAATCCATAAAATGATTTAAAAAGTGATGTAGGAATTGGATCTAAAAGGCAGGTTGTTGAGTTTACTTGGGAGAAAACTCTACCAAGTGTCCTTGCATCAACCAGAACAAAACTCTCCTGTGTTTCCTCAGGCAAGGACAACAGATCAGCTGTGTCAGCAGATAAAACTTGTTGTGTTTGGAGACCAGGGGCCGTACTTATCAAGCTTCTTAGAATTACTCCTAAGAAGTCTGCTAAGAGTTGACTTAAGAGTAAATAAATTCTTCGCTGAAAGCTGCACTTAAAAGTTAGTTATCAAGCGTCTTACTCACACTTTCAGCGAAGTGTAGGACTGAATCTTAAGTGTCACACTCAGAGCTGAATTACGACATTACTATGTGCCGTAAACGGCATTTTAGGTGACGTAATTTCTGTTTCCATAGAAATGACCAATCACGGAAGGGAATCCGTTGTCTAAGAATAAAGGAATATCTTGGAAATATTTAAGTGGACAATGGGAGTGTATATTTTGACAATAAACTACAAAATAATACAAAACAAACTAGTCCCCGCCGGCACTCACGCTACCGCTCCCTCTCTTCTCTCGCCCACACACTCACTGACGTCACTCACCTCACGGCCACACACATACGCTACTCTCATAACATTTTCTTTCCAATTCATTAATTAGGCAACTAATTTGAAACTGGTGTGGGTGGCTCTATATATACTAGCCCACTGCAGCCACATGCAGAAATCAACAAGGATTCGAAAAGTATTAAATCTGTGACAAAAATAATACCCGCTCTGTCTAAACGATACCGTTTGATCAGCTGCTCGTCATCAAACCAGAAAGATGTCCAGGCATCAAGTAATTGTCTCTGGCCCCCTGCCTGCGAGAGGCAATGATGAGAGATATAGCAGATTAGTCTCGCTTAACAAGTGGTTGGCTATCTACTGTAGGGAGCAGGGACTAACGTTTATTGATAACTGGCCCTCTTTCTGGGGCAAACCAGGCTTGCTGATGAGAGACGGCCTTCACCCTAACCAGGAAGGCGCCATCATCCTGTCTAGAAACATAGACTACTATTTAAGTCTCACTTGACTGACTACACTAGAGCAAGCCTGTTCACAGGCAATTACAATGTCTGTTAGTCCGGGTGAGGAGTCAGTTAAGCTAGAACTAGCCAGCGCCAGGCTGGATAATCCATGTACGCATAGCAATTCTCTTAGAATAATACACAATTCACATAATGTTTTTTCTGTTGTGTCTGTGTCAGAGGTGGACATGCATTCTACTGAGGTGGCAAATTATGATATGTCCAGTCTATTGCAGCACCAAGCAAACAATCGGAAAATTCCCGTCATATCAATTCCGAGATATGGTCGAAACTATTTAAAGTGCACTATGCATAATAAACGCAACATTGTTAATATTGCCACTACGGATAATCTTAACAAAAACTCGTCAAAACAGCCCAATACCTATAATATGGGCTTTTTAAACATAAGATCATTGTCTCCCAAGGCGTTATTGGTTAATGAGGTCATTAGAGACAACAATCTTAACGTCATTGGTCTTAGCGAAACCTGGCTCAAACCGGACGAATTTTTTGCGCTCAATGAAGCATCTCCTCCTAACTATACGAATGCGCATGTTGCCCGCCCTCTTAAAAGGGGAGGGGGTGTCGCACTAATATACAATGAAAATTTCAACCTTACCCCTAACCTAAATAATAAATATAAATCGTTTGAGGTGCTTACTATGAGGTCTGTCACACCGCTACCTCTCGACCTAGCTGTTATTTACCGCCCCCCTGGGCCCTATTCGGACTTTATCAGTGAATTCTCAGAGTTCGTTGCTGATCTAGTGACGCACGCCGACAATATAATCATAATGGGGGACTTTAATATCCATATGAATACCCCATCGGACCCTCAGTGCGTGGCGCTCCAAACCATAATTGATAGCTGTGGTCTTACACAAATAATACATGAACCCACGCATCGCAACGGTAATACAATAGATCTAGTGCTTGTCAGGGGTGTCACCACCTCCAAAGTTATGATACCTACATATACTAAAGTAATGTCCGATCATTACCTTATAAAATTTGAAGTTTTGACTCTTTGTCAACAAGCTAATAATAATAATAACTGCTATAGCGGCCGCAACATTAATGCTGCCACAACGATGACTCTTGCTGACCTACTGCCTTCGGTAATGGCACCATTCCCAAATTATGTCGGCTCTATTGATAACCTCACTAACAACTTTGACGATGCTTTGCGCGAAATTATTGATAGTATAGCACCGCTAAAGCAAAAAAGGGCCCCTAAAAGGCGCACCCCATGGTTTACAGAAGAAATTAGAGCTCATAAATTATCATGTAGAAAACTGGAACGCAAATGGCGCGCGACTAAACTTGAGGTTTTCCATCAAGCATGGAGTGATAGTTTAATAACTTATAAACGCATGCTTACCTTAGCTAAAGCTAAATACTACTCAAATCTCATCCGCCTCAACAAAAACGATCCTAAATTTCTGTTTAGTACAGTAGCATCGCTAACCCAACAAGGGACTCCTCCCAGTAGCTCCACCCACTCGGCAGATGATTTTATGAATTTCTTTAATAAGAAAATTGAACTCATTAGAAAGGAGATTAAAGACAACGCATCCCAGCTACAACTGGGTTCTATTAACACAAATACGACTGTATATACGACGGACACTGCCCTCCAAAATAGTCTCTCTATTTTTGATGAAATAACATTAGAGGAATTATTACAGCGTGTAAGTGGGATAAAACAAACAACATGTTTACTTGACCCACTTCCTGGGAAACTTATCAAGGAACTGTTTGTATTATTAGGTCCATCAGTGTTAAATATTATAAACTTATCACTTTCCTCCGGCACTGTTCCCCTAGCATTCAAAAAAGCGCTTATTCATCCTCTGCTCAAAAGACCTAACCTCGATCCTGACCTCATGGTAAACTACCGACCGGTCTCCCACCTTCCGTTTATTTCTAAAATTCTCGAAAAAATTGTTGCACAGCAACTAAATGAACACTTAGTGACTAACAATCTCTGTGAACCTTTTCAATCCGGTTTCAGGGCAAATCACTCTACGGAGACAGCCCTCGCAAAAATGACTAATGATCTATTGCTAACGATGGATTCTGATGCTTCATCTATGTTGCTGCTTCTTGATCTTAGCGCCGCTTTCGATACCGTCGATCATAATATTTTATTAGAGCGTATCAAAACACGTATTGGTATGTCAGACTTAGCCTTGTCTTGGTTTAACTCTTATCTTACTGACAGGATGCAGTGCGTCTCCCATAACAATGTGACCTCGGACTATGTCAAGGTAACGTGCGGAGTTCCCCAGGGTTCGGTTCTTGGCCCTGCACTCTTTAGTATTTACATGCTGCCGCTGGGTGACATCATACGCAAGTACGGTGTTAGCTTTCACTGTTATGCTGATGACACTCAACTCTACATGCCCCTAAAGCTGACCAACACGCCGGACTGTAGTCAGCTGGAGGCGTGTCTTAATGAAATTAAACAATGGATGTCCGCTAACTTTTTGCAACTCAACGCTAAGAAAACGGAAATGCTGATTATCGGCCCTGCTAGACACCAACATCTATTTAATAATACCACCTTAACATTTGACAACCAAACAATTAAACAAGGAGACTCGGTAAAGAATCTGGGTATTATCTTCGACCCAACTCTCTCGTTTGAGTCACACATTAAGAGTGTTACTAAAACGGCCTTCTTTCATCTCCGTAATATCGCTAAAATTCGTTCCATCTTGTCCACTAGCGACGCTGAGATCATTATTCATGCGTTCGTTACGTCTCGTCTCGATTACTGTAACGTTTTATTTTCGGGCCTCCCTATGTCTAGCATTAAAAGATTACAGTTGGTACAAAATGCGGCTGCAAGGCTTCTGACAAAAACAAGAAAGTTTGATCATATTACGCCTATACTGGCTCACTTGCACTGGCTTCCTGTGCACTTAAGATGCGACTTTAAGGTTTTACTACTTACATATAAAATATTACACGGTTTAGCTCCAGCCTATCTCGCCGATTGTATTGTACCATATGTCCCGACAAGAAATCTGCGTTCAAAGAACTCCGGCTTATTAGTGATTCCCAGAGCCAAAACAAAGTCTGCGGGCTATAGAGCGTTTTCTATTCGGGCTCCAGTACTCTGGAATGCCCTCCCGGTAACAGTTAGAGATGCTACCTCAGTAGAAGCATTTAAGTCCCATCTTAAAACTCATTTGTATAATCTAGCCTTTAAATAGACCCCCCCTTTTTTAGACCAGTTGATCTGCCGTTTCTTTTCTTCTCTCCTCTTCTCCCCTGTCCCTTGCGAGGGGGAGTTGCATAGGTCCGGTGGCCATGGATGAAGTGCTGGCTGTCCAGAGCCGGGACCCCGGGTGGACCACTAGCCTGTGCATCGGTTGGGGACATCTCTGCGCTGCTGACCCGTCTCCGCTCGGGATGGTTTCCTGTTGGCCCCGCTGTGGACTGGACTCCCGCTGATGTGTTGGATCCACTGTGGACTGGACTTTCACAATGTTATGTCAGACCCACTCGACATCCGTTGCTTTCGGTCTCCCCTAGAGGGAGGGGGGGGTTACCCACATATGCGGTCCTCTCCAAGGTTTCTCATAGTCATTCACCGACGTCCCACTGGGGTGAGTTTTTCCTTGCCCGTATGTGGGCTCTGTACCGAGGATGTCGTTGTGGCTTGTACAGCCCTTTGAGACACTTGTGATTTAGGGCTATATAAATAAACATTGATTGATTGATTGATTGATTGATCAAACAAATCCAGGACATCGTTCCGCTCCCTGAACGTTCGCGCACGTCTCTCTCGCCTCAGTGCCATCCCCTGCTGGCAACTCCTAACCACTTAAGACAGCAGGGGGTGGCAGGGAGACATCCCTGCCATCGCTCCGCCACCATGAGACGTTCTGGGGTTAAAGGAGTGAAACGTTGATGAATGGTGGTCCCCAGCTGATGACCCGTTTATGCCCACAGAGGTGTTCGGTGAGGTGTCACAGCACACCTGTCAAAAGGCACTGGAGGAGGTGCGTCAGGCAGCAATGCCCAGCAGGAATTCCATCACCTGTATCTTGATAAGACACCTCTGAAGGTCTCTTAAATATCGTGGAGAGTAGGAGTGATTCTTAGACTTAAGAACGTTGATAAAAAGCTTTTATTCTTAAGTTTGAGAGTAGGACTAAATTTCGCAAATTCTCAGGACTTAAGTGTAAAATGGCACTTGGTTAAGATGGGAGGAGTATATTTACAGCTAGAATTCACCAAGTCAAGTATTTCATATATATATATATATATATATATATATATATATATATATATATATATATATATATATATATATATATATATATATATATATATATATATATATAAAAGTCAAGTATTTCATATATATATACAGTATATATTGTTGCGTTGACCAGCTCTTCCTCCCAGGGATTTTAAGCTGCTGGTCACTCCCAAGTTCTTTTTATGGCACATAAGCTGAAGTTTAAATTCATCACCAGGCAGTAGTTGGTATTTTGTGGTTTATTCTCAAAGCTTTGAAGACAAACGTGAGACCAAATCCAGTACAGAAGCGTTCCCTAGCCCAGTCTAGATCGTTCTCCCCTCAAAAACCCTGGAACTCCTGTCTTCTTCCCTGTCCCTCGCTCCCACCCTCGTTGTTTAGACTACTCCCTGAGTTATCTCTACTCCCTGCATTCCACTGCTAGAAGGCCGACACACATTACTTTGCAGACTAGAAAGAAGGAAGAATACGAGCTATTTTGTAATATGACTATGGAAGTAAAGAAGTAACACTTAAATATGGATATATGTAAAAAATCTCCTTCCGTCAATTCCCCCTTCAAGATCTTCTAAAAAGATCTTAATTACTTGTACAACACTTATAAAGCATGCCCCACATTAAAGTAGGTGCTGTTTGTTTCTTTGAGCAAGCTAGCAATAAAACAACAGCATATTTACATGGGAGATAGATGGAGGGAGTCCACATCAATGTCGTCATGGTCATGGAAGGAAACCAACAATTCTCGAAAGTCTTAAAGTTACCACTTTGCTAGACCCCCTTCAGTGACACTTAGCACAAGGGGCGATAAAGCAACCGCATGAGGCTATGATGGCCAAAAAAAAACCTTTTAATTTTAAATGTTTAAAAACTCTCTGGATAGTAAATCTGAAGAGTCACCCAACATATGAACTATAATCCCCAGTTATTAAAATCCTGTTATAGGAAGTATGTATGAATGATAAAAGTTCAGAAAATTCACTGATAAAAGAGCTTGAGTGTTGGGGGGTCTATAAAAAGTTACACACAGAATTGGAGAGCTGTTAAAAACAAAGGTGTGCTGCTCAAATTATGTGTAATTGTTGTTAAAACACACTACATTTGAGGTCAGTGAGCTATTTAAAATTGATGCAGTCGCCCCTCCTCTTCTGCCCCCTCTAGTAGAAAATAAAAAGTTAACATTTGGTGGGGAAGCCTTGTTGAGAACAACAGGTGTGTCAGTGCCAAGCCATGTCTCAGTTAAAATAAAACATTCTAACTTATTGTCTAAAATCATATCATTCATTAAAAAAGTTTTGTTTAAAATGGAGCGAATTGAAAACCCAGAAATTGAGTTAAAATAATACCCTTATAATCCAAAAAATGGATTGATATTCTTAAAAATAACTCCAAAATTTAACCCAACACTAGCAACTCATAAATTGGGTTATGAAAATAACCCAGTATTTTTTAGTGTGCAGGTTGGCAGACATCATGCGGATTCCAGCTCTATTTACTGTAAATTAAGCCCTTCTGACCCAAAGAGATGTTGTCTCGACAAAACACATCAAACATATTTAGATAAAAACACATAAATAATTTGGTTTTATAAGAATTATTGATAACAATAATTGTGTTTTCCTTTACACATAGTGTAAAGGAAAAATACATCATTAATATCATGATTATATAATTATTAGTACATCTCCTAAGGGGGTTAAGTCTACACCGCTGTAAAAAACTAGTCTCGTCTTTGTTTCTAATTTTAATTGAGGGTCCTTGAACGCACCACAATTAAGGGTAATGAGGGTGTACGCCGCCTTCCGCCCATGTGCAGCTGAGATAGGCTTCAGCACCCCCCGCGACCCCGAAAGGGACAAGCGGTAGAAAATGGATGGATGGATGGAGATGCAAAAGTGAAAGTGGTACACAACTTTTTTCTATGCTCCCACGTATATATTTATCATATTTACTTATGTATCTGTACAAACTACTGTTTGACAAAATAGATTCATGAAATGATCAGCACCAATTTAAAACCATTTCCAAGTTAAGTTTATTGACTCGGTTTGCAACAATTTATAAACAGGCAGCATGTTGATTAGTTTGAAGATGAACAATGCTTCCCCCTGGCTAAAAGCGTGTGTATTGTTCAAGCAGGAATAAAGACACTGTACTGAAAGTCCCTGTATCTCATCACCCCACTTACTGGGGAAACTTAAAACATTCTAACAATACATTAGAACATAATCCTATCAACATAAGTATAATCTAATTACAGTATACGTTTTAAACCCGTTGAGCCCTTTCATAGGTTGGGTCATGTTACTAAGAACTAAGTCTACATTATGACGTTTTAACCCCAATCTAACACTCTTGATCTTTTCCATGACCCTCTTCTTATTCTGCGCCAAATCTCTTCAGAATGGTCCAAAGCGACAGGATATGAAATTGACTTGTAAAAAAAAAAATGAGACAAGTATTCACAGAGGATTTTGCCATTGAAGGTTGATTTCATATTGGGACTGTCTGACTGTTTGCATGGTAGATATATGAGCAGTGTAGCATCCTGTCTTATATTGCTGCCATTCACTTGCTTGTACGTATTACACACAATCTCTCTTTCTATACATGGTTATATTTGACATATGCTTAACAGGGGACAAGGGGATTGCTCACAGCGTGCATATGCATGTGTGTGTGTGTGTGTGTGTGTGTGTGTGTGTGTGTGTGTGTGTGTGTGTGTGTGTGTGTGTGTGTGTGTGTGTGTGTGTGTGTGTGTGTGTATGTGTGTGTGTGTGTTTGTCTCCCTGGGCAGCAGCCGTCTGTGCTCCTGAACCAATCCAATGAAGTTGTCTGGCTATCTGGGAATGACAGCTTCATTATCTTGTATAAAAGTGGGACAAATGGAGGCTTGTCTATGTGGATCACGCCAAGTGTAAGCATGGAGAGATAAAACAACAACATTAACACACATATACAAAGCCTGGCTGCCATCTCTTGACCTGTTTTTAGGTTAGTGGACGTTTAAAATGTTTACAATTTGGAAAACGACCAATATTTGGGGAGAAATTATGCCTCTGAACTTCAAACTGTCATCATCATGTGTGATGAGTGAGTAGATATAGGAGTAACTTGACTATTGTTTTACTTTTCTTTTGGGATTTTTGTGTGACGACCACAGAATGGTAGCAAGCGTTTTTTTTTTTTACTTATGCTGATATCTATTTTTTTATGTAATTTTTTTTCATTTTGTACGTAGGCTTTTTTATGTAAATATTGTTAACTATATTTATATACGTTGGTCCTTTTTAAATTTCGTACCTTCTCATCTGACAATGTGTGCTGGTGTGACAATATAGTTACTTCTATCCTTGAAATTAAAGGGGCCCTATTATGCTAAACCAACTTTTCTAACCTACTGGTACTTGCTTTTATGTAGTTGGGTCCTGCATTAGTCCTGAAAATTTGAAATCAAACTGTGGAGGCATTGCAGAATTTACAAAATTGCCTTCCTCCCTCTTTTCTCCAGTCCCTGTACAGCAGGGGGCCCCAACTAGATACGGCCCACCAGCGTCCAAAATCCAGCCCGCGGGAAGTCCCAAGTTAAAAAACACAATTATTATCTTTTAAAATCTGTCCTTTCTAATTCATTTTCTACCGCTTGTTACTCTCGGTGTCTCCGAGCTGCTCAGGCATATCAAAATGTCTAAAAATGCATTTTCCCATCAATAACGTACCTTCGGGCTAGAGTGCGGCAAGTGCGCGCTCTTTCAGTCAATTAGTGTGCGAGGAATATATATATACATATATATATACAGCCCGGCCCCCGGCCAAATTGTTTTAACCCAACGCGGCCCCCGAGTCAAAAAGTTCGGGGACCCCTGGTGTACAGTCTACAGTCCATTTGGAATTTGTTCGTCATACTTGCCAACCCTCCCGTTTTTAGCGGGAGAATCCCGGTATTCAGCGCCTCTCCCGACAACCTCCCAGTATTCAGCCGGAGCTGGAGGCCACGCCCCCTCCAGCTCAATGCGGACCTGAGAGGGGACAGCCGTTCTCACGTCCGCTTTCCCAGGAGCTTGCCTGCCCAATGACGTCATAACATCTACGGCTTTTAGAGAGTAGAGTGCACAACAAGCAGAGAGAGTTCTTGGTTTCTTATGTGGGTTTATTGTTAGGCAGTTTCATTAACGTCCTCCCAGCGCGGTAACAACACACAACAACTGCAGTCACGTTTAGTCTACTGTAAAGCAGTTCGTCTGCTGTAAACAGCAATGTTGTGACACTCTTAAACAGGACACCTACCAGATAGCCTGAAGAACACTGAAATTCAAGTATGTCTTTTAATTATATGTATAATAAAATTAAAATAAAATATATATAAAGCTAGAATTCACTGAAAGTCAAGTATTTCATACATATATATATATATATTATATATATATATATGTGAAATACTTGATTTGGTGAATTCTAGCTGTAAATATACTCTCCTCTTAACCACGCTCTTGGCCACGCCCCAACCACGCCCCCCGCCCCTAACACGCCCCCCCCCCCGACCACGCCCCCCCACCCCCCCGCCTCCCGATATTGGAGGTCTCAAGGTTGGCAAGTATGTTGTTCGTCCTGTGACGTTTTTCTGACCTGTGACGTCTGAGGATATATCTGTATATGGTAAAGGCTTACCGAATGGGTCTTTGTGAGAATCCTCCATTTTATTTATCATTCGAGCATTTGTAGTCCAAACGAGGTACGACCAAGGTACAGCACGAAGACCGAAAATGATCTGTTGTTGTTTGTTTTAACCAGCACAAATCACAACACAAACTTTCCGCCTCATCTGAAGTAAAAAGTGCTTTACTTTTAACTTTTATGAGTTGTGGCATTACGCCTTCAGCTCGGAAGAAGTCGCTTCGTGGGTGTGCTGAGAAGAGTCCTGCTGAACAGATCAGCACCCACATCAGATCCTGATATCCAACCAGCAGAAAATGACTTGGAAATTGACATTGATCCACCAGCAAAAGGAAGGAATTGTCCTAATCATTAACTAAAAAACAGGAAAGCCTCTGGCCAAGATAACCTGAATGCACAACTGTTCAAGTCAGACCCCGAACTGTGGCTCGATTGGTAGAGCGGCCGTGTCAGCAACTTGAGGTTTCCAGGTTTGTTTCCCGCTTACGCCATCCTAGTCACTGTCGCGGTGTCCTTGGACAAGACAGTTTACCCACCTGCTCTTAGTGCCACCCACACTGGTTTGAAGCTCAAATATGTATATAATGGGTAAAATACTTCATCTGGGACAAAAAGGAAGCACCTAATGACTGGTCAATATAAAGATTCCAAACCTTAGAGACTTCAACAACTGGTGCTCCTTTCACAAAAAGATGGATTGTACAACAAACTACTTTTAATGGTGGGCTCTGCGACCACTATTTAGGGCAAGGAAGGAGACAATGAAACTGTAAGTAATTACAGTAGGTTAGAAATGTGTGAATAATACTTTTGTATGATAACCCGAGTTGTTGTGTAGCTAACTTCGCTTTCTAATGTAAGACAATGACATCACCGTCCTGTGGCAAAACAAAGAATAATGTTCCTAAAATAGACTTTTAATTGGACCAGTGCCTACTAGAGTTGTACGGTATACCAGTATTAGTACAGTACCGGTATTAGTATAGTACCACTATACTAATGAATCATATTCGGTACTATACCGCCTCTAAAATGTACCAGTCACCAAACAGTACTTTTACCCTTTATGATGGTAAAAGTTTAACCCTGGAACAGATCATTTCTTTTTGCATTATTTCCTGAGGGAAAAGGTCAGAATAATGGATTGTGTTCTGACATTGGAGCCTCCACTGTACCACTATTTCCCAATTCTACATCTCTGGGACTAGTACACTAAGTGATGACGGTGTCGGAATGTTGATCATAGGGAGATGCCTTGTTGTTCTGAAATGAGATGCAAGTGTGTTTGTGCGTAAGTGTGTGTTTGTGTGTGTGTGTATGTGTACGGACAATGGGGGATACACTGGCATATGTCAAACAGTTGAAGCTTCACATGGCGGGGCTGACAACTCTCTTAGTAACTGTGCGCCATAGGGGGCAAGACAGGTGAGTGTGTGTGTGTGCGTGTGTGTGTGTGTGTGTGTGTGTGTGTGTGTGTGTGTGTGTGTGTGTGTGTGTGTGTGTATGAGAGAAAGAAGGGGAGGGGAACCAGACATGACCTAACCCCCTCTATCCCTTCCCATCTGCATCCTGACATCTGACAGGGGCATCACAGCAGGCCAACCCACTATATTTATATATATATATATATTTATATAAGTGTGTGTGTGTGTCACATCAAATCTAGTGGAAAGGTAATAGCATGTAAATGACCTCACATATGTCATCCATAAAAAGATGGACACACACACACACACACACACACCTTCTCTCTCTATCCATAACCCACTTGACACCCTCAGGGTTGGGGGTCTCGGCCCCTGTCTGATATCTTTGGGTCAGTTTCGCACAGTCCTGACAGGGTCACACACCCCTCCTCTCATTATTAACCTGCGGTTAAAACGCCACGCGGCCTAACGCAGAAGGACCGTTTTGATACGGGAGTGATGGAAAGAGGGAGAGAGAGAGAGCAGGGAATTGTGGCTAGAAGATTGAGACATATGGAGAAAGTGTGTATGGAGATATAGATAGATATGTTGTGTGTGTGCGTACGTGTCCTGGGGGCTTTACCTATCACATTAGCAATATGACAGAATGCCCAGCCTCCCCTCTCATTTCCTGTCAATCAAGCACAGCACGTCACAGGCACCCCAACAATAGCTCACGTTAAAAGGGGAAAACCATCCAATTACAGTCTTAACAGGCTGCTCATGTGCTTTGGGACACTTTTCACGTATACATCTGTGGACATTTAGCTCTGGTTAAAAAACGCTCACTGCTCCCCATTTGCAGTCTTTGGCTCGCAGCTATTTTCTACACTATATACTGTACAGACAATTTATACTTCCATTTGGAGAGGATATTATGCAAAAGGGCCTCAAGGGAAGGGAAAGAATGGTCACGGAAATAGAGGATGCTTACTTGGCCTTTTGTATAAGGGAATAATGGTGTGTAGCATGAAAACACAAATTGAATATGAATTATGTGTATCCCTGGACTCACATTTTGTCACTAATTTGGCATAATGGTTGCATGTGTGGTCAGTTTTGATTGACACTATCTGAAAGTATTCATTTAACACAGGGGTCGGCAACCCAAAATGTATAAAGAAACATATTGGGCCAAAAATACAAAAAACGAATCTGTCTGGAGCCGCAAAAAATGTAAAGACTTATATATGTCACGGCGCGGGCTCGAACCCGCCTTTCATCGGCAGCTTGTGCTGCCAGGACAGCTGTTGGCAGCACGCCAGGACACGCCCCTACTTGCGCTGGCCGCTTTACGTCCACGCAACGGCGAAGCTGCAGGCAATCGGCAATACATGCACCTGGGTCTAATCAAGACAAGCAGCATAAAGACCAGCAGACCCAAGGAGCTGACGCCGGAATGTAGCCTAACTCTTTGCAGTAAGCATCCCGTCTCTGGCTTCCCCTCCCGTGTACTTGCTATTTCCTTGTCTTCCTAGTTTCCCGCGTCTCATGTCCTTTGTGTCCTTCCTGTTTCCCCGTGTTCGAGTTGTGTACCTCGACTTCCCCCCTTGGATTCTGGACTGCCTCCCTCCATCCTTGACCTCTGCTTGGACACGGACCTCGACGCTTCTCTCCAGCCCCCGAGCATCTGCTTGCCCACGGACTACCTCTTTGCCTCGCCCCTCTGGACTGACGAAGGATTCATCCAACACGGACTTACAACCACCCTGGTAACATTTACATTAATACCGGCTACCTCCCACCGCCAAAAACATGCACCTGGGGTGGGGATAGGTTGATTGGCAACACTAAATTGGCCCTAGTGTGTGAATGTTGTCTGTCTATCTGTGTTGGCCCTGTGATGAGGTGGCGACTTGTCCAGGGTGTACCCCGCCTTCCGCCCGAATGCAGCTGAGATAGGCTCCAGCACCACCCGCGACCCCAAAAGGGACAAGCGGTAGAAAATGGATGGATGGATAGATGGAATTCTACACATCGTCTGGCACCACAACTTAGAGTAGCATACACATCCCACACACTCATCAAAGGTTTAAATAAACCTGTTAACCTGACCTTCCTCGTGGTGTCGTCTCCTTCCCCATTCGTACGTAACAATATAAGTGTTATAATGAAGGCAACACATGATGTAAGTGGCTAATTAACTATATTAGCCTACTATCAAAATGACTATGTGTCGCAGGCTGACACAAATCTTCGTTGACAGAAATGTTGAAATGTAATATTTATTTTACACATTTTTACAACATTGGAAAACATTAGTAACACTTCTCAGAGGGTGAGATAACTCCTGGAAATGACTGTCTTAGAATTACCAAAGGTACAGCAGTGTGTGTAAAAGTTAAAGGAAACGGCAGGCTGTCTTCTTCTGATGGATTTATTACAATCTTTGGCAAGCTGGCTAACATTTGTTGTGGTCTGGAACAACATGGCAGACAAACAACTATCAGAAATGTGTCATGAAACATGGAAAAATAAACTAAATACGCATACGTAAAGGAAATTAAATGAACTCAAATATACCTACAAACGAAGCATAATGATGCAATATGTACATACAGCTAGCCTAAATAGCATGTTAGCATTGATTAGTTTGCAGTCATGCAGTGATCAAATATGCATGATTAGCACTCCAACGAGTCAATAATATCAACAAAGCTCACCTTTGTGCATTCAGGCATAGTGTAAAATGTTTGGTGGACAAAATGAGACAAAGTAGGAGTGGCATAAAACACGTCTTTCTGTAGCAGCGTTGGAGAAAGTTAAACATGTAAACAAACTGTTGGGTCAGAGTCCAAACAACGGTGAGTTCAAGGGACGCTGAAATTAATAGGACAAAACGGCGCTCGCCAAATACTCTCATCAGTGAAGCATAAACACAAACATATTAAACAGTGGGCTTTTTAACAATTAGGAAGGTTTGCGTAGTGTTTGTCCTCCTACAGAAACCATATTACAACAAATAAAATATTTTTTCAGCCCATTTTTTTTCCCATTTCATTACATTTTTGAAAAAGCTCCATGGAGCCACCAGGGCGCCGCTCAAGAGCCGCATATGGCTCTAAAGCCATGGGTTACCAACCCCCGATTTAACAGATTTCAAATTGTGGGTGCACTTTTGTCAAACTGTACTGAATCGTACAAAATATATATTATACATACATGTACAGTATTCCCTGTATGATGCAACCCAACACCATTTTGTAAAACACATTTCTCTCTGACACTGTCAATCCAAACTTTTTTTCTGATACAGCCCCTGTTTTGGATAGTGCAGGTGTACATAATACTTTATAGTGGCGCATATGTTCATGTGTACCACCCTCAACTTCCCCACAAGGATCATTCCATCAAGCTCCCTCCACCAGCAGCTGTCTCTGCTAATTTACATACGCACCCCTCCCACTAATGGAATTAGCCACAAGTTTCCTGAGGTGAGGAAGAAAATAAACATTTACAACACAGACCTACAACATGAGTGCAAATGGGTATGTATACAAGACATTTTGGTATACAAAGCACATCTGACAATTAAAGAGCAGCAACAAGAAGGCTGACCAATAATGCTAAAAATTAGAAGAGTTGGCTTAGCCACAAGTATGCTACTGTACATAAAGATAATGGAAACAGAACGTATGTATATTCGAGTATGTGTTAAGTGGATAACATTTTTTATATTTTTTGGGGGAAATGGCTATGTATTTGTAAAGTTGCTCCACTCTAGTCCTTTTTCTCTTCTCGGATGGGAAATAAGGCTCCAACGACTCGACACCATTCATCTCGGTCTTTTGCTGTTCTCCCTGCCCTGCTCCATGTAAGCTTCATCTCTTTCAGCTCCCCTTTAACTGTTCTCCGCCAGGTGCTCTTTGGCCACCCAGGCTTACGTTTTCCAGGTGGTATCCATCTTAATGCTACCTTAGGTATCCTCTTCTCTTTTAGAACGTGGCCTTGCCATCTGAGTCGCCTGTGTTTGATTTCAAGGAACACATCTCGACCTCCTCTTTTGGTATAAAGCCCCTTTGTTATTTTGTTGGGCCAGAAGATTCGGCAGATTTTTCCAAGGCAACCGTTTAGAAGGCACTGATTTGTTCATGTCTCCTTTTACCGCTTGCCAGCATTCTGAGCCGTACATGAGGACATGCAGTATTTCACATAGCTGTTGCATCTTGGAATCTCCGAAGATGGTACTGTATGGACTTGCAGATTTGCTGAAGTCTTGCGAATGCCCCACGAGCCCTTTTTCGCTCCATTGTCCTTGCTGATGAAGCTTCCCAGGTATGTGAAATCCCCTGTAAATTCGAGTGACACAACTTTGATGTGTGGGGTTGGTGGCGTTTATGCACATACCTCGTGTCTTTGTGGTGTTGATATTCAGACCTGTCTGCTGTGCATAGATGTTCAGCCTATCAGTAACTTGCTCCTTGACAATGACCAGGGATACGCCATTGGAGTCTTCTCGAGTACAGAGTACAGCATGATTGAGCCGTCGTTCATCAGGCGTCCAGATGCAGTCCAGCGGCAGTCACTGAATACTAGAATGTTGAGGTCATACTTGTTCTATTCCCTCAATACGTGGGCTGACTTTGATGTCTCATACAAGGTACATACATTCCACACACCGATCCGAATCTTAGTTTTGGGCCTGAGTAGACTGTCTATCGTATCTCTAGCTTCCTCCAGGAGGCGTTCACTAGGGTTAGTCATTCTACCAGTTGCCTGGCTCAAGTCTACTCTAGGGCCCGGGGATGTTTGAGTTTTTGTCGTAGCAGTTTCCGTAACAGAGTGTTTTTTTATTGGGTGGGAGGGCCCAACCCCCAAATTGGAGGACCATGTGCTGACTTTTTTTGTCTGGCCTCTACTCTGAAACCTACATAGTAGAACTAGTCAGGGATTTGACCCCTGTCGGTATAGCTTTCAAGAGTCATTGAGACAGCACAAGCCTCTCTTCCAACAAGGTACCTGCATAGATTCTAGTCCTGTAGGTGGCGATAAAGTGTATTGGACAGTGGTTGACAACTGCCAAACAATTGAAGAAGTGTTTTTTTTCTTTGTTTTTTTACAGTTGTACGTAAAAACAAGCCTGCATCTAAAGCAAAGCAATGGATCTTGTTTGGACCATAACTCCCCACTCCCCAATTGGTGAAAACATGTTGAGTTTTGCTGGCAACATAAACACACAAGCCCGTATTTACTGGTGCATTGCATATTAAAGCTGGTTAATTTACTCTGCTCTGTTTTGTGTACACACCATCTTCATGAAATAGTGGGTTGGACTGGGATAAACCAATGGGTGAATTTGTCGGGCTTCTGAGGTAAGGAGAGTAATTTGCAGCGTTCATTTTATTGATTCTGGCTTTGAAAAAAAAATGTTTTGGTAAGAATTTGAATGAAAAAAAATCTACAAGATTCAAGTCAAATGTGATCTCAGAAATCAGGAGCACCTTCAAGGGCAGAAAATCTGAGTCAAAACTTGTGGAAAACAGAGAAAGAAGAGCAGACATTGTTGTTAAAAAAGGCAAAAAGAAGATCAGCCGCTAGCATTCTATTCCCGTCCTTTTCTAGTGATGTTGTCCTCAAGAGGGGACGGCGTGCCGAAGTTGGTAGAGTGGCCGTGTCAGCAATCGGAGTGTTGCTGGTTACTGGGGTTCAATCCCCACCTTCAACCATCCTAGTCACGTCCGTTGTGTCCTTGGGCAAGACACTTCACCCTTGCTCCTGATGGCTGCTGGTTAGCGCCTTGCATGGCAGCCCCCGCCATCAGTGTGTGAATGTGTGTGTGAATGGGTGAATGTGGAAATACTGTCAAAGCGCTTTGAGTACCTTGAAGGTAGAAAAGCGCTATACAAGTATAACCCATTTATCATTTATTAAGATGTTTGAGGAAATGCTGAAAGAGGAAACACAGGCTATGGTGTCTATGGAAGCGAAGCTGGAAGAACAGGGAAGTCCGGAACTGATGATTCTTTTATATTTCTCCATTGCTCATAATGTTACATATCAGTTTTAAAGTAGTCATGGACCAGGGCGACAAAAACATGCATTTGAGTGACTAAATTCATAGTTTCTGTCTATGCGGGGAAATGGGCTGCAGTTCTATAGATGACATCACACTTAGAGTCGAGTAAATTGAGAATGGCGCTGGAAGAGGTGTTCCAAGTAGTTAGTTATCTACTCATTACACAAAAACTAATTGATACTATAGGAAATGACTACCAGATTCACTTTCATGACCCAAATTTACAGAAAGAGAACTTGTTAGTCAAATTCCAATCATCTGTACAGTGTGGGTACATTAAGGTTAGGAGAAGGGTTAAGTGGTATAATTCGGATTGACACAAAGGTTGAACTGTAAACAAAAGTGTTTTTGTGTCTGTATGTTACCTTCTGGGTGACGCTGATGATTGGAAGATGATGCAACCCTCCCATTTAGGGTACCGTATTTTCCGCACTATAAGGCGTACCGGATTATAAGGTGCACCTTCAATGAATGGCATATTTCAAAACTTTGTTCATATATAAGGCGCATCGGATTATAAGGCGCACCTATGCATCCATTAGATGGAGCTGCGCTAAAGGGAATGTCAACAAAACAGTCAGATAGGTCAGTCAAACTATTAATAGATTATGTAGTAGAAAGTCCAGGTTGTCAATGAGAACCAAAGTAGATTTAACACAAGAGTTTTATTTTACTCATAATCTAATGGTACAATGGTTGGGTTGAGTTGTCGAGCACACAGAAAGTTTTCCCTCGGGCGCGCCCGACAGCATGGAATAATGGCTAACAAAACACTCTCTTCGTTTGACTTTATCCCTTTCTTATCTCTCTTGTTAGTGCGTCAATGTCTTTTTGTTTTCCCTATCTGTTCCATAACAACTTGAATCCTTTAGACAGTCAACACATTCTGTAGACAGGTTGGCATGACTTAAAATTCACTTTTGTCCCACACCCGGGGACACAGAATAGAAGAGAAATCAAAATGAGCATACATTCTTGACAGACATGAAATATAGGTCAAAGGTCAGAAATTCTACTACAATTACAAACCAGCGTTCTGACAACTCTGTTCACTCCCAAAATGAATAAACAGCTGTTTTATTATTTTCCCCGAGGTAAAGTCAGTGACGTGGTGTTTTGTTTATCTTTTAACAACAGCAAGGTATAACATGTAGTGCAACATTCATATCACATAGTGGAGGGGAACTTTTCCCTGATTCAATAAACACGTAAAAAACAGTGATACTGTTACGGTAAATCAAACGTTAGTGCAATCCCAATATAGTAACACTCGAAATAGTGCAGAGCAATAACAACATATCAATAACTCAACGTTGCTCAAACGTTAATGTCACACAACACAGCACACAAAATAAACATGTAAAGCTCACTTTATGAAGTTATTCCTCATCCACGAATCCCTCAAATTCTTCTTCTTCAGTGTCCGAATTAAACACCATTGATTCGTTTATGTTAAATTATCTCGCTGCTGCTCTATTACCGTGTTCTACTGCGTGACTGATCGTCTTAAGTTTAAACTCTGCGTCGTAAGCGTGTCTCTTAATAGGAGCCATTTTTGGGTTAGAAGCGCTTCTTCTTCTACGGGGGAAAATGAAGTTGCCGGCTGCTTACCATAGTTGCGAGACCTAAACTTTATGAAAAGTATTATAATTGTTGTGGCTCAATATTGCTCCATATACCTGTATAAGGCGCACTGGATTATAAGGCGCACTGTCAGCTTTTGAGAATATTGGAGGTTTTTAGGTGCGCCTTATAGTGCAGAAAATACAGTACTTATGTTGGGGAAACGGTTCAGTTGTGGCTAAAACAGCAAATAGAGAAAATAAATTCCTCTAGATAAAAAAGGTGTTCCTGTAACTATAATGCTTTTCAAAGAGCGAGTCTCCTATAACAGGTGCCAGAAGACTTCAAGGCAGGCCGAGCAGCCTGAGAAAAGTAAAGATGTGTATTTTAAAATATGGTAAAATAACCTAAGGGGAAGATTGTTGTACCACACGTTGAAACTCAGTGCTATACAATAATTTGCATAATGTTTGCACAACAAAACAATTGATGATCAAAAGACTAGCTGAGAGTAATGGTAATAAGGTGACCCAATAAGGTACATGAGACTGATTAAGGCATAGTAAGGACACTTACTATTGTTTCCTTTTGTCTGTGACCGTGAAAAAGTTTCCCTTGGCTGCCAGTCAGCATTCTCCCTGTACCTTTTCTCTGCTCTCTCTACGGTCTCTTCTGCCTCTCTCCACCAGTTGTTTCCTTTTGTTTCCTTCTCCATCTCTGTGGCAGCAGGTCCCGTCCATCGATACAAGACTGTCAGTCACTGCAGTGACAATTGGCAGCTGTCGATACAGCGGCCAGGGACGGCTGTCTATATTCAAGGCATCAACTGGTGAAATGCTATCAGCTGCCAATACACACACCTTCACGTAGCATGTGACGTGCACTGAAGCTCCAAAGCACACGCACACATACATTATTCTTCAAATCACACTTGCTCATCGCTGATGCAGGAACACTTGGTTTAGTAGCAACAAGATTGGATCAGATGTGGAAACAATGAACCACCTTTTGACTTTTGTACCTACACAAGCAAAACTGCACAAGGGTCGTTTTTTTTATAGGGTGCCATTTGGACTTCATAACTTGTAAAAAATAAATAGTTGATTTACCAATATTTTTATGTTCTATTGTATACATGACATATGTAACTTGCTGAAAAACATATTGGTCGAACTCAGGCACCTAAATCATAGTATATTAGCTATATTAATGAGAGGTGACACACGGGATATGTCCACTCTGTTAAGGACATGTATGCCAACCTGCATCCTTATCCGTTATACTATGCTGCTTCTGCTGTGAATTGGTGAGAGAACATGCTGAATTTACCACTGAAATCGTAACACTTCACACTGAAAAGCATTAACACTGTACTTTTAACACCAATGTATTTGCTGTATATGATATTTTGCAACAGCAGTGATGATTAACCAAGAATTATGAAAGAAACTGCTGTTGAATGCATAATAGCACTACATATACATTGTGATAAGTCAACATTACTATATACATGTCCACTCTGTTAGGTTGATGTCCACCGTGTTAGTTGAATGAGGCTACACGGTGGACACTAACACAGTGGACATTTTGAGCTAAAGTTAGCCTTCAGCCTGCTGTGTTAACATAACAGCTAGCATGTACTTGAATAATTGATAAGAATCTATAATTTCACACAAACATGTTTTGAAAAATTTCAATTTGATTGATCTCCTTATTATTTAGGCCTAACAGAGTGGACACGTTATGTTCAACCACATTAAATTCACTTCATAAAAACATCAACATCAGATAGTAAGAGAGCTAAAAAACCACACAGCTTACCAGAGTTGAGTTTCCCGCCACTGGTGTGATGTTACCTGATGAGAATGATGTCACTGACAAATGTGGTTGTTTTCTTAAAGGACAGTAACGCAACTTAACAGAGTGGACAGCGACCACAGGGACAGACATAGAACCTTATTTTTTTGTAATTCTTTTTACGATTTTGATAATATACACCATATGACTAAAGAGAGCTTGTCTATGATAATTATATCATAACAAAAAAAAATTAAAAATATATGTTTTTATTTGTTATTTTCTAGATTAAAGTTGAATAAACAGCACCAGGGACATGGCAAAATCGCATAATAGAACTTTAACAAAAGCTTTAAAAAATATATATTCTAATGTTTGAAGCCCATATCACTGTATTTATGATAGACAACAATTTACCATACACAAAGAAACTAATGGAATGAGCAATTGTAAATATTTTGAGAAAATATGACATGATTTATACTGGGGACGCAAAAGGCACCATATAAAAAAATGACCCACAAGGACTATCACGCACGTGCACACACATGCCAATGAATGAAGAAGGCACCAAGAATTTGCGCCCCCTGCTGGAGACCTGTAGAGCTTTGGTAGTGACACTGAGGTGCATTAACATTCATTAATTGATTCAATCATCCATGTAGTCTTTTAATCACTCCTCCCACTTTTGACCAACCTTTTAGCTTTACTTCCTTTCTTTACTTCCTGCAGTCGCCGTAATTTACTGCCGAATGACTTGTATCCTTGAAGCCTTCCTATGTCTCCTGCCTCCTCTTCTTCTTCCCGTCACTTCTACACTATGTGTTCTTGAGAAGCATTAGCTGCTGCTTTACAGCCTCAGATGTAGAAAGGTGAACAATTGTATTAAGCTTTATGTTATGGATCTCTGAACACTTCACTGGGGACACCTCCTCAATCAAGAATCCTCCTCATTATGACTAAAGTAACCAAGATATGAGAAACAGCTAGTAAATGGTAATGGTAAATTGGTTATTCTTGTATAGCACTTTTCTACCTTCAAGGTACTCAAAGCGCTGTGATACTATTACCACATTCACACATTTACACACACACATTCACACATTGATGGCGGGAGCTGCCATGCAAGGCGCTAACCACGACCCATCAGGAGCAAGGGTGTATAATACATTATAGTTGTACACAATCAACATTGCTAAATATATACATTTCTATCCACCCCTATATTTGCATCAAATTGTATAATTCTAATGACAAATGTCACAAAAATGATGGCTGCTGTTCATAGGAAGGTATTTTGCCATATCAGTGTTTTCCAAACATACGCCACCACAAACATTTGGACTACCGCAAATAAATGTGCTGGTACCTAGTAGCTCATTAAGACATTATAACGCACCTGGCAAGCAAGACAAAAAACCCTTTTTCCCCGCAGGAACTTTTTCAGGAACTTCTGTCGGGAGCTTGCATGGCTACAGTATTTGTGACCCCAAGATGCAGGAACCAGGAGGCCAAGAGCAGGTAAGATGATTTTAATATAATTAAACAGAAAATTAAAGGCCTACTGAAACCCACTACTACCGACCACGCAGTCTGATAGTTTATATATCAATGATGAAATCTTAACATTGCAACACATGCCAATACGGCCGGGTTAACTTATAAAGTGCAATTTTAAATTTCCCGCTAAACTTCCGGTTGAAAACGTCTGTGTATGATGACGTATGCGCGTGACGTCAATCGTTGAAACGGAAGTATTCGGAGCCCATTGAATCCAATACAAAAAGCTCTGTTTTCATCTCAAAATTCCACAGTATTCTGGACATCTGTGTTGGTGAATCTTTTGCAATTTGTTTAAAGGCCTACTGAAACCCACTACTACCGACCACGCAGTCTGATAGTTTATATATCAATGATGAAATCTTAACATTATAACACATGCCAATACGGCCGGGTTAACTTATAAAGTGACATTTTAAATTTGCCGCTAAACTTCCGGTTCGAAACGCCTCTGAGGATGACGTATGCGCGTGACGTTGCCCGGCGAACACGGGTATGCCTTCCACATTGAAGCCAATACGAAAAAGCTCTGTTTTCATTTCATAATTCCACAGTATTCTGGACATCTGTGTTCGTGAATCTGTTTCAATCATGTTCATTGCATTATGGAGAAGGAAGCCGAGCAAGCAAAGAAGAAAGTTGTCTGTGCGAAATGGACGTATTTTTCGAACGTAGTCAGCCACAACAGTACACAGCCGGCGCTTCTTTGTTTACATTCCCTAAAGATGCAGTCAAGATGGAAGAACTCGGATAACAGAGACTCTAACCAGGAGGACTTTTGACTTGGATACACAGACGCCTGTAGAGAACTGGGACAACACAGACTCTTACCAGGATTACTTTGATTTGGATGACAAAGACGCAGACGTGCTACTGTGAGTATGCAGCTTTGGCTTTTTTTTGCGTATGTACGTAACTTTTTTTAAATATATAAGCTTTATGAACCTTGGGTTAGGTCAGGGGTCGGCAACCTTTACCACTCAAAGAGCCATTTTGGCAAGTTTCACACATTAAAGAAAGTAATGGGAGCCACAAAAATGTTTTTAAAATTTAAAATGAAAAACACAGCATACAAAGCTTACATGCTTTGTGCTATGTTAACCAGGGGTCTCAGACACACGCACCGGCACGCACTTTAATGTGGGAATTGGATGTTAGTGCAGCCCGCGAGTTTTGGATGAATGTCGCTTGCGTCACACTTGCCAACCCTCTCATTTTTCCCGGGAGACTCACGAATATCAGAGCGTGATGACACTGCATTTGGCGCCCTCTACGGTCTGCCCTATCAGTGTACCTGCTTGGCCACAAGTGGAATTCAGCTTTAGCTTGCTCACGTAAGAGACAGCAAGGCTACTAACTCAGCAGCCACACATCTTACACTGACGGTACCAATACCCAGAATCCCATGCAGCCCTAACTCTTCCGCTCAACCAACCACGAAGAGGGGGGGGGGGGTTGATGTGTGGGGGGATTTGGTGGTAGCTGGGTGTATAATGTAGACCGGAAGAGTTAGGACTGCATGGGATTCTGGGTAATGGTTGTGTTGTGTTTATGTTGTGTTACAGTGGGATGTTCTCCAGAAATGTGTTTTTCATTCTTTTTTGGTGTGGGTTCACAGTGTGGCGCATATTTGTAACGTAACAATGTTGAAGTTGTTTGATACGGCTACCGTCAGTGTAAGCTGTGTGGCTGATGAGTAACTATGCTTTGCTGTCTCCTGTGTGTGCAAGTAATAACAACATACAACATGTGGCTGGCCTGGCATGCTGTAAGTAAATGCTGTAGAGGACAATTACTGCAGTGCAATTAGGGCACGCCCTTTATATAGTAATTAGAGTGTTAATAGGATTATTTTTCCCTGGGAGTAGTCTATGAGAGACACTGACATCCATAAGTCTCCTGGGAAAATCGAGGGGGTCGGCATGCATGTAGCTGAGCCGCATCAGAGTGGTCAAGGAGCCGCATGCGGCTCCGGAGCCGCGGGTTGCCGACCCCTGGGTTAGGTGAACGGTCTTTTGGGCTGAGTGATTGTGTGTGTTGATCATGTGTTTGAATTGTATTGGTGTGTTCTATGGAGCTAGGAGCTAGCAGAGGAGCTAGGAACTAGCATAACACGTACCGTACCGTACGTGCGCGTCACGTACGTAACTTTTTAAAAATATATAAGCTTTATGAACCTTGGGTTAGGTGAACGGTCTTTTGGGCTGAGTGATTGTGTGTGTTGATCAGGTGTTTGAATTGTATTGGCGTGTTCTATGGAGCTAGGAGCTAGCAGAGGAGCTAGGAGCTAGCATAACAAACACGCAGGTGTTATTATGCAGGATTAATTTGTGGCATATTAAATATAAGCCTGGTTGTGTTGTGGCTAATAGAGTATATATATGTCTTGTGTTTATTTACTTTTGTAGTCATTCCCAGCTGAATATCAGGTACCGTGAGTATGCAGCCTTGGCTGCTAAACATTCGATAACTTGACCGTATGTGCGCGTCACGTACGTAACTTTTTAAAAATATATACGCTTTATGAACCTTGGGTTAGGTAAACGGTCTTTTGGGCTGAGTGATTGTGTGTGTTGATCAGGTGTTTGAATTGTATTGGCGTGTTCTATGGAGCTAGGAGCTAGCAGAGGAGCTAGGAGCTAGCATAACAAACACGCAGGTGTTTTTATGCAGGATTAATTTGTGGCATATTAAATATAAGCCTGGTTGTGTTGTGGCTAATAGAGTATATATATGTCTTGTGTTTATTTACTGTTGTAGTCATTCCCAGCTGAATATCAGGTCACCCCCGGCTCTCACAGCATCTTCCCTATCTGAATAGCTTCAACTCCCCACTAGTCCTTCATTTGCACTTTACTCATCCACAAATCTTTCATCCTCGCTCAAATTAATGGGGAAATTGTCGCTTTCTCGGTCCGAATCTCTCTCACTTCATGCGGCCATCATTGTAAACAATAGGGAACTTTGCGTATATGTTCAACTGACTACGTCACGCTACTTCCGGTAGGTGCAAGCCTTTTTTTTATCAGATACCAAAAGTTGCAATCTTTATCGTCGTTGTTCTCTACTAAATCCTTTCAGCAAAAATATGGCAATATCGCGAAATGATCAAGTATGACACATAGAATAGATCTGCTATCCCCGTTTAAATAAAAAAAATTCATTTCAGTAGGCCTTTAATGAACAATGGAGACTGAAAAGAACAAAGTTGTAGGTGGGATCGGTGTATTAGCGGCGGACTACAGCAACACAACCAGGAGGACTTTGAGATGGATAGCAGACGCGCTAGCCGGCGACCTCACCTTGACTTCCTCCGTCTCCGGGCCGCCAACCGCATCGGTGATCGGGTGAAGTCCTTCGTCGTACCGTCGATCGCTGGAACGCAGGTGAGCACGGGTCGTGATGAGCAGACGAGAGCTGGCGTAGGTGCAGAGCTAATGTTTTTAGCATAGCTCTGTCGAGGTTCCGTAGCTAAGTTAGCTTCAATGGCATCATTAGCAACAGCATTGCTAAGCTTCGCCAAGCTGGAAAGCATTAACCGTGTAGTTACATGTCCAGAGTTTGGTAGTATTGTTGATATTCTGTCTATCCTTCCAGTCAGGGGCTTATTTGTTTTGTTTCTATCTGCAGTTAAGCACGATGCTATCACGGTAGCTTCGTAGCTAAAGTGCTTCACCGAAGTATTGTCGTGGAGATAAAAGTCACTGTGAATGTTCATTTCGCGTTCTCGACTCTCATTTTCAAGAGGATATAGTATCCGAGGTGGTTTAAAATACAAACCCCGTTTCCATATGAGTTGGGAAATTGTGTTAGATGTAAATATAAACTGAATACAATGATTTGCAAATCCTTATCCCATATTCAATTGAATGCACTACAAAGACAAGATATTTGATGTTCAAACTCATAAACTTTATTTTTTTTTTGCAAATAATAATTAACTTAGAATTTCATGGCTGCAACACGTGCCAAAGTAGTTGGGAAAGGGCATGTTCACCACTGTGTTACATGGCCTTTCCTTTTAACAACACTCAGTAAACGTTTGGGAACTGAGGAGACACATTTTTTAAGCTTCTCAGGTGGAATTCTTTCCCATTCTTGCTTGATGTACAGCTTAAGTTGTTCAACAGTCCGGGGGTCTCCCTTGTGGTATTTTAGGCTTCATAATGCGCCACACATTTTCAATGGGAGACAGGTCTGGACTACAGGCAGGCCAGTCTAGTACCCGCACTCTTTTACTATGAAGCCACGTTGATGTAACACGTGGCTTGGCATTGTCTAGCTGAAATAAGCAGGGGCGTCCATGGTAACGTTGCTTGGATGGCAACATATGTTGCTCCAAAACCTGTATGTACCTTTCAGCATTAATGGCGCCTTCACAGATGTGTAAGTTACCCATGTCTTAGGCAATAATACACCCCCATACCATCACAGATGCTGGCTTTTCAACTTTGTGCCTGTAACAATCCGGATGGTTCTTTTCCTCTTTGTTCCGGAGGACATGACGTCCACAGTTCCAAAAACAATCTGAAATGTGGACTCGTCAGACTGCAGAACACTTTTCCACTTTGTATCAGTCCATCTTAGATGAGCTCAGGCCCAGCGAAGCCGACGGCGTTTCTGGGTGTTGTTGATAAACGGTTTTCGCCTTGCATAGGAAAGTTTTAACTTGCACTTACAGATGTAGTGACCAACTGTAGTTACTGACAGTGGGTTTCTGAAGTGTTCCTGAGCCCATGTGGTTATATCCTTTACACACTGATGTTGCTTGTTGATGCAGTACAGCCTGAGGGATCGAAGGTCACGGGCTTAACTGTTTACGTGAAGTGATTTCTCCAGATTCTCTGAACCCTTTGATGATATTACGGACCGTAGATGATCCCTAAATTCCTTGCAATAGCTGGTTGAGAAAGTTTTTTCTTAAACTGTTCAACAATTTGCTCACGCATTTGTTGACAAAGTGGTGACCCTCGCCCCATCCCTGTTTGTGACTGACTGAGCATTTCATGGAATCTACTTTTATACCCAATCATGGCACCCACCTGTTCCCAATTTGCCTGTTCACCTGTGGGATGTTCCAAATAAGTGTTTGATGAGCATTCCTCAACTTTATCAATATTTATTGCCACCTTTCCCAACTTCTTTGTCACGTGTTGCTGGCATCAAATTCTAAAGTTCATGATTATTTGCAAAAAAAAAAAGTTTATCAGTTTGAACCTCAAATATGTTGTCTTTGTAGCACATTCAACTGAATATGGGTTGAAAATTATTTTCAAATCATTGTATTCCGTTTATATTTACATCTAACACAATTTCCCAACTCATATGGAAACGGGGTTTGTACAAATCCGTGATCCACAATAGAAAAAGGAGAAAGTGTGGAATGCAATGAACCCTTGTACCTAAGTTACAGTCAGAGCGAAAAAAGATACGTCCTGCACTGCACTGTAATTCTTCACTCTAACGTTCGTCATCCACGAATCTTTCATCCTCGCTCAAATTAATGGGGTAATCGTCGCTTTCTCGGTCCGAATCTCTCTCGCTGCATTGTAAACAATAGGGAAATGTGAGCAGCCCTTTCTCCTCTGACGTCACGCTACTTCCGGTAGAGGCAAGGCTTTTTTTTATCAGCGACCAAAAGTTGCGAACTTTATCGTCGTTGTTCTCTACTAAATCCTTTCAGAAAAAATATGGCAATATCGTGAAATGATCAAGTATGACACATAGAATGGATCTGCTATCCCCGTTTAAATAAAAAAAATGTCATTTTAGTAGGCCTTTAAGCAGTCGTGCATGTAATGTTCACAAACAAAAATGAGGAGCGGCATAAATTTAAGCCTGCTGATTGGCACCAGGTGTGGACCGGCTGCCAATCAACAGCGGGTGAGGGGAAAAACAGCGCTCCGCGGGACAAGCAGGAAATAGAATCCAAATAAGAGCACTGATAGGAAATAAACACAAAACAAGGAAGCACAAACAGAATTAAAGTGACAGACTGCACAACTTCCCCACTTACCCGGGTAAATAAAGTTCCCCCTTTGTTTCCACCAAAAACTACCCGGGTAAATTTAAGTTCTTTAGGAACCTTTCAAAGTTCCTCCTGGCTAGGTGGGACTTTTCAAAGCAACCAGAAGGTTGTGCTGTCAAACGCTGATTGGTTAAACACAGTTCAAACTTCTTTCAAACACACGACCACCATTGGAATATATGCGGCGACTTGTTTATTCCTTATTTCTTGTGTATTTCTATTACAACAAGCTTGACAACAGAGAGAAAGAAAAACAAAAGGAGCTTTCTAAATGCAGGAACTTTTGTGGGGCATCTTTGTGCTGAAGAACGCTTATCGGTGGAACTATTTTGGATTGTTTTTCGTCATCAGTAGCCTTTAAACTATATGCAGTTTATTGTTGTTTATTAGTTTTTACAAAATTAATTTTGATACGCGATGCTACGAGAAGTGGACAAACTGCGGTATTTATGGAGGAGTAAGAAGCCGGACTCAAAGCAGCGACCTCAGCTGCTTCCTCCTCTGACTTCATTGGATAAATGTGGAAAAAGAAGGAGGCAGCACACGAGTGGAACGAAGGTAAATAACATCAAATATTAACTATTTACTTTATTACATGTTGTAAAAGTAGTCAGTGACACTCCATTTGTGTAGTTATTAGCCTCAACCTGAGTAAACAGGATGCTAATGCTAACGCTATAGCCGATGTGTTTGTGTTGTCGACGTGAGCGAAACCCTGACATTTATTATTTATATATTGTTATTTTCAGCTGAAATTGACCAAAAGAAATTGCCTAACCCTCATGAATTCAGCATTTACCGATATGACGACTTTCTGACTGTTTTGACATTGCGGACAAAAGCTTGACTTTTTATGAACAATTCGGTACACTTGATTTTATAAATCATATCGTTTTGTAAATTATTGCTTTGTATTTCAATTACTTACTTTTTAGGAAAAGAACAGTGATCTAATATTGTCTGTTTATTTACATGATATCAGTATAGAAATATTGTAAACCACTCCTCCATACGTCATCAGCCTGATTTGTAGAAACTACCCTGAACTGTGAAATGCGGTTGAAACACAACCACACACCTCTACAAGAACCTCTAGATCCAGGAAGCAGAGGTTCCAGGAATCAAAAGTTCCTGAACTTCTAGTGGAAACGAGCTTATGAAGAAGAGGTTACAGAAAAGATCACAGACAGGTTCAGTGTTGCCAACTTTGTTGCTATATTTAGCGAGTAATCAGAGCCCTATAGATACTGTTTTTCAAATAAGAAACTTCTGGAGAGTCAAAAAAATGAAAGCACATACAGTATTGCTCTTCTCAACAAGCACTTTTGCTGCTTTTGGCCCCTCTCCATCTGAAAGCACTCACAGACAGCTCTGTTGCATTATATTACATAAAGAAAGACAAAAAGAAGTGGTCGAAGGTTTGTTTTATATTTCCAAACCAATTACTTTTTGCAAATGCTTCATGGACAAATATGCAAACTTTAGATTACATCATTGTGTCACCCCAAATAAATCACCACCTTTACAAATAGATTGCAGCCCTGCAGGAATTACTGCTGATATCCTCCAACCCTACTTTATATGTGCTTGTGCAAAAGATACTTTCATTTGGGGTTTCATTGGTCGCTTTTCTAATTTTCAATTTAAAACAATAATGCATTGTGGAATGTACAACATTTTAAATATAGTATGGTGCAAAAAAGTCTAAAGACACTGGTGTCAAACACAAGGGCCAAAAGCCAGATTTTAACCTGCCACATCATTTTATGTGGCCTGTGAAAACCCAAACCAGAAATATCGCATGTAAAAAAAAAATTGTATTTAAAT
The DNA here is from genome assembly GCF_033978785.1 of Entelurus aequoreus. Taxonomy (NCBI): domain Eukaryota; kingdom Metazoa; phylum Chordata; class Actinopteri; order Syngnathiformes; family Syngnathidae; genus Entelurus; species Entelurus aequoreus. Next base: position 34,691,504 of record NC_084732.1, on the reverse strand, counting down.
TTTAGCAGATTATTTAGTTCTTGTGTACTCACTAAACTTGGATTCAACATGAGTAAAATCACACATACGAATCCTTTTCTTAAAAAAATAAAATACAGTGGTACATTTGAATTTCTGGTCGGCTGATTTGTCATTTCAAAGTAGATTTGTTGGTAAATAAATAAAAAATGAAATACTCAAATTCGTAAAAAAATAATGAGGTGATTCTACATTTATGTTTTACTGTGACAAGCAGTGCTCAAAGCTCTGGAAACCATAACAACAAATTGGACAGCCCCGGTCTTAGACTGCCACTAACTTTGTAAAGTAGAAAGAAATGATCAAGGTTATATGAAAAATACATTAGCAATTATATGAAAACATATGGAAGAGGGCTAGTGCATGGGCCAAGGACGAAGGCATTACATTTTGAGGAGGATCTGGATAAAGGTGGAGGTATATGAACCTATTTTCCCCGTCCACACTTCAGAAACATAATAGCAGCACCCATCTGTTCATCATCCTCCATAAACCGGGAAGTAACCTGCTGACTAATTAACAAATACGACGCTCCAGTTTGGCCTTGGCAGAGGTCTTCACTCTACTGTCTCGTTAGACTTGCTTGTTGAAGCATAGTCTATGTAAGACTAAGACTTTTGGCCGGTACTTTATGTATTCCACACTTCATTCAAGACTGTGTAGGTATGGCATTTATTTGATCAGAAGTACTCATTTCAACAGATTCAATGATGATTTCGTCCATTTGAACTCACAGTAAGAGCTGCCCAGTAAAGAAGCTCATGTTCCAGGCAGCAGCAGAACTACAAAGACACATTTAAGCAGACGCTGGTGTCCAACCCTGCAAGAGGAAATGATCATTTTCTTTGCAAAGTGTTCTCAGGCAGTGCATTTGATGATGGTGACAGACGCCACAGAGAAAATGTAGAGCAGCAGATTTAAAAAGATCCATCCTGGCTGGCACTGACGGCACGGGTAAGGGCAACAAATGCGTATCCGTTCGCTTTTGCGCACATGGTATCCATCCGTCTGAGAAATGTGATTACAAATGAGAGTGTGAACGAGGCGAGCCGAGCGTCACAGCTGGCATGGCATCTGGCTTGGCATATCGCTGCCCGGCCTCGCCCGCCGCCTGCACCACGCTCTAATGTGGCTGTCGACAAGCCCATTAAGAAGCCATTACTAAATGCTCCGTCTCTGCTAAGCCTTCCAGGCCTTAGAGCGCAGGCCTGAGAGACTGCCAGCGACACGGAGAGGAGGAGTGGGCTGGAGAGACTCGAAAGAGAGGGAAGAAACAAAACAATTAAAGTTGTGGGGTGGAAACAAGGGTAAGTTTTTACCGGCACAAAAGGTCACTTGAAAGTAACTTAAAAGTGGTCATTTTTACGGTATTATTATGTATTCAGAGGTACATGCAAACTCCACACAGAAAGATCCCGAGCCCAGGGTCAGAATGTCATAAAAGAATATTGTTTAAATGATTTAGTTAAATGCACTTCAAAACCTCCAAAACAGTTTGATCTGAAGTCCCATCAGGACGTATTTTGAAGTGAAGTTTACCAGCGGCAGTTGGATTCTCCTCGCTCATCTTTGTACTGACGTATGCACTGAACTGATCATCGCCCGTATAAAAAGTGGCACAGGTTTACATTAATCTGCGGTTAATGTAAAGGAGCATATGCGGTCAAAATAAAAAGTGTGATTAATCTGGGTTTATATAAGATTATTGCAGTGATTTTGTGATTAATCACAAGAGTTAACTCTTTATTTTTTGACAGCCCTATAGTTTAAAATAATGGTAAAAATGCGGATTTTTTCAAGTATTTCATAAGAATCTTTTTTTTAAAGTTGTTTGTGAAAATCTTTAATATGAATTTACATACTGTAACTACACAAAAGTATTTACAAAACCCAAAACCAGTGAATTTGGCACGTCGTCCTTCCATCCATTTTCTACGGCTTCGAAAACAGAATACAATGATTTGCAAATCCTTTTCAACCTATATTCAATTGAATAGACTGCAAAGACGAGATACTTAAAGGTTTGAACTGGTAAACTTTGTTATTTTTTGCAAATATTAGCTCATTTCGAATTTGATGCCTGCAACATGTTTTTAAAAAAGCTGGCACAAGTGGCAAAAAAGACTGAGAAAGTTGAGGAATTCTCATCAAATACTCATTTGGAACATCCCACAGGTGAACAGGCTAATTGGAATCAGGTGGGTACCAAGATTGGGTATAAAAGCAACTTCCATGAAATGCTCAGTCATTCACAAACGAGGATGGGGTGAGGGTCACCACTTTGTGAACGAACTCAAGAAGAGTAAAGGGTGCACAAAGTTAAGTTGTTTATGAGTGCTTTTACTTAATTATCGGTTAGTAACTGTACCTTGTTTGCAAGATTGTTACAAACGGCAAAGACTTTCAAAATGTGCATTTAATTTTTACTATACTTATTTTCACCAGGTTTTGAGAAAATCAATGACTTGCAGTTCAATGAAACATTTAAAAAATGTTCCTGTATGACATTCTGACTACTAAATTGCATTTGTACATGGGGTATTTTCTTCAGCAAATTTTATTTATGCAAGCAAATAACCTGTGTGTGATTACAGGTTTAGACTGTAATTAATCTGATTTAAAAAATCACTTTACAGCCCTAATATTTTTCATGTATCTATTATTATATACTGTATATACTTGTAGTAATAATATGATTACAACATTTGAGCATTATGTTTGTGTTCAATTACAGTAAATCCTAAACATTCTTGCAACTTCATTTTACACATTAACAGTTTGAAGTCTTTTCTGGGGGACATACGCCACAATAATATCGTACCATGAGCTTAATACCGTGATAATATTGTACCGTGAGGTTTTGATACCGTTACATCCCTACTATTCACCCTTTCTCTGTTAAATGAGACAATTTAAGGACTCTCTGCCTCTCTCTTTCACCTCAGTGATGGGATGATTTCTAAGGGGAAGCCTCCATTCAAGATGATATTCGGAGACCAACATGATAAACGAAATAAACCACATATACAGACGGGAAGGGCGTGCTCTAGAGATTGCATGATGGCTGGTGGTTAAGAAATGTTTGTGAACCTGTTTTTTTGGCCTCTTCTGAATGCTCCTCTACCTCTGTTAGTGTAAAAAGTGAGGTAGAATGGAAATGGGATCTTTATGTAGTCCTCTTGCAGCAACCTTGTTGAGATCCGGCGTGGCGAAGTTGGTAGAGTGGCCGGGCCAGCAATCGGAGGGTTGCTGGTTACTGGGGTTCAATCCCCACCTTCTACCATCCTAGTCACGTCCGTTGTGTCCTTGGGCAAGACACTTCACCCTTGCTCCTGATCAGGGCCGGCCCGTGGCATAGGCCGTATAGGCAAATGCTAAGGGCGCCGTCCATCAGGGGGAGCCACGCCAGTGCTACAAATGTTGGATTAAAAAAAAAGAGAAAAAAGTTGGTACTATTATTTCTAAATACAAAAAATAATCCCACGTTAATTAAAATGCAAAGTAAAGCCTATCTAATAGAAATATTATTTGTTACAACATTACGCCCCCCCCCCCCCCATCCCCCCGCACGGTGCGCCCCCTCCCTTCCCGTATCATGACTCTTACCACATCAAAAAATCAACACAAGATGTCAAAACGGCCAAAACTGTCAGGTGCCCAGGGAAGAAAAAAGAGAAAAGAAGAGGAGAAAGGAGAAAAAGACAGAGGTAGCAGGTAGGTAACGTTAGCCTACATGAAATTATTTGTCTGTTACAGAATGTGATAGTAACCTGGCTTTTTAGCATTAAGCTAATGTTACATGATTCTGCAATTGCTAATCAATAAATAGCTAGTTCTGTTTTAACGTCGGGTTAATATTGTGGAGGGGGCTAAATTGTTATGGAAAATAATAATGTAACGTTAGGTAATTACAGTACTCCCACCTTACATTCCTCAGGGACATTTGTATTAGATCTTTTACGCAGGTGTTTTTTGTTTACATTGTTATTGCCTTCTGGTTAGCTAATGTTTGCCCTGCAGGTAATAGTCACTTTTCCACCCCTTTATATATTAGGTATAGTTGTAAGCCTAGTTGTTAAAGTGCACATCATTAATGTTAATTAAGCAATATCACATGAGGGAATGCTGTTATTTAATTTGAGCACTGCTGTGATTCAGTTAAAGATAATCATAACATAACATTCTCATATAATATGTTAATTTGCTTTCTTTAAGTAAAAAAAAAGGTCAAAGACAAAGCTATTTGGTTTCTTGTGAGTATATACACTTCACTGCCGATGTGGGGGGGGGGGGGGGGGCGCCTCCTAAAATCTTGCCTAGGGCGCCAGATTGGTTAGGGCCAGGCCTGCTCCTGATGGCTGCTGGTTAGCGCCTTGCATGGCAGCTCCCGCCATCAGTGTGTGAATGTGTGTGTGAATGGGTGAATGTGGAAATACTGTCAAAGCGCTTTGAGTACCTTGAAGGTAGAAAAGCGGTATACAAGTATAACCCATTTATCATTTATCATCCTTCAACACTGGTACAGCCAATGCTCTTAGTGGACATCGTTAGAAGTTGTCAAGCATCCTGGAGTGCATTCTGCAGTGAAGAAAGTAAAAGATAAATGTTTCACAAATCTGTAGGTAATATTTTGGCACATTGGTTTCACTTTACAAAATACAGTTTTTACTGAAAATGGATACAAACTGGGCAGAACTGAAAAAGGTAATCAGACAATCTTTCTCTAACATGTCTACTTTTGTGATGTATAAAAAGTGCCCCGGTGGGATTTGAACATTTCCCACAGTTCAGTTAAAATCATGGGTGTCGAAATTGGCCCGCCGTGTAATTTCACTTGGCCCTTGAGGCGATATCAAATTAACACTAGAGCTGGTCCGCCGATTATATACAGCGGCGGTGCCGCGGTAACACCGCATTCACCGCTAATTCTCATACTTGCCAACACTCCCGGGAGACTCCCAAGTTACAGTGCCCCTCCCGAAAATCTTCACGTCCGCTTTTCATCCAGTCCAACGAGTGCTGGCCCAGTCACATAATATGTGCAGCTTCTGCACGCACACACAAGTGACGTATACTTGATCACCAGCGATACAGGTTACACTGAGGGTGGCCGTATAAACAACGTTAACACTGTTAGAAATATACGCCACATTGTGAACCCACACCAAACAAGAATGACAAACACATTTCGGGAGAACATCCGCACCGTAACACAACATAAACACAACAGAACAAATACCCAGAATCCTTTGCAGCACTAACTCTTCCGGGACGCTACAAGGTGTGTGTGTGGGGGAGGTGTGCGAGTTTTGGTGTGTGACAGTTTGACCCCACACTGTCACTGTTTGACCTTTGGACTTCCTCACAGACCGTGCACATTTGTTGGGAAGCTCAACATGGACAAACTACAAACATTCAATCTTGTTAGCTAGTGAAAAGCATGTGCTCAACAAACAAATTGTTACCTGTCACTCACCATGGCTCTGAACAGTTGACTAAAAGAGTCAGGGTGGGGTTGAGGGCTTTATATAGGTGAACACACCTGCATTCACTAATTAGGCCAAATTTTGGTCGAACCATGATCTTCAAAGGCTGGGTGTTACAGAAGGACACTGGACATTTGAAAGTTGTGTTGTCTAAAGCCTGAATATACTGTGTACAAAAATGACTGCTCTACACATGCAAAAGTACTATGTAAATACTTTTTAGACATGTGATGGTTATTTACGGTGTAATTTACAAAATAAATTTTCTTAATTCCCCCTGTCAAATTGGTCCCAGCAAGTGGGCGGAGCTATGGGCTATTTAAGTTGGAAAATGCCGTTTTTCTGACGGTCTGCTGTCGGTCACTGCCAGAGGAGGTTCTCTGTCCTGAGCAGGAGTTTCGGTCTCCATGCATCATCTACTGAGGTGATTATTTTGATGAGATGTTGTGTTGTAACTGGTTAAATTAGTTTTGTTGATTGCTAATAGATTTTGCTAAATCTGTTTTCATTATTTAATTCTTTACTTTGACATATTTGATTATTGACCTTTGATTATGAATACATGTATTTTGTTATAATGGATGATTTACATTTTGATTATTTTTAATATGCTTATTTTGATGAATTATATAGGCCTATTTAACGCATGCAACTTTGAAATGTATTTAGAATATACATGTACTATATATAATATACTATACTAATATTGCCTCTGTTTATTACCATTACAGATTGTAGGTGCTTTGTTTTCCTGTCATTGTTTACCTTTTGACACTTTTTTGGGGGGATTTCAATATATGTTTGTAAACTGTTACCAACTGCGTGCCTTGCCATCCCTGATTTGAAAGTCTGGTTTGCAAAGGTGACATTACCTTCACCCGAGGCGGGGTGTGACATATGGTGGCAGTGGTGGGATGGCAAGCCGCAGAGTTTACAACAAATCTGGCAGAGGGAAGGCCAGAACTGGTTTGAGATCCCAAGTGTCGGAGGTGGCAATGACAGAGGAGACTGATGAGGTGGCTGGTCGAGGGGCCACGGCGATAAGGCTGGACCGGACGACTATGGCTGAGGAGCGTGAAGTTGTTTGGAACACAGAGGAGTCTGAAGAAGACGTCAAAGGTTTTGAGAACTCTGGGGCTAGGCATATGCAGCATAGGAAGGGTTCTGGGAAGGCTAGGTGGTCTGCTGAGCCACCAAGGACTGAAAGAGTACTAAGTGAACCTACCCTGGTTAACATGTTCCAAGAATTTTTGATTGGACAGCAACGTAGGGAAGCTATCCTAGTCCATGAACTCCAGGAGTTAAAAAATGTCTGTACAAGGCCTAGCCTAGATCACTCACTCACTAACCAAAATGCTAACCCTCCTGTTGATAGTCGTTATGAGCAGTCGCCCAAACCCAAACCTCGCCCACAGCCAACTCCTAGTCCTCAAGCATCGCCGTCCAGAGATTCCTTGCCACCTGACCATCATCTCTGACAAGGCCCAAAGATGCTCCCTTTCCAGCAGGGTGAGGACATCGAAAACTTTGTCCGCTTTGAGCGCATCGCTCGCACCTGGGGCTGGCCTCAGTCTGACTGGGCCTGCAGACTTGTTCCACTCTTGACCGGCAAAGCCCTGGATGCCTATTCTTTAATGGAGGAAGATGCCTCCAACGTCTACACTGACCTTAAAGAAGCCCTCCTTGCTAAGTTTGATATCTCTCCTGAGACTTATAGGCTCCAGTTCCGGTCAACTTACATTCCCCCTGGTGAATCTCCCAAGGAGACTTACAACAGACTCAAAGGTCTCTACAGAAGATGGATCAAGCCAGAGCAGTGTTCTAAAGAAGAGATTGCAGAGCTTTTCATTCTGGAGCAAATGCTTCGCTTGCTGCCCAACGAAATGAAGACTTGGGTCAAGGAACATGAGCCAGAAGACGGACTTACTGCTGCTAAACTTGCAGGCCAGTACTTGAATGCTCGTAAAGGACTCCGAATGCCAAGGCAGCAGAACAACCATGTAGCAGCCCAATGTGCTGTCACACCAAAGAGGTGTGCAGAAAGCAGGTGGTTACAGCACCTCAGGGGACAACAGACTGTTCCCAAGACAGAGTCCAGTGAAGGATCTTATCTGCTACCACTGCCAACAGCCAGGGCATCGAGCCCCAGTCTGCCCCTTGAAACAGAAGACTTGGTATGGCCAGAAAGCACGCCACAGGGTGCTACAGCCAGGTCAAAAGGTCATGCTCTCGCTTCCAACCTCAAGTCATAAACTGCTGGCCCAATGGAAAGGTCCTTACTTTGTGGTCAGACAAGCTGGTCCAGTCACCTATGAGATCTCACATCCTGATAAAGGAAAAGCATCCCAAGTGTACCACATCAACCTTCTGAAGGAATGGAAGGAGAGGAAATCCTCTGTGGAAGGAAAGGATGTCCAGGCCAGTCAAGTACCTACTCAAAGCAAGGAGTTGCAAGAGGAAAAGGTGATGCTGGCACGGGAAGTGAAAATGGAGGATGATGTGGAGGAGACAGATCTGTCTATGCTCACTACACCACAGAAACCTGATGTAAGTCACTTGTCTGCACAATCTGCCCTTAAACTCTTGCAAGTGTGTGAAGAATTCCCAGTATTGTTCAGTGGAAAGCCAGGAAGAACTCCACTAATTGAACATGTCATTCACTTAAAAAACCCAACACCTATCCGTCAGCACCCATACAGAGTGCCTGAGCGGATGGTGGAGCCCCTCAACCATGAAATCCAAACCATGCTGGATCTAGGAGTGATTGAACCCTCAAACAGTGAGTGGTGTAACCCCATTGTCCTCGTTCCTAAAAAAGACAACACGATACGAGTTTGTAATGACCTACGCAAAGTGAATGCCGTTTCTAAATTTGATGCTTATCCTATGCCACGTATTGATTAACTTCTTGAGAAGCTCGGCAAAGCTGTGTTCATCACCACCCTTGACCTGTGTAAGGGATACTGGCAAGTCCCTTTAAAGAAGGAGTCTAGGGAGTACACTGCCTTCCGTGGACCAAAGGGTCTCTATCATTACACAGTGATGCCGTTCGGACTCCACGGAGCCCCCGCAACCTTTCAGCGGCTAATGGATCGCGCTCTGCAGGGGTGTGGCCAGTTCTCTGCTGCCTAACTCGATGATGTGGTGGTTTTCAGCACTTCCTGGAAAGACCACCTCTCTCACCTGCGTCAAGTTCTGCTCCGGATCCATTCTGCCGGGCTCACTCTTAACACCCAGAAATGTGAGTGGGCCAAAACTGAGGTGTGTTACCTAGGTTACCATCTTGGCAACAGGCAGATACGTCCTCAGGTGGACAAGGTGAAGGCTATCCAAGACAGTCCTAGACCCCGGACAAAGAAGCAGGTCCGGTCATTCTTGGGGCTTTCTGGGTGGTACAGAAGATTTGTTCCCCACTTCTCTACCATCACAGCTCCTCTTGTCGAGCTGACAACCAAAGCATCCTCTAATCCAGTCAAATGGACAGAAAAATGTGAAACTGCCTTCACAAAGGTCAAAGCTAATCTATGCTTACAAAGTCCTGATTTCAACCAGCGATTCCTTGTTCAAGTTGATGCCTCCGGTGTGGGCCTTGGAGCCATCCTAGCCCAAGGAAAGGAGGGCGAGGAACAACTGCTGAGGCCCGCCGGAGACGAGGAAGGTGGCGGCCCCGTGGGAAGAGATGATGGCGGGGATGACAGCGGCCTGGGCTTGGCTGCACTGCTGCAGGTAGTAGACCCCCCTCCACTAGGCGGTTGCCAGACGCCGTCCACCACTGGGCGAAGGAGTTCCTGTTTGCCAATGTCCCCCGGTGCGAAAACCAGGGACGGTCGGAAGGGGACCAGGAGGAGGGAAAACGACATGTCCCTCGCCGAGTCCCAGCAGGAGGTCAGGAAGGACATCACGGTGGGCTCCACTGGAGCCTTTGTCGGACTGGCAGGACGAGCGGGTGCTGGAAGGGAGAGCAGCCGTGGTGCAGCTGCTGGAAGCTGCCTTGGAGCAGGAACGGGTGCTGGGCGCTCAGCCGGTGTTGGTCGTTGTGGCGCCGCGACCGGCGTGCGACGTGGGGCTGCGACCGGCGTGCGACGCGGTGTGGGAACCGGTGGTCGACGCGCCGGCACAGGCGATTGCCGTGGAGCCGGGACAGGATGCACAGCAGGCGACGGGGAAGATGGTGGCGGTGGTCGCGCCGGTCGGAGATCCGGAACCGGCTGCCGAGCCGGGAGGAGCGAAGGCGGCGGTGACCTAGCTGGTCGGAAAGCCGGAACCGGCGGTCGAGGCGGAGGGAGAAGGTCCGAGGTGTGGACCGGCTGCCAATCAACGGCAGGTGAGGAGAAAACAGTGCTCCGCGTAACAAACAGGAAATTTAACAAAATAAGAGCACTGACGGGAAGTAAATACAAAAACAAGGAAAACCAACAGAAATGAAGTGACCGATCGTCACAGTAGTCGTTGTTGGCTCACATGTAGCATGTCATTAATGGTAGTAGTTGTTAATGGTTAATGACCAAAATACATAAATAGTACATGTTATTATATGTGCCTGTCACTACATGACATACTTACAGCATGTACAGCAGGGGTCTCAAACACGCGGCCCGCGGGCCAATTGCGGCCCGCGAGACGTTATTTTGCGGCCCTCACCCTAATATGAAAGTTTAATGTTAGTGCGGCCCGCAAGTTTTAAATGAATGGCGCTTGACAGCGTGGTATAAGGCTCTCACAATATAGAGGGCGTGCCGTGATGGCACTGCCTTTAGTGTCCTCTAGAAACTGTCACCGCATCTTCTTTTTCTCCTTACTAACAGCGTGCCGGCCCATGTACATGTTGTATGAGGCTTCTGCAGACACACGCAAGTTGTTGCAAGACATACTTGAGGAACAGCCATACATGTCACACTGAGGGTGGTCGTATTTTATTTTATATATTTTTAACACGGTTACAAATATGCGCCACACTGTGAACCCACACCAAACAAGAATGACAAACACATTTCGGGAGAACATCCGCACCTAAACACAACATAAACACAACAGAACAAATATCCAGAATCCTTTACAGCCCTAACTCTTCCGGGCTACAAACCCCCCCCCCCCCCCCCCATCTCCCGAATTCGGAGGTCTCAAGGTTGGCAAGTATCCATTGACGTCACTTGCGTGATACAAGCAGAGAAACATTTTGCCGCTTTTCCACGACACCTGAACACGCTCTTCCTACCTCCCTCCCTGCCTCCCTCGCTTGCCCGCCTGCTCGCTCCCGCCCCCGTTGTAAACAGTCCGGGCGGGGAAGATGAGCGATCCAGTAGCTTCCAAAGCACTCCGCCGAAGGAGCGAGCGACAATACAAAAGTGTGGTGCACTGGACCCCAGCGCTGATACTCCGACAGAGAGTCGCTGGGCGAATCAGACGTGTAACACAATAGTGGTGATGTTAGCCCGTTCGGGGCTAATTGTGCTACCGTGACTGTAAACTCCACGGCGAGCCCCCGCCCCACCCCCCACCCTCCCGTTGGCACCAGACAGAGACGATTTTTGATGCAATATTTCTTTGTTGAGCACAGGGGCACCCCGACGTGTCTTATTTCATTTAATTTCATTTCATTTTTATTTATCTCCTTCATTGATGTGCATCTTTGATCGATAGACAATTATACCTCAATTATTCAATTATACATTTACACACCGATGCCTGAGAAGGAGCAGGATGAAGAAAAATCTTATATTTTCCTGCCCCCTTCAACATAATACGTAGTCTTACTTAATGATATCATATAAACAAACAATTACATCCAAATATAACGAAAACAGACAAAAAAACACACACAAAAACACAAGAAGTGCAAAACTTAATGAAGTACAAACCGAACAAAAAAAAACAAAAGAAGTAATATACACCTCACGGGATGATACAAAACAAATACAAAACCAGGCAAAAAATAAGTAAAATAATAAATATAAAGCAAAATATAAACACTTATGGCTGTCCATATGATCTTTTTGTTCTGTCTTTATATATTTTTTCAATTGGAATATATTTTTACAATCTTTTATCTCATTGTAAAGAGAATTCCATAGTTTAACCCCCACCACTGATATAAACATTTGTTTTAAAGTTGTCCTTGAATACTGATGTTGGAAATGACCTTTTCTTCTATGCTCTTCATTCTCAGAAGTGATGACAAACATTTTTTGTAAATTTGCTGGTAATGTTTTACTTTTAGCCTTAAACATGACACATAATGTCTGTCAAGTTCTTCCGGCTTTTTCCAAGCTATGCCCAAACTTGAAAGGGCCAGTTGGACTCAAAGGGACAACTCGATCCTTTTTCCTTGTGATTTATTAGTAGAATAGTAGAATAGTTAAATAGTGGATAGTAGATAGGGGAATAGTTGGGGTTGAATAGTAGATAGGGGAATAGTTGGGGTTGAATAGTAGATAGTGGATAGGTTGATAACCTTAATCAAACAGAACAAAAACACATTAGTGTTTCATAAACATACAACATAATACATGCTTTGCTTTTCTTTTAAATGAATCCAACCAAATTAATTTCCACTGACAATATGAATTAAATTAGATTTAAACAATCCATCCTAATTATATGAATAAACTTAAACATAACTGATACTTTTTAAATTTACTTTCAGTCAACTTAAACAATTTTGTAAACATCAGTGAAATTATCTTTTTTAAACTTTCTCCTCAGTACAAAACAAGCAATCAAGCACTTATTTCCCTTGGTTTCCTCACCAGTTGCGTCTTCTTAGTCCAAACAGGAGCTGTCTTCCTTCCTCTCAGCAGCATGTCAAAGGGGTGACTGACTGAAGAGCAAACATTTTGACCATGTGCTCTGAGCAGGTGGAGATGTTCAGCCCTCAGCTCTCACTGTTGCCCCTTCAGGCCTGGAGTGTGCTCTACAACTAAGTGGTGTTTGTGCTGCTCTGTACTTTGACTTGACACCTCCCACTTGACCTCTTGGTTTTTTAAACCCAAGGAGGTCACATCATCGTCTGTTCAGGCAAGTTTACCTTCAGTTTGCATGATGTAGTTCTTGTTCTTCAACTGGTATTAAAACAATGATCCGTCTGACGTCCCTGTGAAGAATGGTGGCCGGGATTTTACTTGAGTGCTGCTTTCGCTTCTTTTCAGCAGGTTTTGCAGAGGAGACTGGGTAGTTGGGAAAAGTCCTGATATTTTAGCTTACTTGAGGCTGAGCGTTTCATCAGAGTTCGCCACTCTCTGACTGCTCTCCATACCCAGGCAATGACTCGGATCAGCTTGGTCAGGCTGCTGAATTTCTTTATGTCCAGGATTCTTTGCACAGCAGATCCGGCAGGTGGTCTTCGGACTTGGATCTTGGACTCTTGTTCACAAGAACTGTGGTCATTTCTGACATGAGTAGGTTTTGGAGTTTTTGCTGTAATAGATGGGACATTATTGTGGTTTCTCTTTGCCTGTGCTCTGGTTACCACTGCTGTGAAAGACTTCCTTTAAAGCTTGTCAATGCTCGCTTTGGCATTCGCAGCAACCTCTTTGGCTGACTTTGTCGGCCACTCATCCACAGGGTGTTTTAGAAACTCTGGTCCCTCCTGCCACACAGAATCCTTTTTAAGGTCCTCTGGTGATGCTCGTCTTGTTATGAGATCAGCGATATTCAGGTCAGATCCATCTCCAATCTTCAAAAGACGTGGACTTCTGGATCTCTCCAACCCTGTTTGCGAAGAAGGTTTGATATCCATAGCTCTCCCTTTGGATTGCTCCCAGAACAGTTTGACTGTCCAGCAGATGGAGCCAACATTCAATTTCCATCCGACTGTGTTTTTCAATATACCTTCTGAGCCGTGTAGCAAAGACAGCACCACAGATTTCAGCTTTCACTGCCTCTCCTTTCTGGTCGATGGGTGTGAGCTTTGCTTTGGACTCTGTCAGTCTGACTTGGATGCCTTCTTCCGTCTCCCATCTGAGGTACACAACAGCTCCATAGCTTCTGTCACTTCCATCAGAGAAGGTTATTCCCCAGGGTTTTCCAATCTGATTGGCTGGTGTGAGGCTTCTGTGGAAGGTGATTTGGCTGAGGCGTGTGTATTCCTCAAACAGTGAGATGGCTTCTTCTCTCAACTTTCCAGACAAAGGTTTGTCCCAGGTGTCTGTGGTCAGAGCTTTGCTTCCGGCTGCTTCTTGAAAAGCTTTCCTGACAAGAATGGCACCTTTCTGCTTAGCAGGTGTGACAAGACCTATTGGGTCGTACAGGCTAGCTACCTGGCTAAGCAGTTGTCTTCTTGTCAGTGGATCTGGAGTTTTTTCTCTCACCTCTCCCACCAGGAGATTTTGGCCCATTCTCATCTTCTTCTTTCTTCTTGAGAAATTGATTGATGTCATGAGGTAGAGTCTGTCTTTTCCAACGAGGTATCCAACACCAAGGGCTTTGTTTTCCTCTTCACTCATCTGATTTGGGAGAATGAGGATCCTGTCCGATGAGGATTTCGGCTCTCTTGGTACAGACTCCCGCCTCCCACTTTGGCCTGATCGGACCCAAGGCTTGAGAAAGAACCCGCCTGACATTAGGATTTTCTCCACTCTTCTTTTGTTTTCCTCCAGCTGTTCCAGATCATTATGGGATATCAACAGATCATCAACATACGCGTCCTCTTCCACGATCCTACATTCCTCTTTCAGGTGAGCGAATATGGGCAGCCTGGCTGTCTCTCTCATGGCGAGTTGTGCGATGCACCCTGCTGGTCGATCACCGATGTTGACTCTGGTGATGGCATATTCCTCAATTTCTCCATCCTCAGTGTCTCTCCAGAGGAATCTGTGGAGGTGCATCTCCAGGTCTTCTAGCCACACAGAATTGTACATTTTTTTAATGTCACCAAGAGCAGCATGGACTCCTCTTCTGAACCTGACTAGAACTGCTCGGATGGGATTGAGGACATCAGGCCCTTTCAGCAGGAGATCATTCATGCTGCGTCCTTGGAACCTCTGGCTGCTGTTCCAAACCAATCGCACAGGTGTTGTAACTGAATGCGGGTTTGGCGCCACCAAGTGGCTGACGTACCACACTGGTCCTTGCCAGCCAGCAATGGTCTCTTTGGTGAGTTTCTTTGCCGCTTTCCTTGCCACCATCTCATGGACTTGAGCTGTGTATGCCACTCGCCACTCTGGTTCTTTCTTGAGCTGCTTCTCAGTTCGCAGGAAAGTGGCCTGAACTGCACTCCTGTTGTTGGGCAGCGAGGTTGGATCTTCAATCCAGGGATATTTCGTGTCCCAGTGTGGTTCGTCACTATGTGCATCTGCTTTGACATAGGTGAGGCCTTTCCTTATGATTTCCAGCTCTTTTTCCTCTTTTATAGTCATTTCTTTTCCTCCTGGTTGACAGTTGCCGCACCGGCATCCCCCACACTTGGGTTCGCAGGCGGCTCCAATGCTGTCCCATTTCCACCAGTTTAAGAACTCTCTGCCAGCTGTCGTCATCTTGGTTTCAGCAATCTCCTAATATTTCACTGCTGCAGTTCTCATAGACCGGACAAAGTGTGTTTTGGATCTATGCATAGCCACCTCCACTTCTTCAAAGAGGTTTGGATGTGCTCCTCCAACAGTCATTCCTAATGGGCTTTCCCAAAGGACCAGGTCCCCAATTACCTTTACTCTTTGTGGAGCGAGTCTTCCTTCACGGTGGCTGATAAGAAGCTCAATATGCTTTGGTCTTTTCAGATCCTTGAGGTTGATGTCTGGGAAGAACTTCCTGATTTGGTGAGGTTTGATTTCCTTGTGCACTTTGGCAATTTCATCCAAGCCATAGCATACAAGCTTGTGAGCTCTCTCTGTGCATGTGGGCGTCTTCACTCTCACCTTGAGAAAATATCTTCTGGTCTTTATCGTCATGGTCATTCCTCCAACTCCTTGGACAACAAGGGTGACCTTTTCATTTCGCAGGTCGAGTCTTCTGGCAGCTCTGCGAGTGATGTAGTTGGTGCCCGATGCCAGGTCAATGAGAGTTCCAATTTTCTGTCCTGCATTGCTAGTTACTTCCAACAGCATCAGAATTACTGGTAACTCGTGTGTATTTGCATCCATCACTCCAGGTTGGATCTTTCCAGCGCAGTAGGTCTTCTCCATCACTCCAGGTTGGATCTTTCCAGCACAGTAGGTCTTCACACCCACATTGGTGAAGGCCTTCCTGAAATTTTCAGCCATCTCTGGGGTGAGCTCAGAAATCAGCTTTTCTTGCTCCTCGGTGAGCGCTTGTCGTCTGACGTTGGGTCTTCCTCCTTTCCCAGGTTCTCTTCTTTTGGAGTCTTCCTTTAGGCAAAGAAAGAAGTGGTGGCCTGAAGAATTCCTGCAGTCCCTGTTTCTGCACAGGTAAGTATCCGTACACTCATCATCCTCTTCATGACAATTTAGGCACCTTTTGCATGCTCCTAGCTTTTCCACAGCTTTCACTTTGTCGCCAGGCTTCAGTTCTTTGAACCGCTTGCAAAAGAAGAGCTTCTCCTGGTGCTTTTCATCTCCACAGACAACGCATCCGGCTTTCCCTGTGAATCTGGTAGAGGCAAACTTATTTTCCATGTAAGTAGGTTTCTTCTCAGACCTTTCACTTACACCAAGCTGCTCTAGCCTCTCCAGGATTTCTTCTTGGGTCTTCAGGAATTTGAGGAGGCTGTCGAAGTGATTGTCTGCCGTCACTTTGCTTCCTGGGTTGACCATTAATGTGAGCCAGTCCCTCTTTATGTCGTCCGGCAGCTTACTCTCTATTGACCTGATCATAAGGGGGTTGTTGATGGCTCCGATGTTTCCCAGCACTGTCAGGTCATCCAGGGCCTTTTCCACCTTTTGGATTAAGTCAATCACTTTCCTTGGCTGGTTTGACTTTAAAACAGGAATCTTCTCCAGTTCTTCAACTATTTCTAAGGCAATTGTGGTTTTGTTGCCATACCTGTTTTCAAGCACACTGAACATGTGTTCCGCATCATTGTATGTTGACAGGCGTAGTTCTCTACTTATCCGCTCATCAACACTGTCCAGGAGCTGAAACTTCTTTACTTCAATGGAGCCGGTCGGCTCTCCCTGTCTTTGTAGTTTCTCCCAGTCACTACGCCATCGATGGAAGTTCCTTTTGAATCCATAGAATCTGGGTAGACTGGTGGGTTTGATTCTCAGCACCGGCTGTGGAGTTTGTTGGAGCTGGGTTTCTCTTCCTCTTCTTCCTTCCTCTGCACTTCTTTGTGCCATTAAGAATTCGGCCCTTCTGGCCTCGAGGACATTGCTAAGTGCCCTCAGGTCCTTAACTCTGCCTTCCAGCCTTGACCTTTGGTCATCTGGAATCCACCTTTCCCACTCAGTCATGCTTGTAATTGCATCTTTGACCAATGATTTTACTCCAATCCACTGCAGCTCATATCCGTCTCTGTTGATTGCAGTCACAGGCATTCCCCGGACATCTTCACTGGTGGTCCCTGCTTCATGTATTGCAGAGTTGACTTCGTCCTCACCATATCTGGACCAAAGGTTGTGCTGAACTTTTTTCCGGACTTTATCCAGTCTTGCTTCACACTCCTCTCTGGTTTTTTCTATGTCTTTTTGCTGCTGCTTATGTAGTTCCACTTCCTCACCTTCCTCAGACTTGGCCTCCATGTCCACCAGTAGGCCGG
The DNA here is from genome assembly GCF_033978785.1 of Entelurus aequoreus. Classification (NCBI taxonomy): domain Eukaryota; kingdom Metazoa; phylum Chordata; class Actinopteri; order Syngnathiformes; family Syngnathidae; genus Entelurus; species Entelurus aequoreus. The sequence goes on along the minus strand of NC_084732.1, from coordinate 34,674,353 downwards.
TCTCGTAGTCATCGTTTGTTTCACCGACATCCCTCGCCAGACTGGAAAGTTTGCAGAACTCCTCTTGTAGTTCCTGTTTTATCATGGTATCTGCAGCCCTGCTGAGGTAGTTGGCTTGCTTGGTGAAGACACTTTTGGCTACGGTCCTCTCTTGCTTCAGTTGCTTGACTGTTTTCCCAAGAGCTTCGCTTGCCATGGTGCAGTTTCAAGTTAAACCTCCCTTCGCGACAGCAGCTTTTTTTTTTTTTACTTCAGGCCCTTAATCCTCATCTTCACTGCCACGCTGGTGGTTATCAACTGTCAAGTTCTTCCGGCTTTTTCACAGCTGTGCCCAAACTTGAAAGGGCCAGTTGGACTCAAGAAGGACTCAAAGGGACAACTCGATCCTTTTTCTTTGTGATTTATTAGTAGAATAGTAGAATAGTTGAATAGTGGATAGTAGATAGCTGAATAGCTGAATAGTAGATAGGGGAATAGTTGGGGTTGAATAGTAGATAGGGGAATAGTTGGGGTTGAATAGTAGATAGTAGATAGTGGATAGGTTGATAACCTTAATCAAACAGAAAAAAAAAAACACATTAGTGTTTCATAAACATACAACATAATACATGCTTTGCTTTTCTTTTAAATGAATCCAACCAAATTAATTTCCACTGACAGGGCCTAGGTTTAAGAATAAACTTAAACATTTCCAACAATATGAATTAAATTAGATTTAAACAATCCATCCTAATTATACGAATAAACTTAAACATAACTGATACTTTTTAAATTTACTTTCAGTCAACTTAAACAATTTTGTAAACATCAGTGAAATTATCTTTTTTAAACTTTCTCCTCAGTACAAAACAAGCAAACAAGCACTTATTTCCCTTGGTTTCCTCACCAGTTGCGTCTTCTCAGTCCAAACAGGAGCTGTCTTCCTTCCTCTCAGCAGCATGTCAAAGGGGTGACTGACTGAAGAGCAAACATTTTGACCATGTGCTCTGAGCAGGTGGAGATGTTCAGCCCTCAGCTCTCACTGTTGCCCCTTCAGGCCTGGAGTGTGCTCTACAACTAAGTGGTGTTTGTGCTGCTCTGTACTTTGACTTGACAATGTCTGTAACTTTACTAGCTCCTGTAATTTCAATAAACCCGAATGAATAAATAATATGCTAGTGTGTTCTAAGTAATCTACTTTATGAATAATCCTTATAGCTCTTTTCTGTAGTTGATACAGAGAAAGTTGTGGTGCAGAATGAATACAATTTGAAACGTCATTATACAACTAGACATGCTGAGGAGTATGCAAAATACCAGGGAGATGAGAGAGTGAACCGGGTTGCAAATTTTAAAACCAGTCTACTGAGGCAACAAGATTTCGTCAAGAATGCAAGCGAAAAGAGCGATGCAGCAGTCAAAGCTAGCTACATGGTGAGTGAGATGGTTGCTAGGGCGGGAAAGCCATTCAAAGAAGGTGAATTCATTAAAAAGTGCATGTTAGATTTTTTTAAAGAAATCTTTTCTTGCGGCCCAGCCTCACCCAGTTTCTGTATCCAGTGGCCCCGAGGTAAATTGAGTTTGAGACCCCTGATGTACAGTATGTAAAACATTAATGGCGGTTTTTAGCGCTTTGCTCGCGGAGTAGATTGAATCCCCATTACCTCGTTTGTTGTAACTCTGGCAAGCTTTTATTTACGAATTAGAATTTTAAAAAAAAACCCAGAAAAACCTGTGTTCATGTCTCACATAAGGATTGTGAATGATAGGGAAATTTCCCCAAAAAGTGTGTCCACTTTAAGTATGTAACATCTGGATTGTTTAAAGTTTGGTTCTTCCCATGTGCAGTAATTGTACCCTCACTGCCCTAAACACCAGACAATGAGTCACAACATGCTAATAGACTAGACCAGTGTCTGCCTGCTCTCTATGTGTGTCAGTGCCTAAGACTACGGGTGAATCACTTACTGAGACCCCTAAGCGCATAAAACAACATACTTAAAGTAGGTGAAGGAATACCAGAGTATTTTCTTTGCAGATAATAGTGGGGTATTGAGGGGAAAATAACTATTTGTTCACTGAATTTGTATGTCAAGTTCATTTTAGAATACAGAGACAAAATGTATAAAAAATAATTTGTATTTGATTGAGGGAAATAATTATTTGATCCAAATAAAAAATGTAGGGCCTGATCTACTAAATGTGTGGGTGTATTAAAGAATGTGCAAACTTGAAAGCGCACACAAAGCTAATCTAATAAACTTGGCGTCTCTGAAATGACCAAAATAAAGAGCGCTATCCATTTAGCCTGTCTGTCTTCATGAATACGCAGAATACTGTATATGATGATTATTAAAACGCCCAAAATACTGAGAGGAAATATCATTTAGCACTTAACAATGTTATTAATCAAAGCTAAAACGGCGTCTTCTGTTTTTGTCTATATTTAGCACGTCTAGAATATTCAGTTATGAATGGACAGTTATGACATGTCCGTGAGAAAGGCGGCCTTGGAGCTGCAAAAACATATAAACGAGAGAGAAAATGTGTATTTCTGTGTGTCAACATATTTGGACTGTCACAAATACAAATATTAGACCTGTTTTCTATCTAACAGTATTATTTTACAATTTTGTAGCTGCTGGATGACTTTAAGGTGCCATATGTAATAATTTCATGTCAAGTCATCATTAAATGACCCTGATATTTCCAAAGGCATTAATAAATCATGTTATTTTCGAATACCTCTATAACTGATAACGGTAGTTCAGCCGGGATATGCTCATTTCAAAATGAGATTTTCAGCCCCGAAATATTGTTATTGTTTTCATTTCGATGCCACGCTCGCTACCGTTTGACCAATTAGAAAGTCCGTGAGTGTGTCACATCCAGGTTGCCAGTTAGGCACTGCCACATTCGTCTAGCTACTGCCACTGGTAAAGTTACTAAACATGTCAGACCTTAGTAAATCTTAAAGGCGCCGTTACGATTCTCAACTTATTCATGACAAAGCCAGGAACAAAACAAGGATTTGTATCGGGGATGCCTCTGAAAGATGGAGACGATTGAAGGCGGAGAAGATATTTTCATCTGACGCCAAACTTGCTAATTTCGCCCTTGACAGGTAAGTCAGGCATTTACGTTTTCTTATTACTTGTAATAAATGGAAATGGACATTTCGAATGTAAACTATATGGTCCAATACAGTCTATGACCTTGTCTAACAAAGCTAGTGTGTTCATGCAACGAATGCTTAGCATGCTAGCCCGGTCAATGGCACATCGACATACAGTATAGGCTAAAGGGGGAAATATATGCCCGTTAGCCTGTATGTCGATGTGTCATCCAACTGACAGGGCAACATATATTTTCGACAAATAAAACCTATGTGGATATGGGTAGTGTCAGTGCCTATTTCGTTCTCAATATGCTGATACGCTGAGGAAAGGGGGTTCCAACATTAGCACGGCTAATTGCGGTTTCTGGTACTGTATCAGACACATATGGGTTGGTATTTGCTTGGCACAATAAAATGCATTACATGTATGGATTTTCTACTTTGTGTAAAGACATGGTAGTAGGCTACATGATTTATGCGTAACACGATTTTTACGTAACGTGTGTTGGCTCATAGAATCGCACTCTGCACTGAAAGATGGTGATTGATTGAGTTTAGTTTATTTTGAACATGTAACACACTTACAGTATAATACACCACACATAATTTCGTACAATTTCTCTTCACATCATGTCCGAAAAGTAGTCGGATGAAGCAAAATGTATTTAATCCTACCCCTTTCCCACTTCAGAGCGTTTACAAATACATATGTTCATTTACGGTCTTCTTTTTGTAACACAATTACATCAGTGAATGAATAATACAGCAGTTCTTGCAATATATAATTAATATTTTTTCGATAAGTAATAATACTAATGTAAGTAAGTATTATTACAATACATCTACATCTACGATATAAAAAAACCATCTTGTAATATGTTTTCTCTTTCGTCTGGATCGTTTCAGACACAACAACACAACACCGCAGCGCCTCCCAGAGCGCACCTTCAGCGTGCTATAAGTAGGTTCTGTTGTCGAGATCAGGGGTTCTTAACCTTTTTGATGTAGGGGCCAAACGTTTGCACTACAGAGGGCATGTTTCCGGTTTGTGTTTATTATAATAAACAATCAAATTTAGCATTTATTCTTTGCCCATTTGTTTGGTGAAAAGTTGTACATTAAGTTGAGATATATATTCATATACATATGTAGAGTTGATGTAGCAAGCTACTTTTGCCATGTAGCTTGTAGTGTAGCTTGCTACAATTCTGTACATGTGTCTTCTTGAGTGGGAGGACCTTGGAGGTACTGGAGGATCTTAATTCATTACCGTGAAGTGTGTTACCAGTTTTTCTCAGCGACTCCGGTCCCAGGAGCCTTGATTTACATGCTGCTCATGTGTAATTCTGGGCAGACTTTTAACTTTTTAAGAGTTCTCCTTACTTCACCAGGTGAAATCCTGCATGGAGCTCCAAAGCAAGGACGATTGACTGTTAAATTGTATTTTTTACCTTTCCGAACTGTTGCGCAAATACTGCCGTCTTTGGGGATCAAATACTTATTTCCCACAATTACATACAAATTAATTCAGAAACATTATTTAATATTTTCTTTTAACATTCAAATTTGTATAGCCCACATTATAGTAAACCAAGAAAAATCACAGCACAAAATAGAATAAAAAAGATAAGACAACAAAATACACAAATATGATACAAATGATAAGAGGAACAGAACATAAGCCAAAATAGCGTAAAGTAAAAAAATGTAAAGTAAGCAAAATCATAAATAGATGAAAAGTACAACTCAGGGCATTCAATCGTTCGCAACTGGACTGCTTGGTTTGTCTTGCAAGACGTTTCGCCGCTCATCCGAGTAGGCTTCATCAGTTTGTGGTCATAGACTTAGATTGGTCAGATTTGGTTGATTGAACGCCCTGAGATGACAACGACCTGGATGAATGAGAACATTCATAGGTATAAAAAGTACACGCTAAAATAACAACACATTTGTAGATGCTATAGGTGTAGGAAGTGGCTAATTAATTAGTTTTGAATCTGGATTTAAAAATCCTGCAGTTTTCAAAAGCTTGTTCCACAGTAGAGGAGCATGGAAACCATACTTGCCAACCCTCCCGATTTTCCCGGGAGACTCCCGAATTTCAGTGCCCCTCCCGGAAATCTCCCGACGCAACCATTCTCCCGAATTTCTCCCGATTTCCACCCGGACAACAATATTGGGGGTGTGCCTTAAAGGCACTGCCTTTAGCGTCCGCTACAACCTGTCGTCACGTCCGCTTTTCCTCCATACAAACAGCGTGCCGGCCCAGTCACTTAATATATGCGGCTTTTACACACAAATAAATGAATGCAACGCATACTTGATCAACAGCCATACAGGTCACACTGAGGGGGCCGTATAAACAACTGTAACACTATTACCAATATGCACCACACTGTGAACCCACACCAAACAAGAATGATAAACACATTTCGGGAGAACATCCCCACCTTAACACAACATAAACACAACAGAACAAATACCCAGAACCCCTTGCAGCACTAACTCTTCCGGGATGCTACAATATACACTCCCGCTACCACCAAACCCCCCCCACCTCAAGTATGATGGAAACGAAATGCTGCCTCTCCAAGTTTTGTTCTGACTCTGGGAACAGAAAGCAAACCTGCTCCTGACAACCTGAGGGTTCATAAAAGACCAATGTATAAACCAGTAGTACCTCCATTTTCAACAACATTTTTTGTAAAAATGTTAGCCGTCTTGGTTATCATGTGACCAAACATTGCACATAACATGTTATGTTATGTTATTGGGTTGAGTTTTTCCTTGCTCTGATGTTGGATCTGAGCCGAGGATGTCGTTGTGACTTGTGCAGCCCTTTGAGACACTCGTGATATAAATAAACATTGAAACAGCCCTTTGAGACACTTGTGATTTAGGGCTATATAAATAAACATTGATTGATTGATTGATTGATTGATTGCTATTTGATTGTTTATTATTCAATGGAATTGAACAAATAATCCCACAAATTGGTGACTTTGTACTTTTTTCATTGGGTATGGCTGCAAAATAAACCATTATGTAGTCAAAGATAGTTGCAAGTTCCAGCACTTTAATAAAGAAGGTGAGAAATACTGCAGAATTAGCACAGTAGAGATGGCGTAAATGTGCTTCTCCCTTTCTCCACTCATTGCCGTCTTTGCCAACAAGAGTCTTCAATAAAAAGCAAAAAGGATGTTAAATGTTAATTAATTCTGTATTCTCTATAACATGCTATAAAAATGTGTTTGTTTTTTGTATTATTTGGTCTTCGTCTGACCTTTTGGAATGAATTACTAAGGACAACCGAAGTACCACTGTAGTAAGTTTCCTCACTGTAAGTGAGGCTCTTAATCATGGCTATAATGGACAATATTACCGGCAGCAGGCTAATGATTAATGCCTGAGTCGGTTAAAAAAAACGGACCTCCTTTTCTGCTGTGTTGCACAAAAAGCTGTTAACTCGTACTCTAAATACACACCACAGATTTACCTGACATAAAACTACCAATAAATCCTGTGTCTGGATTTTAACCTGTTCTCATTCCTAACTGATATAGATTAAATAAGCAACTGCCTGAAGCCAGAGGAAACCTCTTGCTTAGCAAATGTGGAGACACAGATGTAGAAATGCAAGATCACATTACAACAAGACCACAGATGGTAACAAAAAAAGGAGACCAGAAAGAGGTTTTGTAGCAGAGTGAGCGTTAGTTGTAAACGAGTGCAAAGTTTTGATGAAGGACAAACTAATGTCAGAGACTGAGGCTGTTCCAGCTTCCTGCTCCGCGGCTAGCACATGTGATCCCGCCTGTCACTCACACTACATTGCCACGACAATCATTGTAGCGCCGACGCCCGGGGGCCGGGACAAGCCTGTCCTTGTAACAAACAGTAGCCCTCTGTGATCTGACGCCGATAACTGCCATGAAGGCAAGCGCGCACAATGGACAAACTTACGGAGCCACATGATTGCTATCACATGAACACGTTCTATAACACATCATGAAAGTTCACAGAATTCTAGTTTTTTTAAACTGAAGTTATCCACTACATTCTCTTCTTAGTGGTAATTATTTGCTACATTAGTTTGTATAATCTGGATAGGTGCGTTCATGCATACGAGCGTTCAGATGTGTGTGTGTGTGTGTGCTGTGCTCACATATCATTATGCCACATGTGTGACAGAGGAGTGAGAGAGGGGCACTTGGCGTTTTTGTGTGCGTTAGCCACAGGGCAGGGAGCAGAGACTTGTCAAGCTGTGGAAGAGATGGCAAAGTGGACGGTGATGCCAGCGTTCTGTGACAGCTCTTTCACACACACATACTGACACGGGGGGGAAAATGCACACTTGAACCACCACCCCTCAAACCTACCCTTGTGCACAAACTATAGCTGTGAAAGCTGGGATGCAGCAAGAAAACACGACTGGTGGAATCTCCCTTTAACTGGAGGCCGATTGGTGTGTGTGTGTGTGTGGGAAGGGGTGAGGTGGGCTTGCGGGGAGGTAGAGCGGGGGTTCAAAGTGTCACATCAATTTGTGGCTGTGCTGTTTCTGAAAGAGGCTAACCCCACTGCCACTTAAGTTTAGCACAACAGTGCAAAGCATACTGGCAGACAGGACACATACAGTACACACACACACGCACGCACGCACACACACACACACGCACACACACACACACACACACACACACAAACGCACGCATACACACAACAAACACACGGTTTAATTGCAGACCTGGAAAGAAATGCAAACATAAAAAATGAAAGTATATTCACACTCCAACTACTTTAAGCTGACCATGAACAGTTTTGGCATGTTGAACCCACAACTTATAGTTTGCCTTAAAAAACTGTCAGTACAAATGAAATAAACGTATACAAAAGTGAAACCTTGCAAACATACAAGAGGTGTTCATAAAAATTCTGTTTTTATAAAGATAGTGCTCAGTTTTGATTGGCACTGTGTTTGTTATGGTCATGTCGTTAATAATGACACTGAATTAATACTGAGGTTGTGTCATTTGCTACAGTAGTACCTCATCCAACAAGCTTAATGTGACGGAGCTCTTAACTCAAAACACTTGTACCTTAAATCAAAGTCTCTCATTGAAATGAATTGAAATCATTTTAAACCGTGCTTGCTGCCCCCCAAAAGCACACTTTTAGCATGTAACATGCATTTTAAAGAAAAAAAACAAAACTTTTAGATCATAAATATTGAACAAAACAATACAATAGAATGTACTACTAACAACTATAGTAATTTTTACACATACTGTACATATACATTCACTGTACAAACACACACATACACTTTCTATACCTATACATTCACTGTACAAACACACATATACACATACTGTACATATACATTCACTGTAGAAGCACACATATACACATACTGTACATATACAAGTACATATGCACACATACACTCATGCACATAATCACGTTTCATCAAACATATATTAACGTTGTTGCCCTAGGGTAAACTGGGTATAACACATGGCACACTGACAAAGCTTAACCTATTGTTACTATAACAATCTACAAGGTTAATGTAGGTTGCTTCTCTTTCTTCCCCTCCATTTTTCTGCATTCTTTCGTATCTCAAGTTATCATTACGTATATGTATTGTTGCATTTGAACAATTGTATTGTTGATAATAAAGGAAAAGTATTGGTATTGTTTATTATCAATAGCACTATTTCTATTGGTATTCATATTGCTCCATTTTTAGTGTAATAATGCTCATTGTCATTTCTGTATTATTTTTTTATTTTCGCTAACTGCTTATTTGCTATTACTTTTACCATCATATTTGTACATGTCGTATTTGCTGATGTTGCTCTGTCGTTGTTGTTGTTGTGTTTGCTGTTGTTGTTTTTGTCTCTCTGTCTAATCCCCCTCTTGTCCCCACAATTCCCCCCTCTGTCTTCCTTTTTTTCTCTTTCTATCCCCTCCTGCTCCGGCCCGGCTGCACCAAATGATAATATAAATACATTTAATAAAGTCAAAATACAAATAAGGCAACAAGAGAAGTATCCTACACTTCTCATTTGTAAAGTAAATCTGAACAGCCGATATGGGCATCTACATCTACTATATGATTTGCCTGAGAAGCTGGGCAGGACAAAAAACAAAACAAAACAAAAAAAAAACTACAGTCATTTTTTTAAGTAATGCAATAACAATGTACAGAATTTTTGTACCTTAGAGAGTGGACTTATACGGTATCTCCTTCTAGCTGCTTTTCTGTCAAACACACATTCATGGTTAAATGTCTGCTGTTTAGATATTATTTTAACATTCTTGGCTGGCGTTAGACTCATTCTGATTCAGTATGGTGCAGACTAGCAGTGATACGCTCGAATTGCTTTGCCAAGTTGGTGACACGCTCTGTCATGTTTTTGATGATTATTTAAATCAATGAATACCCTCCTCTTCTTCTTCTCACACTGTCCTTCACACTCACTTTCCTCCTCAGAGTTAGAAAACAAAGATATGTCCACATCTAGCTATACCTTAATGCTAGCAAGTTTTGGGCAAGTTTTTGCAACCAGGTGTTTTGAGCAGATCTTACGGGGTTCACCGCCAACTAATGGCGGGGATGATAGTAACTCAAATTTTTGCCTAAAACTTAAAAGGGCCCTATTATGCAAAACCAACTTTCCTTACCTATTAGTTCCCTGCTGTTGTATATTTGGGATCTACTTAAGTACCGAAAATGTGAAATTAAACTGTGGAGGCATTGTGGAGATATTTATAAAATAATCTTGCCTTCCTTTATACTTCCGCCAAAAGAGTCTTTTAGAATTTGCTTGTCCTGTGACATTTTTCGCACCGATGACGTCACCTGATTATCCATATATGGTATAAATGTATCCAAAGGGCTTTGCTTGGATCCCCCATTGTAATCAGACGCTGTGGTCAGAAAGATACTTCTTTTTCGCAATCCTATTGTTGTGGGGCTCATACACAGGGGCGCCGAAAAGGGGGGGTAAAGGAGACGGATTCTAGGGGCCCATGATGGAGGGGGGCCCAGAGAGGCCCCTAATGATGATGAAATTATAATACAGGGGGCCCTGTAAAGATTCTTTTCATGGGGCCCAAAATCCCTAGCGGCGCCCCTGCTCGTACATACACCTGCATCCTCAGCTGCTGCTATTTCAAATGTAAAGTAGTGTATAGTTCAAACTTAATCTGTCAGTAGACTCACTATGGAAGCACTAAAAACTACAACAAAGATGGCGGGGAGCAGAGGCAGTCGAAGTTGAGCCACGTAAATAACACCGCCCACAAAACGGTGCATCCTGTATCGACGGTCAGAAAACAGCTTGAAAAGAGTCTGTAAAACATAATTTTAACCAAATAACCAACATTATATGTTATGAAGACCACAAGGAAGGGCTATATATGTAGAAAAAAATAAAATAATATCAATCAATCAATCAATCAATGTTTATTTATATAACACCCTCCCCGGATTGCTAATAATCAAATGTAAACAATCAAATGCAAATACTTTTTCTTATGCCTTCTGATCTCTCTCTCTCTCTCTCTCTCTCTCTCTCTCTCTCTCTCTCTCTCTCTCTCTCTCTCTCTCTCTCTCTCTCTCTCTCTCTCTCTCTCTCTCTCTCTCTCGATCTCTCTCTCTCTCTATGTCCACTACTTGATGTCCATATCCTACCCCCCCCTCCACACCACTGATTGTAAATAATGTAAATTATGTATTATGATGATAGTATATATGATAGTATATATCTGTATCATGAATCAATTTAAGTGGACCCCGACTTAAACAAGTTGAAAAACTTATTCGGGTGTTACCATTTAGTGGTCAATTGTACGGAATATGTACTTCACTGTGCAACCTACTAATAAAAGTCTCAATCAATCAATCAAAAGCCCTAAATCACAAAAGTCTCAAAGGGCTGCACAAGCCACAACGACATCCTAGGCACAGAGCCCACACAAGGGACGTCGATGTGCATGACTATGAGAATCCTTGGAGGGGACCGCATATGTGGGTAACCCCCCCTCTAAGTACAGTCCCGAGTGGATCCACATAACAGTGAGAGTCCAGTCCATAGTGGGGCCAGTAGGAGACCATCCCGAGCAGAGACAGGTCAGTAGCGCAGAGACGTCCCCAACCGATGCACAGGCGAGCGGTCCACCCCGGGTCCCAACTCTGGACAGCCAGCATCTCATCCATGGTCACCGGAACCGGAATAACCCGGCGAGGGGGCAAAGGAGAAAAGAAAACGGCAGATCAACTGGTCTAAAAAAGGGGGGTCTATTTAAAGGCTAGAGTATATAAATGAGTTTTAAGATGGGACTTAAATGCTTCTATGACCCTTTTATAGCATAACAATTAGTCGAGAGACAGCTGTTATCTCAAAACACTCTTAAGTTGATGTGCCACCGTATGCTAATACTAACACAGTACTTTCAAATAGGAGTAACTTGTAAGATAAAACATTACAATAAGAGTAACTAGTAATGCTGGAAGCAATTTGCCCAACACTGTATACAGTACACATATATATCAAATACTTTTCCAGGAAATATAAATAGCTGCTGGTGAAAACCCCCTAGGGGTAAACTGGCCAGGGCCCCCAGACCACTTAAACCACTCGTCCCCATTAACGGGCTCCCAGATATTATTATGCTCCCCGGCAAACAGGTGTGCTCCAACCAACCATTTACCCTCGCTCCTCTTTTTGTCTTGCTCAACTGTCCCACACGCCTACCTCCTCGTCATGATGCTGCTCAATATTTTAGATTGATTTATTTGTTTCAGTGTTCTCTGGGATGAACTCCTCTCCCTTTCTCTCGCCTTTTCTCTCTCTCATTCTGGGCAAACTGAAACCTATTAGTGAGCAGAGCACTTGTAGCAGAGAATGTAGGGCAAGCGAGGAGTAATAAAAAAGTATTGACTTTTCGGCGACTGTACGCAGCGTGAAAGGGGTGCCGCGGCCTTGTCCGACATGAAAGGAGCTCCATTAATTTCACTTATTTCACCCGGGCCCCTGTCAGGAGGCCCTAATGCGTCCAATGCACACTTCTTGCATGCAGCCACCACTCAAGACAGCGCCATGCAGCTCGAGTCTGCTTATCAAATAAGTTGACGTTCAACATTTAAGCAAGAATAAGAGGAAGGGATTGAAAGAGAAATTAGTAATTTCTAATTCCTTTCTCGAGACACAAAGAGGCCTTTCATACTAAGCTAATTTTTTACCAGCCTCAGCTCCTTCTATTGATTTTTACTCTCAAGTTGAGGTTTGCTTTACTGGAAATTGACCTAGTGTACCAAAACAATGACACTTTTGGTTCAAGTAGGTGATTAAGAGTCAATGAACCTTAACTTCTATTTGGTTAACACTTTCCCACCCATTGATTTAGTTTTGCATGACTTTCTTGAAGGTGGTGACTAGCAGTCTATAGCAGGGCTATTCAACTGGCGGCCTAATATGGGCCAGGAATGACACCAGTATGGCACACAAGTTCTGTTCTAAAACATGGAAGAGATTTACTGTACATCATTTCAGCAGAGTCCTAAAAACACTAGAGCATTGTCATTTAGGCAAGGCAAGGCAAGGCAAGGCAAGGCAACTTTATTTGTATAGCGCTTTTCATACACAAGGCAGACTCAAAGTGCTTCACAGACAACAAAGTGAAATGAAAGAAAATAAAAGCAAAATTAAAATGCAGACAATAAAAATAAAAACAGTGCAGACGTTAAAAGTTAAAAGATTAAAAGATTTAGCTGAAAGCTAAGGTGAACATAAAAGTCTTCAGTCTAGTTTTAAAAGTAGTGAGAGTTGGGGAGAGTCTGACATCTTCAGGAAGTTTATTCCAGCTATGTGTTGCATAGTGACTGAATGATGATCTCCCTTGATTTGAGTTTACTCTTGGAACCGCTAACAGATTGGTCTCAGAAGATCTTAGTGATCTAGAGGGCGTATATAGTGGGAGCATATCAGTGATATACTTGGGCCCTAGACCATGTAGTGATTTATATGTGAGCAGGAGGATTTTGAAATCTATTCTCTCTATTTAGAGGATCTTTGACTACAGCTTTTTGGCAGTAAGGCCTTAAAAACAGCCGAGGGCTATTTTTTTCCCCGAATTTAGTAACACTGATAAAATGAAGAGACACAAATTAAATGTCCATTGCAGAGGATGCTGGTTCTCAGTAATATATGAACCTCCTGGGTCTTTAGTTTTCTGAAAATATGGCCACATTTTGGAGAAGCGAAATGTGCATTTTCTAAAGGAGTTCAATGGTTTCCGAATGTCTGCAAGGCTGTGAATGTGTCCTGACTGGCAAGGAAAAGAGAGGAAGAGCCAGGAGGTGCGTGTGTGTGTGTGTGTGGCTTATTGAGTGGGCAACTCCTGTCATAAGCTAACCATGAGTACATCCCGAAAAAGAAAACAAGAAAATGTAATTCTGCATGGAAAGATTCCTTTGCCTGTAAAATAAAAATAAAATGGTCTCACTTGGTCAATATCAAAAAAGATTTACACCACGAGTGGGTGCCTTTGCAAGAGCGAGCTTCTGCAAAAGTGACCCCCGATGAAGATCTCCTCACTTTCCTTTTAGCAAAAGTGCAGACAAGTGCAATGGGTCAATGAGTCCATGTGCCATAAAGTGTTCTTGAAGGCAGGGGCCAGTCCAAAAAGTGATGAAGAGGGTGAAGCTTGGGTTGTTCTATCCATCGATGAGGGAAATTTTAGCAACAGGTTGTTTAGCTAATTATAGTTACATTATAATTATAAATATTAAATCTGAGGCTAGTTCCTACTTTTTGAGACTTTAACCTACGTACAATTATTTCGTTAACGATAGGAAAACCGCTTAAACTCGGGGTTACATTTAGAGTCCTCCTTCTTTCAGGTATCCAAATCCCCAAAGCAACACAAGGCTTGAGATGGTAGTTTGTGTTTTTCCTTAAGAAGTAAAATGGAGTTCTAGATAAATGTGTAAATTTAAGTGTACCAGGATATATGCTATACTATTCTATCAACTGTGTTATGTTTTGCGGGTCCATACTAATTGTCTTTAGTAGAATAGCAGGAGTGTAAAGGTGTCCAGTTCTAAAGTTGGAAAAAACAACAACATTTGAATGATGAACATTTTTTACAATGCTACTCCTGCTCATGAGACCAGCCCTCTCCCACTTTGCAAGGTGTAATAAAAAAGTAAATTAATGCATTATAAAATAGTGTGTTGGCATGTGTTTCTATGCATTTATACGTGTGTGTGTGTGTACATGAAGGAGGGAAGAGTGAGAGGCTATCGGCAGACAGAAACTAATCAGTGTGTGTGAGATAAGGAAGCCGCCTTTATGGTGTATGGTAATCACCCACCACCACTCCTCTTGGCCTGCCACCACCATGCATAATCACTTCGACTTATTCACATGATTGATGAAATACGCGTCTGTGAAATCTGAGCTGCTTTTGTTATCATCCTGTTTTTTCTCGTATGCCCCCAACCCTCCTGGCCCTCCCCTTGTGTCTTTCCATTTTTTCCAATTGCTCTTGTCGTCTTCAACCTCTCTGCATATCTCCCCCTCCCGTGCAGTGGCAAAAGATGTCTAGAAATATGTACAAACAAGAAATTACGCACACAGCACGGGGTCCGTCTTGAAGCACTGTTCACTTCGCGCTACTGATACCATGTATGAGAATGAAGAGGGAAAAGAGGGGAAGGAAGAAAGAGGTAATTAAAAAGGAAAAGATAGAAGTGTTGATCAAAGGGATAGTAGAGTGGAATGAGATGGAAACAGAGCTCTTGTTGTACCAATTAGGAACAGACAAATATTTTAACAGCAAAAAACACTTGAACAAAAAGCAACAGCAAGTCCACTTGAGGACACAACAATATTGACTGTCGGGCACTGAACAGTGAGTTCAGCCCTTAAATTTCAGCAACCATGGTATACCTTTTCAAACAACCAAATAGAGAACCATGGATATAACTTAGGCCATGTGTATACTAAGCCGGATAACCCCTTAAACGAATAATTATTTAGCCTAAGCCCCGTTTCAGCCACACTAAACCATCGTTTAAGTTAACCCTCCTCGGACAAATTTTTACACGGGTAAGTGCGCCGTGTATTTCTTGATTCTCCGGCTCTTAGCTTTGTATGGACTCATTGATCGTTTACAAACTGAGTTCGGCGAGGAAGTAAAGTCAGAAAGACCGTGCCCCACACAGGAAGTGATGTCAGAAAGAACGCGCCACAGCCAGCTTCATAACAACCGCAGCTAACTACTGGAAAGATGGAGGCGAGTCATCCAGACATGCCCGTGTTTCTCCTTCTTTTACATGTACAGACGCTTGTGGAAATCACACATGAATACCTTAAAGGCCTACTGAAATACATTTTTTTTATTTAAACGAGGATAGCAGATCTATTCTATGTGTCATTTGATCATTTCGCGATATTGCCATATTTTTGCTGAAAGGATTTAGTATAGAACAACGACGATAAAGATTGCAACTTTTGGTATCTGATAAAAAAAAGGCTTGCCCCTACCGGAAGTAGCGTGACGTAGTCAATTGAACATATACGCAACGTTCCCTATTGTTTACAATGATGGCCGCATGAAGTGAGAGAGATTCGGACCGAGAAAGCGACAATTTCCCCATTAATTTGAGCGAGGATGAAAGATTTGTGGATGAGTAAAGTGCAAGTGAAGGACTAGTGGGGAGTTGAAGCTATTCAGATAGGGAAGATGCTGTGAGAGCCGGGGGTGACCTGATATTCAGCTGGGAATGACTACAACAGTAAATAAACACAAGACATATATATACTCTATTAGCCACAACACAACCAGGCTTATATTTAATATGCCACAAATTAATCCTGCATAAAAACACCTACGTGTTTGTTATGCTAGCTCCTAGCTCCTCTGCTAGCTCCTAGCTTCATAGAACATGCCAATACAATTCAAACACCTGATCAACACACACAATCACTCAGCCCAAAAGACCGTTCACCTAACCCAAGGTTCATAAAGCTTATATATTTTTAAAAAGTTACGTACGTGACGCGCACATACGGTCAAGCTATCAAATGTTTAGCAGCCAAGGCTGCATACTCACGGTACCTGATATTCAGCTGGGAATGACTACAACAGTAAATAAACACAAGACATATATATACTCTATTAGCCACAACACAACCAGGCTTATATTTAATATGCCACAAATTAATCCTGCATAAAAACACCTGCGTGTTTGTTATGCTAGCTCCTAGCTCCTATGCTAGCTCCTAGCTCCATAGAACACGCCAATACAATTCAAACACCTGATCAACACACACAATCACTCAGCCCAAAAGACCGTTCACCTAACCCAAGGTTCATAAAGCTCATATATTTTTAAAAAGTTACGTACGTGACGCGCACGTACGGTCAAGCTATCAAATGTTTAGCAGCCAAGGCTGCATACTCACGGTACCTGGTATTCAGCTGGGAATGACTAAAACAGTAAATAAACACAAGACATATATTTACTCTATTAGCCACAACACAACCAGGCTTATATTTAATATGACACAAATTAATCCTGCATAAAAACACCTACGTCTTTGTTATGCTAACTCCTAGCTCCTATGCGAGCTCCTAGCTCCATAGAACACGCCAATACAATTCAAACACCTGATCAACACACACAATCACTCAGCCCAAAAGACCGTTCACCTAACCCAAGGTTCATAAAGCTTATATATTTTAAAAAAGTTACGTACTTACGCAAAAAAAAGTTGCGCACATACGGTCAAGCGATCAAATGTTTAGAAGCCAAAGCTGCATACTCACAGTAGCACGTCTGCGTCTTTGTCATCCAAATCAAAGTAATCCTGGTAAGAGTCTGTGTTGTCCCAGTTCTCTACAGGCGTCTGTGTATCGAAGTCAAAAGTCTTCCTGGTTAGAGTCTCTGTTATCCGAGTTCTTCCATCTTGACTGCATCTTTCGGGAATGTAAACAAAGTACGGCTATGTACTGTTGTTGCTGACTTCGTTCGAAAAATACGTCCATTTCAACTTTCTTCTTTGCTTGCTCAGCTTCTTTCTCCATAATGCAATGAACATGATTGCAACAGATTCACGAACACAGATGTCCAGAATACTGTGGAATTATGAAATGAAAACAGAGCTTTTTCGTATTGGCTTCAATGTGGAAGGCGTACCCGTGTTCCCCGGGCTACGTCACGCGCATACGTCATCCTCAGAGGCGTTTCGAACCGGAAGTTTAGCGGCAAATTTAAAATGTCACTTTATAAGTTAACCCGGCCGTATTGGCATGTGTTATTATGTTAAGATTTCATCATTGATATATAAACTATCAGACTGCGTGGTCGGTAGTAGTGGGTTTCAGTAGGCCTTTAAGTGAAGGAAACCCGTGATTGCAGCTATTTGGGATACAACACTTCTCAGACGGCAAAAGAACTTTCGAATGTCTGGGTCAGCTGTGATTCTACTTACCGAAAAACGTTGTCCCTTCCTCCCGTGGATGTGATACAGGCAGTGTGTGACTACAAATATTGCTTTATGGATGTGACAGCGAAATGGCCAGGCAGCGTGCATGATGCCCGCATCTTCGCTAACTACGCCATTAGCGCGCAGCTGAAAGATGGAACCATCCCGTCGTGTCCCAAACAACTGCTGGAAGATGAAGATCCGGTCCATGTTTTTCTTTTGGGTGACCTAGCTTATCCCCTGACGCCATAGCTCACGAAAGAATACCCCAATGGCAGAGTCAACCCACAACAACAATACTTTGGCTATTCTCTGTGCAAGGCCCGCATGGTCATCAAGTGTGCGTTTGGACGACTGAAGTCACGCTTTGTTCACTGCGCCGCTCCATGGACATTAACTAGACCAGGGGTCACCAACGCGGTGTCTGCGGGCACCAGGTAGCCCGTAAGGACCAGATGAGTAGCCCGCTGGCCTGTTCTAAAAATAGCTCAAATAGCAGCACTTACCAGTGAGCTGCCTCTATTTTTTAAATTGTATTTATTTACTAGCAAGCTGGTCTCGCTTTGCTCGACATTTTTAATTCCAAGAGAGACAAAACTCAAATAGAATTTGAAAATCCAAGAACATATTTTAAAGACTTGGTCTCCACCAACTGACAAAGAAACAGATAACAGATTTGGTGTCCAGTTCAAAGTGTGACATGATTTATTAAAAAAATTGTGAGTTGACTTTTGTATTTTACATGAGTTATTATTTGTACAAACATGGTGCAAAGTAATTCATGATTTGTTAAAAAATGTTAGTGGCTAGCTAATTAAAATGGGATATTGTGATTTCACAAGACTGTCTTAGAAGTGATCATTTGCAAATTTTCAATTTGAAAAATGTGCACTTAGAGAAAATATAAAAATAAAGTGTTGCATATTGATATTTATCTGTTTCTATATATATTTATTGTGAGAAATCATTAAGATGATCAGTGTTTACACAAAGATAAATATCATTAATTATTAATAATAACATAGAGTTAAAGGTACATTGAGCAAATTGGCTATTTCTGGCAATTTATTTAAGTGTGTATCAAACTGATAGCCCTTCGCATTAATCAGTACCCAAGAAGTAGCTCTTGGTTTCAAAAAGGTTGGTGACCCCCTGAACTAGACTGACCTACCATTCGTTGTGTATGCTTGTTTTTACTCCATAACTACTGTGAAGCCATGAAGGAGCCACTTAACGAGCAGTCCGTGGCTGCCGCCTTGGAGTACAACTGCCATTTTCAGCCTCCAAGCACAGGCTGGATTGCAAAAATGGAAAATGAAGGTGAAGGCAAAAGAGTGACGAGTGTCCTGACCAGATATTTAGATCCCTACATTATTTGTTGTAATTGCTGTAAATTGTTCTTTATCGCATTGTCTACTTTCTCATGTCAATTAAAGATTTGATTCATATATGATGGCTCAGGTGATTCACTACAATAGGGCCCTACAGCACACTGGATTCTAGTTAATTGAAATACCACAACCCTGGATATTGTTCAAAGGAGATACATTTTACTTTAAAAACTTGCACACAAAACACAACAAACAAATGTAAAATGCACAGCAAACTGTTTACAATATAGCTCTTTTAAATAACTTCATGGTGAAGTAAAGTCATCTACTGGAGAGCCTGGAGCTGATGGACGCTCAGGTGGATTTAATTTATTTTTAATTTTTTTCTCCGCGCATGCGTACTAGGTCGTGTTGCGCCGGCGGATGGAGGGGTGCGGGGGTCTTAAACGGTGGCATTGTTGTGTGTGGACACGGATACAGTTAGGTGAGATTGACCCTGGATAACCTTATCCGGCTTAGTGTAAATGGGGCCTTAGTAGTCAGTGTAGAACAGTTCCACAGGTTGATACTGGGCTTCTCTTGCACCCCTCTATGATAACGTCACTGGTGGAACTGGTGTAGGTGAGACACCTTGCGCTCTGTCACCTTCAG
The DNA here is from genome assembly GCF_033978785.1 of Entelurus aequoreus. Classification (NCBI taxonomy): domain Eukaryota; kingdom Metazoa; phylum Chordata; class Actinopteri; order Syngnathiformes; family Syngnathidae; genus Entelurus; species Entelurus aequoreus. The sequence goes on along the minus strand of NC_084732.1, from coordinate 34,654,773 downwards.
TTTGCTAAACAAGGCGTTTGTCATCTTAGAAGTGTGTTTGGGCTTGTTATCATGTTAGACAACTACTTTATATCTGTCAAATTCCAACATCACAGTAGATGTTGGAATTCATGTTTCTCCTCAATGAACCACAGCTTTCCATTGCTGGCAGAACTTATGCTACCACCTCCTTAAAGGAATGTCTGCTTGTGGTGGCTATGTGTTGAGTCGTGTTATGAAAAAAATACATCTACACTGCTGTACAAGCTGTACAATGGCTACTCTGAAGTACATTCCAGTTTTATTTCGGTATTGTCCCTTGAGAAGATATAGTGTTATCAAATGGTTGCTGACATGTGAGGGGGGTGTAGTCACTTTTGTGAGATACTTTGAATATTTTGCATACAACAAACTCACTCGTAGATGTATCAGAGAGAAGAGGAATCTTGAAAAGAAAGCAGGAAAAATTAGTTTCTTTCAGGTGTAGATTGCCGTCAGGTAAAGTTGGGGGCAGAAATTGAGGTTTAGATTGAAATTTGGGGCTGTTGAATTAAGGCCCAGAGCTCAGGGTGCTGTTACACATCAATAATGAGAAACTGGAAAGAGAATGAGGTGGGATGTGGGGCTGGGGGTTTCTTTGCTCCTTGCCGCACAATGTAGATTAAATATGCACAATTCCAATGCAAAATGGGATAGGAGCAGGCAAGGCCAGCGTGCACGTCTAATCCCCAGCGCTGGAGTTGTTTCAGCCAGGGTTAACAGGCTCATCAGTCAACACAGACTGCTTAACACAGGACATCAATGCCATTTGCAAATTTAAGTGTTTGTGATTGCTTCGCTTTACAGATCCCACTGATTGTCCAACCCCACCCAACGTGTGCTGGCTGGCAGTAAATCACAGAAACACACATATGATGGACAAAGCGTCTATTCACAAATGCAAAAGTATTCAAAAAGACAGGTCATCTGCCAATGCAAATCCAAGTAGACATTGTGAAGAGTATACTTTCATATTTACAGTATATAGATGCAAAGATGCAAAGTTAATTTACCCACACATTGTTTATGAGCTGGCTGTCATCTGGCTCATGCAGGTGAGTGTTGTTTGATAGCACACACAGTACATGCAATATACATTTTCTATGAGAATAGGATCAAAGAGTGTGAGAGGTAGGAAGGGGAAAATGAGAGGATGATGACAGGAGATACAGATAGGTAGTGAAAAGACCTCACTGTACATGCAGTATGGTTCAGTGGAGCGTATCCATACGCAGGCACGAGCGGCCCATTAACACATTGACATCCCGTATCTTACAGGTCTGCTTTCTCAATGTATACTCAGACTAGATAATAAGGGTGCATGATACATTTTTTCAAGCGTATACCGATAAAGATAACTTCCTGTTTCCCAAGACCGATACCAAAACCTTATTTGTATCTATACTTTTCAAAATTTAACTGCGGTTTGTGCGCACCTTTCTTTGTGTCTGGCTTTAGGGCAAGTCCTTTAGCAGATCAGGCATCTAAATAGGCTAACAAAACACTGTCGTAGGGATGCTGGCTTCTCAGGTGGGTGATAAGGTGTGATGTATTGAATCTTGATGTTTTTTCCCATCCTCGCAGAATGTTTGCAGAACATTTAGAGCAAATAGCAACCCAAAATGTCTTCCTCATGAAACAGTGAAGAATTCTCAGACCAATACCATGTTTGTTTACAACAGTGCTTCTCAAATATTTTCTGTTCCGACCCCCTAGAGAGAAAAAAATATTTTGCACCCCCTTTTACTCTCCACCGTGACTATGAATAGTATAATTTGTCTAAAAAAAATGTCTAACTATACCTCTGCATAACATTGTAAGCTTATTAACATTAAAGGAACCAGCACACCAGTTTTTCCTTGTCTCCCACCGTGAAGCCAAGTGCTAAATATGCTTCATTATATTCTGGTACGGCAAAAAAAGCGGGTTCCTCGAGGTCACACGTGCCCCCTCTGGCATCGCACCACGCCCCCCCAGGGGGGGCCCGCCCCACTATTTGAGAAGGACTGGGTTACAATGAGCTCAAGGCAAGTTTATAACAGGCTGTTTACAGCACCACACAGGGAGGAAAAAAAGACTTCCTCACTCTAACCCAGTGGTTCTCAACCTTTTTTCAGTGATGTACCCCCTGTGAATTTTTTTTTAATTCAAGTACCCCCTAATCAGAGCAAAGCATTTTTGGTTAAACAAAAGAGATAAAGAAGTAAAATACAGCACTATGTCATCAGTTTCTGATTTTTTAAATTGTATAACAGTCCAAAATATTGCTCATTTGTAGTGGTCTTTCTTGAACTATTTGAAAAAAAAGATAGGTTTTTATTTATATTTATAAATGATTTTTGAATTGTTGCTATTTTTAGAATATTTAAAAAAAATCTCACGTACCCCTTGGCATACCTTCAAGTACCCCCAGGGGTACGCGTACCCCCATTTGAGAACCACTGCTCTAACCGATCTACAGCAAAGTACAGGTAACCTCTACTCATTAGACCGTTTTTTATTTTACATTTTTAATGTTACAGATTTATCGGTATGACAACATAATTCCTCATATCGACCAAGGAATTAATTATCTTTCCGATATGCAGTAATCGTTTACCCTGCTGTATAACTATGATAATACTTGTTTTCATATTTCAATTTGAACATTGGTTAGGTCACTTCTATACTTTTATCACATAATATCAAAATGCTATTCAAGACATACAGTTTTTTATAGTGTTGACAGTTTAAAATTAAACTGATTCTTTCATTATTATTGTAATTATTAGGGCTGTCAAATTATTAAAATATTTAATCGCGATTAATCGCATGTTGTTCATAGTTAACTCAAAATGAATCGCAATTAATTGTAGATATGCATAATTTTTCATCATTAATAAGTGTACCTTAGACAGATCATTTTCAAGTTTTAACACTATGAACTGACAATGAATTTGATTTAATTAAATGTATTTTAAACCTTTATGTTTTTTAAACAGCTCAACATAAAAATAAAAAAAACATGTTTCAATGACAATAATAGTCCAAAAAAAATGCCTACTGTGTGTTGGTGTCTTGCCAGATTTTGTATTGTGTATAACTACATAATTTGTATTCCTGCTTTAGGAGCACTTGCAATCAGATGAGGAGCTACACTTCCATGTTTAAAGAACAGTTTCACGCCTAAATAACACAATATGTGGATTGTTATGATCATGCTTTGATTGTTGAAAAGGTTTGGTAATATCCATACATCCATTTTCTACCGCTTGTCCCTTTTGGAGTCGTGGGGGGCTGAAGCCTATCCCAGCTATAATCTGTGATATTTCTACCTGAATAAATGCTTCTGATATTCTGTATATTATATGTTGTACAAGTTAATGGTATTCATATTGCTGCATGGCAATGTTTGAACCTTCCCTATTAATTAATAAAATGGAATATTCAGCCTGCTAATGATTTTGTAATTGAGGACTCCACCAGAACATGTTATACAAAAATGTACACATATTCCTCAACTGATGTACTAGCATTTATTTAGATGCAAATATCACATAATAACTTTACAAAACATCTCTGACTAATAGGGATGGGTACCTTTCACATTTAAATCGATACGGTACTCCTGGTATCTGGAAATCGATTCCGGTACTCAAGGGTACCAATTTTTGGTACTTTTTGTGTGTGTTCATGTGGTAAAAAATGTTTGTGTAATAATTAAATCTTAAAATGTTTAAATGTAACATATTTATTTCTCTTTATCGATCGATCATCAAATATATCAAAACAATATCCAATTATTTGTATAGTAACACGTTTGCAATTGTTTTGCAAATGTCTTCAACATATAAACGCTTAACTACAACAATGCAGTGTTATTTTATTAGTATTGCACAAAATAAAATGTGGCTCCATGTACTCCTTTCGTTTTCCATTTGGAAAATATGTGCTGGGGGTCCATGGAAGCAATCAAGGCAATTAAGTTAAAAACAAATGAGCAGAAAGGATGGAGTTGAAATAAAGAAATTTTTTGTTTTTCAAAAGTATTAAACCACAAATGAAAGTGAAACAAAAACGTTACATTAAGTACAAGAAACCAAGCTTATTATGATATCTATTGTAAGTTGAAATGCAAAGCTAACATATTCTTATACAGTAGGCTTTTTACCTGGACAAGACGTAGAGGATGATGATGTTGCTGTCACCAAATGTTAACGCCATTTCTTCCCCCCTGTTGTTGGTTGCAGCCGAGTGGCTAAAGGTGACAAATGCAGGAGTTGCAGCCGTACATCTAACTTGGCTGCACTCTTCAGCCATGAGAAAAATCCTGTGTTTAACCAAGTGCTTCCTATGGCCTTGTCTATATTAAGCCGGATAACTCCTTAAACAAATACCTATTTAGCCTAAACCCCATGTCAGCCACACTAACTCATCGTTTAAGGTTCCCCTCCTTGGATATTTTTTTACACGGGTAAATGCACCGTCTATTTCTTAAATCCCTGGCTCTTAGCTCTGTATGGACTCATTGATCGTTTATAAACGGAGTTCGGAGAGGAAGTGACGTCAGAAAGAACACGCCACAGCCAGCTTAATAACAACCGGTTTCCCCTCGGAGGTAACCACTAGAAAGATGGGAGCGAATCATCCAGACATTCCCGTGTTTCTCCTTCTTCTACATGTACAGGCGCTTGTAGAAATCACACATGAATACCTTAAGAGAAGGAAACGCGCAATTGTAGCTATTTCGGATACCACACATCTCAGACGGCAACATAGCAATGTTGAGCAACAGTTTTGGATAAGGCCTGGAAGAACGGCAGCCTGGTGGGATATGTTTGTCAACGAGTGTGTTGTGCCAGAAGAATGGGAAGAGAACTTTCGAATGTCCAGGTCAGCTGTGATTCTATTTCGCGAAAAACTTTGTCCATTTGTCGAAGGGGAGACAACGAAAATGCGGCCTCCGATGGATGTGATTACTCAACGTCTAGTTTTGTACTCCATAACTACTGTGAAGCCATGAAGGTAAACAAACGGTCAGTGTTTAAGGCCGTCGAGTACGACCGCCAATTTCAGCCTCCAAGCACAGGCAGGATTGTAAGAATGGACAATGAAGCCAAAAGAGTGAGGAGTGTCCTCACCAGATATCTAGATCCCTAGATTGATTGTTGTAAAATGTTCTTTATCACATTGTTTACTTTCATACGTTTATTAAAGATTCATTTATGATGGTTCAGGTGTGATTCACTACAACAGGGCTAGTCTAACAGCTGCTGATGGTGAGGCAAGCAAGGTTTACTGTTAAAAGAAATGTGGCAAAAGGCTACATTGAAATACTTCACATACCAGACTGCCGGTTAAAGATGCACTTCCAGGTCAAAGGTGACTATGACGTAATATATGCGCGTCTGCCATTTTCCGCGCATGCGTACTAGGTCCCGTTGCGCTCGTGGACAGAGAGGTTAGGGGGTCTTAAACCAAAGCTTAAACGACGGCATTGTGTGTGTGTGCACTGGGATAGGGTTGGGTGGGTTATGCCCTCTATAACCCTAGCCGTCTTAGTGTAGAGGCACCCTAAGATTGGAAGTATTCCCGCCACTTGCCTTGATTTGGCGTCACAAAAGCAGCGAGCGTAATCTGTATCGGCATCACATTTAGAAAAGACGAGCCACACTTTAGAGTGTTTTCTGTTTGGCACGGTTTGTCATGAAACATTGATGGGTTGCAAGATTACTAAGAGCATGTCCGCTTTGAAATCACCTGTTTTCCTCAAGTGCTAGCAAGTACTCGCCTCTCGCAAGTGCTAATTCAAAGAGACACAACGTCAAGCGCAACCCATGCACCAAAACATGGCACCGCTGGATCCTACGTGAATCGGTGCCCGGTAGTACCGGCTGGTTGCGGTCACTGACAAAGTAGTACCGGATCCGGTGCCTATCCCTTTTAACAAAGCATGATCGTAGTGTAAGACATTTTTATTTTGTAAATGTAGTTCAAACGGATGTATAGTGTATCGCTTTTATTTTGAAGCCGGAAAAGTGATTAGTTTGAGAAAATGTCTTGACATGTTTTGATGTCGGATCGACTGCACTAAAAAAAGTCTTCTTTTGACTTCATGCCGACCGTATTTCATTTCTGTTTAGCTTTTCTGTCATCTTACTTACTAAATCAGTTATCACTACACCTTAAAGGCCTACTGAAATGAATTTTTTTTATTTAAACGGGGATAGCAGATCTATTCTATGTGTCATACTTGATCATTTCGCGATATTGCCATATTTTTGCTGAAAGGATTTAGTATAGAACAACGACGATAAAGATTGCAACTTTTGGTATCTGATAAAAAAAAGGCTTGCACCTACCGGAAGTAGCGTGACGTAGTCAGTTGAACATATACGCAAAGTTCCCTATTGTTTACAATGATGGCCGCATGAAGTGAGAGAGATTCGGACCGAGAAAGCGACAATTTCCCCATTAATTTGAGCGAGGATGAAAGATTTGTGGATGAGTAAAGTGCAAGTGAAGGACTAGTGGGGAGTTGAAGCTATTCAGATAGGGAAGATGCTGTGAGAGCCGGGGGTGACCTGATATTCAGCTGGGAATGACTACAACAGTAAATAAACACAAGACATATATATACTCTATTAGCCACAACACAACCAGGCTTATATTTAATATGCCACAAATTAATCCTGCATAAAAACACCTGCGTGTTTGTTATGCTAGCTCCTAGCTCCTCTGCTAGCTCCTAGCTCCATAGAACACGCCAATACAATTCAAACACCTGATCAACACACACAATCACTCAGCCCAAAAGACCGTTTACCTAACCCAAGGTTCATAAAGCTTATATATTTTTAAAAAGTTACGTACGTGACGCGCACATACGGTCAAGTTATCGAATGTTTAGCAGCCAAGGCTGCATACTCACGGTACCTGATATTCAGCTGGGAATGACTACAACAGTAAATAAACACAAGACATATATATACTCTATTAGCCACAACACAACCAGGCTTATATTTAATATGCCACAAATTAATCCTGCATAATAACACCTGCGTGTTTGTTATGCTAGCTCCTAGCTCCTCTGCTAGCTCCTAGCTCCATAGAACACGCCAATACAATTCAAACACCCGATCAACACACACAATCACTCAGCCCAAAAGACCGTTCACCTAACCCAAGGTTCATAAAGCTTATATATTTTTAAAAAGTTACGTACGTGACGCGCACTTACGGTACGGTACGTGTTATGCTAGCTCCTAGCTCCTCTGCTAGCTCCTAGCTCCATAGAACACGCCAATACAATTCAAACACATGATCAACACACACAATCACTCAGCCCAAAAGACCGTTCACCTAACCCAAGGTTCATAAAGCTTATATATTTTAAAAAAGTTACGTACATACGCAAAAAAAAGCCAAAGCTGCATACTCACAGTAGCACGTCTGCGTCTTTGTCATCCAAATCAAAGTAATCCTGGTAAGAGTCTGTGTTGTCCCAGTTCTCTACAGGCGTCTGTGTATCCAAATCAAAAGTCCTCCTGGTTAGAGTCTCTGTTATCCGAGTTCTTCCATCTTGACTGCATCTTTCGGGAATGTAAACAAAGAAGCGCCGGCTGTGTACTGTTGTGGCTGACTACGTTCGAAAAATACGTCCATTTCGCACCGACAACTTTCTTCTTTGCTTGCTTGGCTTCCTTCTCCATAATGCAATGAACATGATTGAAACAGATTCACGAACACAGATGTCCAGAATACTGTGGAATTATGAAATGAAAACAGAGCGTTTTCGTATCGGCTTCAATGTGGAAGGCATACCCGTGTTCGTCGGGCTACGTCACGCGCATACGTCATCCTCAGAGGCGTTTCGAACCGGAAGTTTAGCGGCAAATTTAAAATGTCACTTTATAAGTTAACCCGGCCGTATTGGCATGTGTTATAATGTTAAGATTTCATCATTGATATATAAACTATCAGACTGCGTGGTCGGTAGTAGTGGGTTTCAGTAGGCCTTTAATCGTAATCTGAACACGGAAGTGAAACACCGCCCACCTCTAGAACGTTTGCTGTAGGGATGTCTCCTCTTCTCACGGTGAAATAATAGTCCTTTCTTGTCGGGAGAACAACTTGTCATGGCTTTGAACCTGATAATTCCATAAAGTAGCCATTTCATTTGTCGCTTGTGGCTCATCAGTAGCAAGTGAACTGAAGCCAAGTTCCCCCTCTACGGCACCGCCCGAGGGTCAAAAAGACACGTGTGCGTTAATAGCCCGTTAAAAAAAGATATAGTTAACGCGTTATTATCGTGTTAACTTTGACAGCGCTCGCAATTACACATAATTTGAGCTCAACCCAGTAAACTTTTACTGTGCTGTGCAAGTGCACGTTTGATATCGATAGAACATAATCTTGAGTCATTTCGAAGTATGAATATGAATATAATGACTGACAGGGGTCCACCCCTTTTGCTCAAAGTCAGCTTGGATCCAGATCACCTTCGATCCTGAACAGGATAAATGGGAAATGGATGAAGGTATGCACAATTTTGAACAAGATTACATAAAACATGGATATTAATGACCCAAGTTTATCTGTTCTACAGTCATGTCAACAGCTACATTGATTGCCGTACATTCTCTCGAGTGACAAGGAGTAAATCGTAATCCAGATCGTACATTTTGAATCCTGCATGTGTGTCCATTAATGTTATTCTGGCTGCTGAATGCCTCTCAGAGTAAAACGCCACCATAATGGAGGCGAAGTGCAGGCTAATTAGAAAACACACACTCCTGAGTACAGGAGGAGTACAGCGGTGGGAATGTTTTACGACTGTGCCAATGAAGGGGGCTGCAGAGTTTTACGCACGCTGTAAAATTATTATGGAGAATTAGCATTCTTTCCTTTCCGCCGCAGTAACCTGTACACTTATGCAGAACGACCGATGAAAAATGGACAGACGTGATAACGCAGGAAACATATATACTGTCGGGAACATAGTAAAAGTAGACATGCTTTCAAGCATTAGCTGCCCCCTCCTCCTGCCCTATGCCAATATACATTATCCATAGTAGTATTTCATATTCAAGGAAATTGCTCCCTATAAAAAATTCACCATACATTAGATGCAGTGATACATTACGACTTCTTAGAGTAAGCCAGCATGCATTGTGGACACTTTCTAATGGCTGAAGCTTTGGACCAACAATAACAAACTACCACAAACTTCAACCATAATATAAGCATTTTGCTAAATTGGTATTTGTCTCATGGTGGGAATTAAAAAAAAAAATCTTTGTAAATGAATTTTTTGTTTTCATACATTTTGTATTGGATTATGCATTAGGTAGGTTAACATTTCTTGGGTATGTTTATGCATTCACTGCATTGCATGGCAGTGCAAATGAGTTGTAGTGTGCATTGCAACCATGGTTCTGGTCAGATCTTAACTTTTCAAAATGATGACGAGTGCCAGTCTAATGTGAGCAGAAAGATATGCTGCAAGCACAGACAAACACAGACGTGACCACTCAGTCTAGTGTATTTGATGAGCACGTGGCCTCCTAATTAGCTATATTTTATGGTTAAAGGCATTACCTATGGCCACCCAGCTAATGACACAACCACAAAATTATGATGGACATATCCCATAGCTGCATTTAAAACTACTCATTATTCATGCAACTAGATGGTAAAGCTGGTAAACAGCAATAATTACATTCTGCATAGATAACCCTTAGAACTGCCATAGTTGGTAAAGACAAAATCACTAATGATTCAGTTCTGTTATTTTACCAGAAAAACAAAACGGGGAAAAAAATCATGTCTCTGATCCGTCAGATAGATAAGTATACAAAATGTGGCGTGTATGCACTAACCGAACAATCACACGACATGCAATAATTATAAATGAAAGTCACGTTTTTTAACCGCTCCCATCTCATCCCAGGCAGCAGTAACGCTAGCAAGTCATATGAATACAACAGGTGCTAATTCACAAGACAAGACCAAGGAGCTGGTCATCGACTTCAAGAAGAGAATGACTCCGGTGGAGCCCATCAAAGTCCAGGGCCGGGAGGTGGTAGTAGTGGGGCAGTACAAGTACCTGGGAGTCCACTTGAACAGCAGACTGGACTGGAAGGACAACAGCAAAGCTGTATACAAGAAGGGCGTGACTCTTTTTCCTGAGGAAGCTTAGGACCTTTAATGTGTGCAGCAAACTGTTGGAGATCTTTCTTCAGTCTGTTGTGGCCAGTGCCGTGTACTTTGCAGTGGTTTGTTGGGGGAGCAGCACCAGCAATTTCGGGAGGTGTGGTCGGGGGGGTGGGGGGTGGGAGGAAGCCGGAGTACCCGGAGGGAACCCACGCAGTCACAGGGAGAACATGCAAACTCCACACAGAAAGATCCCGAGCCCGGGATTGAATTTGGGACCTTCGTATTGTGAGGCACATTAACTAACCCCTGTACCACCGTGCTGCCCTGTAGGATATATATTATTTTAAATTATACATTTTATATGTGCAATGAAAGTTAGGAGAAGAGTTCAATACAGGTTTGATATGTTTACACCTTTGGCAGATTTTGTTTTTTTTTGGGTGATTTTTGGCCCAATGTTTAATACACTATGTCTACATTGAAACTCAATGCAAAGTCACAAGGTTGTAGTCGAAAAAAAAGGAAACCAACCAAGAGAAGATAATCACTAAGGGTGAAAGCTAAAGCTAAACAAAAGTATAACAAAAACAGAAAAAATATATCCAGGACGCCAAAGGGTTAACATAAGACCTGGAGCTATGCCAACTATCCATTATTAAGCTACACACATTGGAGCTGTAGGTTTGATCTCTTTGTTTTTCTAGACTAATCTAGTATGATAGTGTTTTTAAATGTTGACTTTAATGTTAGCACTGAAGCTCACATGCTGATGTTTGTGTTCTCCTGTCCGAATCCTTTGTGGAACAATTGTCAATGAAGGAATGTTTAAGTTGTACAGTTACATTGTTGTATTTGATATATCGCATCTATTGTGTTGGATGAAGGCTGATATAGTGTATATGTAAAAAAAATGAACTAAGTGCACAACATAACTTCTTGGAGACAAATACTGTCTGAGACAGACATACAAAACTCAATCCATTAGCATTAAAGCTACAGAAACACAAAAAAGATTGTTCCCAGTAGGGATTACTAAGCAAGTTTAAATGTGGGCAACACACTCCTGATACATTAATGTGGGGCCTTGTAGAGAAAAAATATAATAATATTTTCTCATATAACCCTTCAAACTTGACCGAAGTTGACAAACAATCAAACAACCCTGAATTCAATCAAAATAGGGTACACATTTGAAGGTATAAGCCAAAAGGTATGTTAGAATATTGGAAATGTAAACTTTTTCACACAATTTGTCACACTTTGAAAATCACTGCTATATTGGCTCAACCAAGTTTAAAGAAGATTATCCGGGTGTTATTTTCAGAGGTGGGTAGTAACGCATAACATTTACTTTGTTACATTTACTTAAGTGACTTTTTAGATGAATTATACCTGTAAGAGTAGTTTTAATGCAAAATGTTTCACTTTCACTTCGTATTTTTGTGAAAAAACCCCCACCAGTTTTACTCTGTTACATTGAGTTTATTTCGGATCGCTACATTTATTTATATAATCATATTGCAAAAACATACTTTTGGCTTGTTAGAGACTACTTTTAACGAGCACTGTCACAAGACTCTCTTTCACCTATTCAACGTTAGCAATCAAACATGACCACACCCGAACTACACACTGTAATAGTGACATGACATCAGACAAGACTGGACACACCCACCTCTTCCATGTTTACAAAAAAGAACAGCTGTATCATGTGTTTTCATTTATGTTACTAGACATGTGCGCATTCCATCCAACAAGAATTACACTCCCAACTAGAGAAAATACGTGGAAAGCTGCTGATCCCTAAAACAGCTATCAGTGTGTTATTTCCTCTTTAGTATTATATTCATAGTTTAAACATTTTATTTTACTTGATTTTTATTTTAATGTGCCAATATTTTAATGTTTTATGTAAAGCACTTAGATGTTTCTTATATATAAATTAAATGTTCTGTAGAAATAAACTTGCCTTGCCTAGTATGATACAACAAGGGTGTTAGGTAGAGGGTCTTACTTTCAAGAAGCTGATATTAGACGTAGGACCTGAGTAATGAGGGCAAGGACACGTAGACGATATATAAAAGGGCGAAGACTGCACAGGCCCCTTTGGTCTAAGACGAGGCCATTGAATTCCTGGAGAAGTGGGGACTGTCATCGTTGTGATTATGTGTGGATGCCTGTAAGTCGTGACAGGCCACGCCACATTACCACTGACAGACTTTCTTGCTGTGACACAGATGGGTATGGTAAATAAAAGATCCAGGAGTCATGGGCTATTTCCAGAGCTGTTATGGTCGAGCCAGAGAGGCAGCGCGAGCAAATAATTGGGATATGCTAATGATGGGACTGGAGGCTACAAAGCAAGGCTTAAGGGGATGATTACAGAACAGGGTAATGTGGCAGGGTGGTTGATAGGTCTGCGGCCTGGATTTGAAAATAATTAGGAGCATGGCTGGATAGCATAACCAGATAATGTGGCTTTGGGGGTGGGGGGGACGCAAAGCACGGCCTGGCACAGTATGAAGATGATGAGTATCAAGGCTGAGCTGTCCACTCCATCGGCCCTCTGAGCTGTGACAAAACCTCTGCTGTAGCTGTGGGTGCTTTCAACGATAGGACTTGAGCGCTAATTACCACAGAGCCAGCAAAGAGATAGCGCCAATAGACGTAGAGAGGCACACTAGGATGAAGCAACAGAAGGAAATGAACATGAATATGTAGTTAGAAGAGCTATGAATCACTGTGTTATGATATAACTGGGAAAAGGGTGGGAACAGCATTGTTACTTTCTCCTCAACACCATCCTGCAAAAGCACTAATATCTTGAGAAAAGTCTCGGGAAACAGGAAATATAAAGAGTGTGGATGTGAAATATTGTATGGATATGTAATGTGTAATATGGATATGTTAAACCAGTGTAAAGGCTTTAGTCAGAAACTTTAGTCTATCTTGTATATTTTTTTTCTTGCTTGCTCTCAACAAAGGCGGGCACTTCTCTTCCCTCTCCTTGTCTTTCCCCTGCTTTTGATTCAACTTGTTTCAACTTTTCTTTTAGCCTCTCTCTGCACTGTTTTTCGAAGTTAACCATGGAATTCATTAGAGGGTTGTGTGTCTGCCAATTATTTACGTTGAGGACATCAAAGCGCTCTACATAATCGGAACTATTATAACAGGGCATCTGCTGATTGGATTGAGTGTTGCCCTGGTACATCAACAAATTTGTCTGTTTAAGGTACCCAGAAGCTGCCCATCATGATTGATAGGATGGGCAGGGCACTCCGACAGTAGCAATTTCTGAACTTAATCGCATACTGGATAACATCTTGCAGAAGCTTTCCATCTGCAAGGCAAAATTTGAGGGCCAGGAATGGACAAAGAATATATTGGAATGTATCTACTTGTCCCAACTCAAACGTCCTAATCTGCACCCCCACCCTTAAGATCTCACCCGTTGGGGTCAAAATGATCACAAGAACGGTGAGCAAAAATCCTAGAATCACACGGGGGCACCTAGTGAATGAGCTGCACAGAGCTGGGACCAATGTAACAAACGCTGCCATCAGTAACACACTATGCCGCCAGGGACTCAAAATCTGCAGTGCCAGATGTGTCCCCCTGCTTAAGCCAGTACATGTCCAGGCCCGTCTGAAGTTTTCTAGAGAGCATTTGGATGATCCAGAAGAGTATTGGGAGAATATCATATGGTCAGATGAAACCAACATAGATTTTTTTGGTAAAAACTCAACTTGTCGTGTTTGGAGGAGAAAGAATGCTGAGTTGCATCCAAAGAACACCATACCTACTGTGAAGCATGGGGGTGGAAACATCATGTTTTGGGGCTGTTTTTCTGCAAAGGGACCAGGACGACTGGTCTGTGTAAAGGAAAGAATGGATGGGGCCATATATCGTGAGATCTAGAGTGAAAACCTCCATCCATCAGCAAGGGCATTGAAGATGAAACGTGGCCGGGTCTTTCAGCATGACAAGCCACAAAATATCACTGCTCTAGAGGAGATCTGCATGGAGGAATGGGCCAAAATACCAGCAACAGTGTGTGAAAACCTTGTGAAGACTTACAGAAAATGTTTGACCTCTGTCATTGCCAACAAAGTATATAACAAAGTATTGAGATTAACTTTTGTTACTGACCTAATACTTATTTTCCACTATAATTTGCTTATAAATTATTTAAAAATTTGATTTTCTGGAATTTTTTTCTCATTTTGAGGTACACCTATGATGAAAATTACAGGCCTCTCTCATATTTTTAAGTGGGAGAACTTGCACAATTGGTGATTGACTAAATACATTTTTGCCCCACTGTATGTGCTTATGTTTGCTGAGGTTTTTTTCCAGTCCTAGTGGCTTTTTTTCTCTCTCTCTTCCCTAAAGCATCTTATGTCTTGTTTAATTGAATCTCTACAAAATAATTAAAATAATCTCTTCCTAAGCCCTGTTAAGGCAATTTCCACAGGAATACGGATATTTTAATAACCACACAGGGAAATATAGGATTATGTCCTTAAAAAAACTAAGCTTTTGGAAAACTCTGGCCAGGAAAGAGAATTAAAAAAATAAAAATAAAAAGCGTTTGCGTGTGGAAGGGGGAAACTTTTTGGTTTGTGTCAGAAGAAATGTGTGACATTATCTTATGTTTTTAAACCTTATTTAACAACAGAACATTAAATTGTTGACTCGTGTTGACAATTATTTTCTTGCACCTGTATTATTATAACAGTATAAAAAAAAAACATTCAGGCCTTCTGGTCTCTGTGTAACTGTGCGGTGGTCATCTCCCCAAGATGCAGATGGACGTCAGGAAACAGCGTGCAGGTAAGAAAGATTATTTATTCCAATAACCCGTTAAGAATACGAAAACAGAAAAACGCAAAGGCTTAGCAAAAGACTAGCCAATAAAAAGAGCAAGAAGCACGTACTACCAATTGGTGCTTGTTGCGAATAAGACTGCCGGGCAGAATATGGCACAAGGCAGGAATAAATAGCTCTCTGATTAGTGACCAGGAGCAGGTGAGCGTCCTAACCACTAATCAGAGGCAGGTGACAAAAATCAGCACCCATGGCAACAAAGACAACAAACAAGGGTGCTGAACCAGAATTAACCAACAACTAAGGAAATACTAAACTAAACAAAACATGACCCGGGCAACGGATCATGAAACTTCTGTGACAAAACACACAAGAAAATATTGCATTAATCATGTACTTTTGCAAATTAATCAGAATGCATTTTGTCCATGTATGCTCCTTTATCTTAATTGTGGATGGCTATCAAGGCGGTACTGGTTGTTATATTGTCAGTCATCAGGTCAATGCATAAGTCAGTGCAAAAATGAGTGAGAAGACTTTGACTGGTCTGCTCCCTGGCAAATTTCACTCCGAAATAAACACTGACAGGACTTTAGATACAACTGTTACCAAGTTTTAAGGAAAACATTTGGGTGCAATCAAGTATAACATTTAAAAAATGTTCTCGTATGACAGTCTGGTAAAATAATTGCATTTGTGATCAAATACCAGGGTCTTCTTTGGGGTAATTTAAATTATACAAGTGAGTAATAAACTGTGATTAATCATGATTAATATAAAATTAAGTGTGATTAATCTGCTTTAAAAAAAACAATCATTTGACAGCACTAGTTCTAATATATCACTTTCAGGCTTCTGATTAGCCAAAATGTGCAGGATAAAGTGAAGTGAAATATATTTATATAGTGCTTTTTTCTCAAAAAAACTCAAAGCGCTTTACATAGTGAAATCCACTATCTAAGTTACATTTAAACCAGTGTGGGTGGGACTGGGTGCAGGTGGGTAAAGTATTTTGTCCAAGGACAAAACAGCAGTGACTAGAATACCAGAGGCGGGGATCAAACCTGGAACCCTCAAATTGCTGGCACGACCGCTCTACCAACCGAGCAATGCTGCACATTCACAATCACTGGCTATTACATTCACTGATAGCCAGTGAGCGTGATTTTATGTGGACAGATAACTTTTTTTAACTCCACTCTTGTGAATGGAGATATTGTTTTACACCCGAATGACACACATGTTGTGGATGCATCTCAATTATGGTTCTTAACTGGCACACAAAAGTTAAAAGAGGTTAATCACTGTAAAGCGTAAGAATAAACACTCCCTTTGATAAGAAGTGCTGAAGTCTGAATGCTTTGAATGTGCAATTTAAAGGTAAATTGCATATTTTTGGGGAATTTTGCCTATTATTCACAATAACTTTTTGTTTTTCTTAAGATGTCTAACTAGTAAATAAATACAATCAAAAGTCCACTTACAAAGGAGCCTATGGGAGTCACTCTAGTCTGCCTATAAAGCACATAAAAAACATCCAAACACCTCCATTAAGGTTTTATATACATGCTGTAATTATATATGTGATGTAGTAACAGGCACATTCATAATATTTAATATTTACGTATTTTGATCATTTTAAGCATATGGCGACGCATTAATTTCAAAAACGCATTACGACGTTCGCTTTTTTTTTAAACTACAACGCTGATTATTACTCACTGCAGACTTCAAGAGAGTCAGAAAGATAATAAAACATCACTTACTGTGCAATGTCTGCTGTCACTGGAATGCCGACTGTTAGGATGTTGTTGTATTCCCCTTTAGATGAAGAATGACTCATAATCCTCGCAAAGAAAAAAGGCGGGTGGAACCAAGCGTCTTTTTGTGTCTTTCTCACCATTTCCGGTTCTAAACTGGATGCCAAAGTTGACCAACTTGTCGGATTAAGTCCTGATACTTCTACTATCAGGGTGAGAGACATTATGATCTAAAATAAACAAAAAAGCAGCTCACCAGCTCATAACGTCAATATAGCAGCAACAAGCTTGTTGATAATGTGATAATGCACCGCTAAAAAAAGTTTGTCTGCGTAGCGCTTATAAAAACAATATCACTAATACTTGGTTAAAATTCAGGTCACGAAATGTAAATGGGAGTATTGTTGGCACTTTCTGGATTATTTAGAGGGCTCTTTGGGCGTTACAGAGGACCCCCCCATTAACTCCACTTTAAGCGGACTTTTATTGACGTTTATTTACGAGTTAGAATATGTATTAAAACAATATATATGTCTTCTTGTCTCTCATAATAATTGTGAACAATAGGCAACATTCTAAAAAAAAGTGTAGTTCCCCTTTAAACTATATTAAACAGTTCACACATTTTCCAGAAAATTATGTTGAATTCCACATTAAGAGTTGTATGACTGTGTGTGTGTTATTTGTTGAAACATTTGTGAAGTTAGGTAAAGTCATGGTAAGGGTTCAATGTCTGATACATTGGCATCAGTGCTAATCTTGCTATTATGTTAAATAGCCCACATGCTACTCATTCTGTACATTAGAAAGCCTGCATAGGCCGAGTGATCAAAACCGCTCGTACTCCCCCAGTCCCAGTTGTCAGCTGCAAGAGACCCCCGTTCACCCACCCACTCAATCCCCATTCTTATTTATCTCCACTTCCCGGGGCCGTGTTACTTCATTCCCGTGTCTCTGTTCTCTCCTTCCTTTTCTCTCTCCCTCGCTTGTTTCACTCCTTGTTTCCGGGCAATTGGGTCTGGGTGCTGGTGGCGATGGGGTGGGGGGTAAGAGGTTGGGGTGGAACTGCTGGGAACTTGGTGTGTGTGTGCATGCACGTATACGTATGCGTGTGTGTGCTGGGAAGTGAGCTAATAAAGGACGGTGATCCATGAAAGGCCTTGAGCAAAGACACAGTCAATTACCTAATGCCTGGACCAGACCGCGGGGCCCACGCACACACACTCTCACACTCCAACATGCAGGCACACACACACGGCCGTGCATACACCTCATTTACGTATACATGGAAAAGGGGCAATGGAGGGCATAACTGGGAATTGTGTTCACGTGTGTGGGTGGGTGTACATATGCGTATGATGGAGAGCGGCGATTTATTAAATTGCTGTCACTTTTGACAAATTTGTGCAACTCAAATTGAAAGGGCTTGGCTGCACCAAGTCTCTGTTTTCCCTCCTTTATTCTCGAGTGAAATATTGTGATACACTTCTGGCAGAAACCCTGGCAACCCCAATCTATAGTCTATACTTACGTACTGTATGCGTTTGTATGGATGTTAACCCTAAAGCTAGCAGGCTCACGTAGTTTAGCATTTTAAAACACATTCTCCCGAAGATAACTCAGTCAATCATTTTGTACCACTTATACTGTTCAGAGTCATGGGTGAGCTGGGGTCAACAATCAATCACAGGTCATACAGTATACAGTAGACTAAGGGTGTCCAAACATTTTCCACTGAGGGCCATATTGAATAATTAAAGGATTTGGGGGTCATTTAGATATTTAAAATTTTTAAAACCAATACAATATAAGTTATAGATTTTTTTTTTTTAAAGTAAAAAAGTAGGCTGCAGATCAGATTTGTGGTCAACATTTTAACTTTATTTTCATTACATTGGACCGGTTTGCAGTTTTTTTCCACTTGTTTTAATGTTTTTTTTCAGCAATACTAATTTTCAAGAATGGGCCGCCGGCCATTCAATCAATCAATCAAAGTTTACTTATATAGCCCTTAATCACGAATGTCTCAAAGGGCTGCACAAGCCACAACGAGATCCTCGGCTCAGATACCCCCTCCGGTGCAATGGATACTGAGTGGATACGGTTAATAATGTGAGAGTCCAGTCCATGGTGGGGCCAGCAGGGGGAACAAAAAATCAAGAATTAAAAGTGGGGTATACTGCAAATTCGGGTATCGGCCGGGTAAATAACAAGACAATATTGCCGATATCAAAACTCTAATTTAAAATGTTTCAATTATGTTTGATTTTGTGGTTTTTAATTTGTTGATTGGGATTATCAAATGGGTGAAATATTTAAGGTTTGTGATTGGCAATAAGGATTTTAGGTAAACACTAACATTAAAGGCCTACTGAAACCCACTACTACCGACCACGCAGTCTGATAGTTTATATATCAATGATGAAATCTTAACATTGCAACACATGCCAATACGGCCGGGTTAGATTAGTAAAGTGCAATTTTAAATTTCCCGCAAAATATTCTGCTGAAAACGTCTCGGTATGATGATGTTTGCGTGTGACGTCACGGATTGTGCGGACATATTGGGACACCATTGTGGCCAGCTATTAAGTCGTCTGTTTTCATCACAAAATTCCACAGTATTCTGGACATATGTGTTGGTGAATCTTTTGCAATTTGTTTAATGAACAAGGAAGACAGCAAAGAAGAAAGCTGTAGGTGGGATCGGTGTATTAGCGGCTGGCTACAGCAACACAACCAGGAGGACTTTGAGTTGGATAGCAGACGCACTACTGTGAGTACAGCTTTGGCTTCCAAACATTTGATCGCTTGCCCGTACGTGCGTGCCGCTATGTGCATGTCACATACGTAACTTTGGGGAAATATATGTGCTCTATGAACTTTACGGAGGTGAACGGTTCTTTGGGCTGTGGGATTGAGTGTGTTGTGCGGGTGTTTGATTTGTATTGGTGGGTTATATGGACGGGAGGGGGGAGGTGTTTGTTATGCGGATTAATTTGTGGCATATTAAATATAAGCCTGGTTGTGTTGTGGCTAATAGAGTATATATGTGTCTTGTGTTTATTTACTGTTTTAGTCATTCCCAGCTGAATATCAGGTCCCACCCGCCTCTCACAGCATCTTCCCTATCTGAATCGCTTCCACTGCCCTCTAATCCTTCACTCTCACTTTCCTCATCCACAAATCTTTCATCCTTGCTCAAATTAATGGGGTAATTGTCACTTTCTCGGTCTGAATCGCTCTCGCTGCTGCTGGCCATGATTGTAAACAATGTGCAGATACAGGCAAGGCTTTTTTATCAGCGACCAAAAGTTGCGAACTTTATCGTCGATGTTCTCTACTTCCCTCCAATGGGCTCACCACTCATGGGAGGGGCCATAGGGGTCGGGTGCATTGTGAGCTGGGCGGCAGCCGAAGGCAGGGCACTTGGCGGTCCGATCCTCGGCTACATAAGCTAGCTCTTGGGACGTGGAACGTCACCTCGCTGGGGGGGAAGGAGCCTGAGCTTGTGCGCGAGGTATAGAAGTCCCGGCTGGATATAGTCCGACTCACCTCGACGCACAGCAAGGGCTCTGGAACCAGTTCTCTCGAGAGGGGCTGGACTCTCTTCCACTCTGGCGTTGCACGCAGTGAGAGGCGACGAGCTGGGGTAGCAATTCTTGTTGCCCCCCGACTCAAAGCCTGCACGTTGGAGTTCAACCCGGTGGACGAGAGGGTAGCCTCCCTCCGCCTTCGGGTGGGGGGACAGGTCCTGACTGTTGTTTGTGCTTACGCACCAAACAGCAGTTCAGAGTACCCACCCTTTTTGGATACACTCGAGGGAGTACTGGAAAGTGCTCCCCCGGGTGATTCCCTTGTCCTACTGGGTGACTTCAACGCTCATGTTGGCAACGACAGTGAAACCTGGAGAGGTGTGATTGGGAAGAATGGCCGCCCGGATCTGAACCCGAGTGGTGTTTTGTTATTGGACTTTTGTGCTCGTCACAGATTGTCCATAACGAACACCATGTTCAAGCATAAGGGTGTCCATATGTGCACTTGGCACCAGGACACCCTAGGCCGCAGTTCCATGATCGACTTTGTAGTTGTGTCATTGGATTTGCGGCCTCATGTTTTGGACACTCGGGTGAAGAGAGGGGCAGAGCTTTCTACCGATCACCACCTGGTGGTGAGTTGGCTGCGATGGTGGGGGAGGATGCCGGACAGACCTGGCAGGCCCAAACGCATTGTGAGGGTCTGCTGGGAACGTCTGGCAGAGTCTCCTGTCAGAGAGAGTTTCAATTCCCACCTCCGGAAGAACTTTGAACATGTCACGGGGGAGGTGCTGGACATTGAGTCCGAGTGGACCATGTTCCGCACCTCTATTGTCGAGGCGGCTGATTGGAGCTGTGGCCGCAAGGTAGTTGGTGCCTGTCGTGGCGGTAATTCTAGAACCCGTTGGTGGACACCGGCGGTAAGGGATGCCGTCAAGCTGAAGAAGGAGTCCTATCGGGTTCTTTTGGCTCATGGGACTCCGGAGGCAGCAGACAGGTACCGACAGGCCAAGCGGTGTGCGGCTTCAGCGGTCGCGGAGGCAAAAACTCGGACATGGGAGGAGTTCGGCGAAGCCATGGAAAACGACTTCCGGACGGCTTCGAAGCGATTCTGGACCACCATCCGCCGCCTCAGGAAGGGGAAGCAGTGCACTGTCAACACCGTGTATGGTGCGGATGGTGTTCTGCTGACCTCGACTGCGGATGTTGTGGATCGGTGGAGGGAATACTTCGAAGACCTCCTCAATCCCACCGACACGGCTTCTTATGAGGAAGCAGTGCCTGGGGAATCTGTGGTGGGCTCTCCTATTTCTGGGGCTGAGGTTGCTGAGGTAGTTAAAAAGCTCCTCGGTGGCAAGGCCCCGGGGATGGATGAGATCCGCCCGGAGTTCCTTAAGGCTCTGGATGCTGTGGGGCTGTCTTGGTTGACAAGACTCTGCAGCATCGCGTGGACATCGGGGGCGGTACCTCTGGATTGGCAGACCGGGGTGGTGGTTCCTCTCTTTAAGAAGGGGAACCGGAGGGTGTGTTCCAACTATCGTGGGATCACACTCCTCAGCCTTCCCGGTAAGGTCTATTCGGGTGTACTGGAGAGGAGGCTACGCCGGATAGTCGAACCTCGGATTCAGGAGGAACAGTGTGGTTTTCGTCCTGGTCGTGGAACTGTGGACCAGCTCTATACTCTCGGCAGGGTCCTTGAGGGTGCATGGGAGTTTGCCCAACCAGTCTACATGTGCTTTGTGGACTTGGAGAAGGCATTCGACCGTGTCCCTCGGGAGGTCCTGCGGGGAGTGCTCAGAGAGTATGGGGTATCGGACTGTCTGATTGTGGCTGTCCGCTCCCTGTACGATCAGTGTCAGAGCTTGGTCCGCATTGCCGGCAGTAAGTCGGACACGTTTCCAGTGAGGGTTGGACTCCGCCAAGGCTGCCCTTTGTCACCGATTCTGTTCATAACTTTTATGGACAGAATTTCTAGGCGCAGTCAAGGCGTTGAGGGGATCTGGTTTGGTGGCTGCAGGATTAGGTCTCTGCTTTTTGCAGATGATGTGGTCCTGATGGCTTCATCTGGCCAGGATCTTCAGCTCTCACTGGATCGGTTCGCAGCCGAGTGTGAAGCGACTGGGATGAGTATCAGCACCTCTAAGTCCGAGTCCATGGTTCTTGCCCGGAAAAGGGTGGAGTGCCATCTCCGGGTTGGGGAGGAGACCCTTCCCCAAGTGGAGGAGTTCAAGTACCTAGGAGTCTTGTTCACGAGTGAGGGAAAAGTGGATCGTGAGATCGACAGGCGGATCGGTGCGGCGTCTTCAGTAATGCGGACGCTGTATCGGTCCGTTGTGGTGAAGAAGGAGCTGAGCCGGAAGGCAAAGCTCTCAATTTACCGGTCGATCTACGTTCCCATCCTCACCTATGGTCATGAGCTTTGGGTCATGACCGAAAGGACAAGATCACGGGTACAGGCGGCCGAAATGAGTTTCCTCCGCCGGGTGGCGGGGCTCTCCCTTAGAGATAGGGTGAGAAGCTCTGCTATCAAAGTATCACAGGGAGCTCAAAGTAAACCACTGCTCCTCCACATCGAGAGGAGCCAGATGAGGTGGTTCGGGCATCTGGTCAGGATACCACCCGAACGCCTCCCTCGGGAGGTGTTTAGGGCACGTCCAACCGGTAGGAGGCCACGGGGAAGACCCAGGACACGTTGGGAAGACTATGTCTCCCGGCTGGCCTGGGAACGCCTCGGGATCCCCCGGGAGGAGCTGGACGAAGTGGCTGGGGAGAGGAAAGTCTGGGCTTCCCTGCTTAGGCTGCTGCCCCCGCGACCCGACCTCGGATAAGCGGAAGAAGATGGATGGATGGATGGATGGTTCTCTACTTAATCCTATCAGCAAAAATATGGCAATATCGCGAAATGATCAAGTATGACACTTAGAATGGACCTGCTATCCCCGTTTAAATAAGAACATTTCATTTCAGTAGGCCTTTAAACAAATTGTTGCTAATGGTCCCGAGATGCACTTTGGACACCCCTGCTGTAGCCACTCACATTTACACCAGTAGACAATTTAGGGTTTCGGATTAACCTAAAATGCATTATTTTAGACTGTGGGAGGAAACCTTAGTACCAAATGTAAACTTACACTAGGAGAACACACAAATTCAAAAACTTTCCTAATGTAAGGCAGATAAGCTACATGTAACCACATGCACCAACATGCTAATTACTACATCTCAAACTGAGTTACATTAATAAACACAACTATCTAATTATCAATGTACCTCAAGTGTGTGACAAATATGTGAAGCTCTTGACATTGTCTGGCTGAGAAAACAGGTTATTGCTGTGGTCCAACTGATGCTGCATACTTTCGGTTTGTCTGGTCAGTCAATGGAAACATGGAACAAACAAACAAAACAGGCAAAAGATTAATATTTGGAGAATTCAGTCAATGATGGTTGTGGTAAGTTAGTTTTTTAGTATAATAAAGCTATGTTTTCCACAAAGCAACTGTGAAGGTCATAGCTATGAAATTTGGTTTCATCACAACAAATCTCTGGTTTAAAAGATATTCAATATATATTCCATAATAGTCTCTCTGTTTGTGTGTGCAGCTTCTTGTTTGATTGAAACTGTACTAAATACAAAAGAACAGTACAGAGGCGAGAAAAGTGGCTGGCGTTTTGCTCCGTTGCCAGAGAAATTACAGCGTGAGGAAGATCAAACTGAGGGTTAATACGAGCGCTTCACACACAACTGAGTAGATTAGCCCGTGAGCAGTAATGAGGTTATAATCAAGTGTTTAACAAAGTCACAAATACACTGCAGCTACACTTGTTACATACACAAAAGCACGCCATTTCTAATTTCGTGGAAAAGCCTCTGAAATAAGAAATGTGTGCTAAAGCAGTATCAAAATCACCAGGCCTTTACCCTTTAGGTTTATAATAATTATGTGTTCATTTGTTACTTAAAGGGGCAGGTTGCAACCTTTACGCAGATGCATGGAGTGCGCTACCTTTCAATCCGGATTTTAGCACAAGGCAACAAACTTTGCTCATATGTAACACACACATTAGCTTTATATGTGGTCAGCTAATGATAGAATTTTAGCAAAGTTTACCTATTAACATTATCCATCATTAAATGTACATCCCGAGTACAGTAACAACATGACTGCAAATGGTTAGTTGCTTCTCTTGGACTGCTTTTTTCTGAGTGTACTTGCTCCCTGTGTGTACGTGAGAGAGACACACGCCGGATTGACAGACAAATTCCTTGGACCGACAAGCCATTTTTATTCAATACAATCAGTAATTATGAAAAATATAGAGAGCGAAAAAATAGTATCTTCAGTTAAACCACAAATAGTCGCATAAGCTAGCCAGCGGTGTTCTCATTATATTTTCGGGTTTAAAAAATTGGTTTAAAAAACAGAGAGTTCATGTGTTAACTAACTGATCTGCACATGGCCACACAATTGATCATACCAGCACAATCCAATCAGATAGAATACGAAAACATGATCACAAATGTATAAAAATGAAAAATATGTTTGTGGTTGTGTTTTGCATTGAGGAACTGACATTTGTAGCACTCCTTATAGCTGGGTTGCACATGACGACACATCCGTTTTTCTTCTTCGCGGATTAATTGACATGATGATCAAACAACTTGAGCGTAGCATTAAAATAAGTGAGAGTGAGTGTAGAGTTTGAGCAGAAAATGCTATATTTCTGTTCTGCTCTTGGGTGTTCGAGTCATTCGAACAGAGAGTTAAAAAATATGGGGGTTAATTTGTATCTTCATGACAAAAGTTGCTTTTTTGACACTGAATTTATGTAACTTAATTTTTTGTGTTTGATTTTTGTGCACTGAATTTTTTTTACATCAAATTAGGTTGACAATTTCATTGAAAAAACAGTGTTTTAAAATTCAGTGTATAAAAATTCAGAGTAAAAAGAAAATCAGTGTATGAAAAAAAATTCAGTGCTGAAAAATTCAGTGTCTAAAAATTTGTTGCTTCAAAAAGCAAGACTCCTTTCCGGTAAAATAAGAATAAAGCAATCGATCCTGTCTTAGAACCAGCCAATGAGGTGTCAAGTTTACGTCACGTGATACGGGTCTTGCAAAACAGCATAAAAAAGCAGTTAACTGTGCTGCCTGGGCATAATACAACATTATAAACACTTCAAGGCGGCCCGCTGGATATTTTCAAACTATAGAAATTATTCCAATAGTTAAAATGTGCGCTTATGAGTGACATACGAGTTACTATGTGTCATGATACGCAGTTAAACTGACTGTGATACACAATGTGACCAGCAGATGGTACTGGATAATGATGTTCAGGTAAACGTAACGAAGAAGACAGACATGCATTCACGGAGGGAAGAATACACTTTTGAGCATTAATAGATCAACCAAACACTACAGTAACCATAGGAAACTCTGCTTCATGCAGACGAGGGATGGGGCAGAGTCTGAGACCAATGAGGTGGTCTGGGAAGTAGAGGAGCAACGTTAATATATTCTCAATATTCAGTGTTTTATTGTTGGTATATTGTAAATCCCACTTTCTATATTTTATGTACATTCTGACCGTCATATAATTCAGTAAAAAAACTATAGTTCATTCCGTTTTTGAGATGGTCTTTTTAGTTTTTTTTACTGAATTATTTGACAGTCAGAATGTACATACAAATATAGAATGTGGGATTTACAATATTAAGTATGAACTAGGGCTGGGCGATATATCGAATATACTCGATATATCCCGGGTTTGTCTCTGTGCGATATAGAAAATGACTATATCGTGATATTCGAGTATACGTTCTCACGCAGTTGCTTTTAGCTGCGGGCATTACACTACAGGCGGTTCTCACTCTTTCTTGTCTCTGCTTCTCACAGTGACATAAAATAAGCGCACCTTGTTACATACGTCACATACTGTCGCGCGTGCAACGTCATACGCTCTCGCGGAGCAGAGAGGTAGAGACATGGCTAACGTTAGCTGTGGTGCTAGCGGAGCGGTGCGAGTGGTAATACGAGAGAAAGAAGGTGCAAATCTGGTAACAAATGGAGGAAGAATTAATTCCCAAGAAAAACAGCACGGGGTCCATCGTCTTGCGGTGGTTTGGCTTCAAGCGGGAAGATGTCGAACAGACTACCGTAATATGTCAAGTATGCGGCAAAAGTGTTGCTACAAAAAGTAGCACCACTGCTAATTTGTAGCATCAGTTGAAAAGTCACCCGCTAGAGACTGAGGAGTGCTTGAAACTCTGCATGTCAACATCTCCGTTCGGTGCCACACCCACAAAATGCAGAAGCAACCATTTCCAGATCAACACCGTATGAAAAAAATAGTCAACAACAGAAGGAGATAACGTCCGCAGTAACCTACCACATAGCGAAGGACATACACTATTTGATTTCCTATTATGCAGCTAATTTTTATTTGAAATATCTTGTGTGACATCATGCACAAAAGTGTACTTTATTTGTTTTAAACTATTGTAGTGGCGTTCTGTACAAAAAGTGCACTTTTTTAAAGTGTTGTTTTGATATGTCATCTTAGTGACATCATGCACAAAAGTGCACTAATAGCTTGTTTTAAAATGTCTCTGACAATCTTGCATTTTCTGTTTTGGAAATTACATGAATGTTTGTGCCACTGCTTAATAACTGTTTAATAAATACACTTTTGGTAAATTGACTTAGTTGTGATTTCCCTCTCTCCATGAAAGTTTAAAATGAGCATATATTAATGCAGTATGAACAAGAATATTTTAATGTAGACACAGAATCATCATACTGCTGTGATTATATGCATCAAGTGTTAATTCAAGGCTAAGACAAAATATCGAGATATATATCGTGTATCGTGACATGGCCTAAAAATATCGAGATATTAATAAAAGGCCATATCGCCCAGCCCTACTATTAACAATAAAACACTGAATATTGAGAATATATTAACGTTGCTCTTCAACTGCAGACCACTTCCTTGATCGACGATGCAACAAACATGGCAAAACATAAATGCAAAGAGTAAAAAACAGCCACTTATCCGATAAAGTTCTGCAGAACTTTGCTGTAGAACTCTGCCTCCCTCTGACACTCGCCGCTCCGTAAACAAGCCCCGCCCACTCTGTTTGTGCCTCGTCTGCATAAGGCTGAGCTTAATATGTCACTCAAAAGTGATGATTCTAACCATTGGAATCATTTCTGTAGTCTGAAAATATCCAGCGGGCCGCATTGTATTGTTAATTATGTTGTATTATGCCAAGGAAGCCCAGTCAACTGCTTTTTTATGTTGTTTTGCAAGACCCGTGTTTAGAGATGTCCGATATTATTGGCCGACAAATGCTTTAAAATGTAATATCGGAAATTATCGGCATCGTTTTTTTTTATTATCAGTATCGTTTTTTTTGTTGTCTTTTTTTTGTTTTTTTTTATTAAATCAACATAAAAAACACAAGATACACTTACAATTAGTGCACCAACCCAAAAAACCTCCCTCCCCCATTTACACTCATTCACACAAAAGGGTTGTTTCTTTCTGTTATTAATATTCTGGTTCCTACATTATATCTCAATATATATCAATACAGTCTGCAAGGGATACAGTCCGTAAGCACACATGATTGTGCGTGCGGCTGGTTCACTAATAGTACTAACCTTTAACAGTTAATTTTACTAATTTTCATTAATAACTAGTTTTTATGTAACTGTTTTTATATTGTTTTACTTTCTTTTTTATTCAAAAAAATGTTTTTAATTTATTTATCTTATTGTATTAATTTTTAAAAAAAGAACCTTATCTTCCCCATACCTGGTTGTCCAAATTAGGCATAATAATGTGTTAATTCCACGACTGTATTTATCGGTATCGGTTGATATCGGTATCGGTAATTAAGAGTTGGACAATATCGGAATATCGGATATCGGCAAAAAGCCATTATCGGACATCCTTACCCGTGTTACATGACTTCAAACTTGACACCTCATTGGCTGGTTCTGAGACAGGATCCATTGCTTCAGTCTTGAATTACTGGAAGTGAGTCTTGCAATTTGAAGAAGCAAATTTTTCAGCACTGAATTGTTTTACACTAAATTTTTGTAATTGCATTTTTCAGCACTGAATTTTTTCACACTGAATTTTGAAACATAAAATTGTTTTAAATTAAATTGTCAGCATAATGTGATGTAAAAAAAAATGTAGTTCACAAAATTCAAATGCAAAACATTAAGTTACATAAATTCAGTGTAAAAAAAAAAAGCTTTTGTAATAAAGACACAAATTAACCTCCACAGGAGAGAGCTTTCATAGAGTCCTGAAAGAAGTGGCTCAAAAAAGGTAATAAAGTCAGGGAAAAAACAAAAGCGCATCGAAGGAAATGGCTTTTAAAAATATCACTTTTATCATCTTGTGGAATACAATCGGACCATGCTGGTGGCTGCAGCGATCACTTTGTAAAATGTTTGTTTGAACATTTGATTTCTGTGATGCAATCAAATTAATTCTCTACCATATTAGTGGTGTTTGATATTAGAATTAAACATAAGAAAAGGACAAGAGATGCATTAGTTTGTGTTCTTTAGTGGTTTCTGTGCCTGAATATAACTACGAAAGCCTGGTTGTGCAAGTAAACTAACGTCATGTTAAGTCTGAGTAACAAATATTGTGATTGTTGGTCCAATTGTTGGTCCAGTATTTCCTTTGTCGATTTTCATAACAGAAACTAAAAGCTGTTGATGTGCAAGAAAGCCAAGTGCTTTATTTGACACAGATGACCACATTATAGCGTCTTTGGTGCTATTTGTTAGCATCAAGAAAATATCCTTAATAATATTATTAAACAA
Source organism: Entelurus aequoreus (assembly GCF_033978785.1). Classification (NCBI taxonomy): domain Eukaryota; kingdom Metazoa; phylum Chordata; class Actinopteri; order Syngnathiformes; family Syngnathidae; genus Entelurus; species Entelurus aequoreus. The sequence goes on along the minus strand of NC_084732.1, from coordinate 34,625,641 downwards.
AATATCTCGTAGGCTCAACAACATATACTGAATCTTGATATCGCTCGCAAACATTGCTGAACAACAGGGACATCAATAGCTAAATATTGAGACAAAATATGAACTTGACACCATAAAAACAACTATAGACATGAAGTGTAGATGAGACTAATATTTGTAGCAAGAAATCAACTTCAAACAATCTTAACCTTTTTTTCATTAGCGTCACGATCACAGCAGCACGGCACTCGTTATGTCAATCAAATACGTTACTTAGCGATGCACGAATAAGTCCAACTTTGTCTTTCACGTATTAATGCTTAATTTATTGACCCCTCAGATGTAAAGACATTATGTGCCTCTAATCTTTTTTTTTTCTAAATACCATGAGTGTCAAACGAAGTGAGGTCGTAGCAAGCGGTAACTTCTTGGTCATGATAAGTTGTTTAAATCTTTTTTTTTTAATATATATTAATTAAGAGTGTAAAAATCCACTTAAATCATATTTTAATACATTTTTCATGATTGCGTATATATTTGTCTCTTCACCATTTAAAATATGACCAAATCTGCACTAGTTCAGATAAATAAACAGTAGCCTAATGGGACTCTAGACCAGGGGTGGGCAATTAATTTTTACCGGGGGCCGCATGAGCAACCCGAGCACTGCTGGAGAGCCACATCGACAATATTTCAATTAAATTTTGCTCAATATTATTTTTTAATATATACCGTAAGATTAATAATAATAATAATAATAATAATAATAATAATAATAATACTTTCATTTAACCTAACATAACTTTATACCAAAAGCACTGCTTTGGAAATCATTTGTACCCCTTTCAGAGATCACATTTAGTTTCCCTTAAACATCCTCATGTTGCACAATGAAATGTAAGCATAGGATGAAGTGTGCATTCCTGTAACTTTCTCTAGTAACAGCACTCCATGATTAATATAAATAAATTAACATTATTAATAAATTACAGTAACATAAGCACACGTATGACTGAGGAGTCATACTGTAACTTTGTGTGGTGTTTGAGTTGTGCGACTTTTTGTGTGGCCATAAACGCACCAGTGGTTTAGTGGTATGCGTGTTGGTGACAGATGACAAGTTGGTTTTGGCCTGGTTTGTACGGCAGAAAATGACTAGTTCTTCGAGATAGGAGTGTTTTACTCATGTTTTTGGTGTGGTTATGGTCCAATATAAACAGTTTTGCTCAATAAAGTGATCGATATAATTCCTGGCCTCGAAGCATCTTGATAGACGTTACAATAATTGAACGGTGTTCAATTGAACAGTGTTGACGAACACCATTAGGGCCGCTTGTTGTCACTGTCACTCAAAGTTGCATTGCAAAATTACACAGAATACATGTGTTTATTTTGTTTAAAATTCAGATGGGATTTGATTTGGTGCGCGGCATATATTTGCTGTGCGCAGAGGACGCTTGAGCAGTGCGCAATTGCGCAGGTGCGCACCTTAGAGGGAACGTTGCTTGGCAGTCCATGTCTTGTTGGAAACACACCACCATTCGTCATCAACTTTTCAGCATCTCGGGTGTAAACCATGCATCACTTGTCGCTGTGCACCTTCACTCACAGGTTACACACGGACATACGCCCATAAATAACACTTTTCAAAATAAAAGCAGCACAGTTGTATTTCGCGCACGACAGATGTTTTTTCAACTTTATTTTGTAATTTGTGATTGCAGCTGTTCACATTCACTCACAATCACGCACACGCATACGTCCACACAATAATACAAATAACGCTTTTCAAAACAAAAGCAGCACCGTTGTATTGCACACTCGACATAGATACTTTTTAAAATTTATTTTGTAATTTATGATTGGCCTCACGCAGGCTGGACAGGGACGCACAAAGGGCCGGATGTGGCCCGCGGGCCGCAGAATGCCCAGGTCTGCTCTAGACCATCTCCTGAAATCCGGAATTGCCCGGAAGTGGCTCTAGGTCACGTGATTGCAACCCAACAATACTTTGGAAGACAAGCTAGGATGCACATAATTCAGATATTCTCAAAGGTTTATAATCATTAGACAAATGATGAATGACTAATGGCCAATTAGTACCCTAAATTTCCTGGGGAATTGAACACACTAAAGTAGAGCACATTGAGCTGTGTGAGAAATTTCAAGCCAGTCTAACCTAAGGGGTCCAACTTTGGAATTTTAGGATGCTCAAGCAGCACAGTTGGTTTGCATGTTGTGATAAACGTGTTTGTTTGCAGGGGTTTAGTTGCAAAAAGATTAGCTTTTATTAACAAATACATATGTGCAGAATTCCGTTTCAATCGGTTATGCAAATTTTTCACGCAACTCAAAATACCTAAAACCTCATATTACAAGTATTATTTGCAATACATATAGACAAATTAACTTGTGTGACTCACAGTGTGCCACTGTGAAGTCGTATCTCATTCTGTGGATCCTCCAGGTACCCGTATGAGGTCTGCAGATGCGAAGACAACTCAGGAAAACACACGCCTTGCTCCCACATATCCCCAGGGTCTCTGATCTGGACCTGAAATAACCACAGAGACGCACACGTATCAGATAATGATCACTGTTTCTTTCTGCTTCAGCCTCACTCCCGCCCCTGTCTTTGTCTGATCCCTCTCCCACAAGTGGTGATGGTTTACAGCTAAAAGCAGAGGCCAATCCTTTTCAGCTCTCCTCCTGTGACACTGAGACCGTGAGAGAAGCTAGGAGGGAAAGAGTGAAGAGGGAAAAAGAAAAAGCCGGACAGAGTAAATCCGAGCAAGTCTGATGAAAATAAGCGATATAAAAAGAGTGGTGACAATGTATAATAAAGACAAATATTGTATGTACAGTTTAAAGGTCAGGACATGTTAAGGAGACAATGTCTCCCGGCTGGGCTGGGAACACCTCTAGATCTACCGGGAGTGGCTGGACGAAGTGGCTGGGGAGAGGGAAGTCTGGGCTTCTCTGCTTAGGCTGCTGCCTCTGCGACCCAACCTCAGATGAGTGGAAGAAGATGGATGGATGGATAGACAGTTTGAATGAATAATTTCATCAAGACTGATTTCACACAACTAGTTACAGCCAAATAAATGCATAAAACATCATATTAAAAAAAAAATAAAAAAAAAATAAATATTAAAGTCAACATAATGTAAATATACAGGGGTACCGGGTGTGAGTGGTTATGTATCTACAGTAAACTGCCTAAAGAGGACAGGATTGATTGGAGGGAGATGATAATTGTAGAAAGGCTTTTATTTCTGCTATTTGAAAACTCAATATAGACAGCTATTTAATTATTGCACTTGAAAAATTATTTGGAGTGCTCGAATAGTGGAAAGGAATATGTAGATAGGTAGGTTCTAGGCGTGTAGCGATTGATCAATGCATCGATAGATCGATTTGCATTCCTAAATTTCAAGTATATCAATCTGTGCTCGGCAAGTTTGCCTTCCGGAATATAGGTATCTATCCAAGATTTTGTTAAAAGAGAATCCATCGATTTTATCTATGCAAGAAAAAAGAAAACATTGGATTTAAGAACGGCAGCCTTTATATGAACATAAACAGTTTTAATAATGACGTTAAACGTTAAGTCTATTTCCCCTGTCTTTGATGTCATCACAACAAAATTGGCGAAAAACTACAGTGGCTGAGAAAGGTCCAACAACAGCAAATGCCACAAGACAATATCATTAAATACAACACAACAACTTTCAGCTACAGCACAATTGTAAAAGCCACAAAAAAAACAAACAACAACACAATAATTTCAACATAAGGTGTGACACACAACACGCAACTGGCAGCCAAGGAAAAGTTATTTAATGAGAAATAAATACAAGAGATGGATCAAGGATGTTATCGAAATTAGGAAACGAGGAGTCAACAGCATCAACAGGGATGAGGAGACATACATGCTTCCACACACCTTGGACACTGTCTGTCATCGGCGACGCCGGGTCGAAGAACAGAAACTGTATGGCCGGATCGGGAAACTTGATTTAACAGATAAATCTACTGTTAAAATTTTGGTTAATGTACTTTTAGTAAAAATAGCTTGAATGTTGAAAATGACAACAGCAAAGGTTTTCTGTGTTGGTTGCACTTCTTTATTCAAATAAGATTTGAATGCATTTGGCGATTAATTGTTGTTTACTTGGTTGTATGTATCCATAGTCCAACATAATTAATTTAAAAGAAATAACAAGAATATAGGAAACTTCACCTTTAATGTCCAGTATCCAGTATTTGTTTCACAGTCACACTGGTTGATTTGTCTTTTTTTTTGCTAGAAGGTTACTTAATCGATTTCAACTCACTGAATTGTTTCGGATCAAATCATTCTAAAAAATAAAGAGAGATCATTTAAATTGTATCGGCATCCAGAAATGTCAAATCAAATTGTTGTTAAAACGAATTGTTACACCCCAAATAGCTTCCTTTAAAGCCCAAGGTTATTCATTAACAAGCATATTACACAACAAAGCAGCAACTAGGGATGCAACGATTATACATTGTGAATGTACTGTTACCGGATTCACGATTATTATGCATTGGTTAATTTTACAACCAAAAATGTGATAAAATTACATATACATTCCTTAGATATTTGGATGTGTTATTTATTACTGTTGAAAATAACAGTAATCAAATAATAACATAATAACAGAAAAAAATGATAAATATAAACAATAAATATTATTAATGATACATACATAAAATAATGTATTACTAATATAAGAATACATTTCACTTCATTGATCCCGGGGAAAATCTTACTCATATAAGTAATAAACTCAAGTGATATTGTCATCAACTGTCATCCATGTCCATTTAATAATTTGTAATAATGTATTTTATGTGCCAATAATAACTGGAATGCACATAATTAGATCCCATGGTATAGTGCTGCTATTTTTCAAACTCCTAATGTTATGTTGGGGTTTTACACATACTATATTAACTTACAATGCCTGTGTTTTATTCAACATAGACAGGAAGAAAAAATCTCTAATGATTAATGGTCCCTAAAAGAAGCCCTTGACAGGAGTACCTGTTGCTGTTTGTTTACAATGAACTGACTCAATGCTATGCTATTGGATGTAAGTGACATGTTTATATTCAACTTCCCCTATCAACTCTATTTATTCAAGTACCTTGCCACTAACATAATTTACCTTGGTTAAGATGTTTTACCTTTACTTTGGCATGCAAATATAGGCGGATGTAATAGACTTTTTAGCTGCAACCCTATTTTGGCAGGTTTTGCAAATGGGTGACCCATTGTCTTCAGTGACTCCCTGGTCATTTTTTAAAGTATCTGAAATGTTACCACACTGCTGACTTTAGCTTTTTTAGGGTGGGAAAAGTGTGCTGCTTTGTCCTGCTGCCATTTTTAAGCTAATGTAGCATACTAGCGTAGGCTGACCATACGTCCTCTTTTCCCCGGACATGTCCTCTTTTGCGGGTGTGTCCGGGGCGTCCGGGCGGGGTTTCTAAAATGCCTCAAATGTCCGGCATTTTGAGTTAGGGTAGCGTGTATTTTCAATGTACGTCTTGGGCAGAGATAGGCAACCCCTAACAACTAAATTAAGGGCGTGTCGTGATGGCACTGCATATGTTATCCTCTATTACTTGCACAAACAGCATGCCAGCCCGGTCTCATGTTGCATGAAGCTTTAACTTGCACACGTGGGAGACAGCAAGGCATACTTGTTCCACAGCCACACAGCTTACACTGACGGTGCCCGTATAAAACAACTTTAACACTGTTACGTTAAATGATAAATAAATAAATGATAAATGGGTTATACTTGTATAGCGCTTTTCTACCTTCAAGGTACTCAAAGCGCTTTGACAGTATTTCCACATTTACCCATTCACACACACATTCACACACTGATGGCGGGAGCTGCCATGCAAGGCGCTAACCAACAGCCATCAGAGGCAAAGGGTGAAGTGTCTTGCCCAAGGACACAACGGACGTGACTAGGATGGTAGAAGGTGGGGATTGAACCCCAGTAACCGGCCACTCTACCAACTTCGCCACGCCGTCCCTACAAATATGCGCCACACTGTGAACCCACACCAAAAAAGAATGACAAATACATTTCTGGAGAACCTCCGCACCGTAACACAACATAAACACAACACAACAAATACCCAGAATCCCATGCAGCCCTAACTCTCTAACCTCAACCGACGCACGGAGGGAGGGGCAGGGGGTGATGTGTGGGGGGGTTTGGTGCTAGCGGGGCGTGTAGACTGGGAGAGTTAGGGCTGCATGGGATTCTGGGTATTTGTTGTGTTGTGTTTATGTTGTGTTACGGTGCGGAAGTTCTCCAGAAATGTATTTGTCATTCTTTTTTGGTGTGGGTTCACAGTGTGGCGCATATTTGTAACGTAACAGTGTTAAAGTTGTTTTATACGGGCACCGTCAGTGTAAGCTGTGTGGCTGCTGAGCAAGTAAGCTTTGCTGTCATTTTCGTGTGAAAGCAGAAGATGCATTCACCGTGTGGCCAAGCAGGTACGCTGTCTAAGCAGGCTGTAGAGGTCGCTAAAGGCAGTGCCATCACGCCCAAATTTCGGGTGTCTACCGGGAAAAGTGGGAGGATTGGCAACTATGACATTGTTGAACGTCATTCATGTAAATCTCGCGGGCCGCACTGTAAAATGTCATATTAAAGTGCGGGCCGGGGCGCGTGTCTGAGACCCCTGGTTTAAACATAGCACAAAGCAAAAAAAAGCTTTGTATACAGTGTTTTATTTTATTTTAAATTTCAAAAGAGTTTTGAGGCTCCCATTGTTTTTTCATTTGTGAAACTCGTCAAAATGGCTCTTTGAGTGATAAAGGTTGCCGACCCTAGACTCTAGGGTTAAGTTAAGAAGGGGTTAAACAAAACAAGCTGTGAAGGTGCGCACGCAGAAACATTCGTGAGGGAGGGGCAGAGACACAGAGCGAGAGAGCTAGTGAGTAGAGACAGACATGAAAACAAGAAATGCCGAAAAGTAAATGCAACTTCACGGATGATTTGCGGAAAAAGTATTTGTGTTTTGGTCCTGGCCGTGACACATGGGAAGCAGAATGCACTGTGTGCAAAGCAGGAACGTGTATATCTGTGGCAAATAAAGATCTACAAGCCCATATCGACACTACAAAGCACAAAACAGCTGTGCAGGGCGAGAGCTCGTTTATGACAACCTTTTTCCAAAACACAACATAGAATGTGAGATATAACAGGATAATGCATACATTCGTCATTTGTTTTCAAAACGCTTACAAAAAAGTGGTATCCCAAAAATTTACTGTGGGACCCCATTTGTATGATTTGATGGGGTCCCTGGGACCCCATTTTGAAAATTCCTAGCGCCAACACTACTGTCAACATAGGAGAAAAAATGCTTTATTTAAATAAATATATTACTTATAAAGCAAGTTCGATTATCATTGGCAAATTTTCACCTAGTCCCGGCCTTGGCGTGCTGCCCGCCTTGGCACGCATATATGTGTCCTCTTTTTGGGATTTCCGAATATGGTCAGCCTATGCTAGCGTTTCTCTTGATAGGTGCGTACATGCAAGTGCACTGCCGGTGTAACTTAGTAATGCATAATGTCTGTTTATGGTGAGTGAGGATGATTGAAACACAGTGCAGTCTTTGCGACGAAGCAAATGTGTTTTTTGTATAGCGGTTAATAGTAAAACCAGTTAATAATTTTATTCACACATTAGTTTCACACCAAAAGCTGAGTTACGCAACCAACAATTTAGAGTTTATACAGAGGTAGCTAAATCTTCTGGATGCCGTCTTCTCATGATAATTCACATTCAGCTACTGTCATATTGTGAAGTTGATTAAAATATGATATCAGGAGGTTGCCTACAGCCACGGTTCTTAATGGCAGTATTTTTGCTGCCGCGGTTGTTTAATTTTGTAACCTGCCCAATTGCTCAGTTAGACGGCATAGATCACCAAGCTGTTACATGTTCTTGACCTTGTTTGCTAAAAATCAATGTTGGGGGAAAGACAGAGGAAGCGGTGGGTGTGGGGGATCCTGTCCTTGCTCCTATCACTATGGAATCAGTGGCCTGGCCTGACCACTTCCCACCCTTATCCATCACCACCAGATAGTTTTTACACTGGGTTTGGAGTCATAAAGGGGATAGAGAAAAGAAAGAAAGACACAGGGACTACTACTCATCCATAGTTTTCATTTGCATTCTGTTCACCACTTCTGTTGTGATTATCAAACCTGTTTGGTAATTTGTCAATCACCAACGATTGGGTATATAACAACTACAAAACCCAAAACCAGTGAAGTTGGCACATTGCATGAATGGTAAATAAAAACAGAATACATCCATCCATCCATCCATTTTCTACCGCTTATTCCCTTCGGGGTCGCGGGGGGCGCTGGAGCCTATCTCAGCTACAACCGGGCGGAAAGCGGGGTACACCCTGGACAAGTCGCCACCTCATCGCAGGGCCAACACAGATAGACAGACAACATTCACACTCACATTCACACACTAGGGCCAATTTAGTGTTGCCAATCAGCCTATCCCCAGGTGCATGTTTTTGGAGGTGGGAGGAAGCCGGAGTACCCGGAGGGAACCCACGCAATGATTTGCAAATCTTTTTCAACTTATATTCAACTGAATAGACTGCATAGACAAGATATTTAAAGTTCCAACTGAGAAACGTCATTGTTTTTTGCAAATAATCATTAACTTAGAATTTAATGGCAGCAACACATTGCAAAACAGTTAGCACAGGGGCATTTTTTACAACTGTGTTACATAGTCTATCCTTTTAACAACACTCAGTAAATGTTTGGTAACTAAAGAGACCAATTTTTTAAGCTTTTCAAGTGGAATTATTTCCCATTCTTGCTTGATGTACAGCTTAAGTTGTTCAACAGTCCAGTGTCTGTGTTGTTGTATTTTACGCTTCATAATGTGCCACACATTTTCAATGGGAGACAGGTCTGGACTACAGGCAGGCCAGTCTAGTACCCGCACTCTTTTACTACGAAGCCACGCTGTTGTAACACATGCAGAATGTGGCTTGGCAATGTCTTACTGAAATAAGCAGGGGCGTCCATGAAAAAGACGTTGTTTCTTTTGTTCTTTGGTCCGGAGGACACAACGTCCACAGTTTCCAAAAATAATTTGAAATGTGGACTGGTTAGACCACAGAACACTTTTCCACTTTGCATCAGTTCATCTTAGATGAGCTCAGGCCCAGCGAAGCTGGCGGCGTTTCTGGGTGTTGTTGATAAATGGCTTTGGCTTTGCATAGTACAGTTTTAACTTGCACTTACAGATGTTGTGACCAACTGTAGTTACTGACAGTGGTTTTCTGAAGTGTTCCTGAGCCCATGTGGTGATATCCTTTACACAGTGATGTTGGTTTTTGATGCAGTACCGCCTGAGGGATTGAAGGTCACTGGCATTCAATGTTACATGCAGTGATTTCTTCAGATTTTCTGAACCTTTTGATAATATTACGGACCGTAAATGGTGAAGTCCCTAAATTCCTTGCAATAGCTGGTTGAGAAATGTTGTTCTTAAACTGTTAGACAATTTGCTCACACATTTGTTCACAAAGTGGTGACCCTCGCCCCATCCTTGTTTGTGAATGACTGAGCATTTCATGGAAGCTGCTTTTATACCCGATCATGGCACCCACCTGTTCCCAATTAGCCTGTTCACCCGTGGGATGTTCCAAGTAAGTGTTTGATGAGCATTCCTCAACTTTCTCAGTCTTTTTTGCCACTTGTGCCAGCTTTTTTTAAACATGTTGCAGGCATCAAATTCCAAATGAGCTAATATTTGCTAAAAAAACACATTAAATATCTTGTCTTTGCAGTGTTTTCTATTGAATATAAGTTGACAAGGATTTGCAAATCATTGTATTCTGTTTTTATTTACGATTTACACAACGTGCCAACTTCACTGGTTTTGGGTTTTGTAATATAAGCTAAATTCAGAATTAAAGTCACACAAAACCTTAGGATTGTGGAACTGTACCAGACATCTTTATATAGGAGCTTGTGGTTGGGTTTACAGCGCACTACATGGGTATTCATAATTTGAAGTGTTTTATGATTTCTGTTTGTGGGAATTTAACACATGTGACAAAATTAAGAATCTTACAAATGGAATGAAGGAGAAAAAAGGTATGTGCCCCACATTTACATAACATCTTTGTTTTTTAAATTAAGGCAGCATGTTTTTAAAATTAATAGTATTTTTACACTTGTATGCCAGTTAAAATGCTAATTATATAGTGCAAACTACATTATTTATATCATAAGTATTTCCTATTGGAAATATTTTAGAAAACCAAACAAATCTAAGTTTGACCAAAATGACGTTGAATAATGTAATACTGGAAACATGAAATTCCTTTTCAAAGTCCTTTTTTAATATACACGTCTGTATGTGCAAACGTTTGAGAGTAACACAACTTCACACTCACATTCAATGTTCAGTCAAATGCAGACACTAAATGTCTCTTTACAGTAACCCCTGAGAGTGCTGTGTGCTATGCTTTAATGCTGCAATTCTTCTTTAAAAGGAGTTTTAAAGGAGCTCTACCTTCAATAAGAACAATTCCCCATCGGACAAAGGGAAGAAATTGAATGGCTCATATGACTAAAATGACACTTAATAAAACTATTACTCGCTCATCTGTTCAGCATTCGCTATCAGTTTTCTCAGTTTCAAACTACGTACCTAATCTATACATTTATTTTATTGCACCCCCCTACAGGACTGCAGAGGAAAATCAACCTCTCTTACATTGTTTATCACTAGCTGCTAAATTCGGCAATAGATGTACTTTTCTCAACTGCTTCTGGTGTCCGTAAATTTATATTTTCCTGCTGAAATATAGTTTTTTTACTATGTTACCTGCTGTTTGGTGTTCGTGATAGGAGGAAGTACGGGGTCGGGGGAGCAACAGGCTCGACTTTTTCTCCTCGGGGATCCAGGAGTCATGGCGAAAGTGGGGGGCGTCAGGCTTGCAGGTGTGAGATGAGTGCTTTCCCTGGGGACTAGCCTGGTGGGGGCCTGGTACTTGACCTGCCTCAGTAGTGACTCCATCTCATGGGGGGCCAGTCTGAATGGAGAGTTGAAGACCCCTGGGCACTAAGGTGGAAGAGATGGCATACTCCATTAAAGAACGACAAAGAGCTACAGTAGACGGCATGCTTATGTTAGCTAATAAGAGCAAAGGACAAAATTTAAATCAAGGTCTCCCAGTTTCACCCACCAAACAAATACGGGTAGACACTGAAAAAACAACGATGGTTCAATGTCATATTATGCTCAAGCACAAATAACATGTACACTTATAATGTGAATTTGTTACAAAAGGCCTAAACAAGTTTTATTCACATCACAGTGATCCCTTTGCAGGCATGTTAATTACCAGACCAAAGCTCTGAGTTAGAGGACTCGATCTACTTTATATGTTAATAACATCACTTGTTATTGAGGACACTTAAAATGAGAAAAGGGCTTAAGTGGAAAATGAGAAGTATCATGTCTTTGCTTTTTTTTTTTTTTAGCAAAATATCACATTTCAAAACTGATTGATAAAAAATAGAGAGGTATTTAGTTAGTATCTAACAATAAATAAACAATCAAAGTCTTGTTGGATATCTAGGCAGGACAAGGGCCCAAAGTCTGCCCCTACAGTACATGCTCACTCCTGCTGCCTGCCGTTTTTATGACAAGTGTGCCTTTTTAAAAGTGAGAAAAACATTTCACAACCTTATCAAAATTGATGGAAGATTTGCAATTTTTTGGCTCATGGTAAAATCTCAAGTGCTCTAATAAACACACAGAATTTCAGTGGTATCCATATTAAACTGCAACTTGTATTTTACGCACGTCAACTATGGACCACTATTCACCCCTAATGGAACACAATAAATATCAATTAATAATAATAACCCAGAATTTAAGAATCATACCGAAACAAATATAAGACAAAAGTCCATCTATTGAGAATTACTGCATATCAAAAACCTTGTCTGCTAAAGACTGGAACATTATAATAGACAAAAATAGAACACAGGAATTGGCACAAACATGTCACTTGCCACAAATACAACTGCAACAAAACACACACACGAACACAAACACACACTATCACACATAGTAGCAACGTGCAGACTATGGGAAGAGCAATGATGTTGACCCCGGGAACACAGCATCTCTGTCTCTGTCAGAGGGACTTGGGGCTTTTTGGTAAGCTGTGAGTACAATCCTGTGTATGAATGTGTGTGTGCGTGCGTGTGTGTGTGTGGGCCGGGGTCCGAGAAGTGCAGAAGGATGAACTGTGTGGGAGAGCCATCTATTCACTGCTGACAAGGTCAGAGCTATGAAGGGAAAGAGTCCCCAGCCATACACAGAGAAAGAGTACGGTATATACAGTACAGTATCAGGCCCGACAGAGGAGTAGAAGGGAGAAACTAAACTTTTCTTCTACATAGAATATGAATTTAATTATACATTAAAAAGACACAATTGATCTGGTTTCTATTTCACTTCAGATAGCTTTTGATAGAGATTCAGATGAGTAGAGCAGCTGTGGTCAAAGGTTACAGTATATCAGTATATGAGCTTAATGTCTGTTCACATTACAAAGAACACACAGCACTCTGTCTGGTCCATCAAATCTTTGTCAACTCTATGCAGACTGTATGTCAATGTTTGTGCGTTGCATACCAACCTGCTTGGTGCTGAGGAGATGGTGCCATCTGTAAGCTTGGTAGACTTTGGATTTCTGCTCATTCACCTTTTTCAGACAGCTTCTCTCTCTTTTCTGGAGCTCTTCAAGTTCATCCATCTCCTTCCTAAAACAACATTTTACATGTTAGGTATCTTAAATGAACAATAAGTGCGCAGGCATGTTCCTTATTGGTTGACAATTCAACAATAAATAGCAGAGGAAATACAGTAAAATCACAATGCTATCAAAAGTGAGAAGAACTATATAGGATCCAAACCATTAACCTGATGCACACAAAACTTTAATGTGTTCTTCATTGGCCTGTGCCTTATCCCACTATGGAAATATTTTATAGAAAATGTCAAAGTCTTTGGGTAGTCGTAATTAAGTAAGTAAGTAAACCTTTTTGCTGAAAAAAACAACAACAAATCAAAACTATCGTAGTTTCTGGACAATAGGACACCTTTTTTTTTCTGACGCTTTGAACCCAGTGGCGTATACAAAGGTGCGGCTAATCTATGGATTTTTCTCCACAAACAACTTACATAGTAATACCACCAACACAGACACCAAAAAGGTGTTTTAATGTTTGTGCTATGGTGCCATCTTTTGGACAAATTTGATCACTACAGGTGCTATGGGTTGAAAATCCACAGTATTTCTTTATGTTTCGTGTCTTTAACGTATACATTTGTATAAGTATAAGCTGTTCCGTTTACTAGTCACCCAATGTGTTTCTACTCGTATGGGTTCTTCAATCATCACTCCAAGCAATGTTTGTAAGTTGTAAAATACAACTAAAACAATTCATACTTACTAAACCGTCATATGTTTGATAGTAAATGGTAAATGGTAAATGGGTCGTACTTGTATAGCGCTTTTCTACCTTTTTAAGGAACTCAAAGCGCTTTGACACTATTTTCCACATTCACGCATTCACACCCACACATTCACACACTGATGGCAGTGTGATAGTGTTTTCATGCATATTTGTACATGCTATCGTAATGTAATCAAGCTAGTGTTGTTAGCATTACCTTACATGTTTACAATTGTCACCGATTGCAGACGATTAAGGTATGTAATTAAACATTTACAAAATCTTTCTGTGTAAATATCTAATTACACAACATATATGTATATCTGCGGATTATAGTCCGGTACGGAAAATATATGGAAAAAAAAGGCAAGGCAAGGCAAGGCAACTTTATTTGTATAGCGCTTTTCATACACAAGGCAGACTCAAAGTGCTTCACAGACAACAAAGTGAAATGAAAGAAAATAAAAGCAAAATTAAAATGCAGACAATAAAAATAAGAACAGTGCAGACGTTAAAAGTTAAAAGATTAAAAGATTTAGCTGAAAGCTAAGGTGAACATAAAAGTCTTCAGTCTAGTTTTAAAAGTAGTGAGAGTTGAAAAAATGTTTTCTTCCAAAGTTTAATGGGTGCGGCTAATACCAGTGGGCTCTATAGTATGGAAAATATGGTAGAAATGCATGGTCATAGACAACCACAATGTATCCCAGATCAAAGATACTGTACATGTGCTTTAACCATTAATGTTCTTCAACAATGCAATTAAGTTAAACTAGCGAAAAATTTTCACCGATTTATTAAATGTGATCAAAATAAAACTAGCATTTATGTTCTGTACACATGAAAAAAACAAAAACAAAAAACAGAAAATCTCTTCAGCAGCGTGCTGATGACCCGCCCTAAAAACGGCGCATCCTGAAGAGACGGTCGGAAAGCGGCTTGACATCACATCACAGTCTTAATAACAATTTTGCATGCAAAATGCTGACAAAAGAAGCACCATCACATGCTATCTATACCACAATGAAGTGTTTTCAATGTACAAAAAAAAAAATCACAATATTAAAGCTGCGAGCAGCATTGAACGGTCATGACTTTTCACCACAAGGGAGAGATGGTAATCAGGCATGATCAGAACCAGACCTTAAAGCCTCATTTCAGTTTGTAGGAAGATCCGATCATCTACAGTGAAGTTAAGGCAGCATGAGATCAGTAGGTTGTGAGTTCAAACCCCGGCCGAGTAATACCAAAGACTATACAAATGGGACCCATTACCTCCCTGCTTGGCACTCAGCATCAAGGGTTGGAATTGGGGGTTAAATCACCAACAATTATTCCCGGGCGCGGCCACCGCTGCTGCTCACTGCTCCCCTCACCTGCCAGGGGGTGATCAAGGGTGACGGGTCAAATGCAGGGAATAATTTCGCCACACCTCGTGTGTGTGTGACAATCATTGGTACTTTAACTTTAATGATGGTTTAGTTTTCGCCATCAGGCTTCGCCCACTTCGAATGGCTATTAACAGGGTGTTATTAACATAATTTATACCAATTAGGATCAAGATCTGAACTTGTGGGCCGAGTTATTAATGTTTTGTGTTTTGTGGCGAACCATCAGATCAAAGTTTGGTGCCATGCCACGTCCACATAATGTCATAAGCAAACAATGTATCACAAAGTATCATCGCCCATCAGTTTTGTATCCGTCTCTGATCACCTATAGTGCAACAATGACAGTTTGGTTGGTAATGGTGTGGGGTATATTTCACTGGAGTAGGCATTAACAGGTTTTACCCATGGGGCACTTCAATGTGTCATCGTTATCATTTCTACCAATTACGATCAATCTCTGAACTAGTGAAAATTAAGGTATTAACCTTTTGTTTTTTGGCGAACCATCGGATCAAAGTTTGGCTCCTTGCCACACCAACATTTTACAGCGTAGGCAAACATTTTTCACAATTTATCCTTGGCTGAATGTCTAGTATCTGTCATTTTAACCGCATCTCATCTTTACAAAGTCTAGGAGAAGTTGGTTAAAGTACAAGTTTTCTGACCAAAAAATGGCCAACAGAAACCAATATGGCAGACTTCCTGTTTGTTTTCAATTATGGGTTATTTTATGTGCGTCCCATCATGACGGACCTCTCTATCGATTTTCATGTCGATGCGTGAAAGTGGTGGCAGGGCCTTTTTTTTTAGTAGCTTTTAAAGTAAGTGCTGAAAAGCAATTTTTTTAAAATTATTTAGCGGGACCCTCAAAAGATAACATTTTTCATCTGTAAACATAGATGAAAAAACACAGCAATTGCAATACAGCCCTTGCGGTGCTCTGCATCACTCCTGTGGGGCCACTGCTTGGGCCCTACCTAATGACCCCTTTGATGCGCCTTATAATCCGGTGCGCCTTTTGTATGAAAATAGACTCGAATAGACGCTTTCATTGACAGTGCGCTTTATAATCCGAAAAATACGGTTATTTCATGTCTAGAGGGCTCTCATAATGTGGAAAATTTTATTTACAAGGTAAAAAAACAGGTTTTTTATGCTCTATCCATCCATCCATTTTCTACCGCTTGTCTCAGCTGTATTCGGGTGGAAGGTTGGGTACACCCTGGACAAGTCGCCATCTCACCACAGGGCCATCATTCACTCTAGATATGAAAATATTCAATTTATAATTATGATTCCCACTTTGCAGATATTAATTTATTGTGGTCAACCAATTAATAGCGATACATGAGGGATTACTGTGTTGGAAAATATAAATTTGTTGGTATTTTTTACAAAACCCCTATGAGTACCCATACATACATGACATTTACTTTCGGGTATGTATGCTAGACTGAAGTAAATCCATATCCCTTTTTAATGACAAAATAACCGTTAGACAAATGTTTTGATATATCTTTGAAAGTAGGCTGCTACATAATCCACACATCTCCACTAATTTGAGTAATTAAAGCCTTGAGAAAACATCCACAAAAAAAAAAGAGGTCTGAAGTAGAACAAAAAAAAAATTAAATTGCCAAATAAAACGCACAAAATAGTGGCAACATCAAATAACCAACTGAACTTCCTGTATATTAGATGAATGAGAAAATTTGACTGTGCCACTGCATTTTCGATGCAGCCTTTGGTGGTAATTCCCTGAAGTGTCCTTCAGATGAATGAAAAAGTGCCTGATAATAAGAGGCTGGGACAGCAGAGGTACCGTGGGAGAAAAACAAGGGGTAGGGGGAGGGGGGGGGGGGGGGGAGAAAGTGAGCGAGCATGAGGGTATAAGTGGGAGGATGATGAATATATTTCATCACAACAGCCAGGACAGGTCTGTCTGTGACATCTGTTAAGCCAAGCTGCTTAAATGGGATGCATTAAAAGCCCATACACAGCAATTTCATCCGGCAATCACACAGCCTTATTGTTACAAGGGGGTAATACTTTAAAGAGGGAATTGGAAACAATTACTAAAACACTCATATCACGGTTATGTAACAGGACTGCTACAGCCAATCTATTTCCTCAAGAGCAATTCCAGTAAGAGTTGGCTCTAACTCATCAACAATTCATCTCTTTTTCACATGCTTCCACTCCACTGTTCTAGCCAACTTCTATTTTCAATTACAAACCTCCGCATACGAACCAGAATATTCTTAGTGGGGTCTGTAATGGCGGGTTAATACATTCAGCGGCTAGTGGCATTTAAAAATAAATCACAACAGTCCCAGGCGTCTTTGCATTCTCATTTCTTTCTCGGCATCAGATTAAATACAAGATAGATGAAATATGCAGAATATTATCCCAACACATGCAAACCTATATGTGTTTGCATGTATGTGTAAAAATCGGTAGTTTAAGTCTTTGCATGATAGTGCGTATGCGAATATAGAGGTTGCTTGGCCTCTATTTGTCACCCTGGCTAACAGGGATATTACTTATTACTGCAAAATATGATGTTGCAGTTTACTCTGTGACAGTGTAAATTAACTGTATAGTGTACTCTATATGCGTATTTACGTTCATTTATGCATTAAAAAAAGATATGGCCAATTCATAAATCGGTATGTGTGTCAATATCGATGCAGAGAATTTTAAAGAGCTTTTATAGAATCTACGTTCAGCAATGAGCAGTTCTATGTACACGAGTCTGTGTGTGTGTGTGTGTGTGTGTGTGTGTGCGTCGTGTTGAATGGGTGACCTTTGTTTCCCTGCCCCCAGTCCCAACATTATTAATTGCTGTGTAGTGGACAAAAGCCAAACAGATTTGTAACGGCTGAAGGCACCTCGATCTGTGTCGACCCAACCAGCCGACACAACATACAACCCTCATTAGCCCTGTTCGGCACGCTGCACATGCACTTGCTTCGTTTGTGTGAGTGTGTGTGTGTGTGTGTGTGTGTGTGTGTGTGTGTGTGTGTTTTCAAAAAAGTTTAACGATTGAACGGGGAAAGCAAAATAAAAAGGAAGTAAAAAGAAAAAACTAAATTAGGAATGACTGAAACAATGTCGATTCCATGTCAATAGATAAAAATTACAAAATACATATAGCAATTGCTTATATCAGGGGTTGTTAACCTTTTTGACCTCAGGGCCCAATTTTTCCACTACAGAGGGGTTTGAGGCCCACTAAAATATTAACACTGAATTTATAATCTTATTTCTGATTTTAATCATAATCAATATTATATCAAACCTACTAACAATTTACAATATTGTCAAATGATATGAAACCATGTGTAAATCACAAGGATTATTATTTATTTAACAGGTGGCCGTTTTTCCAGGGTATCCCCTGCCTTCAGCCCGTGTTCAGCCCCCCCCCCCCCCCCCCCCCCCCCCCGCAGACCCGAGAGTGACAAGCGGTAGAAAAAAGATGGATGGATGGATGAACTTTAGGCTTAGGTCAGGCTATGTAGAAAAAATAATTACTAACACAATACACTGCATAAGACGGGACTCATAAAAACTGATCAAATATATTTACATGCAATTAATTATGTTGTGCTAGAATAAATACACTAAATGAATAATTAATGTTTCTAACCCAAACTGTCAATAAAATGTAAGTACAAATGAAAATACAGAATTACCACTTTAGTCCAAATTTTTGGGCTTAAGAAACGTATCTATAACTTTAGCACCAGACTTCTACTGTTTGTGTGATATTATCATTATTGCCACAAGTGGTGGAAAAATGTATTACAACTGAGTACCGCTGCGGCCCATACAGACCACAGGCTGAGAAACAGATATTTTTGAGTATCCCTCTTGGGGGCGTTCGCGGCCCAACACTGGGCCCCTTCCCTATGGTTAAGAAACACTGCTTTATATAATACACTCAATTTGTCAATATGTTATTGGACACTCATTATGTGTTTAGTGTTGCTGTCCAATGAAAAACATATACAGTAGGTTCACAAAAGACATGAAGTGCAATTCACAAACCTTACCAGAAAGAAATTGTGGAACCATCTATAAAGTTGTAGCAATCATCAAATGATAAGCTATGCTAATGTGTATTGATTTTTCTTTGGCTTTTTAGTTTTTTACATGCATTCCAAAAGAGGTACCAGTGTAAACAAAAAGTTACAAGAGAAGGATAATATACACTTGAAATATACAATACAATTTACAGTACTTTTGTTCACTGTTCCACTAAATGGGAACAAACGAAAAAGGCTTAGAAAAAAATTCATTTCATTTTTAATATTCTTATGTTTCGAAACTGAGGAAAAATTGTTTGTGATACTCTGTTACCTGCTGCTCCTTGGTGATTATAACTGTCAGTCTTGTCCTTGATGAACGCATGATCAGTCTTGAAATTATGAAGCAAGGCAATCTCTCTTGTTAGTTGTTAAAACATTGTTTGGTGTTTCCTAACCCTTATCTTGAAATTATGAAGCAAGGCAATCTCTGTTGTTAGTTGTTAAAACATTGTTTGGTGTTTCCTAACCCTTAGTTTTGAGGAAGTTGTTGAAGTAGCACAGCAACATTTGATGAGTTTTTATTCCCAACACCCATCCATCCATTTTCTACCGCTTATTCCCTTCGGGGTCGCGGGGGGTGCTGGAGCCTATCTCAGCTACAATCGGGCGGAAGGCGGGGTACACCCTGGACAAGTCGTCACCTCATCGCAGGGCCAACACAGATAGACAGACAACATTCACACTCACATTCACACACTAGGGCCAATTTAGTGTTGCCAATCAACCTATCCCCAGGTGCATGTCTTTGGAGGTGGGAGGAAGCCGGAGTATCCGGAGGGAACCCACGCAGTCACGGGGAGAACATGCAAACTCCACACAGAAAGATCCAGAGCCCGCGATTGAACTCAGGACTTCTCAGGACCTTCGTATTGTGAGGCAGACGCACTAACCCCTCTTCCACCGTGCTGCCTATTCCCAACACAATAAAAAAAAAATTTATAAAATAATAATAATAATTTTAGTTTTACATGGGAAAAACATTACAGTATATGCTTTCTATTGGCCAAAAAATGTCTTATGATAATTATTGCTTTAATGTTAAATGTTTTTAATCAATTAGTCAAACTTTTGAAATTGGATTAATCATGATTACTCACGAGTTATTAATCATTTGCTAACAGTTTTAGCTGAAGTTCCGTTGAGGTTTTATTTTGAAGTGACATTTGCCAGGAAGCACACCAGTGAGCATTTCTTCACTACATTTTTGCACTGATGTATGCATTGACCTGATCATTGACAGTATAACAACCCAAGTAAACATCCACGGTTAAGGTAAAGGAGCATGTGCAGTCAACAAAAAATGGTGTTATTATTCTGCGTTTGCACATGATAAATGCAACATTCTTTGTATTTGTGTATGGACCCTCTTGAAAACAAAATGCTGCCTCTCAAGGTGCTATCCTGCATATATTGACATTTTGTGATTAATCACAAGAGTTAATTCGTTATTTTTGACAGCCCTAGTTATAACAGATTGTGGAGACGGTGAATAAACGAGCTAATCAAGCCTTCTTCGAGTACTTTCAAATAAGCTAAAGCTGAACTGACATTTGACCGGGGACCTGTTCACTTATTTAATGGCTAATATAGTACAGCTAAGTTTCTCACCGCTCCCTCAATAATTTACCTCCTGGTTCAGAATTGGGAGTCAAGGGCTGATGGGATATCAGAGACCGAGGCACTTGCGGTCATCAAAGCCAGCAACAGAGCAACTAATTGGCCAAATTCTAAATATTTAATGGAGGCTTGACCTGATTGGCTGCTTTAATTGCTCCAATTAAATGATTCAATAGGGCGACAAGGAGGAGGAGAAAGGGGTGTCAGCCAGTCAATTGAGACAATGGCCAGCTCAATGTATTGAGCCGGTAACACCATTTCCTTATGTGACTCATAAATTGATCAGTTCATCGTGCAAAGTACTAAAAACTGGCGCAATGAAATGCTTTTGGAAGCTTATTTTGCAAAAAGTTAGAAAACCTTCTCAAGCTGTCCTTAGTTCCCTCTGTTGTTTCCTGCTCAAAAGTAATTTTCTTAAGAGTCAAGGAGAGCACAGCAGCCAGATTATGCTGCACCACACACACACACACACACACACACACACACACACACACACACACACACACACACACACACACACACACACACACACACACACACACACACACACACACACACACACACTCAATATACAAATCCAATCAAACTGAGGGAGTGAACTTGTCTCCACCCAAACTGGATCAGAAAGAAACGGCAAAAGAAAGAGTGACGCATAGAAGCGGGGAGAGTAGGCAATGCAGGTCCCACTCCACTGTAGCAGCTCGCCTTTCATCAATGTCCTTGAGAGGGACACGGGGAAGGGAGCAATGAAGAAGGCGGGAGAAAAGAGAGACAGGAGAAGAAGTAGCTGGAGGATGTGAGACGCCACAGAAGAGCAGAATAAGTAACTCGACTGTATCAAGTCTGGACTTGTTTTTATTTATTTTTTTACATCAGTTAAAATGTGTATATAAAATATAAGTGTGTATACAATAAGTTGCAAATGTTCTTCTGTTGTTTCGGCATCGCAGGGAGAATATTTATCAGATGATGGCGGTAATAATTACCCAGCTGTTTATGGCAGATAGAGGAATAATTCATGTAGCCAACAGGCCGTGTTGGTGGCAGCGGCAATGACTCCAGCACATTTTGTAAATATGCAAAACAGTCTCGTTCCGCTTTCCTAATTGCCCCCATCGTCCCACCGCATGCCCTTATTAAAGCCCAGGAACTTTAAGTGTCTCGCTGACAAAGTGATAAATTGTTGGGATGCCGAGGAAAACTGTGGCAGAGTGGGGACTGCGCTGAGGTCTTGACTTCATTAGAGCTATGCAGAAGAAGAGGAAGGATGAATGAGGATGGACGTAGATGCACTGGCGGCGGCGGGAGGAGGCACGAGGGTGCGCAAAACAATGTAGAATTAGAAGAAGAAAGTAGGAGTTTAACTCATATGATGTCTGAACTCATATGGTGTCTGGACATTTAATAAAACAGAATAAAACACCACAAAAATACACATTAACAGTTTGACTCTGGAACAGATTATTTCTATGAAAATTAATTTTCAAAACAAAGGTCGACAGAGGTTTTACAATACCTCAAATGTATGATTTTCATCCAACATGTACAGTATCCTGCAGAAACATCTGAAAAAGGTGTGTAAATCAAAATGTTTACATTTAGTTATTTTAAGAAAAGAATTTTATCAACCAGCTGATGCTGTTTAATAGGCTTTATTGTTGACTTGTTTTTTTCTGCATTTTGTGTATTTTTTTTAAACATAATTATTACTATTATATACTGTATATTTTTTCTGCTCTCATATGAATTCTTTATTAAATGTTTATTTTTTGGGATGGTTTCTGGTTTTCTTTACAGTCTATTTTCAGATTTAAGTGTGATTATTCAGGAGTAACTTAAGTCGTACTTTAATTGTACCTTTTTTTTCGGAAATTACTTTCTTTAGCCTTCTGATAGACTAAACACTTTATAGTTCAGGGTTATAGCACCACCTGTTGCTTTAGGATGTGCTTGACAGACTGAAAATGTGTTTTCATGTGTGGACAGAACCTATTTACCACAGAGTATAGGGGAAATACATGTGTAAAGACAGATAGAGAAATAGATCCTAAGAATCACAAAAAGATTGCGCAATCCATGTAAAACCTCAATGCTGTACTGCTACCATGCACAGACGATCAGCCAGCGCGAAATGGGGACCGTAAATCCAGCTTCAGGTAAGAGTCAGGTAAGACGTTGGTGGAAAAAAAAGCAGACCTTGACGGGATGAGTGATCAGACAGTGTGCGATCTGAGGGCTCGGCGACTCACAAAGAAAGGATATTTCAAATAAACGCCTGTGCGGTATTAGTTGATCGCGACCCTGGCAGCACTAAATAAATATGTAATTAACTTGAGGAAAATAACCTCAATACATTAAAGTACAGCAGAGGAGGGGGTTTTGTGTATGTGCATGTGATGTGGCACATCATAGTTGTCAATTAAACCTAATTAGGAGGAACTAGTCACTATTCGATCCTTCGTGAATGTGTGAAAACAGCACTACAGAAACTGAACATGTTTTAATCTGCACTGTTTAGAGCTGTAATATGCAAATTCAATTACAAAAATTATCATTTGCTGATTGGTATATTCATTTTCAACATTACAAAAGCCTATTTGACTGTATTATATGTATTTTCCATAACCTCAGTCGCTCATTTTATCTCATGTTTAGTCGTTTATACTGAAAATTATTACACTGGCTCATCCTGCTTTCCGTTTGGCTGTTTTTCATTTTATCTGCAATACAGTATCATATTACACTATGAGATTGTGCAGATATGGATTTGTCTTTGTTTGTTATTAAAGTGAAGTGGCAACACTTATTTATCAGACTTTGAAAGCCTGCTCCCTAACCCCTCTAACAGTTACAAAGAGTGTGCAGAAAAGCTAAAAATGCTTTTAGGTAAGTACGGAGAAAAGTCAGTGATCCAAGGAGCACCTTAACAAATTTACATTTAATTTTAGCAAAACCCTGAAGTTACTCTGGGGTAACATATATTAGCAATGTTAAAAAATGACTATTAGCTAAGCGTGGTTTTTTTTGTGTCAAAAGTAAAAGATGGTGTAGGTCTAACAGTAAGCCCTGGAGCACGGGGTGTTTTATTAATGCAGCAGCTGGGGTTCAAATCACAGGCTAATTTTTAATTTCTTCACATCGTTCACTTCTCCCTCTCTTAGCCTCAAGCACTTTAAAATGATTTTCCTTTTCTCTTCTTAGTGAGCTTTCGTTGTCTCTATGTCACGTACATTCCCTTACATTTCCTCTAAGGCAGGGGTCTCAAACACGCGGCCCGCGGGCCAATTGTGGCCCGGGAGACGTTATTTTGCGGCCCCCACCTTAATATGAAAGTTTAATGTTAGTGCGGCCCGCGAGTTTTAAATGAATGGCGCTTGACAGCGTTGTGTGCGGAGCTGAAGAAATCTACCAATCACGTTGTGGTATGAGGCTCTCGACAATATCGAGGGCGTGCCGTGATGGCACTGTCATCTTTTTTCTCCATACTAACAGCGTGCCAGCCCAGACACATGTTGTATGAGGCTTCTAGAGACACACGCAGGTTATTGCAAGACATACTTGAGGAACAGCCAGACATGTCACACTGAGGGTGGTCATATTTTATTTTATTTATATTTTAACACTGTTACAAATATGCGCCACACTGTGAACCCACACCAAACAAGAATGACAAACACATTTCGGGAGAACATCCGCACCTAAACACAACATAAACACAACAGAACAAATACCCAGAATCCTTTGCAGCCCTAACTCTTCCGGGCTACAAAAACACCCCCGCTACCCCCAACCCCGCCCAACTCAACCCCCCCCCCATCTCCCGAATTCGGAGGTCTCAAGGTTGGCAAGTATGCATTGACGTCACTTGCGTAATGCAAGCAGAGAAACATTTTGCCGCTTTTCTATGACACACGCTCTTCCTTCCTCCCTCCCTGCCTCCCTCCCTCGCCCGCCTGCTCGCTCCCGCCCCCGTTGTAAACAGTCCGGGCGGGGAAGACGAGCACTCCGCCGAAGGAGCGAGCGACAATACAAAAGTGTGGTGCACTGGACCCCAGCGCTGATACAGACGTGGTGATGTTAACCCGTTCGGGGCTAATTGTGCTACCGTAACTGTAAACTCCACCCCCCACCCTCCTCCCGTTGGCTCCAGACAGAGACGATTTTTGATGCAATATTTCTTTCACAGGGGCACCCCGACGTGTCTTATTTCATTTCATTTCATTTTTATTTATCTCCTTCATTGATGTGCATCTTTGATCGATAGACAATTATACCTCAATTTTTAAATTATACATTTACACACCAATGCCTGAGAAGGAGCAGGATGAAGAAAAATCTTATATTTTTCTGCCCCCTTCAACATAGTACGTAGTCTTACTTAATGATATCATATAAACAAACAATTACATCCAAATATAACGAAAACAAACAAAAAAACACAAGAAGTGCAAAACTTCATGATGTACAAAACGAACAAAAAAACCAAAATAAGTAGTATACACCTCACAGGATGATACAAAACAAATACAAAACTAGGCAAAAAATAAGTAAAATAATAAATATAAAGCAAAATGTAAACACTTATGGCTGTCCATATGATCTCATTGTTCTGTCCTTATATATTTTTTCAATTGGAATATATTTTTACAATCTTTTATCTCATTGTAAAGAGAATTCCATAGTTTAACCCCCACCACTGATATACACATTTGTTTTAAAGTTGTCCTTGAATACTGATGTTTGAAATGACCTTTTCTTCTATGCTCTTCATTCTCAAAAGTGATGACAAACATTTTTTGTAAATTTGCTGGTAATGTTTTACTTTTAGCCTTAAACATGACACATAATGTCTGTAACTTTACTAGCTCCTGTAGTTTCAATAAACCCGAATTAATAAATAATATGTTAGTGTGTTTTAAGTAATCTACTTTATGAATAATCCTTATAGCTCTTTTCTGTAGTTGATACAGAGAAAGTTGCGTTGCACAAGGAATACAATTTGAAACGTCATTATACAACTAGACATGCTGAGGAGTATGCAAAATACTAGGGGAGTGAACCGGGTTGCAAATTTTAAAACCAGTCTACTGAGGCAACAAGATTTCGTCAAGAAAGCAAGCGAAAAGAGCGATGCAGCAGTCAAAGCTAGCTACATGGTGAGTGAGATGGTTGCTAGGGCGGGAAAGCCATTCAAAGGAGGTGAATTCATTAAAAAGTGCATGTTAGATTTTTTTTAAGAAATCTTTTCTTGCGGCCCAGCCTCACCCAGTTTCTGCATCCAGTGGCCCCCAGGTAAATTGAGTTTGAGACCCCTGCTCTAAGGTAATGTCTACTCTGCAAGGACAGATCTTTGCGCCGCCATCTTTTGTTTGGTCTGCCACACATACATGCCTTAACGTCAGAGGTAACCAATTAGATCACATGAAACCTAGAAAGCCAAAGCGTAACTAACAATGATTTTGACCAATCCTTGAAATCAAGGTTTGCCAAACTTTTTTTGAGGGACACGCTTAAATATATGAAGTACAGACAGTGGTACCTCAACTTAAGAGTGCCCCAAACTTAAGAGTGTTTTGACAAAAAAGGTGTCTCTCTCGGCTAAAACAAATTAGCATTCCTGCCATTAGTTGGCGTAGCAAATGCCACAGTGAACCCTGTAAGATCGACCCAAAACATCCCATCTTACTCACTAGCATTAGCTAATAGCTAAATGTCTACATAACTTGATTATCCAATCATTGGAACAAAGAAAGTGAGTATGAAGGACAGTGCTGAGAACAAGAAGTGATTGATATTCATTGAGTTAAAGAAATAAATCATCAACATCATGACCAAGTGTGTAGTCGACTTGGCAAAGTGGTAAGAGCATAGCACTGCTAGTCTGCACCATAATGAAGCAGGATGTTTAAGTAATATCTACGGTGGACATTTAGCTATGAAAATATGGAGAATCTGCTGATGGTGTGCTTGACGAAGAAGGAGCTGGCAGGAGAAATTGCAAAAGGTAAATGCAGTACATCAGTGGTTCTCAAACTTTTTTCACCAAGTACCACCCTCAGAAAACACTTGGCTCTCCAAGTACCACCATAATGACCAACATTAAAATACAGTAGCGTAGTAAGCCTACATAATCATTAAAAACAAAGCAGAGTTTTTATTTAACAGGTATATTTAATATTTTTGGTCACTGTACTAATACACACAGTTAGAACAATAATACTATTTGAATATTTAATTAAATGATTATTTGGCGTACCACTAAATGGAGCCCACATACCATTACTCACTGTGGTACAATATTACTTAATAAAAATGCTGTAGTTATTTGTACTACATTGTGTTGTACATTCTGTTTATTGTTTTTGTACAATATTTCTTATGTAGAGGTTTTTTTTTTTTTTTTTTTTTTAAAGAATGTTGCTATTTCGGAAGGCAAGCACCGATTACATTGATTTTCAACCATTTCAATGGGCGATGTTGATTTGAAATGCAAGTGTTTTGAGTTAAGATCTCGGTCACAAAACCAATTAAGCTTGTAAGTATTGTCAACACATCAACATATATGTTGAACATAAACTAATGATAAATAAGTTGTAGACATGCTAGCATACAGCATTTTGCTTTTGACACTTGATGAGCCAATACAAATTAAACTGCTGACCGAAAGTTTAGTAAACCCTGCTTTAAAGCAACATAAAGGACATTTCTCTGCTAGAGTCAAGGATCTTGTCAAGTTACACTTACGTAGAAGTTTCATAAACAATAAACTTGTCCATGTTTTGGCACATCAACAATGCTGAATGATTGTCCTTCCCACCTCCGTCATTACAGCATTCAGGCTTCATACATATATATTACGGTTGTAACGATTCCTTTTTAACAACCATTTGATTCGACATTTGTGGTTGCCGATACGATTTAAGAACGATCTTATTTTTTAGAACGATCCGATCCGAAATGATTCAGTGTGTTGAAATTGATTCAGTAACTTTTTAGCAAAAAAATGTAACCAGTGTTACTGTGAAATAATAAAATACACATATGTTTTCACATGACTTTTATTATGTGTGCATGTGCGTGGTGGATGGGGTGGGGGTTGACTGTTTTAAATTGCGATTATGTAATGATGGTGGGAGGTACTGTTTTTTTTAAATGTTTTTAAATGTAAAACATTTTGTGCTACATTTTATATGTATGAAAAACGCTATACAAATAAAGTTTGATTTATGATTGATTGATAAAATACTAGATACTAGACACTGCAGGTGAAGTTTAACATGTTATTTCCTTTAAAGGGAATAAGGTATAAATAAATTGTGGATACAAACAAGCATGTGAACAACACTTAATGGCCAATGCATTCACATCTTATATGAATAAAGTGCAACTAACAGTTTAGGTTGAATTAACAAGAGGAAACACTTTCTGTTTTCATTTTAAACATTCAAGCAATTTTCAATAAAAGTACCTGCTAAATTAAGTTTCCTGACCTGGACATACAGTATCTTTTGTCCGCCATGACGCCGCCGATGACGGACAGCATCCCAGATTTGCGGAAGCATGTATGCTCCCTCATTCCTGTTGATGGTGTTGTTGCTGTTGTTGTTGAACACCTTGTCAATGGCTCTTCAATTGTTGTTGGAAAACTTTAGGGATAGCAGGCGCCAACTTCCACTTCTCCCATGTAGACAAAACACGAAGAGGATCAGTAACAAGCAAATCAGGGGGTGGTGGCTCGGCGGGGGGCGGTGAATGTGCCGGCAGTCATAGACAACATGCTCTGCACTGCACTCTCCTTACCAAGGCCGCACCTCTGGCAAGTCTTGTCTACGGCTGGGTTGATCTTGGCGAGCCAGTTTTTCAGATCAGGCTGATGCTCACTAGGCAGTCGGCTCAGCGTCATCTGTTCCAGACGGTTACGTTTCCCTTGCCTATCACCGTAGATTTGTCTGGTCTGTTCATGCTGGATTAGACTGCCCCTCGTCGCCCGTCGTATCGCCACCTTGGCTGAATCAGAGTGGCAATCGACTTCAGATTGGTCCGATTGGCTCCTCTAGCTTGACTGTCGGCGAGTTCCTGATCCCGGAAATATCACAGTGGTTCGGTCACAAGTGAAAGTAATCCAGCTACACCATGCTTTGAGGCCAGAAAGGATTTTAATGATATTTGTAATTATTGTTGGAGGGAGTTTGGAGGGGTTGGCTTTCTGGATACTCAGCAGTGACGATTGGCTGTCACTAACTATTTGGGCTTTCTGAATGGCTTATTCTTCTTCGACAGCTTGTAACATAGCTTTAACTGCTTTCATTTCTGCTTGGGAGGAGGAGCACCATCTGGCAGTTGGTATGGTGAGAGAACGGCGAATCGTGGGATCAGTTGGATGGCCAATGGTGACGACGATGCCTCCTGCGCCTGTTGCGTTACTGTTCGCTGCAAACCCATCTGTGTAAATAGTTAGGTCGTAGGTGCTACAGTCTTGTTGCAGCTGCTTCATTGCTCAAAGTTGATCTTTCTCAGCATCCCCAGACTTGTGCCCTGACATGTCGGATACGGGGGCGCGCGTTGGCTTTCTTTAACCGAAGAGGGAACTCCAGGTTTGGTGGGCCTGGCACGCCAGCTGGATTTCTGGGTACTTTGTCTGACTTCTGCGACAGCTGTTTGGTGGCCCAGGTTGTTGGGTGCCATCCTGAGGCATTTCTCCATCGCAACGGTGCTCAATTGTGTTGCCCTGGTCAGGATGGTTGGTCGATCAGCTTCCGCCAAAATCGCCTCAACTGGTGTCGTTTTGACCTGCCCTGTAAATCGCCCGTCCCGTGTATTGTAGGCAGTTCTCCAGTGTCTCCACTGTAGAGTTGG
This sequence comes from Entelurus aequoreus, assembly GCF_033978785.1. Classification (NCBI taxonomy): domain Eukaryota; kingdom Metazoa; phylum Chordata; class Actinopteri; order Syngnathiformes; family Syngnathidae; genus Entelurus; species Entelurus aequoreus. Next base: position 34,596,125 of record NC_084732.1, on the reverse strand, counting down.
AGGTCCAAGGCAGCCACGCTGGCGTCGCGTACTTAACCGATGCTCTCACTCACTCAATCAATCAATCAATCAATCAATGTTTATTTATATAGCCCTAAATCACAAGTGTCTCAAAGGGCTGCACAAGCCACAACGACATCCTCGGTACAGAGCCCACATAAAGGCAAGGAAAACTCACCCCAGTGGGACGTCGATGTGAATGACTATGAGAAACCTTGGAAAGGACCACATATGTGGGTAACCCCCCCCCGCCCCCCCATCTAGGTAGCTAATGTATGTAGGTGGTTCGAAGGGTCTTCTTATTGTAGCCCAAGTCGGTCTTTGCTTGGCACTGCAAGGCTTCTTCTACCTTTTTGTATTTATGACGCCACATATGGGAAAATAGACTTAACATTTAACATCTTTATTATTTTAAGTGCTAAACTTCATATAAAGTCGGACATTTTTAAATCCAATGTTTTCCTTTTTCTTTTATCGATAAAATCGATCAATTCCCTTTTAAAACAATCTTGGGTCGATACCTATCTCATGAAAGGCACATTTTCAGAGCACAGATCGATATACAATTTAGGAATGTAAATCAATATATCGATGTATTGTTCAATCGTTACAATCCTAATATATATGGTACCACCTTTTTAGACCAGTTGATCTGCCGTTTCTTTTCTTTTCTTTTCTTTTCTACTCTGCTCCCAACCCGGGGTGGACCGCTAGCCTGTCCATCAGATGGGGACATCTCTACGCTGCTGACCCGTCTCCACTCGGGATGGTTCCTGCTGGCCCCACTATGGACTGGACTTTCGCTGATGTGTTGGACTTTCACAATATTATGTCAGACCCACTCGACATCCATTGCTTTCGGTCTCCCCTAGAGGGGGGGGTTACCCACATATGCGGTCCTCTCCAAGGTTTCTCAGTCATTCACATTGACGTCCCACTGGGGTGAGTTTTCCTTGCCCGTATGTGGGCTCTGTACCGAGGATGTCGTTGTGGCTTGTACAGCCCTTTGAGACACTTGTGATGTAGGGCTATATAAATAAACATTGATTGATTGATTGATTGAACTTTACCGACATTTTGCCTTAAATTGAATTGCAAGGATGATGGTTTACATTACTAACCTTGCAGGAAGGCATGTCGTGTATTTTTGGTTTTGATAGTTTTTCTATTAATTTTTATTAGACAAGATGGCGGTTATCATTAATAAAAGGCAATTGCATCAGCACATGTGCAAGTTATTGTGCTTAAACAATTGTGCCTGGCCCAGGCCCATCTCTTACAAAAATGCAGTGTGTAAGTTCTAGTGTAAGTGCTTTAAAGGGAATATACAAAATCCAAAACCAGTGAAGTTAGAACGTTGTGTAAATCGTAAATAAAAACAGAATACAATGATTTGCAAATCTTTTTCAACCTATATTCAATTGAATAGACTGCAAAGACAAGATACTTAACATTCGAACTGGAAAACTTTGTTATTTTTTGCAAATATTAGCTCATTTGGAATTTGATGCCTGCAACATGTTTCAAAAAAGCTGGCACAAGTGGCAAAAAAGACTGAAAAAGTTGAGGAATGCTCATCAAACACTTGGGCACAGCAAATTGGGAACAGGTGGGTGCCATGATTGGGTATAAAAGCAGCTTCCATGAAATGCTCAGTCATTCACAAACAAGGATGGGGCGAGGGTTACCACTTTGTGAATAAATGTGGGAGCAAATTGTCCAACAGTCTAAGAACAACATTTCTCAACGAGCTATTGCAAGGAATTTAGGGATTTCACCATCTACGGTCCGTAATATCATCAAAAGGTTCAGAGAATCTGGAGAAATCACTGCACGTAAGCGATGATATTACGGACCTTCAATCCCTCAGGCGGTACTGCATCAAAAAGCGACATCAGTGTGTAAAGGATATCACCACATGGGCTCAGGAACACTTCAGAAAACCACTGTCAGTGGTAAAAATGCCCCTGTGCCAATTTTTTGCAATGTGTTGCTGCCATTAAATTCTAAGTTAATGATTATTTTCGAAAAAAAATTATGTTTCTTAGTTCGAACATTAAATGTCTTGTCTTTGCAGTCAATTCAATTGAATAGAATGAATATATATTGCAAATCATTGTATTATGTTTTATTCACAAATTACACAACGTGCCAACTTCACTGGTTTTGGGTTTTGTATTTTTTTTTCTAAATTCAATTAAATTATAAATAAAAACAATTGCAGTATGGTACCAAAACCTTTCAGTACAGTAAACCTGCAGCAGAAAAAGGTCAAATAGTATTTTTTCTTTTTTTACCTGATTACTTCATTTTTTCTGGACAGTCTTGTCAGATAGCTCTTGCGCGAATAGAAGCTATGGATGTACTTGCGCACATAAAATCCTCGCCACCTTCGCTGGATCTGCAGACAAGCAAAGCACGGAAGACACATTAAACAGATGACTGTATTAATGGTGTGAATGAACAACAGCCTTAAATCACACATCGTATCATTATGAATCTTTTTCCCTGTCATGATGGAGGGACAAGCCAAGGTGGGATGGACAGCTGTCACAGCCGCTCCATACGTTTTACTGCGTCGCTGCAGATTGATCGTGGAGGCTGCAGATTAGCCTCCTCTCGCACACATCCACACATGTGAGCACGGCATTCTGAAGCAGAAGGGCGGATGTCCTTCAGACTAATAAGGAGATTAAAACAACAGCGAGTAAAAGAATCATCACACTATAAGAAGAAGAAATAGGAGAAATGATAGATGGAGCACGGGGAGGAAAACAACAAAGAGCAAAATGAGAATTAGCATTGATCTGCTAGTCAATAGATAATTTTAAATAAAGTAATTGCCGCCTCTCAAGTTCTTGCTGACCTTTGTTGACAAGTGAAATCGATGCTGTTGACTCTGATACAAATCCGAGGTGCAGCATGTAAACATTGGTTTCTATTATGGCCTTAATACATTATCCTCCATTAGCTTAGCACGGCACCATACACAGGAGGGGAGAGAATGATTCAAAAAGAAGTGTCACAGGGGGATTCTGGGATGATTGTTTTTCCCACTGTGTCTTTTCGCTTCCATTCACACATCAGCAAATATTTCTGTGGCAATAAAGGGCTGGCGACTACCGACTCTCTTCACTGATTCGTTCTTGCTAAGGGTCACTGGTACTCCATTTCTGATTTATTCGTATGTGCACACACTCTTGCAAATACAAAGTGGTGGCCATGGAAATGCCAAAGTTTTTGCAGCATAAAATACATACAAGGACTTTTTACTTTTAAACAAACAAATATTAGAAATCATTACACTGTTTCCTCAGATTGTGACCTTTGCTCGGTTAGACACTGTGCACCAATAAATTATTCAATTGAAAAAATAAACGCCACACCTCAAATAGATGCCTGTAAAGTGGGTGTAATTACCTTTACCATGTCTGATACTGCCATGTGTTAGAGTAAATGTTACTACCACAACACATACCGCATGCAGAATAATTAATAAGAATGGATAGGATTTATACAGCACTTTTTCATATTTCAGACCCATTATTCTTTCAGTACAGTCACATTGGTGGTGTTAAGCGACATGTTTGTGGCCACAGCTGCCCTATGGTAGACTGACGGAAACGTGGCTTCCAATTTGCGCCAAGGCCCTCTCCAAATATTACTAAGCATTCATTCACTGGAGACAAAGTGGGTCATGTGCATTGCCCAGGAACACAGTGGCAGTGATGGCGGAAACCAGATTCAAACAAGGTTTCTGTACCATTGCTGTATAGGGATGGGCGATATGGCCTAAACTCTATATCGTGGTATATATTGTATCATCATGCGATAACATCCCAATGTATTATTTGGTAGTTAAATGATAATAGAACCATTTCGAAACGGGTTACTAAGGCGCCTAATTTGGCGGCTGACGTATGCGTATCACTTAAGCAATATTTTATTTATATTAATATTTAATATCGATCTAACTACTGTTATTATCCAACATATTCTGATAGTATACTATCGATGTTTTTATCCATCCACCAAATTGTGTTTACATTTAAGAGCTCTAGTTTGCAGTTAGCATATCTTCCTGGTATGTAGTGTAGCATGTTTAGCTGTTCTTTGTCCTCCAGGGATGACACTTATAACAAACATAATTAATTTGCTGCCATCAAGGCAAGAATTACTGACTAAAAGTGGCTTTGCACTGTAAAGGACATTAACCGCTTGCAAGAATGCTACAATGCTTTTAGGACGCGTTCCTACACTTGCTGCTGTCAAATATGCAGGACACAGCTAGAATGTGTCATCAACATGAATTATCACAATATAACAGTAGTATTAATTTGGTGGAGTTTACAGTTAAAGTACAATGCTGAGGGATGGTATTCTCTGCAGTTAAGTACATAAACACCCCCTTGATACTTGATACCATTTTTCTCTCAGATTCACTTTGACTTCAGCGTTTAGAGGACATGACACAATCCAGACAAAACTCATATTAAACTCAAGAAGTGAACTAGGAACTTTGCTAAGTAAAGTCTGGATTGGCCCTTGTGGGGTTCAAACTTAGATCCTTCTTACATCACCAGCCGCAGATCCAATTCCCTGCTCCATTCACGTTGACTTATCTTCCATTAAAATTGCTATTGCATCCTAAAGGAAGCTGTGATATTTTATAGGGGTAATAAAGCGCTTTTTCCTCCACCTGAAGGAGCTTCTGCTCCGCTCCACATGGTGACAGCAACCCCTGATCTTTTAACCCCTGACCTGCACCAGCTGTGCCAAACACTACTCCTGGATATACGTCCTTTTAATGTGACATTTACTGAAACCACTGGGTGGTCACTTCGAGTGTTTTGTTTTGCAATAAAGTGTAAAACTTCCATTTCCAAGCCTTTCCACATCAGGTTCAAGCTATTTTGTCCAGCTGTTCATTGAAACAACCTCTTCAATAAAAGCTGGTGGATTTTATTTTTTTGCTGGTCTATAAAACCTCCTAAGGGTTGACACAGAATGACGTTGTTAGCCAAAGGAAGATGCTGTATGGAACTGTAAAAACAAATATAAGGTTTCTGTGCAAATTCCATGAGTAAAAATGCCAAAACATCAGTCATAGTCAGAGTGAGATGATATATTGGCTGCACAGGAACAGCTGCTCTCCAGCATTTGGGAACAATTCAACACTGCAGAGCTATTAAATGTTGCAAAATCTAAGATGGCAGAAAATACACTTTACAGACATGCAGGTGAAGTGTAGAGATACGATATCTCAATCAAGCATGGTTGGACGACACTCAAGTTAGGTTAAAGAGAACTGCATTTTTGGGGGGAATTTTGCTTATCATTCATAATCCCTATGTATGTTCTTACTTTTTTATGCTTTCTAAGTCATAAAATATGGCCCGTATAGGTGGCTTACAATGCAGCTAATGGGAGTACACTACTCTGCCCTTGAAGCCCCCTAAAAAACATCCAAACGACACACTTTTTACATCTTGTGACCTGAATATTGACCAAGTACTATTGTTATTATAATCGCTAACGCGGAAACAGTATTTTTGATCACAGTGAGATAACTAGCTCCATCCATCCATCCATCCATCTATCCATTTTCTACCGCTTGTCCCTTTGGAGTCGCAGAGGTGCTGGAGCCTATCCCAGCTGCAGTCGGCTGGAAGGCGGAGTGCACCCTGGATAAGTTGCCACCTCATCGCAGGCCCAACACAGATAGCTTGTGCTGCTTTAATGACATATTGAGCCAGTGAGCTGTTTCGTCGCCTCGGACTTGGTAAAAGTTAATTCAAGATTATAAATCAGGCATCACACCTGGATAGTAGAAGGTTCTAGCCATAAACCGAGAAGTTGGTAATTGTTCAACTTAGATCGAAAGATGGCGAGAAAGACACGGAAAACACTAGTTTGGGGCCACCTTTCTTTTTTTTACCCTTTGTGACTACCGTATTTTTCGGACTATAAGTCAGTTTTTTTCAGTTTGGCCGGGGGTGCGACTTATACTCAGGAGCGACTTATGTGTGAAATTATTAACACATTACCGTAAAATACCAAATCATATTATTTAGCTCATTCACGTAAGAGACTAGACGTATAAGATTTCATCGGATTTAGCGATTAGGAGTGACAGATTGTTTGGTAAATGTATAGCATGTTCTATATGTTATAGTTATTTGAATGACTCTTACCATAATGTTACGTTAACATACCAGACACGTTCTCAGTTGGTTATTTATGCGTCATATAACGTACACTTATTCAGCCTGTTGTTCACTATTCTTTATTTATTTTAAATTTCCTTTCAAATGTATTCTTGGTGGTGGGTTTTATCAAATAAATTTCCTCAAAAAATGCGACTTGTATATGTTTGTTTCCTTCTTTATTATGCATTTTCGGCCGGTGCGATTTATACTCCGGAGCGATTTATACGGTATTATGATTACCATACATCTTAATCTAAACGGGAAGATGTGAACATCCCATCAGTCGGCATCACAGTGAGAGTAGACATTGTACAGTAAGTGATAGTTTTATTATGTTTGTAGGTTTTGTTTCTTGTTTAGCACTTAGCAATAGTGCTACATGATTCTTAGTGTTTAACTAGAGCTGCATCTGTTAAGCACAAAGCTTCTAAAACTTGCAGATCATCCTCCTTATGTTCAGGCTCAAAAAGATGGTTCTGGATCATCATTTGTCGCAAATAATCGTTGTTAGCTCTCATGAAGTTTGCATGAGTAGTAGTTGTTGTTGAAGGGAAAAGCGAACATTGTGATGCATCTGTAAAATTAATACGCTACCATATACTTAAAAAAAGAATAATATGTAAAAATCGCATGTTATTACGCATGTTATTACGAATACACCTATTACATTGCATATACAGACCCTTTCCAAAAAAGTTTTATATGCTGAAAAAGTTTATTTATTTTCATAATTCCATTCAAAACGTTAAACTTCCATATATTATAGATTCAGGGCCCACAACTTAAACAATTGCAAGAATTTAGTTGTGTATTCATACACAATTTGGGCCTCTAGCTCACAAAACCCGCAAAAGCAGGATTTCAAAAAAATTGAATACTGTGAAGAAATAGGCCCAAATTTTACAAGGCATTTTAAACTGAGTGTCACATACTACTCATCTACTAAACTTAAAGCACCTGCACAGGTTGCCATTAAATTGCTTCACTTTGGTTCAATTAGTTAGGATCAGTTAGGATCATGATGGAGAAGACTGCAGAAAACCAGAAGACCATCATTGATACCCTCCATAGGATGGGTAAGCCACAAAAGTTCATAGCTAAGGGCTGTTCACAGAGAGCTGTGTCCAAGCATATCAATGGAAAGTCCAGTGGAAGGGCAAAATGTGGCAGGAGAAGATGCACCACCAGAAGAGCGGACAGTGGGCTTCTGCGGATTATCAAACAGAGAAGATTCATGTATCTGGCAGATAAGTAAATGGTGATTTCTTCATAGTATTCACATTTTTTGAAATCCTGTTTTCGTGGGTTTTATGAGCTAGAAGCCCAAATGATGTACAAATAAACAAGGAAAGAGTTTGTATACTACAACATGTATATACAACATTGATGGAGGTTTTATGTTTATTTACAATATAGAATGTATAAAAAAAACAACTTGTATTCTTGTCTTACATAAAGATTGTGAATGATGGGCAAAATTCCCCAAAAAGTGCAGTTCCCCTTTAAATAAGGTTACTTTATTAGTACGCAAAAGTAAACCAGTTTTGCAGGCAGCAACTCATACCTCTAATAATTCAATTTTAGACAATTACAGTCTTGCTCATAACTTTACATACCCTGTGGAGAATTTATGATTTCTTGATCATTCTTCAGAGAATATGAATGATAACACAAAAACCTTTCTTCCACTCATGCTTAATGGTTGTGTGAAGCTATTTATTGGCAAACAACTGTATTTACTCTTTTTAAATCAAAATGACAAAAGAAAAAGTACCCAAATGACCCTGTTTAAAAGTTTACATACCCCAGTGACTTTGATCTGATAACATGCACAAAAGTTGACACAAACAGGTTTGAATGGCTAATCAAGGTTCCAATCCTCACCTGTGACATGTTTGTTTGTAATTAATGTGTGTGTATAAAAGGTCAGTGAGTTTCTGGGCTTCTGACAGACCATTGCATCTTTCATCCAGTGCTGCACATATGTTTTTGGATTCTGAGTCATGGGGAAGGCAAAATAATAGTCAAAGGATCTGCGAGAAAAGGTAATTGAACTGCATGAAACAGGAAAGGGGTATAAAAAGTATCCAAAGAATTGAGAATGCCAATCAGCAGTGTTCAAACGCTGATTAAGAAGTGTTGTTTGCCAATAAATAGCTTCACACAACCATTAAGCATGAGTGGAAGAAAGGTTTTTGTGTTATCATTCATATTCTCTGAAGAATGGCCAAGAAATCATAAATTCTCCCAGGGTATGTAAACTTATGAGCACAACTGTATATGCAATTAAGGAAGCCCCTTTTCTGTTCTAAGTTTGTTCGTTTAATAAGATTCCAATTACTCTTTCTGGAGTTTAAGTACACACATAGCAAGGTTCATAAAGGCATTTTTAGAAGGATATTGAGGGTAAAACCCACATTAAACATTTTGGAAAGAACTACGAGAGATGGTAAGGCAGTTCTATAAGCCATTGTTAAAGTCATACATCAGTGACCTCTGACATAATACAAAATAAATTGACAACACAATTTGATATGCTGGTAGACTCTCAATTTGTACATTGGAGCCTGGATATACAAGTTGAATTATTTTTGGTGATGGAGCTCGTAACTCAAAATACTCATATATCAATTTGATTTTCCCCATTAAAATTAATGTTTTCAATTATTTTCAATTATTTTATTCAATGGATATCATTCGCTTCTTCTCAGCACTGCCATTTACCCTGACTTTCTTCCGACCCAGAGCAATAAAAACAAAGTTTTATCTGTCAAGATAGCCATCTACAATTAGCTAATGCTAGCGTGAAAGACACTCGATGTTTGGTGGATCTTGCAGGGTTAACTGTAGTATTTGCTATGTCAACTAGTGGTAGGGAGGTATTTGAAGCTGGCTCGTAACTCACATTTTTGCTTGTTTTGTTTAACTTAAAATGGGTCTTATGATTCTAATTTCCATTTCACACACTTCCTTGTGGTCTACTTAACCTGTAATGATGGTGCTTTTAGTCAAACTGTTGCAATACTTTACAGACCCATCTTCAAGCCAATGATCTTTAGCTTCCTCTTTCAAAAGCCTTTTTAGTGCCATCCAGCAATAAGTATACAGTACATGCTAAAGTCTCCCTATTTCAAATGACATCCCTGCACGAATATAGCATTATATGTAGCATGTTTGTATCTGTAAATAAACAATACGTAGCTAAACTACAATGCTACATGCTATCGTATCAGTACAAATGGTCAATCTACTGTTATTTGAGTTGCCGCTTCATTGTCTTCACCATTCCCATAAACTTCATTGACATTGAAAGTTAACCAGGCCCTTTCTACTTCTGGAGTTCATTGCAGACATGTTTTTGTTTGGACTACAAACACGCTACAATAAATAAAAATGGAGTACTGGCGCAACATGTCAGCTGGAAAACATTTAAGGAGATAGCCGCTGACCCCACGAGTTGGCAATGACATACATTACAAGTCGGGACAGACCTCAAACGTCTCGTTTTGAACAAAAATATATTTTATTCTGAATATTTTCTCAACGCACCCATAGTGTGATTTCAAACTTCTGGGGATCCAAAATACACAAAAACAGCTGCCAACAGGCAAAACCCTATTATACAAAACCCGCTTTTCTTACCTGTTGGTACCTGCTTTTGTGTATTTGGAATCCGCGTAAATCCCGAAAATTTGAAATCAAACTATGGAGGTGTTGAGAAGATTTTTATAAAATAGTCTTGCCATCCTTCCTACTTCCACTAAACAATCCGTTTGGAATTTGCCCTCATTAGTGACTTTTTTCCCATTGGTGGTTTCAGCGGATGATCCATATAAGTTACAATTTTACAGAGAGTGTTTGCGCCAGTCTGACATTGTAGTCCACACTGTAGTCAACAGAGACTGGCTCATAAATGCACATGCATCCCCTGATGTTGCCATTTCTAATACAAAGTCGAGTATAGTTGGGATTTATATCTGTCAGACTCGATATGGAAACGCTAAAATCTACAACATGGATGACGGCGAGAAGTGGAGGCACGTAAATAACACCCCCCACAAGACGGCGCATCCTGAAGAGACAGTCAGAAAGCAGCTTGAAAACGGTCTGTCAAACATAATCCATGCAACATTTTGACCATAGAACCACCATTACAGTACATGTTATGGACCACAAAGTGTAGGTAATATGACCCATTTCAAGCAAAACATTGTCCGAGAGCCCTTTCCTAAGTCGAGGTATAAAAAATGTATCCCGAAGAGTAGAAGCTTTTATACTTTCATTGCACACTTTGAACTGCTTTGTGTAAGTTTTAGAGTTAAGTGGCCCAATACTTTTGCCTAAATACAGGGCGGACCTGGTACATATTAACAAATGTTCATGGAAGTGAAATCAGCAATTGTTGAAACTGGGATAATGGGTAAGATTAAATAAGCTCCGCATCTTCTTACTTCTTTTCAGACTTTGTGGAAGCGTAAACATGTGATATACAAACGTGTACTTCAAATTTAATTTTGTAAAGCATCTTTGAAATAAGCAAAGCCTTGTCAATTACCATTACCCTACAAAAAAAAGATAATGTATACAGTCAATCAAATACATGCAAAATAAACTGGACTAATATGAATGAATAAAAGGATATTATTGCAATGCATGAAATGTTTCATAATTGCCTAAAACTGACATATTCAACCCTCCATCTATCCATTCTTTCCCGCTTGTCCTCATTCGTGTTACAGGTAAGCTGGAGCCTATCCCAGCTGACTTTAAGCGAGAGGTGGAGGCACATATAGACACTCACACCTATGGACAATTTAGTTTTAACAATTAGCCAAACATTCATGTTTTTGGAATGTGGGAGGAAGGCAGAGAGTACCAAGAATAAACTCACGGACACACAGGGAATTCCAGGCAAACTCCGCACAGATATGCTCAAGTGTAGATTTAAACCCTGCTCCAGCATAATCTAATTTAAACACTGCCTTTATAGCTTTAAAAAATGTATATACTGTGTAGTCCGATAGCTTGAAAACAGACACAAATTCTAAAAAAAGGTATTGTAGATGTGGAGACAGATAATAGTGAACACGGCTAGAATGGTTTTTGGGACAGATATATGGATATATGATTAATGGATGGAAGGATAGTTGCCAGGGTTTCGCCTAGACCGCCAAGATACCTGTGGCGGCGGGGGCGTGACCATGGGCGTGGCCACCATGACATCATCTAATAATTAGCCTTATCTGCTATGATCTGATTTTCTTTAAAAAAAAAGGTTTCACTAGTATTTTTTTAAATTGACTCTTAGTTTTATCCTGCTTCTAAATATGTGTTTTAACTCCTGTGCAGCACTTTGTGAAACAGTTATTGTTATCTAAAATGTGCTATATAAATAAAGTTGACTGGATTGGATAACAAAGCTAAAAAAAGTTATACATACTGTAAAACAAATCTGTTATTATTAATTAGTATTAAGATATATTTGTATATCGTTTTGCCATATTTTAAATTTTTGTTGCTTATTGTACAAGTACTTTGAGAATTTTTCAAGTGTCATTCTGGAGACTTTTAATTACTTTTTTTTTTTTAATTAAAAACTACAAGCAAAAATCTAATCTTCTGGTGTTATTATAAAATGTAGTCGTGTTTAGAGACTCTTGACTTCTGTCCCTCAATGTCCCTGACAAAAGAGGCTAGCTACAGCAAGCATGACGTCACACTTGCTTCACGCTGCTCCAGTTGAACGTTCTATTCTTAAAAGCCGCCACTGTCCTCTTAATAATTGCGCATTGTGTAGATCGCTCTCAGCGGGTATATCTGGTTACGTCCACATCACAGACATGCTGACAACGTTTCAGACAATGTTTTGCGTCTTGTTTACGTCGAGGTTCGCCAGCACTGTTTTCGGTAATCAAAGCCTTTTTTCGCTGTTCAAGATTTCTGTATATCACTTGTCAATAGTGCGCAAATAATAGGCTATATATATATCCATTAATACTGTAACGACCTGCTGGTGGTAATGTTTAATGTTTATGTGGTTTGGATTTAATGTCAGGTTTTCCATGTTTGCAAACACACTGTCCGTGCCTGAAAGGTGATTGGCTGAGAAGGACGAAGAGCTGTTGTGTGTCCGACAGGCAAGCACGGACTTACGGAAACGGAAGTGTGTACACAGGAGCTAAAACCTGTTGGAATTGTTCCATTTGTTATCATAAGATAAGTAATACAAGTTAGAAATAGTGTCAGACGTTGTGTAATTTCTTCTTGGGGCTACAATATATTATATTATTAAAAATTTTATTTCAAGTAAAAAAAACAACTAATTTTCAAAGTGTGGCGGTAATAAAAATGCTGCGGCGGTACGTCACATTCAATTACATTAAGGGGAAACCCTGGTTGCTGTGATGGACATTTTGTCACAATGGTCACTTTTGATCCGGTGTCTCGTCACCACGCACACGGCATGTCCCTCCACCATGACATCCTATTTGTTTCAACTAGACACTGTGGCGATATTTACCCTAACAGCCATCTCGTTGTAGAAATTCATCTTCATGATAAAATATGCTGCCTGTGAACACAAAGGAATAGACAGCGTTACATGTTGTCTCGCGGCCCTCTGATCTGTCCACAGCAGGCGTCAAAGATAAAGAGCTCTTTATACATAATACATTTCACACAGGCAGCACGGATAGGGCCACTCCACGGGAGGAGAGGGGGGAAAGCACCAGAAAAGAAAAAGACAAAGAGTCACGAGGGTATGGTAGAAGAGAGCGAGAGAGAGAGCGAGAGAGAGAAAAAGAGAGTGATTAGGGGGACTTTGTATCAAGGGGAGGACAGTGCTCTCTTAATACACCAACACGCGCTAAGGCCAAGAAAATCTATGGCGGTGAAGCAGTGAGCTAATGGAGATGTATGACGGCCCAACGCGCTCCTCTGGATTTCATAATCAATGACAGCTTCGCCAGAAGAGACTAACAAAAGGCCAGAGAATATGCGGGCTGTCACACACACCGTCAACCAGTGGGGGCACATTTCAGGAGCACTCTGAAGAGTTGGCCAATAAATGGATCCATATTTCAGCACATCTTTTTTTTTTTTTTTTAATACCGACAGGCAAGAGACAGAGGAGACGGGAGACTTGAAAGGAGGCTGTAAATTCAGCTTGATGTTCGGAGATGAGGCTTTTGTCGAAGTCGCATTAAACATGTTAAAGTCCAAAATTGTGGAAGGATTAAGACAGTTGAGGAACGGAGCCTCTCTCTGGACTCATTCCGAACTGTGGAACGTGTGAGAGATTCAAATTGCCACTCGTCTGTTCCCAAACAGCCTCTTTTTAGCCCATATATGCGATGTGACACATCCTTCATCGTTTATACCAGTGCCCCTCGCCGCCATCCCCCCACCCCGCACCACACTTGCAGTGTTTTTTTTTTTTTGAACGCCTCCCAAACGGTGGCTGGCAGTTATGCTTTAGCAAACAGTCAATTTAGGGGCATGATAAATAGCTTGTTGTGATACGTTTACAAAACTCAATCCAGGGGAAAATTATATGTGAGAGCGCTGGGTATTGGATCCGGTATCAACAATCTGTTCAATTAGGAAGCAGTTGGAGGCAATATGCTGAAAATGTGGCCTTGTTTTACTAAAGCACACACAGGTGCACCGCACTAACTACTTCTACCATTTCTCTCCACACTCATTCTAAATGCATCCAAGGAATTGCCTTGCAGATAAAATTATCTCATATTACATCATATATCGTAAGTGCTAATTCCCCATTGTATAATGAGTGAATTATATTTCTTAAGGTCAGATGCAGGGACTTAGGTATATAGCAATTGAATTCTAATGCCTGTTATCATAACCTAATCAATACATCTATAGCGGTTCCTGGTTTGGGCTTACCGTCACCATTTGTCTGAAAAGTGCCCTTGCTCTGAAGCCCCGCCATATCTTCTGTATAATGACCGCCTTCTCGTGCAGATGCCTGCAATAAAGTCATATTGGGCAGAGGATTAGATGGCTATTTTGTGCACATTAAATGGGGGGGACTTAAATTAAATTGTGAATGTATTTTGATAGTGGGTCAAATAAAACCTAAAAACACAATAAATCCTATTGAGATGCAAATGATAATAACTAAAAAAAGAATGAATATCCTGCTTAAAATGTATTTAAATTAGGTGTTGACGAGAACAAAAAAATTAAATCAATAATAAACTCTGTTGAAAGCAAGGAAAACGGCGATTTTGCTTGCTCACAAAAGGTTATGATGTAAAATAATGGAATTAAAAGGTCAGAGAATCATTATGCTTCTTCACACACAGGAAATTGCTGCTCCTCCAGGCCTTTCTATCATGTCCGATGAGCCTTCCCTCCCACCACCCTTAGAGCAGCGGCACACATTTGTATTCATCTTCAAACATACTCTAAATGCAAGTCCATTGCAGATCTCCACCTCCAATGAGGCCATCCATTTCCAAAAGGCCATTTATACACCCAGAAAATCAATGCTTATAGTGGGATAGGACAACCCCAGAGTTGCACTTAGGCAGCTAAAATTGTTGCTAATCATCCACTTAACGCTTTGATCAATTAACTAAAGTAATCTGAATTAACCTACTGTCTGGAAGTTTGTCTGCTGACCCTGCAGAATAGCACTGGGGTCGCAGCACAGAACAGGCATGGAGATAGACGCACAATGTGTGTGCGTGCGTGCGTGTGTGTGTGTGTGTGTGTGTGTGTGTGTGTGTGTGTGTGTGTGTGCGTGTGTGTGTGTGTGCGTGAAAGGAGCACATAGAACTAGCCACATATATTCCTCAAGGCCATTTGCAAAGCTCCTGGAGTCCTATGATTATGGGAGTGAGCCAGTATCAGAGTTTTCCCTGTAAATTAACATAGCCTAGATGTTTTATAAGCCCTGAAGGAAAAAGACAAAGCTACAATTGGTGGGACGTGTACAGTATGAAATAAAAAAGGTCATGTGACAAATAAAGACATGAGGACCATGTATTACCTGATGTAGATTCTCACCCTGTGGCCTCTGAACCAGCTCTGGATTTTGAGAACAGCCTTGAATTCGGCCCGTTTGTTTGCCTCAGCTAACCTAAAGCAACATGCAATTGTCAGTTTCATAACGACGACTTACTTTTGAATGTTTGTTTTAACACTTAATAAGCTGTCGCTCCACAACCCGGAAGTACGATTTATTTTACACTTAAACTTAAACTAATTACAAAAGTACACTTCACTCACTAACTGTGCTACAAAAAAGATCAGTTACAATAATACATGATGTTTGATATAGAGAACATACAAACCCTTTCTTTATTAAATCAAGAATAATGAAATTCAATGATTTGGTGCATTTGCAAACAGCTAAAATTATGTAAAAAGCAAACTATAACCTGCTACCCTACAATGTACAACAATTCTTCTCAACATGGGGAGAAATATAACCTTAGAGAAAAATCTAACTTAAAACACTTGTATACACATACAACACTTAAAACTAGGGATGTCCGATAATATCGGGCTGCCGATTTTAAATGCTTTAAAATGTAATATCGGAAATTATCGGTGTCGTTTTTTTAATTATCGGTATCGGTTTCTTAAAGTAAAATGACGTAAAATGGCGACTCTTGATGACCTCATCAAACCGCCGCGAGCGGAGCATGTGTTACCGGTGCTATAGCCGGTGCTAAGAAGCGGGCTCGCTCGGTGACTGACTCACGACACCATGTCTATGGTTTGGGAACATTTTAAAGTGTGTCCGACTGATAAAAAAATGGCAATTTGCAATGACTGTAAAAAGTTGGTTATGCGAGGAGGAACCAAGACGTCTTCGTTTAATACAAGCAATTTGATCTCCCACCTCTTCAAAAATCACAAGGAGATACATGCTGAATACAAGCGGAAGATGGATGCAAAAACACCAAAAAAAGGTAGCACACAGTTGTCGCTTATAGACTGCGCCGAGAAAAAAACAAAATACGACAAAAACCACCCCAGAGCGAAAGCCATAAGTCAGAAAATAATTGAGTGTATCGCCCTGGATAACCAACCATTTTCGATTGCACAAGACAAAGGCTCTCATACATACGACGCAATCTCATCTGCATTTGAAGGGATGTTTGAGAAATGGAAAATCCCCAAGGCGAAAGCCCACGTTGTGGTCAGGGACAACGCACGCAATATGGCCAAAGCCACGATGGAGTTTGGTGTGGCTAGTCTGCCCTGCGTGGCGCACACTTTGCAGCTTGCAGTGAACGGAGGTGCCCTTTCGCAACGCAGCATTTCGGAAGCTCTGGCTGTGGGGAGGCAAACTGGTAGGCCACTTCAAGCACTCACCACTAGCTTGCAGTCGTTTGGAGGACGTACAAAAGGAACTCCATATGAAAGCCAAAAAGCTCCAGCAAGATGTGTCCACCAGGTGGAATTCCACCTTTTACATGATGCAGAGCCTGGTGGAGCAGAAGAGGGCATTAAGTGCATATGCTGCTGATTACGACCTCCCTGCAATGTTGACAGCAACCCAATGGGGAATTATGGAGAAGATGATCACCCTACTGGGACCTGTTGAACAAATAACCAGAGACATCAGCCGTGCACAGGCCACTGCTGCAGATGTTGTCCCTGCTGTAGTGTCTCTGACGCGGCTGCTTGCCAAGGAGGATGACTCCGATAAAGGTGCGAAAACAGCCAAACATGTACTACTGGAAGCCGTTTGTGATCGCTTCAAAAGTGTCCAAAGTGAGCCTCTTTATGTCATCGCAACCATGGTTGATGCTCGTTTTAAAGATCGCTATTTTGACATGGATAAGAAGGAGGCAGCACGCAGTCTGCTTCTGAAAGTGGTAAATGAAATGGCCAGCCATGAGAGTGAGGATCAGCAAGGAGAGTCTGCTGGTGCCCAAGGAGAGGCTGCTGGTGCCAGTACAGAGGACATTGGCCAGGAGGAGTTGGACCAGGAGGACTGCCCCCCTAAGAAAGCCCGAACTGGAATCTTGACACTGCTGGACATCTACCAAGAAATCCTCGAGCAGAATGATGTCACTGAACAAGAAACTGCAGGCAAGACAGCATCAGAGGTGAGTAAATAATACATTTTATTAACACATTTGATTTGCTGAGTGCTTCAAATGAAAATGTACATAAAATGAATGAAATACACCCAAACATGTCTGTCAGTGCTTTGAAGAGAAAATGAAATATATATATATGTTTTTTCTTTATTTCCACCCTTTTCTTTAGGTGTATGGATACCTGGGAGAAGCTATCCTCAAAAAAGGATGCCCTTTGGAGTACTGGAGGCTCACCAAGGACCGCTTCCCTGCTGTTGCCCGTGTTGCACGCAAGTACCTCACCGCACCCTGCACCGGTGTCGACAGCGAACGTCTGTTTAGTGCTGCCGCCCATATCATCGACAAGAACAGAAATCGCATACATTGTGACAATGCTGAGATGCTTGTTTTCATTCAGAAAAATCTACCTCTCACACGTGATGACAAGGAGAAAAAGAGTTAGCCCACTCTTTGAGCTTCATCTGTTGCACAAATAGACTAATAGTCTGGACGGAGTGAAGCTGTTTTATTTATGTTTTGTGCCTTTTTTCCCCATGCACTTTAAAGGATGGCTGTGTTTTCTACTAGTCTAGACTGAAGCAGTTTTATTAATGTCCATGCACTTTAAAGGATGGCTGTGTTATCTACTAGTCTAGACTGAAGCAGTTTTTTATTTTTGTGCTTTTCTTGTTTTTATTTGCACATTTTTGTTACTCATACAAATACATTAAGAACAGGGCAGATTGAGCCCAGTTTATAGTATACTCTGGACTGAAGCTGTGTGCCTTCATTGTTTTTGTAGCTGTTGTTTTGAGGCATGTTTAAAAAAAATTAATAAAACAATGCACTTTGTCAAAGTACAGTGTTTCCCATAGTTATAGTGGGTTATCAGGATTATTTCAGGGAGAGCATTTCCCACATTCCAAGCTGCTGTTTTGAGCCATGTTAAAAAAAATAATGCACTTTGTGACTTCAATAATACATATGGCAGTGCCATGTTGGCAATTTTTTCCATACCTTGAGTTGTAAGTTGTTCTCTTATTTTGGAAAACCTTGTTACATTGTTTAATGCATCCAGCGGGGCATCACAACAAAATTAGGCATAATGTGTTAATTCCACAACTGTATATATCGGTATCGGTTGATATCGGTATCGTAATTAAGAGATTGGACAATATCGGAATATCGGATATCGGTAAAAAGCCATTATCGGACATCCCTACTTAAAACCTTTAGTATATTATGGAAGTAGAATTGTCTCACATCAACTTACATATATCAATATGATATTAATACATATGCATATATTAATAAATATACAAATACAAATGTTATATACAAATAAACAATTTGTATAAATAAACGAGTATTTGTAAATATATTTTTGAGATTTGAAAATATATACAAATACAATTTATAAATATAAAAATGTGACATACAAATAAATCAAGAATTTGTATAATTAAACATGTATTTGTAAATATATTTTTGAGATTTGAATATAAATATGCTTGATTTTGTATTTGTATTTGTTTTGAATTTGCATATGTGGATCGCTTTTTTGCTTTGTGTCGATTAGACATTCCTCCCACAAACCAGAAGCACAAATAAATGTGACCAACACACTCCCCTGAACAACCAGCAGAGGACACTGCAGCCAGAGCGGTCTCGGTCATAGAGATGGTCAAACACTGGCGAGCCAATCAGAGGCACACTAGGGAGGGTCATATGATGATTGATATATGATAATTATTTGACACACATTGCACTCATAAGAGATCAGTATCTACATCGGTCATTAAACGGCATTGATACAATAAAATAAGCAGCTAGCATGGTCTTTCAGATTAACTGGATGAATTAGCATTAGCTAATACAACGCTAACGTCAGCAAACTCAAGCCCGTTGTGCGTTCTCTCTGTAAAGACGTGTAATGTTTTTGTGCAAAGAACTGCGGGCATTTTGCATATAATGCATATAATGCTCTGTGACCGAGACCGCTCTGGCTGCAGTGCCTTCTGCTGGTTGTTCAGGGGAGTGTGTAGGTCACATTTATTTGTGCATCTGGTTTGTGGGAGGAATGTCTCATCGACACAAAAGCAAAAAAGCGATCCAAATATGCAAATTAAATACAAATACAAATACAAAATCAAGCATATTTAAATTCAAATCAATCAATCAATCAATCAATCAATCAATCAATGTTTATTTATATAGCCCTAAATCACAAGTGTCTCAAAGGGCTGTACAAGCCACAACGACATCCTCGGTACAGAGCCCACATACGGGCAAGGAAAACTCACCAAATATATATTTACAAATACACGTTTATTTTTTTACAAATTCTTGATTTATTTGTATGTCACATTTTTATATTTATAAATTTTATTTGTATGTATTTTCTAATCTCAAAAATATATTTACAAATACGCGTTTATTTATACAAATTATTTATTTATTTGTGTATCACATTTGTATTTCCATCCATCCATCCATTTCTACCGCATATTCCCTTCGGGGTCGCGGGGGGCGCTGGAGCCTATCTCAGCTTGTATTTGTATATTTATCAATATATGCATATCCATCCATCCATCCATTTTCTACCGCTTGTATGAATATCATATTGATTATATATATATATATATATATATATATATATATATATATATATATATATATATATATATATATATATATATATATATATATATATATATATATACATATATATATATATATATATATAAGTTGATGTGAGACAATTCTACTTATCATATTGATATATTTAAGTTGATGTGAGACAATTGTACTTCTATAATATATCAGCATGTGAAATTGAATTGTGGAATGGATTACGCAAATAAATAAATAAAAAGCACTAATTTGATTCACTTTAAGAAACTGTTCACATTTACAAGTACGAGGTAGAATTATGACAAACATATTGAACGGTATTAAAAATATATAATATTCATATCATTATGTGAAGCCTAACTAACTAGTTATGTAAAAAACTGTTGTATTCATAATTAATTGATGTGTACCAATGAAGAACAGAAAGTGAACATGTGTTAATACCGGAATTGCTCTGAGATAGAAAAGGAGTAGGATTAAATAAACTCTGCATTTTCCTACTCCTTTTCGGAAATGTTGTACAGAAAAAATGAAAATGTGTTATGTATCATACTGAAATTGTATACATGTTAGAAATATACTTCAACCAACTAACCAACATAAACTGTCGCTGCACAACCCGGAAGTGCACTCTTAATGCAAACTAATCAAAATTACGGTACAATCAACTTTAAGGTGGCTAAATGTAAATATATAATTACGTGTATTATTCATATAGGTATACACAAAAAACCGTAAGTGAAATTGTTAAGGTAACTTAGCTAGAGTTTACTATGCGTGTTTAGCCTAAATCTTAGTTTTAGCGTATTTAACACCCGAATAACGTGTAGCTAACTAGAAAGCCTTCAGAAAGAAAAAATAATCGTTACCGATACCTCTCTTTGTAGAACTGTTGTTTTCGGAACTCTTCAATCTTACACCTAATCTTCAGGAGCTCCGCCATGGCCACCCTCCTGCACTGGGCTGCGTTTTACTGTTGCCAGGGAAACCAAGCTGTCAATCAACAAAGAAGATCCGATCCGGTTGAAAGTTACTTCCGGTAAAGGTTGAAGATGGAGTTTTTTGTGTGTGTTTTCTTCATGTTTCCTCAAACAATATTCAAAAGCACCGACATGAGTTATACTATTTGTGGTCTGCATAAAGTTTACCGTCAAATTACGTCAATTAGCAGTAGCTACGCACGTTATTTGCTGATGTTGTGTTTCAAAGTAATGGACGTTCATGAAGGCTCGCGTCAGCATCTACTGAATATGCGGTGAGTCCAACCTTAATGTTTCACGGCAAAAGTGTCTAATTACCAATGTTTGTCTTATATTTAGTTTCATGTCTTCAATGTCAATATACTTTCATAAAGTACATATTAGACCCGTGGTGTCCAAAGTGTGGCCCAGGAGCCAAGGCCTTCAGGTCATTATTTTATCGACCCACTGAACATTCTAAAAATACTTATTAAAAATAAAACATAAAAAAGTGGAATCAAAGAGCATACAGTTGAATTGTGACAGTGAAAAGTTGTAATGTTGATTTTTATTTTATTTTTTTGTCCTGTCCAGCTTCTTAGCATACAATGATTCCCGGGCACAGCCACTGCTGCTGCTCACTGCTCCCCTCACATCCCAGGGGGTGGACAAGGGGATGGGTCAAATGCAGAGGACACATTTCACCACACCGAGTGTGTGTGTGACAATCATTGGTACTTTACTTTAACTTAACTTAATGTACACATACTGTACATATACGTACATACACTCATGCATATAATCACGTTTCAGCAAACATATTAACGTTGGCCCACAGTAAACTGGGTAACACATGGCACACTGACAAAGCTTAACCTATTGTTACTATAACAATCTACAAGGTTAATATAGTTGGCTTCTCTTTCTTCCCCTCCATTTATCTGCTTTCTTTTGTATATCAAGTTACCATTACATATATGTATTGTTGCATTTGAACAATTGTATTGTTGATAATAGAGGTAATTATTGTTATTATTCATTATCAATAGTGCTACTTCTATTGACATATGTATTGCTCCATTTATAGTGTAATAATGTTCATTGTCATTTCTGTATTATTTATTTCACTAACTGCTTATTTGATATCACTTTTACTATCAAATGTGTACATATCATATTTGCTGATATTGTTCTGTTGTTGTTGTTGTTGTTGTTATCGTTGTGTTTGCTGTTGTTGTTGTTGTTGTCGTCTCTCTGTCTTATACCCCTCTTGTCCCCACAATTTCCCCCTCTGTCTTCTTTTTTTCTCTTTCTATCCCCTCTTGCTCCGGCCCGGCTGCACCAAATAATGATATAAATCCATTTAAAGGCCTACTGAAACCCACTACTACCGACCACGCAGTCTGATAGTTTATATATCAATGATGAAATCTTAACATTGCAACACATGCCAATACGGCCGGGTTAACTTATAAAGTGCAATTTTAAATTTTCCGGGAAATATCCGGCTGAAAACGTCTCGGTATGATGACGTTTGCGCGTGACACTACGGATTGAACGGAAGTATTGGGACACCATTGTGTCCCAATACAAACAGCGTCTGTTTTCATCGAAAAATTCCACAGTATTCTGGACATCTGTGTTGGTGAATCTTTTGCAATTTGTTTAATGGACAATGGAGACTGCAAAGAAGAAAGCTGTAGGTGGGATCGGTATATTAGCGGCTGGCTACAGCAACACAACCAGGAGGACTTTGAGTTGGATAGCAGACGCGCTATCCGACGCTAGCCGCCGACCGCACCGATGATCGGGTGAAGTCCTTCGTCGCGCCGTCGATCGCTGGAACGCAGGTGAGCACGGGTCGTGATGAGCAGATGAGGGCTGGCGTAGGTGGAGAGCTAATGTTTTTAGCATAGCTCTGTTGAGGTCCCGTAGCTAAGTTAGCTTCAATGGCGTCGTTAGCAACAGCATTGCTAGGCTTCGCAAGGCTGGACAGCATTAACCGTGTGGTTACAGGTCCAGGGTTTGGTTCGGTGTCTCCTGATAGTAGAAGTAATAGTAGTATTGTTGATCTTCTGTCTATCCTTCCAGTCAGGGGCATGATTCTTCTTTTTCTATCCGCAGTTAAGCACGATGCTATCACGTTAGCCCCAAAGCTAAAGTGCTTCACCGATGTATTGTCGTGGAGATAAAAGTCACTGTGAATGTCCATTTCGCGTTCTCGACTCTCATCTTCAAGAGGATATAGTATCCGAGGTGGTTTAAAATACAAATCCGTGATCCACAATAGAAAAAGGAGAAAGTGTGGAATCCAATGAGCCCTTGTACCTAAGTTACGGTCAGAGCGAAAAAAGATACACCCTGGCGTCCTGCACTGCACTCTAATCCTTCACTCTCACTTTCCTCATCCACAAATCTTTCATCCTCGCTCAAATTAATGGGGTAATCGTCGCTTTCTTGGTCCGAATCGCTCTCGCTGCTGGTGTAAACAATGTGCAGATGTGAGGAGCTCTTCAACCTGTGACGTCACGCTACTTCCGGTACAGGCAAGGCTTTTTTATCAACGACCAAAAGTTGTGAACTTTATCGTCGATGTTCTCTACTAAATCCTTTCAGCAAAAATATGGCAATATCGCGGAATGATCAAGTATAACACATAGAATGGACCTGCTATCCCCGTTTAAATAAGAAAATTTCATTTCAGTAGGCCTTTAATAAAGTCAAATGCAGATAAGGCAACAAGAGAAGTATTCCACACTTCTCTTTTGTAAAGTGCATTTGTACAGCCGATGAGGGCATCTACATCAACAATATGATTTGCCTGTGATGTTGATTTTAATAACACAACGCTTGCAGCTGGCATCTTTTTTTTTCTTTAAAACTGGCATTGCTCAAAAAAATAATAATAAATCAAAATCAATGTTGTTATGAATTATTAACGTATCCAAGGCTCCAATTACTTTACATCAAATATTCCACTTTGAAGTGTTTTTTGGGTAAATTATTACATATGCTGTGTGTTTAGTTTGTCTTTGCAATGTAAAAAAACCAACTGTATTTTCTATGACAAAAAGTGTATAAAACAAATAAATATAAAAAAAAAAAAAAACACACCTTAAAATCGACGGACAAATCTGAAGCTGATCTTGAGATTCAAGCGTTAAAAGTAAAACAAAATGTATTACTTATTTTTAACACTTTTATGAGTATGACCCTTTTGGATCGCTGAGAATTCTTGTGTTGATTTATATTATTACAGAATCAAAATCATTGTTGTTATGAATTATTTACCTATATAATAAGGCTACAATTATCACACATCAAATATTCCAAAATGTATTCAGCAAAATGGGCATACAATTTCGACAGATTGATCTGAAGTTGATCTAGAAATTTAAGTGTTGAAAAAAATAAACAATAATAATAAAAAATATATACATATGCACATTCTAAAAATACTATTGAAAATCAATGTTGTTATGAATGATTAACTTATCCAAGGCTCCAATTACTTCACGTCAAACATTCCACTTTGAAAAATTTTTTGGGTAAATTATTACATATTTTGTGTGTTTATTTTGTCTTTGCAATGTAAAAAACAACTAAGTTTTCTATGACAAAAAGTGCATAAAACAAATGAATATAAAAAAAACAAACTTAAAATCGACGGACAGATCCGAAGTTGATCTTGAGATTTAAGCGTTAAAATATATGACTTATTTTTAACACTTTTATGATTTATATTATTACTGAATCAAAATCATTGTTGTTATGAATTATTGACCTATAAAAGGCTACAATTATTACATATCAAATATTCCAAAATGTATTTAGCAAAATGGGCATAAAACATAAAAAAAATTCAATTTCGACAGATTGATCTGAAGTGGATCTAGAGATGTAAGCGTTGAAAAAAAAAAAATAGTAATCATTAAAAATATATACATTTGCACATTCTAAAAATACTATTGAAAATAAAACATAACAAGTGGAATCAAAGAGTATACTTTAATGTAACAATGAAAAGTTGCAATGTTGACTCTAAAAGTTTGAGTGGTACTAGAAAAACTGTGGTTATGTTTAAAATGTATTTATATACATGAACACATTCACATGTACAGTATGCGTAAAGAACCGTGTAACACGTGTGTTCTTTTTATACAATTTTACACATTTTAAAAATGATTTTGCATCTGTGATATTTCACTGAAACCACTAGAGTTGTAATTATTGTTGTAATTGTTTTGCTCGACATGAATCCTTGCATTTGATAAAACTAAAGCAAGAAAACAGGAATAGTTTGAAGAAAAAAAATCAGATGAAAAAAATTCCTCTTCTGTGGATGCAGATTGTGCATCTGTGTATTGATCTGCCAGTGACACAACTCTTCCATTCCATTCCATCATCCATTTTGCCTCTTTCCTGACATTATCTTCATCTTTCCTCTTCATCATGCAGTTATCAGTTTATTTCTTTCTGCAATTCCTCCCTCATTTTGCCTGCCACTCCTCCTCTTCAGCCATATTTACCTGTCGAAATGATCGCAAAGCTATCTGTCTAGCCAAGCTATTATAGATTATTCCTGAGCAGGCAGGCAAACCCACAAATCTTGCAATTCGATGAGTGTGTGTCTTCATACTTGAGTGCCATTTTCTCTTGCCTCTGTTTTTCCCTCCCAGGCTAATTTGCTGTCCGAGGGCCACAGCGGTTGCGAGGAGCAGAAGGCAGACGTCCTACGCAGAGTTATGACTGCAGGGCGAACCCGTGGCACTTCATCCCATCCATCCACGGGGTTTGGCTGGAGGACGGCCGCCCTGGTAATTACTGGAGGTAC
Source organism: Entelurus aequoreus (assembly GCF_033978785.1). Taxonomy (NCBI): domain Eukaryota; kingdom Metazoa; phylum Chordata; class Actinopteri; order Syngnathiformes; family Syngnathidae; genus Entelurus; species Entelurus aequoreus. Next base: position 34,570,423 of record NC_084732.1, on the reverse strand, counting down.
GTTGTTGTGACAAGACAGCACGGACACCGAATGCGAAGTGTCGTTTTCTGACAAGGCTGTGATGACGGCAGGAAGCCATTTGTCCTGTCTGCTCTGATTAGGTGTCACCAGGTGAGAGGGTGATTCAAAAAAAGGAGAGTGAAAGCACTTCATGGAAAGATGCTCTGTTTACACACCGTCTAATGACCCACTTCTAGGTTCCGACAGACTGTCTTCTTTTCCTTCTATTGCACTCGTCCATCAAGTTCCTCCACTCATCCTTCCTGACATCAGACTGTCTGCCTGCTTTATTCGCCCTATCATGATCACTGAAAAGACAATGTTTTGTTTCCCCCAAAGTGAGTCAGTAATTACCCAGCATCCTCTTTGCTCTGTCTGCCGCGTGCTCCATCTCTCCATACGGGGCATGTCATTTAACACGCCTCCAGTCACCTCTCGCAGTCAGGAAGCTCATCCAAGCAGTCATTCTCCATGCCCATTGTTCCTAAATGAGCGCCATATGCACTGTGGCCAGCACTGGTCATAAAGCCACACACTCCTCCTGTCTATGGATGAGTATATGTGTGAGTAAGACTGTCACACTCCGTTCCCCCACTGCGCGTGAATCATTATTGTGTGTGTGGTGGAGTATGAGTGATTATACGTGCGCGTGCCACAGTAGGGTGGATGTGTGTTTCTCGGCAGGGCCATTTCGGCCATTATTATTAAACATCTGTCCGCAGCACATTAATCCCCCCTCTCTGACGCATCCCTCTCTGCCCAGGGATCACTTAATTGAAATCCATAATGACTCTTTCTTCTCCTCTCTCCTGTGCTTAGCAAAGGGAGGATGGAAAATGCATTTCAGCTCAAAATAAAGGGTGTTTTTAATCATGCGAGTCTGATGAGCTATTGCAATATCCTTTAGCCATGTGGCGAGGCCTGGGCCGATATCAAATGTTGCTGGTCCATTTATTGTCCCACAAATTATTGATAAACAATATTATTGTCAGCATTATTTTGAGACCAAATTAAGCATGGGTGTCTTTATAATATGTGTAATACGAATTATGCATGTAACGTTTTTTACCAATGTAATTGGAAGGTCAATGACATCTTTAATAAGTAAACTCACATAAAAAACTAAATGGACTCTCAATCTCTGTTAGCAAAAAGTGCACTTCAATAAATATTGAACATTTGAAGTGCAATTTTTATCCATAAACTGGGTCAGGTGGTTTGTTTTGTCTTCTTTTTATGTTGCCATTACTTTCCAACAAACTTAGCATACTGGCTCGTTCGTCCCTGGTGATGGGCTAATCTTTCTCATGTGTTTAAAGTTGAAATATTTCCTGGACATTTGGTTTCGCAATCATCGTTTTTCCTCTTAATGTTTGTTACCTTGCGGTGCTTTTCACTCGCGAGTCTCGACTAGCGACTGACAAGAGAATTGACTCTGTTCATTTATTTTTGCGATGCACAGAGTGAACCCTTTTGTACTCTGTTGGAAGCGAGAGACAAAGAAAACAAACACACGGACATGACAATTTATTGATTCCAAAGTTATCGAGTTCATTTTAATTTATTGTTCAATTATTTGATTTATTGACTATTGGCCCAGGCATATGTGACATGCCTTTTGAGGCATTGTAACAGATACCTTAACTAAAGGTACACACAAGATAAAATCCTTGTCTCCCTCAAAAAACAATACTATAGGTTAAAAAAAATAAAAGTACTTTTAATCACACACGTCTCAGCTAATCAATATAATTTTGTTTTGTGACAAACCTTTCAGATGTGGCAACAGAAAACTAAATTTAAAGGCCTACTGAAACCCACTACTACCGACCACGCAGTCTGATAGTTTATATATCAATGATGAAATCTTAACATTATAACACATGCCAATACGGCCGGGTTAACTTATAAAGTGACATTTTAAATTTGCCGCTAAACTTCCGGTTCGAAACGCCTCTGAGGATGACGTATGCGCGTGACGTAGCCCGACGAACACGGGTATGCCTTCCACATTGAAGCCAATATGAAAAAGCTCTGTTTTCATTTCATAATTCCACAGTATTCTGGACATCTGTGTTCGTGAATCTGTTTCAATCATGTTCATTGCATTATGGAGAAGGAAGCCAAGCAAGCAAAGAAGAAAGTTGTCGGTGCGAAATGGACGTATTTTTCGAACGTAGTCAGCCACAACAGTACACAGCCGGCGCTTCTTTGTTTACATTCCCGAAAGATGCAGTCAAGATGGAAGAACTCGGATAACAGAGACTCTAACCAGGAGGACTTTTGATTTGGATACACAGACGCCTGTAGAGAACTGGGACAACACAGACTCTTACCAGGATTACTTTGATTTGGATGACAAAGACGCAGACGTGCTACTGTGAGTATGCAGCTTTGGCTTTTTTTTGCGTATGTACGTAACTTTTTTAAAATATATAAGCTTTATGAACCTTGGGTTAGGTGAACGGTCTTTTGGGCTGAGTGATTGTGTGTGTTGATCATGTGTTTGAATTGTATTGGCGTGTTCTATGGAGCTAGGAGCTAGCAGAGGAGCTAGGAGCTAGCATAACACGTACCGTACCGTAAGTGCGCGTCACGTACGTAACTTTTTAAAAATATATAAGCTTTATGAACCTTGGGTTAGGTGAACGGTCTTTTGGGCTGAGTGATTGTGTGTGTTGATCAGGTGTTTGAATTATATTGGCGTGTTCTATGGAGCTAGGAGCTAGCAGAGGAGCTAGGAGCTAGCATAACAAACACGCAGGTGTTATTATGCAGGATTAATTTGTGGCATATTAAATATAAGCCTGGTTGTGTTGTGGCTAATAGAGTATATATATGTCTTGTGTTTATTTACTGTTGTAGTCATTCCCAGCTGAATATCAGGTACCGTGAGTATGCAGCCTTGGCTGCTAAACATTCGATAACTTGACCGTATGTGCGCGTCACGTACGTAACTTTTTAAAAATATATAAGCTTTATGAACCTTGGGTTAGGTAAACGGTCTTTTGGGCTGAGTGATTGTGTGTGTTGATCAGGTGTTTGAATTGTATTGGCGTGTTCTATGGAGCTAGGAGCTAGCAGAGGAGCTAGGAGCTAGCATAACAAACACGCAGGTGTTTTTATGCAGGATTAATTTGTGGCATATTAAATATAAGCCTGGTTGTGTTGTGGCTAATAGAGTATATATATGTCTTGTGTTTATTTACTGTTGTAGTCATTCCCAGCTGAATATCAGGTCACCCCCGGCTCTCACAGCATCTTCCCTATCTGAATAGCTTCAACTCCCCACTAGTCCTTCACTTGCACTTTACTCATCCACAAATCTTTCATCCTCGCTCAAATTAATGGGGAAATTGTCGCTTTCTCGGTCCGAATCTCTCTCACTTCATGCGGCCATCATTGTAAACAATAGGGAACTTTGCGTATATGTTCAACTGACTACGTCACGCTACTTCCGGTAGGGGCAAGCCTTTTTTTTATCAGATACCAAAAGTTGCAATCTTTATCGTCGTTGTTCTATACTAAATCCTTTCAGCAAAAATATGGCAATATCGCGAAATGATCAAGTATGACACATAGAATAGATCTGCTATCCCCGTTTAAATAAAAAAAATTCATTTCAGTAGGCCTTTAAGTTCAACAAAATAAAATCACTTCCCCAAAAAATAAGTTTATATAGTACATGGGTCGTCAGCCTTTTTTCTTCTGAGTTACTTTTACAAGATGACAAAAGCTAAGGGGCTACGCATTTTTGTAATATTTATTTTCATAGCTTATTTCAACCCAAATATAAAGAATGTGATTGTTTTACCAGAACATTACAATTTGGTATCCACATATTAATATCAACAACAAAAAATGTTGTTCACCTGCATCTTGTATTTCAATATGCATTTCTTTCTAGTTCTGTTTTTGTATAACTATTAGATCTACTTTGACAAAATAGATACATTTTGCGATAGTGTCTTATCTATATGACTGGCAACATTTTAATTGTACTTTAAGTAGGAAGCAGATCTCAGTCATTGTCTTTGTGCTATTGTGTTGTATTTTTTCATTAAATAGAGGTATCATGTCTGAATTGAACAGTTGCAAAAATACTTTTGAGTTTAAGCAAATGTTTTTTACCCTTTGGTAAGCTACTAAAAATCAGCTGGTGAGCTTACAAGCTACTGGTTGGAGACCCCTAATATAGTATCTTAATTTATGTAATAATGTTTCAACCAATTATATTCACACATTCACCCCCCAAAACTGATTCCAATCTCTAATTTCAGTCCTAAATCCTAAGAAAATGCAGCATTCCTACAAACCGAAAGCTCACCAAAGGCCGAAAAGGACCTTCTGTTGCTTTTTAAACCAATCTTTTTTTCACCCCCTCTCCATCCTTATCCTCACACTTCTCCTCATTTCCCATCGTAATATCTTATTAATGGATAAAAACTGATTGTGCTGGCAGAGGAGAAATAGCATTACCTGTATTAGTTCACCTATATGCACAGAAAAAAGGGGGCCTGGGGAGCAAAGTAATGAATTGAGCATTGTGTAAAATAGTTTAATGCAGGGGTGGTTCATCATTATTTGTGGCGGATTGTGTGCAGACAGGGGTGATCCATTAGTGTGGTTGTTTCCATCTGTGTATGTGTGACTCCGTGTATGTGTGTGTCTGCGTGCGCGTGTGTGTGTCCCACCCAGAAGGACATTCACTGCTGCCGGCCCCGCTGTCACCATGAGAGATTCATCGGCACACATGCTCTCTTACACACTGGCTACTACAGTACACATGTGGCATTATTGTCCATCATTATTCCTCTTATTCATCCTTTCCACCGTTTGTCAGCCTACTGTCTTGTGTCGACGCGCAACCATACTAATAGTTTTGCATGGCGACGCGGTGTGTTTGTGTATGTGTGTGTGTGTGTCTCTGTGTGTGTGTGTGTGTGTGTGTGTGTTTGTGTGTGTGTGTGTGTGTGTGTGTGTGTGTGTGTGTGTGTGTGTGTGTGTGTGTGTGTGTGTGTGTGTGTGTGTGTGTGTGGTGTGTGTGTGTGTGTGTGTGTTTCAAGGCAATAATTTGAAAAAATCCATTTAATTGATTTTTGAAAAAAATATTGAAGGTAAATTTCTCATTCCATTTTTTTTAAGGCAGTTTAGTTCATTTAAGTTAATTTTTTAAGAAATTCAGTGAGTCTTCACTGCACCTACTGTTTAGCAGTATCTTGTGTATTCTGTAAATATTAGAAAAAGGGATTGAATATGATTTTAATGAGTTTTGTTGAGTGATGGCTCACTTTAATTGTACTAATGTATATTAGTGAGTTCTACATGGAAAATGTGTTTTTTTTTGTAAAGTTTGCAAGCACTGCATTTGAGTTTGTCACAATAAAATAAAATACAAATAAATATAATATATAAATATAAAAATATAAATATAAATAATAAAATAAAAAACCCTAATCAGTGGCAGTAGAGTGTCCGCCCTGAGATCGGTAGGTCGTGAATTCAAACCCCAGCCAAGTCATACCAAATACTATAAAAATGGGACCCATTACCTCCCTGCTTGGCACTCAGCATCAAGGGTTGGAATTGGGGGTTAAATCACCAAAATGATTCCCGAGTGCGGCCACCGCTGCTGCTGACTGCTCCCCTCTCCTCCCAGGGGGTGGAACAAGGGGATGGGTCAAATGCAGAGAGTAATTTCACCACACCTAGTGTGTGTGTGTGACTGTCAGTGGTACTTTAACTTTATATGACAGCATTGTGCTTAGAATCGATTTTTTATGTTTCAAGGATAACTCTCAAACCAAATAAGCCGAATGGCTAAATTCAACTGTACTAATGTCTATTAGAGAGTTCTATATAGGAACATTTGTTTTTGTAAGGTTTGCAAGCACTGCATTTGAGTTTGTCACAAAGTAAAAGCAAATGGAAGCGGAAAGCAGTTACCCCAAGGAAAAGTTGTTCAAATAGTTTTTTCTTTGTTTGCTTGTCTCATTTATCCCGTTAGTGAAGGGCACATTTTAGTTGTTTTTGTTGACTCAATTTTGTGTATAAGCAACCATTACAATTTTTTTTCCTCTATATTATTCACCACTGATGCTTTTATCACTTCTCTTTACTGTATTTGACCCTGAATTTGTGATAATGCTGATTTGCACTTTATAGTTTCTGATTTGTCTTTTTAATTTGACTACTTTTGCATCATCATTCTTTTCTGTATGCTATGATGTATTATCATGTGTTATACTTTGAGCAGAAATACATTTGTTGGTCACTTGCTGCATATTGCATCAAATGACACAAATTGAAAGGTTTTTTCTTTGACAGTTGATGTGCTGTGGGATATTTCAGTAGAAATTGCGTATAATTGCCGAAAAGCAGAAACCAAATTCAAATGCTAACATTTAGCACGCTAAGCAGATAGTCAACTTTGCCAAGTAACATAATATGACTGTTATGGTTCGTTCCATTAACTTTGGAAGCTGAAAGTCGTAGCTGGGAATTACATCACAGCAGAGTTACGAGGTCGGAACTCAAGATTGCCACATCAACAAAAGCTTTTTCATGCGCTTTCCTTATCTGAATACAAACACATACAGTACAAACTTCTGAACAAATATGCTCTCCTTCTGCAACCTTCAAACACAATGGATGAAGACGAGAAACAGATGCTATTGCTAGCGATGTAGAACATATAAAACACATGAACAACCGTCCTACAATGCTTCTTTGTATAGGCTGATTTAGTGCAACAAAAATAGAAGTGAAAATAGCCAATATTTCATAAGCTTCTATTAGTGCTTACATTTAAAGCGGGCATCTTAGAAGCCTCTCCAACTTTCCGAGTAAGAATTCCGACCTCAGGGCGTTCCAGTTAAAATTTTAGAACTCATAAATTCCGACTTCCCAGTGCAACTGGAACTCACCTTTAGTGTCTGTCTATCTGTCAAATAAAATGCACAAAAAAGCAAGCATGCTAATAGTTAGCATTTAAACAGTTAGCCTATGTGAAATTACAAAATATTAGACTCTCAGGTGTATGACTACAAAATTAGCTAAAAAGCTAGTGTGCTAGCATTAGCATGCTAACAAGTCATAGTAACAAACTATATGACTCTTAAGTGCTGCTTTCGGGTTGGGCTCTCTGGCTCCCACACACACTGGGAGACAAATATATTGTACATACAAATACACATACATACTCATATACACAATTATTCATACATATATAAATACATACGTAAATTCATTAATACATACATGCGCACACACATTGGTACTTACCTACATACATAAGTACATACGCTCCCACCTTCATACACACATACAGTACATTCATACACACTCACGGTACATACAGTACATCCACATGCACATTTACGGTACAGAAATACATATACACATACTGTACATATACAGGGACATATGCATACATACACTCATGCATATAATCACGTTTCATCAAACATATATTAACGTTGTTCCCATAAGGGAAACTGGGTAAAATACGGCACACTGACAAAGCTTAACCTAATATTACTATAACAATCTACAAGGTTAATACAATTCGCTTCTCTTTCTTCCTCTCCATTTATATGCTTTCTTTTGTAATTCAAGTTATCATTACATATATGTATTGTTGCATTTGAAACAATTGTATTGTTGATAATAGAGATAATTATTATTATTATTCATTATCAATAGGGCTATTTCTATTGTTATTTTTATTGCTCCATTTGTAGTGCGATAATTTTCATTGTCATTTCTGTGTTATTGATATTTACTTCACTAACTGCTTCTCTGCTATCACTTTTCGTATCATATTTTTACATATCGTATTTGCTGATGTTGTTATGTTTTTGTAGTTGTTGTTGTTGCTGTTGTTATTAGAGATGTCCAATAATGGCTTTTTTGCCGATATCCGATATTCCGATATTGTCCAACTCTTAATCACCGATTCCGATACCAACCGATACCGATATATACAGTCGTGGAATTAACACATTATTATGCCTAATTTTGTTGTGACGCCCCGCCGGATGCATTAAACAATGTAACAAGGTTTTCCAAAATAAATCAACTCAAGTTATGGAAAAAAATGCCAACATGGCACTGCCATATTTATTATTGAAGTCACAAAGTGCATTATTTTTTTTAACATGCCTCAAAACAGCAGCTTGGAATTTGGGACATGCTCTCCCTGAGAGAGCATGAGGAGGTTGAGGTGGGCTGGGTTGAGGTGGGGGGGGGGGTCGGCAGGGAGTAGCGGGGGGTGTATATTGTAGCGCCCCGGAAGAGTTAGTGCTGCAAGGGGTTCTGGGTATTTGTTCTGTTGTGTTTATGTTGTGTTACGGTGCGAATGTTCTCCCGAAATGTGTTTGTCATTCTTGTTTGATGTGGGTTCACAGTGTGGCGCATATTTGTAACAGTGTTAAAGTTGTTTATACCGCTACCCTCAGTGTGACCTGTATGGCTGTTGACCAAGTATGCATTGCATTCACTTGTGTGTGTGAAAAGCCGTAGATATTATGTGACTGGGCCGGCTCGCAAAGGAAGTGCATTTAAGGTTTATTGGCGCTCTGTACTTCTCCCTACGTCCGTGTACACAGCGGCGTTTTAAAAAGTCATACATTTTACTTTTTGAAACCGATACCGATAATTTTGAAACCGATACCGATAATTTCCGATATTACATTTTAAAGCATTTATCGGCCGATAATATCGGCAGTCCGATATTATCGGACATCCCTAGTTGTTATTGTTGTTGTCTCTTTGTCTTATCCCCCTCTTGTCCCCGCATTTTCCCCCACTGTCTTTCTTTTTTTCGTCTTTCTATCCCTTCCTGCTCTGGTCCGGCTGCGCCCAAACATTAATATAAATCCATGTAATAAAGTCAAATACAAATAGGGCATCAAGAGAAGTATCCCACACTTCTCTTTTGTAAAGTAAATCTGTACAGCATATATGGGCATCTACATCAACAATAGACTTTGCCTGAGTGGTTGGACAGGAGAAAAAGAAAAAAATCGGTAAAATGTTTTACCCATGACAATTTAATAAGTGGAATGTTTTGATGGTGGAACGATTTTAATCCATTGAAAAATGTTCCATTCCTTTCGAATGGGACAATGTTGAATGCCTGGAAATATGGGTCATTTTTGGAAAATACAAAAATGATATTCCTTGTGTCTTGAATCTGCCGAACATTTTGAAAGCGGAATGGTTTAATTTCGGATGGAAAATGTGGGAGGAGAAAGCGAAAGAAAAACAGGGCAAAAAGATGAACTGTACATACATGTCCCCTTGCCCCCACGCAAGATTGTTTTTCCGTCTTTGCTCCCAGCTCATTGGTTGCATCGTGCGAGAGGCAGACCTAAGAGGTGGCCAGACCAAACGGGGATTGTGTGAGCGTGTCAGATGTCCTCTGGCATGCCTCGCAGAGCTAATCATAACCACACTGCAGAGATTAATGAAGTCAAGAGCAATCAGCCATGACACACAAACAGCGACATGCACACACAGGAAAAGTATAGCGGCTCTGGCTCAGATACATGTGACATGTGAAATGATGACTTGGATGACTTCTCTTGTGAACATCTGCAACAACATAAGTTGCTTTTGTCAAAGTTCCTGTTTCTTTATGCTTGCTTAACTTGTGCTTAGAGCCTGCTTTACAATAATCAGCGGGTAGTCGCCAGTTGTTTCTTTATAGAGCATAACAGTTAAAGTAAAGTTAAAGTACCAATGATTGTCACACACACACTAGGTGTGGTGAAATTATTCTAGGATTGTTACTTTACAGCAGGAGTATTGAACTAAAGTTAAAATAGGTGCAGATAAAGAACATTTCCTTTTTCAAAGGACTGGGTGGTTTTTTTGGACTCTGCTAGTGCTTATTTTTTGTGACATCAGTTCAAACATGAGTGCGTATGTTTGGTCAAAAACATTGTGGTCTGCGTCATAGTGGCACTTTACATTGCCATGTTATATTGGAGCCACAATCTCTGACCATGGGAAAACTGGTTTTCCAGAGGAAAGAATGAACATAAATAGCCACTTTTCCACCAAAGTTCAAGAATTTAAAGTTTCTGGTATACTTAGTTTCTGGAATTTAAAGGGGTCCTCTTCTGCAAAACCAATGTTTATTACCTGTTGGTACTGTTTTTTTGTGTACTTGGGATCCCCATAAGTCCCAAACATTTTAAATCAAACCATGGAGGCATGGTGGAGATGTTTATAAAACAATCTTGCCTTTTTCCAAACTTGCTCCAAACGTTCTGTTTGAAATTTGAGACTTAAATGAGACATTTTCCTGTAGTTACATCAGTTTATTTCTCCTAATATTTTAGAGGGTTACCCAGAGATCTTGCCGCGAGTCGATCATTATTATTCAGATGTTGTTGTTGTTATTGTTGTTATTGGAAGTTGTTGTCAACACACTCCTTATTTTTCTCTATCTTCTTGTTGTGGGGCAGACTGGCTCGTACACATGCATGCTAAAATCCTGCGCTGTTGCCATTTCTAATAAAAAGTAACGTATAGTTCTAACTTATATCTGTCAGTAGACTCCATTTGAAAGCGCTAAAAAACAAAACATGGCTGACATGGCGAAGATGCTATCGCAGGGGGCTTGCCGGTAGGAGGGTTTAAGCAAGTAAAGGGGGCGGCATGGCGTGGTGGGTAGAGCAGCCGTGCCAGAAACTTGAGGGTTGCACATTCGCTCCGCGCCTCTTGCCATCCAAATCACTGCCGTTGTGTCCTTGGGTAGGACACCTCACCCTTGCCCCCAGTGCCATTCACACTGGTGAATGAATGATTGGTGGTGGTCGGAGGGGCCGTAGGCGCAAACTGGCAGCCACGCTTCCATCAGTCTACCCAAGGCAGCTGTGGCTACAAATGTAGCTTACCACCACCAGGTGTGAATGTGGAGTGATGAATGTAAAGCGTCTAAAAACAAAGTGTTCCTCATTTTACATAAAAAGTCCACATTGTCCAACACATTCGGAAAGCTGCCCCCATAGTTAATGATAACTCATGAGGGATGCGTAATTCTTTATGGTCCACTTCAGCTATAACTACAAAACCCGTTTCCATATGAGTTGGGAAATTGTGTTAGATGTAAATATAAACGGAATACAATGATTTGCAAACCCTTTCCAACCCATATTCAATTGAATGAACTACAAAGACAAGATATTTTAAGTTCAAACTCATAAACTTTATTTTTTTTTTGCAAATAATAATGAACTTAGAATTTCATGGCTGCAACACGTGCCAAAGTAGTTGGGAAATGGCATGTTCACCACTGTGTTACATGGCCTTTCTTTTTAACAACACTCAGTAAACGTTTGGGAACTGAGGAGACACATTTTTTAAGCTTCTCAGGTGGAATTCTTTCCCATTCTTGCTTGATGGACAGCTTAAGTTGTTCAACAGTCCGGGGGTCTCCGTTGTGGTATTTTAGGCTTCATAATGCACCACACATTTTCAATGGGAGACAGGTCTGGACTACAGGCAGTCCAGTCTAGTACCCGCACTCTTTTACTATGAAGCCACGTTGATGTAACACGTGGCTTGGCATTGTCTTGCTGAAATAAGCAGGGGCGTCCATGGTAACGTTGCTTGGATGGCAACATATGTTGCTCCAAAACCTGTATGTATTAATGGCGCCTTCACAGATGTGTAAGTTACCCATGACTTGGGCACTAATACACCCCCATACCATCACAGATGCTGGCTTTTCAACTTTGCGCCTATAACAATCCGGATGGTTCTTTTCCTCTTTGGTCCGGAGGAAACAACGTCCACAGTTTCCAAAAACAATTTGAAATGTGGACTCGTCAGACCACAGAACACTTTTCCACTTTGTATCAGTCCATCTTAGAAGAGCTCAGGCCCAGCGAAGCCGACGGCGTTTCTGGGTGTTGTTGATAAACGGTTTTCGCCTTGCATAGGAGAGTTTTAAAGGCCTACTGAAATTATTTTTTTTTATTTAAACGGGAATAGCAGATCCATTCTATGTGTCATACTTGATCATTTCGCGATATTGCCATATTTTTGCTGAAAGGATTTAGTAGAGAAAATCGACGATAAAGTTCGCAACTTTTGCTCGCTGATAAAAAAAAGCCTTGCCTGTACCGGAAGTAGCGTGACGTCACAGGAGCTAGTATTCCGCACAATTCCCCATTGTTTACAATGGAGCGAGAGAGATTCGGACCGAGAAAGTGACGATTACCCCATTAATTTGAGCGAGGATGAAAGATTCGTAGATGAGGAACGTTACAGTGAATGACTTGAGAGGCAGTGATGGACGTATCTTTTTTCGCTCTGACCGTAACTTAGGTACAAGCTGGCTCATTGGATTCCACACTCTCTCCTTTTTCTATTGTGGATCACGGATTTGTATTTTAAACCACCTCGGATACTATATCCTCTTGAAAATGAGAGTCGAGCACGCGAAATGGACATTTAAAGTCACTTTTATCTCCAAGACAATACATCGGTGACACACTTAGCTACTGAGCTAACGTGATAGCATCGTTCTCAAATGAAGATAGAAACAAAATAAATAAACCCCTGACTGGAAGGATAGACAGAAGACCAACAATACTATAAAACCATGTACATGTAACTACACGGTTAAAAATTCTCAGCCTGGTAAGGCTTAACAATGCTGTTGCTAACGACGCTAAGGCTAATTTAGCAACTTAGCAACCGGACCTCACAGAACTATGATAAAACATTAGCGCTCTACCTTCGCCAGCCAGCCCTCATCTTCCCATCAACAGCCGTGCTCACCTGCATTCCAGCGATCAACGGCGTGACAAAGGACTTCATCCGTGGGTTTGGCGGCAAGCATCGGCTAGGCGTCCTATCCAAAGGAGTTTTTCAACCGGAAGTGTGGCGGGAATTTTAAAATTGCACTTTATAAGTTAACCCGGCCGTATTGGCATGTGTTGCAATGTTAAGATTTCATCATTGATATATAAACTATCAGACTGCGTGGTTGGTAGTAGTGGGTTTCAGCAGGCCTTTAACTTGCACTTACAGATGTAGCGACCAACTGTAGTTACTGACAGTGGGTTTCTGAAGTGTTCCTGAGCCCATGTGGTGATATCCTTTACACACTGATGTCGTTTGTTGATGCAGTACAGCCTGAGGGATCAAAGGTCACGGGCTTAGCTGCTTACGTGCAGTGATTTCTCCAGATTCTCTGTACGCTTTGATGATATTACAGACCGTAGATGGTGAAATCCCTAAATTCCTTGCAATAGCTGGTTGAGAAAGGTTTTTCTTAAACTGTTCAACAATTTGCTCACGCATTTGTTGTCAAAGTGGTGACCCTCGCCCCATCCTTGTTTGTGAATGACTGAGCATTTCATGGAATCTACTTTTATACCCAATCATGGCACCCACCTGTTCCCAATTTGCCTGTTCACCTGTGGGATGTTCCGAATAAGTGTTTGATGAGCATTCCTCAACTTTATCAGTATTTATTGCCACCTTTCCCAACTTCTTTGTCACGTGTTGCTGGCATCAAATTGTAAAGTTAATGATTATTTACAAAAATGTTTATCAGTTTGAACATCAAATATGTTGTCTTTGTAGCATATTCAACTGAATATGGGTTGAAAATGATTTGCAAATCATTGTATTCCGTTTATATTTACATCTAACAAAATTTCCCAACTCATATGGAAACGGGGTTTGTATATATATATATATATATATATATATATATATATATATATATATATATATATATATATATATATATATATATATATATATATATACACACATATATACACACATATATATATATATATATATATATATATATATATATATATATATATATATATATATATATATATATATATATATATATATATATAAATCCATATACATGTATATATATATATATATATATCTATATATATATATAGATATAGATATATATATATATATATACATACATATATATATATATATATATATATATATATATATATATATGTATATATATATATATATATATATACATCTATACATGTATATGTATTCATATATATATATATATATACATGTATATGTATTTATATATATATATATATATATATATATATATATATATATATATATATATATATATATATATATATGTATATATATATATATATATATATATATATATATATATATATATATATATATATATATATATATATATATATATATATATATATATATATATATATATATATTTAACCCAACCCGAGTCAAAAAGTTTGGGGAGCCCTGGTTTAGAACCATAAATAAACTATCTTGTGTCAATTCTGTCAGTCCTACTCTACGGAGTTATGACTACACATTTATAATGTCTTTATGAGCAGGCGTGAACAGGTAGCGCCAAATCTATTTGTTTCGGTCGAAATTTATGTGGCGGCCTAACACAAATAAAATAATTAATGGAAAACACTATGGTTAAAAATGCAAATGTGCAAAAATAATGTGTTCTCCTAGCCACTATTAGTTGTATAATCACTGCAGGGCTATAAGTTGATGGATACCCTAAACAGTATTGTCGTTTTTTTCTTTGCCACTAGCTGCAAAAAATGTGACTGGTCATATATCACGGCCTGTACTGCAACTTTAGTCAGGGGAGTGGTGAAAATTAACCACCCACTAACAGCCAGTCAGGCATATGAACCCCATCCCATCATTTTCATACTTTAGCCTCAGGCAGTCAGTAATGGCCGAGCACTCGTGTAGCTTGGGGCGCACCTGCCTTTGGGCCACTGCGTTCCCCAGACAATGGCTCTCCTGTCCCGAACCAATTACATAGTCTTTAGGGGTCTCAACACCAAAACGGCAAGACACAAGGATGATAGTAACCACACAGAGTTTCACTTAATTAGGTTATTTTACAGGAGATGTTGGTAAGTTTAACACCAACTGTGCTTTTTTGTCATTTATAGAGAAAGAGCCAATTCAATGACAAAACGTTTGTTTGGGGGCTTTGAGTCCTTCATCCAAACCTTGACCCTTTGACTTGTATGGGTCTCTTGGTATTGTTCATAGGCCACAGAGGGCCCTGATGCCATTTATCTGTTTGTGTCTGTGCTGGGGGATGGTGCATTAAAACCCTGTAGGTACAAAGGTTGTGGGACATTTGGCCTTAACTCTCACAGGAAGTGAAGGTGGGGAGTTATCAAAATGTTGTGTTGGGGAGGGGGGATTTTTTCAGCCAAAATAATATTTTTACAACAGCGCTTAACTTGCAATATTTGTTAAGAGTTCATCGAGATGTATTCAGGTTAGGGTAGTGATGACACAAGGCCAGTATTATTTGTTTTATCACATTGTGTGTTCTTAGGGGACTATACTGTAGACATTAACCTTGGATATACTTTAGAGTAGTCCGTGTACAGCTTGTATAGCGGGGGTCTCAAACTCAATTTACCTCGGGGCTGCTAGAAGTAGAGTCGGGGCGAGCAACAAAGCAGGGCCCGCCGGGGCCCGGCCCAAGATGGCGGCGAGGAGGCGTGGCCGGTGAGCAAGCGGCGAGGCAGGCACGCCGGGAGCGATGCCGTCTGCGCACCTGGGCACGATCATCCAATCTCCTCTCGCAAAAGAAAAGGGGAGCAGCAGAGACCGGAAGGGGAGACGGAAGGAGACAAAACCAGAGGGAAGCTGACGCAGCGCGAGAGAGGAGGAGAGCAAAAGACAGACGACAACGGGCACGCGAACGACGTGCTGCTGGAAAGCAGGCGGAGAAGCGAGCAGGAGACGGCAAGTGCGGAAAAGCAATCCGCAACAGACTTTGTGTTATTGGCAAAAATAAAGAAAGTCTAAACCTAGCGCAAGATGTCGTCCGTGGATGGTCCGAAGAACCCACCCGGAAGCAAGGGTCTTCCACATTTTGGCGCCCAACCGGAAAGGACCACGAGAGGCGGGAAGAAGTGGAAGTGAAAGAAAGAACAGCTGGAGAAGACCGGGGCCACAGGGGGACCGGGCCGTCTCCACTTCCTGCTCCCTCCAAATGGGGGGGGGGAGTAGGCTTAGCCGGGCGGAAGCCCGGCTTGCGTCCGGCGATGGAGGACTGTGGGGAGGCGGGGCCGGCGGACCGACGGCGCCCGCTCCAAGATGCCGGCGAGAGAGCGGCGAGGCTGTGCGCGCCGAGAGCGACGCCGCAATTGTGACCAGGTGCGGGGATCGCGCACCTGGTCACGATCAGCTGATCCACTCGCGGCAGTTGAAGGGCGCGGCCGAGAGCGACGAGAGGAGGAAGAAGACGGAGAAAAGGCAGCTGCTAAAAGACCACGCCAAAGGGGACGTGCTGCTGAAAAGCAGACGCAGACGGGAGGAAACCATCCTCGGCTACCACGGGCACGACGTAGCCGTGCCGCTGAAAAGTAGACGGCAACCGAAGGTGACGTGCTGCTGAAAAGCAGACGGCGGACGGAGGGAAACCAACCGGATGCTCACGTAAGAAGCAGCTGCTGGAAAGCAGCCAAAGACTCTGTTGTTGTAAAAATAAAGAAGTCTAACCCGTCTCACGAAAATGTCTTCCCTGGAATGGTCCTGAGAACCCGCACGGCAGTGGGGACTGCCACAATCACGTTTTTAACAACATAACTAAATTTGTTCACTACTTCTAACTGCATCTATAGCGACCCTGTGCTGTGGTAGGCCTACCATATGACTGAAAGGGGCTGTTTGCAACATTTACACAGATGCCTAGAGGGCGCTAACTTTCCATCATGACCTAACTACACACGTACGTAACTCGTGCATGTGCTTTAACTTCGGATGTTGTTAGCTTATAATAGCAGTTTGGATAGTTAGCGTTAGCTGTCATTGAATGTATATTTTATCATGACAACAAGATGACTGCAAATTCTTTGTTGCTTTTCTTGGACTGCTTTTGTATGTGTGCACATGCGCTCAGCGAGTACGTTTTGACGAGACGGGTGAGTGACCACCGTAAACACCAATCATTTTATCCGGGCGAGTAAAAGTTTGTATTAGATAAATGTAGTAATTATTAAAAATATAAACAATTGTAAACCAAATGTGTTCTGTTAAACCACGAATGGTAACAAAAGCTAGCCAATGACGTTCTTGTTATATTTGAAAAATGTAACTGAGCAAGTTGCAAACGACACCTTTAGGTCATTATAAATTAACATTTTTATATTTTGATACTGTTGAGTTGCCCGGGACATGCAAGCTGCTCTTTATATTACTCAATTTGTGTTTGTTGTGCTGTAGTTGGTGTGTTTGCGCCATTATTTGTTTTGTGTTCTTTTTAGTGGGATTCAAGATATTTTAATATGAGCATCCGAGGGTGTGTGGGCCGCAATTACACTGAACAATGAAGTTAAAGGTGCTGTTTGCATTTTCCTCGCAGTAACATTTTTTAAAGCAAAACATATAACAAGAACGCCGATGGCTAGCTTATGTTACCATTAGTGGTTTAACAGAACACATTTATTTAACAATTGTCCATATTTTTCACAATTCAAAGTCCATGTAATAATTTTTTTTTACCGGCCCAAATAAAATGATTGGTGTTTACGGCTGTCACTCACTCGGTGACGTAAGAAGCACGTGCTTGTTGACATACAAAAGCAGTCCAAGAGAAGCAACAAACAATTTGCAGTCATGTTGTTGTTGCGATAGAATATACATTCAATGACAGCTAACGCCAGATATCCAAATTGCTTATATTAGCTAACACCTAAAGCCAATGCACGTGCATGTGTTACGTGTGTACGTAATTACGTTATTACGTAGAATAAGCCGTGAGAGTACAGTATATACTGTGTAAAATACATTGGAAAGTTGGCGCCCTCTCGGCATCTGTGTAAATGTTGCAAACAGTCACTTTAAAGGGGAACTGCACTTTGTTTTGGAATTTGGCCTATCGCTCACAATCATTATGAAAGACATGACCACGGATGGATTTTTTTTTAATGCATTCTATATATTAAATAAACGTAAATAAAAGTCTGCTTGCAGCGAAACCAATGGGAGCTCCACTATTCCGTCCATAAAATGCGATAACCATTCAAAAAGCGCCAATAATACTCAATTTACATTTCGTGATTTGAATATTAACCAAGTATTAGTAATATTATAAGCGCTAATGCAGACAAACTATAGCGTCGATGTGATCACATCATCGAGTGGTGTGCTGCTTTCTCGCGTCCTTGCTCCTTGGAAGTTTATTGTAGATCATAAGTAATGCCTCTCACCTGAAAAGTAGATGGCTTAGGATATAATCTGACAAGCTGGGACACTTTCACAGTCATTTAGGACCTGCAACTGGCAAGAACGTCACGAAAATCGCTTATTCCTCAACCGCCCCCCACCCCGTTTCTTTGCGAGGATTATATGACATTTGTCATCTAAATGGGAATATATGAACATCCTAGCAGTTGGCATCCTAATGACAGCAGACCTTGCACAGTAAGTGATGTTTTAATTATGTATTTTGGCTCTCATAAAGTCTGTAGTGAGCAGAAATCAGTGATGAAAAAAAAGCAAACGTGATGCGTTTTTTAAATTAATGTGCAGCGTATGCTTAAAATGATCAAAATACATAAATATTAAAAGTTATTATAAATGTGTCTGTTACTACTTTACATATATACTTACATCATGTATATAAAACCCTAATGGAGGTGTTTACATGTTTTTTTAGGGGCTATATAGTGTAAATTGAACGGCTCCCGTAGGCTCCATTGTAAGCGGACTTTCGATCAAATGTATTTAATATACGGGACAAGCGTTAGAAAATGGATGGATGGATTTAGAATGCATAAAAAAAAATCTATCTGTTATGTTTTTCATAATGATTGTGAGTGATCGGCCAAATTCCCCAAAAAGTGAAGTTCCCCTTTAAGGAGAGGGCAACAAAATATAGGACCTTTGGCCACAATTGACCCTCGGGCCGCGAGTTGGAGACTATACAATGTATAGTATAGATTCACTCTACCGAAAATGACTGGACACAGAGCCATTAGTGTCTAAATAAATGGAAATATAACAAATATTGGCAAAACACGCAGCAACAGATCCCTGTCACAATGCAGGAACACTTGCTCATCCGCTTATAATATCTTTGAAAAGCAGCAATAAAGAAAGAGAGTTTGTGTATCTTTTAGGTGGGATTAAGTTTGAAAACCTGTTTTTATTCATTGTGTTGTTTAGAGGTGAATGGGGAAATTTGATGGTCACAGAGTACTCAGGCCACACCTAAAATGTGGACCACGCGATGACATGCATCAACAGCCTCCCATTTGTGGTCACAGTGTGTGTCCAAAGAACTTTGACTGGCTTTGGCCTTTTGGCCATTATCCCTTCACATATATTTGTTTTCTCCCACTCCCATATTCACAGCTGAATGATTGCCATGATTGGACTATTACTTTTAAACTGTACCTATTGAGACGCTTTGTGTAAATGAAACCTTTTTAGAATAAGAAAATAATCCTTCATGATAATACACGAAAACAATTGCATAAATACAAATATATATAATATTAAAATCTGCTTCAAATTTAGTATGCATAGAAAAGCCTATTTATTAGAGAAACAAAGACAATTTCACGTAAAGTCAACCTTGGCCACAGGTGACTGGACTGGCCAAATAGCCTTTCATTTTAAAGCTATGCTGGCTTGTGCAGTTTGCCTGGATTTAGTTAGAAAGGTGTCTAATAATATTCAGTATTCACTTTCAGGCCACTGTATTGTAGCTTTAATAGAATTTAATCGAAACTGGGAACGGCGTGGCGAAGTTGGTAGAGTGGCCGTGCCAGCAAACAGAGGGTTGCTGGTTACTGGGGTTCAATCCCCACCTTCTACCATCCTAGTCACGTCCGTTGTGTCCTTGGGCAAGACACTTCACCCTTGCTCCTGATGGGTGCTGGTTAGCGCCTTGCATGGCAGCTCCCTCCATCAGTGTGTAAATGTGTGTGTGAATGGGTGAATGTGGAAATACTGTCAAAGCGCTTTGAGTACCTTGAAGGTAGAAAAGCGCTATACGAGTATAACCCATTTATCATTTATTTAACTATATGTTGTAGGAAACCAATGCATTTACACAAAGGCAAACTTTCATCAATCAATCAGTCAATCAAAGTTTATTTATATAGCCCTTAATCACAAGTGTCTCAAAGGGCTGCACAAGCCACAACGACATCCTCGGCTCAGATCCCACATCAGGGCAAGAAAAAAACTAAACCCAATGGGATACAATACAACTTTACATCATTGGCACTAGGGTTACGCGATATATAGACAACATACGATATAAATTATATAAATTCGGCCGATGATATATGGTTATATCGCGATAATGCATGTTGACGCATTCTGTCTGTGTCACACAAATTTGACAGTGACAAGAAAACGAGCAGCTTCGCTAGCGACTTAGCGGCTATTCTCCCTCTACAGTCCTGTCCAATTCTTGCCTCCATAGCAGCAAATAAACTTTGTTTCTCACAAGTATCATCCCTAGAGGACGAGGAATAGCTAAACCTGCTACATTACACATCGTAGGAAGATATGCCAACTGCCAAACTATGTAAACAAATATAAATGTAAACAAAGGTGGGCCGATCGATACAAATATCGACAGTAACGATACCAAGTATGATATCAGTATATATATTAGATACTCCACCCATCCATCCATTTTTTACCGCTTGTCCCTTTTTGGGGTCGCGGGGCGTTCCTGTAGCCTATCTCAGCTGCATTCGGGCGGAAGGCGGGGTACACCCTGGACAAGTCGCCACCTCATCACAGGGCCAACACAGATAAGATAGACAGACAACATTCACACTCACATTCACACACTAGGGCCAATTTAGTGTTGCCAATCAACTTATCCCCAGGTGCATGTCTTTGGAGGTGGGAGGAAGCCGGAGTACCCAGAGGGAACCCACGCAATCACTGGAGAACATGCAAACTCCACACAAAAAGATCCCAAGCCCGGGATTGAACTCAGGACTACTCAGGACCTCCGTATTGTGAGGCAGATGCACTAACCCCTCTGCCACCGTGCTGCCCTATATTAGATACTTCAGTTGTTAAATCAATATTTTTTTAAATGATCATCAACTCTATTGTTGTTCTGTTATTGTTTGCACACTCATGAAAGAAGTCCCTGGACATGGGAGGGCTTTAAGGGCAAAAAACTAAGTATTTAAATCAGAAAATAGGAAGTAATTTAAATATTTAATTGATATTGTTACATCACCACACTGTGTTTTTGTCTCATTATAGTTGTGATTAAAAATGAAATAATTCAAAGTATCTGTATCAGTATTGGTATGATTAATACTGCTTTTCGTAGGACTTTAAGTGTGACCAATGTATGAATGTATGTAACTACTTGGCAGCGATACCTAAATCTGAAGTATTGCACCGATGCAAAGAATCCATACAGCAGAGGAATAAGTACTTTGCATATTTAACGGATGTGTAGATAGGACCATGTTACCAAAGAAAGTAACCAGAAGGTAACCACTTGGTATTAGATCAGTACCTAAATCTGTAGTTTTGCTAAAAACTAATGTAATGTAACCAAACAACAGAAGAATAAGTACTTAGTATATTTAACAGACGTGTAGATCGAACCATGTTACAGCAGAATGTAACCAGATATCAACAGTAAATTAGCAAGTAGATTAATAATAGTTTTGACAAAATAATACAACCCCATATGACGCAATATGTTACTGCGTACTGTAAATCAGCAGCAAAATTAGGAGCCTTGGTAACACGTTTTGAAATTATTCTATTATCATTTACATGCTGAATTATCATAATTTCCATCATTATTGCGCAAGGCTGCTACAGTAAATATATTGTAATACAGATTTTCGTCCATATCGCCCATCCCTAGTTTGCACACTGCCATATCAACTGTAAGCGAAGTGAAAGTGTATGTCGGATGATGATGATGAGCTCGCCTCTTCACATGTCAGCAAAGGTCACTGAACACCAAGGAGCTACGAGGCTTTGAGGAAGGAGGAAGCCACTAAATACTCCTAATCCCCGTTTATTTGCCGCATGGATGGTTAAATGCTACTCTCAGCCTCATAAAATTAAAAGCAAGTGTGCACTGAGCTGTGGCCAAGAGGCATGGATAGTACGCTAGGAAGGGATGGAGAAGGGTGGTGCGAGTGTGGGGGGCACGAAGATGATGAAGCAGGAATGGATGATAGGATGAGAAAGAGTGCAAAGAAGGAAGTGGAATTGAGAAGCGGTGATGTGCAGCACCAAAACATTCTTCCCCTGAATGAGCTGTCACATGTGCCTCCTTGGCTTGGCGATCTATGGTTCACACAAGCTGCCTTTGATTAATACATCCCACCTAAATCATTGAAAGTTCCCCTTTGCTTCTTGCCCATAAAATGCAACACACAACACAAATCAGCCCCTTAAACAGCGGAGCCGGATAACAATTGGAAAATAATGCATCTTACCTGGGCCATCCCAATAAATTGTTCCTTAGAACACCCGCCCTTAAACCAAAATCAATTCATCCGCCTCCAACTTTTATTAAAATTCCCCGCAATAAATCTTCCCCCAATGTTTGTTCATCTGTTTTTTGATGCATTTATATCACTTTCAGTTCTGCTCCAGTGTTTCCCCTGCCTCTACAGCGTAAAATGGGAAAATCTATTTGGGGCCAATAGAATTGTTAAAGGGGTGTTATGGGTGTCTGTTCTTGTGGAGAAAATGGGTGTCAATTTGTGTGTGTGGGTTTGTGTGTACGCACATCTGAGTGTAAGTGTATTTGTGTGTAAATGGAATCGATAAATGTGGCAGTGTGTTGAGAAGATAGCAGCCTTCCCCTTGCCTCTCTGATTAACCCACACCACTGCGAACCTGACAACTATATAACAAAATTAGGTGTGTTTGAGCGGGAATGTGAGGAGAGAATGTTTGTCCACCATGTGTCCCAGCGCCATAGCAAACTGTATGTCTTTGTATGAAAGCCGCTGGGAATGTGAATGTGTAAAGTTTGTTTACTTATTTGGTAAATATGTATTTTCCATATATGGGCTGATTGTAAGCTGATAGTACAACAAAGAAGAGGACCCTTTCCGACTTCCTAATTCCATCAATCAGTTTTTGACCATATCAGTTCTTGCCTTTTAATGTAAAGATATATAGCATAATTTTGATATTGTTTGCCAAGGTAGCAAATATTATATGATTCTATAAATAAACAACAAATGAAAACCAAATCTAATAAGATTTTTTTTTTCAATTTAAACTTTAAAATAAAATTAGATTCATGCTCTGCTGCTGGAATCGTGACGCGGGTAGTTGCAGTTGATTTTCTGCAACACATATTAGTCTCATTGTTAATTCATGCCTGCAGTTAGTTTTATGGTGTGAAGTCCATATTTTGTCTCATTATTTAGCTATTGATGTCCCTTTTCTTCAGCAATGTTTGCTAGCGATATAAGATCCAGTATTTGAGTTCCTTAGAAAGGTAGAAAAGCGCTATACAAGTGCAACCCATTTACCATTTATATGCTGTTGAGCATATGAGAGATGTATTTATTTATTTATAGTTTATTTAATACTACTAAGGATATTTTCTTGATGGTAACAAATAGCACCAAAGACGTTATAATGTGGTCATCCGTGTTAAATAAAACACTTTGCTTTCCTGCACGACAACTAAGCTTTTAGTTACTGTTATGAAAATCGGCATAACATTTACAATATTTATTACTAGAATTTAACATGACGTTAGTTTATTTGCACAAGCAGGTCTTCGTAGTTATATTTAGGCATAGCAACCACAAAAGAGCACAAACTAATGCGATCTGTTGTCATTTATTTATGTTTATTTCTGCTCACAAACACTACTAATATAGTAGAGAATAAACTCGACTGCATCACAGAACATTTCTCAAACAATTTGAATGTTCAAACATACATTTTACAAAGTAATCGCTGCAGACACTAGCATTGTCCGATTGTATTCCACAAGATGATGAAAGTGATAAGAGCCATTTCCTTCAACGCACTTTGGTTTTTCTCTTATTTTATTACCTTTTATGAACGACTTCTTTAGGAACTGTATTAACGCTCTTTCCTACTTCTTTATTTGAACGATTGGAAGACCCAAGAACAGACCATAAGTTTGGCATTTTCTGCTCAAACTACACTCACTCTCACTTGTTTTAATGCTACTGTCAAGCTTATTGACCATCATGTGAATTAAGCTGTGAAGAAGAAAAACGGACGTGATGTCATATGCAACCCAGCAATAGGCTGCGGTGTGTTGCCTAGTCAGGGAGTAGTCTTTGCCACAAAGCTTAATCTAGTCTTTGTTACACGCTACAAAGTATTTACTCTGTAAGTATTATACTTATTACACTTGTGTTGTTTGATTGTACTGCGATGAGGTGGCGACTTGTCCAGGGTGTACCCTGCCTTCCGCCCGATTGTAGCTGAGATAGGCTCCAGCGCCCCCCGCGACCCCGAAGGGAATAAGCGGTAGAAAATGGATGGATGGATGGATGTTTGATTGTAATATGCATCTGAGTTATAGTTTTGCTTCCAAATTTTGAGGTGTTGAAATCTCCATGTAAAATATCTAATGCTAATCAGCAGCATGTCTATGGCATATCCAATGTAAACTTGCATTGAGCTAGCGCATTTTGAAAAGTGGACCCTTAAGGCTGAAATATACTCTCGCTCCTTTCCCTGCATACCTTCCCACAGACCCTGACATGCACCTCCCAAAAATGCAAGCTGTGCGTTAGCGGGGCAGCGAGCCACATACCTGTGATTGTTCAGCTTTTGCCGAGGAGGGTTCCTGAGCTCAGGAGAGCAGACGTTGACCTAGAAATGCACAAATTATTGTATGAGAGAAAGCAACTGTGATTGAACATTTGCATTTTAGCTGATATTGTCTACTGAATGTGTTGTTTTTCAGCTTGTTGTGATGTTGTTGCGTCCAGAAGAAGTCACACAAAGTACGACACTCTTTTCAACTTTTATTGCCAATCTTGTGCTATCAACAGGTTCAATCCAACACTGTCTTTCTCGTGTACACACGTCTTGTCTCCATATTTTTCTGTCACACACAACACTTCTTATTCTTCGTCGCTCACCTTTCAGGCACGGTCTGTTCACGAACATCGCAACATCGACATCAACATTAACACCAACAGGTTGTTACAATAGTTATGTAGCTTTTTTTTTTTTCCAGTTACATAGCTCTCTCCTGTCCCATGTCCCAAACAGCCGAATAGCGTTGCAAATTCACCCGTGTGCTGCCAGGATTTGTTCAGGGGTTGCACAGTCCATCATCACAAATGTATTTTCCTCTGATTAATGAGTAAATTGTCCATGAAAATAAACTGATGTTTCTGAATGATTAGTTCCAATGTCAAAAAATAATGTTGATGTTGCGATTGTCATCACTCTTCACAAGAAGGTAAATATCTAGTCAACAACTGCTGTGATTGCTCCTTCTGGAGACACTGCCCCTTAGTGTTTCGGAGGAGAGAATTGTAGGTAACACGCCAGTCCTCGCAGAAGAGCTATAAACAAATTTCATGCGGCGTCAGAGAGTATGCAAGCTACGTGACATGGTAGTATATTTCAGCTTTTGCTGTACGTTTGAGTGTTTTTTTTATCAGACATGCTTGCTTTGTTGGCATGGAAAATTGCAACATTACATAGAAGAAGTTTGAATGAATCCACTCGGAGTGCTACTAGAGTGCTTGTTTGCCCGCCAAGTGTTTGAGCAGGCGACTTGACGTGACGTGAATGAAGATGAAAAATAAAATAGTACAAAGAATAATTGAGAATGACAAATCTATAAACGTTAAATACTCTAATAGAAGAAAAATACTATCATTTGTGGTAATTCTCGCCAAATACTGACAATTCCTTTGTTCCTTGAGCACACCATCAGCTGCAGAGAAGCTAATGGTAACGGCAGATTATGGTAATTTAGTTACTGCATCACCAAATTATTTTAATTTATTGTATACATTTAATGTATTTTAATATATTTTAAGTCAATACATTTAATAAATTAGTATTAATTAAGGTGAATTACACATACAAAGTGGTAGATACTGAATAGTGATACTAATATGTCAAAAGACACATTTAACAGTTTAACCACGTATCAAAACAAATTAATTTTGAACAGAGAGCTAAGCAATTCACTTTACTTTAGTAATTGACTTGGGCCTAAAAGAGACAGACTTAGAGTCTCAAGGACGCACAAACAATTCTGATTGAAAATGTGAGTGTCCAAATAAAAGTAATGGACTAATGAGGAGCGAGAGAGCCACTGTTCTCTATGAGGAGTGATTTTCCAACTGAGAAGACATTTCAAAACAGCAACCTCTGATGACTGAGTCCTACAAAGGAATTAAAAACTACACTTGTGCCTCAACTTACGAGTACCTTAACCTCCAACTCGTATTTTTAGATACCAGCTGTGTTTTGGCATTTTGTTATGCTTTAAGTTGCGGGCAAAAATTTAGTTATAAGAATTTTCACCGCTGGTTGAAGTAGTATTTTTCCACACCAGGAGCTCGAGATCGACACAGTCCTGCTCTCAAGCCACCAAAACTGAGAAAGTAAGCAAAGTATAAAAAAGCGGACGGCCGAGTAAGAGGAACAAAAAATTAAAAAAACGGTTGCCTGACCCTGCAAGTCAAGGTAAATGCTATTATTATTACATTACTTCATAAAAAGATACTTGTTTGTAGCACTTATTGTAATATCTTTTAAACAATATTTCTAATCTAGAAGTTATTTTTTCTGTTTTAAAGGCATGTTTTTCAAATTGTGGTGTTTTGGGAGGGTCATACATGGAATTAATTGAATTCAATTAATTTCGATGATTTGAGGTACGAGTGTTTGGAGTTACGAGTTGGGTTGTGGAACACATTGAACTAGTTAGTTGAGGTACCATTTGATTATACGGATGGATGGTCGTCCGCTGGTATTGGATGCAGATGCGTTCAAAGTGTTAAGGAAGAATTACAACTGAAACCTTTTGAACAATTCTGAATCCCGGCTGTGATCCGAATTACTTAATCACTTGTGCCTTATCTGATTTGTGACATTTTCTGCAAGTTTAATCAAAATCCGCCTGAAATCTTTTGAGATATGTTGCTAACTGACGAACAAACTCCAACAATTACATAACATCAATCGCTGTTTTCAGCAGCAAATTTCCAGCCTGCCTCCTAGAAAGTCTACAGAAAATGTCTTTAAATAACCATAATTTGTTAGAAAAAAACCTGGTCATGAAAAAGTAAGTTAGAATTTAAGTAACACAACTTAATGGGAAAACAACACAATCTTCTTTGCCCACCATTGTATCATTTGTTGGGTGGTGAATGAACGACGCGCCAGTACTAAAGAAGAAAAGTGTGCTAAATTATTCTGGGGCTTTAAAAAGGATTTTTGCTTCAATCAATTAATGTTAATTAATTATGCTAATTGAGCCGGCTGAAAACAGATATCGGAAGTGCCTTGCTCATCCCTTGGTAAAACTGGGCATTTAATTACAGACGCTGTTAGTTTCTAATTTAATTTAAAAATAACTCGCCATTAATGAACACGTTTGAACTTTAGCCTTTATGTACACATGCAGTCAAACTAGCAAACAGTATAATGCTGATAAATGAACTTTGCTTTATGACAGTTGACTTTGTACTCAGACCAATGTTTACCATCACATTTTACACTTATTTAGACATTGTCATACAAGTTTTAGTTGGCAAGTCCCATCCTTAAGTTGTGTATACTATTTGTTCAACGATAAAGCTGACTGAGGTGCTATCTTTATCAACCCAACCCATTGTGTGTGTGTGCATATGTGTGTGCACAGGGAGTATGTGTGTAAGTTTCTTTTGTCAGGATGGTCTAGGCAGGAGGCTTTGAGCCGCATGGATTTGCTGCTAAAGTTTGAACAGCTTTAAATTAAAATGTATTGCCCATTCTCGATGTATTGATCTGAGAGCCAGCTGTGTCAATATACCACCATGGCCATTTTTCCAATAACTTATAAAGATCTACTAGGCATAAATTCATTACATAGTGTGGGTTAAGATTCTCTTTACGTTTGTGTACATTTTTACATTTATTTGTTAAAAGTGCTAATCACAGTGAAAAATAAGTATTTTAAAACATTTTTAAATTTGGTTACAGTCGGCATGAAAAAACACTTTTTGTCCACAAAATGACTTCAATGCATGATATATGGACATTGGACTGAATTGTTACAGCAAATACAAACAAAATCTACACTTAATGCCAAAATGTTCAACGTGTGTCCCTCGAGAGCTGCATATGGAAACATTGAATATATTTGATGTAAATATAAAAAAAATTTCCAAAGAAAATTCTGAAAAATACAGTTGGTGTTATAAATTTGATCGAGATTAAACCACTAGATGGCTTAAACTTAAACAAATGGTACAAAAAAGTCAAATTCTGTCACATTTCTTGGAGGACTAGCCCCTTTACTTTTCATCTCCTCCCACCACCTTTCCTTCCTCCCGTCTTTCCATCTCTCTCTTTAATCTCCCTCCACCTCCTCTTATTGTCAATACCTATCTAATTCCACTTTAGCACCAGTAATTGGCTGATGGATAGAAGCTATGGATTGGTCTCTTCCTGATGACTGCATGACATTTTTTCCTCCCCAGCCCCGTAGCTGGTAATACTAATAGAATTCCAAATCCGCGGCACTGGGTTTCTGTCATGAGTAGGTCAACTGCTGTGTCAAGGTCCTATTGGAAAGCCAGCATCCAACGTCTTAATTTAGATTTAGGCTTTTTTCCCCCCCTCCCTTCATATCCTTGCCTTGCTAGATGATGACTAGATGTGTTTCTATTACACAGCTCTGCTCCATACACTGCTCACTTTACACTGTTGAATGTGAGAGTATAACGAAGTCCGTCCCTCTGATGTATTTTCGATGAAACAATTTGCAAGAATGCATATAATCCTAGCATATGTGTATATGCATGCCTTATTGTGATGAATCTGCGGAAAAGAGGCCGGCCAAATCGGGTTGTAATGCTAATTCCCACACCTGACTGCATAATGCAGTGCAGCAGGGAGCCGGACTGAACTTGACCCTGTTAAACCTGACCTTGGCCACTCCCCCGCACCCCCTCTCACATGAACGTGAGTGCAGGTGTCAACAAATTAAGGTACTAAATCTCTCCGTCACAGATGCCAGACATACGTTTTAATATAACACTGGAGGATTGGTGAATAGTCTTCTCATTTTGGGTTCTCTGTGTCGAATTTTGTTGAAATGACCACAAACATAAGACCTGTCACCTTGTTTGCTCTTTCTGTGTGTTTATTTTCTAAGAGGAATACCAGAATAGTTTGATGATTCGTTTGCCCATTTTGTCGAGCAAGCATTTCATTAAGTGTGTGTTGACTGCAGTGACCGACGCGGTAAATGAAGCTCATCATTGAGTTGCAATTTAGTCAGTGTTTTTGTGAGCAGCCATCGATTCTGTTCACTGTAATGTCCCTTTTAAAAACTCTCTTCAAATTAAGTGAAAAATAAAACAAGGGCTGACACAAATAATTGATTAAATCGATGAGAAAAAAGCTTGGCTTTATATTATGTTGCTTTGATTCATCATTTAAGACTAATAAAACTATCAAATCCGGACCGCATGGAGTGTCCGGAGCTTTAGATTAGCGGACATTGTTTTCACTTGGCCACTCCTATGGAGCACACATGGTAGCAGTGGTGTGTCGGTGCTCTGTGTGGTGGCAAGCAGTTTGTATTAAATTTTTAGTAATGCACAAATGTTAAATATGTAATATCAGTTTTGATGATGTGCATTTGTTAGAAAGGAAGGTTATGGCAAGCTAAGAAAAATTTGTGTTTATTTTCAACAATTTTCCCTGAAACACGTATTAAGGTTTGTGAAGTGTGTTTTATCTGATTATTCGATCAATCGAACAAACTTATCGATAGATTGCTTGATTACTAAAAAAATCGATAGCCGCAGCCCTAAAAAACGAACTGTTACTTATTGTATTGAGAGAGTTCCAGGGCAAATATAAAATGTATTGTGGCCACGATGAAAAGAAGAAAAAAAAAAATCAGAAATAATGTTTTTTGGGGGAAATAATCAAAAAAAGGTTTCTTCCTGTCATACCTGTGACCTGTAGAGATTCAGACACGACTTCAGAAAAAATGCCCCAAAAAAGTGTCTCAAAGTTTGTGAGGCAGTTTGCAAACAACGACGCAAGAGCTAATTTTAAAGTAAAGATGCTCAATGAATCAGTGTGATCGAACAACTGTTGAGCAGCAAATATATATATTCATTTTCATGTAATTTATTTATTTATTTCAGGCAATGACATAAAAAAGTACAAAGTTGACAACACATAATAATATAAATTAATATAGTGCAAAAGGTAATGTATAGTATGTAATGCATGATTGTCCAGTTTTGCCTGGAAGGGAGTGGGAAGAAGATCATTTATTTAATCCCACCCCCAGTTCTCCATTCAGTGATTACTCACATGAGTTTCACTGTTACTTTGTTCAAGGATGGCGGCGCTTTAAGGCAGCAGCTTCTTGCGAGCGCTCCTGGAAGTGTAGACCGATTTGGCAAAAATACCCCTCAATTCAGTCAATTTCATGGCTGGCTCACAGCGTGTTCACTCCGTGATCACTTACGACCGACTTACGATTCTGGATGTGGAGAGATCGGGCCATTTTGGGCTGAAAGATGCGTGTACGGTGGACCTACTCGCTAGCTTGGGAATTCTTCGCGAGCTACATCCAGCAGTGGCCTTTGAAGCAGCGGCGTCCACTACCAGCGGAGACCGCCAACGAAAGAGACGTAAGCGATGCGCTCGGAAGCAGAAGCGGGGGTGTCGGGCGGGGCTAACAACAAAGCTAAATGCGTTGTTGTTAGCGGGGCTAACGAAAAAGCTAAATGCTAATCCACAAAGAAGCGCTAATAAGGATTAAGCTAGAACTAGCCAGCGCCAGGCTGGATAATCCCTGCACACATAGCAATTCTCTTAGAATAATATACAACTCATATAATGTTTTTTCTGCGTCAGAGGTGGACATGCATTTTACTGAGGTGGCAAACAATCTAAAAATTCCTGTCATATCAATTCCTAGATATGGTCGAAATTATTTAAAGTGCACTACGCATAATAAACGTAACATTATTAATATTGCTACTACGGATACTTTCAACAAAAACTCCTCAAAACAGCCCACTACCTATAATATGGGCTTTTTAAACATAAGGTCATTGTCTTCCAAAACGTTATTAGTTAATGAAGTCATCAGAGACAACTATCTTGATGTCGTTGGTCTAGCCGAGACCTGGCTCAAACCAGACAAATTTTTTGCGCTGGGTGAGGCGTCTCCTCCTGGCTATACGGGAACGCATATTGCCCGCCCCATTAAAAGGGGTGGGGGTGTTGCACTAATATACAACAAAAACTTTAGCTTTACCTCGGACCTAAATAATAAATATAACTCGTTTGAGGTGCTTACTGTGAGGTTTGTCACACCGCTGCCTCTGCACCTGGCTGTCATCTACCGCCCCCCCGGGGCCCTATTCGGACTTTATCAATTAATTTTCAGAGTTCGTTGCTGATCTAGTGACGCACGCCGACAATATAATCATAATGGGAGACTTTAACATCCATATGAATACCCCATCGGACCCTCCATGCGTGGCGCTCCAGACTATAATTGATAGCTGTGGTCTTACACAAATAATAAATGAACCCACGCATCGCAACGGTAATACGATAGATCTAGTGCTTGTCAGGGGTGTCACCACCTCTAAAGTTACGATACTCCCGTACACTAAAGTAATGTCCGATCATTACCTTATAAAATTCGAAGTTCTGACTCATTGTCAACAAACTAATAATAACTACTATAGCAGCCGCAACATTAATGCTGCCACAACGACGACTCTTACTGACCTACTGCCTTCGGTAATGGCACCATTCCCAAATTATGTCGGCTCTATTGATAACCTCACTAACAGCTTTAACGACGCCCTGCGCGACACCATTGATAGTGTAGCACCGCTAAAGCTAAAAAGGGCCCCTAAAAGGCGTACCCCATGGTTTACAGAAGAAACTAAAGCCCAGAAATTATCATGTAGAAAGCTGGAACGCAAATGGCGTGCGACTAAACTTGAGGTTTTCCATCAAGCATGGAGTGATAGTTTAATAACTTATAAACGCATGCTTACCTCAGCTAAAGCTAAATATTACTCAAATCTCATCCACCTCAACAAAAATGATCCTAAATTTTTGTTTAGTACAGTAGCATCGCTAACCCAACAAGGGACTCCTCCCAGTAGCTCCACCCACTCAGCAGATGACTTTATGAATTTCTTTAATAAGAAAATTGAAGTCATTAGAAAAGAGATTAAAGACAATGCATCTCAGCTACAACTGGGTTATATTAACACAAATACGACTGTATATACGACGGACACTGCCCTCCAAAATAGTTTCTCTCTCTTTGATGAAATAACATTGGAGGAATTGTTAAAATGTGTAAATGGGACAAAACAAACAACATGTTTACTTGACCCAATTCCTTGGAAACTTATCAAGGAGCTTTTTGTTTTATTAGGTCCATCAGTGTTAAATACTATAAACGTATCACTTTCCTCTGGTACTGTTCCCCTAGCATTCAAAAAAGCGGTTATTCATCCTCTACTCAAAAGACCTAACCTCGATTCTGACCTCATGGTGAACTACCGGCCGGTGTCCCACCTTCCGTTTATCTCGAAAATTCTCGAAAAAATTGTCGCACAGCAGCTAAATGAACACTTAGCGTCTAACAATCTCTGTGAACCTTTTCAATCCGGTTTCAGGGCAAATCACTCTACGGAGACAGCCCTCGCAAAAATGACTAATGATCTATTGCTAACGATGGATTCTGATGCGTCATCTATGTTGCTGCTTCTTGATCTTAGCGCCGCTTTCGATACTGTTGATCATAATATTTTATTAGAGCGTATCAAAACGCGTATTGGGATGTCAGACTTAGCCTTGTCTTGGTTTAACTCTTATCTTACTGACAGGATGCAGTGCGTCTCCCATAACAATGTGACCTCGGACTATGTTAAGGTAACGTGCGGAGTTCCCCAGGGTTCGGTTCTTGGCCCTGCACTCTTTAGTATTTACATGCTGCCGCTAGGTGACATCATACGCAAATACGGTGTTAGCTTTCACTGTTATGCGGATGACACCCAACTCTACATGCCCCTAAAGTTGACCAACACGCCGGATTGTAGTCAGCTGGAGGCGTGTCTTAATGAAATTAAACAATGGATGTCCGCTAACTTTTTGCAACTCAACGCTAAGAAAACGGAAATGCTGATTATCGGTCCTGCTCAACACCGACATCTATTTAATAATACCACCTTAACATTTGACAACCAAACAATTAAACAAGGCGACTCGGTAAAGAATCTGGGTATTATCTTCGACCCAACTCTCTCGTTTGAGTCACATATTAAGAATGTTACTAAAAAGGCCTTCTTTCATCTCCGTAATATCGCTAAAATTCGTTCCATTTTGTCCACAAGCGATGCTGAGATCATTATCCATGCGTTCGTTACATCTCGTCTCGATTACTGTAACGTTTTATTTTCGGGCCTCCCTATGTCTAGCATTAAAAGATTACAGATGGTGCAAAATGCGGCTGCTAGACTTTTGACAAAAACAAGAAAGTTTGATCACATTACGCCTATACTGGCTCACTTGCACTGGCTTCCTGTGCACCTAAGATGCGACTTTAAGGTTTTACTACTTACGTATAAAATACTACACGGTCAAGCTCCTGCCTATCTTGCCGATTGTATTGTACCATATGTCCCGGCAAGAAATCTGCATTCAAAGAACTCCGGCTTATTAGTGATTCCCATAGCCCAAAAAAAGTCTGCGGGCTATAGAGCGTTTTCTATTCGGGCTCCAATATTATGGAATACCCTCCCGGTAAAAGTTAGAGATGCTACCTCAGTAGAAGCATTTAAGTCTCATCTTAAAACTCATTTGTATACTTTAGCCTTTAAATAGACTCCCTTTTTAGACCAGTTGATCTGCCGTTTCTTTTCTTTTCTTTTCTACTCTGCTCCGGGGTGGACCGCTAGCCTGTTCATCGGATGGGGACATCTCTACGCTGCTGACCCGTCTCCGCTCGTGATGGTTCCTGCTGGCCCCACCATGGACTGGACTTTCGCTGATGTGTTGGACTTTCACAATATTATTTCAGACCCACTCGACATCCATTGCTTTCGGGCTCCCCTAGAGGGGGGGGGGGGGGGGGGGTTACCCACATATGCGGTCCTCTCCAAGGTTTCTCATAGTCATTCACATTGACGTCCCACTGTGGTGAGTTTTCCTTGCCCGTATGTGGGCTCTGTACCGAGGATGTCGTTGTGGCTTGTACAGCCCTTTGAGACACTTGTGATTTAGGGCTATATAAATAAACATTGATTGATTGATTGAAGGATAGTCTCGCTTAACAAGTGGCTGCCTAGCTTCAGTAGGCAACAGGGACTAACGTTTATTGATAACTGGCCCTCTTTCTGGGGCAAACCAGGCTTGCTGATGAGAGACGGCCTTCACCCTAACCAGGAAGGCGCCATCATCCTGTCTAGAAACATAGACTACTATTTAAGTCTCACTTGACTGACTACACTAGAGCAAGCCCGGTCACAGGCAATTACAATGTCTGTTAGTCCGGGTGAGGAGTCAGTTAAGCTAGAACTAGCCAGCGCCAGGCTGGATAATCCATGTACGCATAGCAATTCTCTTAGAATAATACACAATTCACATAATGTTTTTTCTGTTGTGTCTGTGTCAGAGGTGGACATGCATTCTACTGAGGTGGCAAATTATGATATGTCCAGTCTATTGCAGCACCAAGCAAACAATCGGAAAATTCCCGTCATATCAATTCCTAGATATGGTCGAAACTATTTAAAGTGCACTACGCATAATAAACGCAACATTGTTAATATTGCTACTACGGATAATCTTAACAAAAACTCGTCAAAACAGCCCAATACCTATATTATGGGCTTTTTAAACATAAGATCATTGTCTCCCAAGGCGTTATTAGTTAATGAGGTCATTAGAGACAACAATCTTAACGTCATTGGTCTTAGCGAAACCTGGCTCAAACCAGACAAATTTTTTGCGCTCAATGAGGCATCTCCTCCTAACTATACGAATGCGCATGTTGCCCGTCCTCTTAAAAGGGGAGGGGGTGCCGCACTAATATACAATGAAAATTTCAACCTTACCCCTAACCTAAATAATAAATATAAATCGTTTGAGGTGCTTACTATGAGGTCTGTCACACCGCTACCTCTCGACCTGGCTGTTATCTACCGCCCCCCTGGGCCCTATTCGGACTTTATCAGTGAATTCTCAGAGTTCGTTGCTGATCTAGTGACGCACGCCGACAATATAATCATGATGGGGGACTTTAATATCCATATGAATACCCCATCGGACCCTCAGTGCGTGGCGCTCCAAACCATAATTGATAGCTGTGGTCTTACACAAATAATACATGAACCCACGCATCGCAACGGTAATACAATAGATCTAGTGCTTGTCAGGGGTGTCACCACCTCCAAAGTTTGAAGTTTTGACTCATTGTCAACAAGCTAATAATAATAATAACTGCTATAGCGGCCGCAACATTAATGCTGCCACAACGATGACTCTTGCTGACCTACTGCCTTCGGTAATGGCACCATTCCCAAATTATGTCGGCTCTATTGATAACCTCACTAACAACTTTGACGATGCCTTGCGCGAAATTATTGATAGTATAGCACCGTTAAAGCAAAAAAGGGCCCCTAAAAGGCGCACCCCATGGTTTACAGAAGAAATTAGAGCTCATAAATTATCATGTAGAAAGCTGGAACGCAAATGGCGCGCGACTAAACTTGAGGTTTTCCATCAAGCATGGAGTGATAGTTTAATAACTTATAAACGCATGCTTACCTTAGCTAAAGCTAAATACTACTCAAATCTCATCCGCCTCAACAAAAACGATCCTAAATTTCTGTTTAGTACAGTAGCATCGCTAACCCAACAAGGGACTCCTCCCAGTAGCTCCACCCATTCGGCAGATGACTTTATGAATTTCTTTAATAAGAAAATTGAACTCATTAGAAAGGAGATTAAAGACAACGCATCCCAGCTACAACTGGGTTCTATTAACACAAATACGACTGTATATACGACGGATACCGCCCTCCAAAATAGTCTCTCTATTTTTGATGAAATAACATTAGAGGAATTATTACAGCGTGTAAGTGGGATAAAACAAACAACATGTTTACTTGACCCACTTCCTGGGAAACTTATCAAGGAACTGTTTGTATTATTAGGTCCATCAGTGTTAAATATTATAAACTTATCACTTTCCTCCGGCACTGTTCCCCTAGCATTCAAAAAAGCGGTTATTCATCCTCTGCTCAAAAGACCTAACCTCGATCCTGACCTCATGGTAAACTACCGACCGGTCTCCCACCTTCCGTTTATTTCCAAAATTCTCGAAAAAATTGTTGCACAGCAGCTAAATGAACACTTAGTGACTAACAATCTCTGTGAACCTTTTCAATCCGGTTTCAGGGCAAATCACTCTACGGAGACAGCCCTCGCAAAAATGACTAATGATCTATTGCTAACGATGGTCACGTCATCTATGTTGCTGCTTCTTGATCTTAGCGCCGCTTTCGATACCGTCGATCATAATATTTTATTAGAGCGTATCAAAACACGTATTGGTATGTCAGACTTAGCCTTGTCTTGGTTTAACTCTTATCTTACTGACAGGATGCAGTGCGTCTCCCATAACAATGTGACCTCGGACTATGTCAAAGTAACGTGCGGAGTTCCCCAGGGTTCGGTTCTTGGCCCTGCACTCTTTAGTATTTACATGCTGCCGCTGGGTGACATCATACGCAAATACGGTGTTAGCTTTCACTGTTATGCTGATGACACCCAACTCTACATGCCCCTAAAGCTGACCAACACGCCGGATTGTAGTCAGCTGGAGGTGTGTCTTAATGAAATTAAACAATGGATGCCCGCTAACTTTTTGCAACTCAACGCTAAGAAAACGGAAATGCTGATTATCGGTCCTGCTAGACACCGACATCTATTTAATAACACCACCTTAACATTTGACAACCAAACAATTACACAAGGCGACTCTGTAAAGAATCTGGGCATTATCTTCGACCCAACTCTCTCGTTTGAGTCACACATTAAGAGTGTTACTAAAACGGCCTTCTTTCATCTCCGTAATATCGCTAAAATTCGTTCCATCTTGTCCACTAGCGACGCTGAGATCATTATTCATGCGTTCGTTACCCAGCTCCGCTCGGTACGGTTTCCTGCTGGCCCCACTATGGACTGGACTCTCGCTGATGTGTTGGATCCACTGTGGACTGGACTTTCACAATATTATGTCAGACCCACTCGACATCCATTGCTTTCGGTCTCCCCTAGGGGGGGGGGGGGGGTTACCCACATATGCGGACCTCTCCAAGGTTTCTCATAGTCATTCACCGACGTCCCACTGGGGTGAGTTTTTCCTTGCCCGTATGTGGGCTCTGTACCGAGGATGTCGTTGTGGCTTGTGCAGCCCTTTGAGACACTTGTGATTTAGGGCTATATAAATAAACATTGATTGATTGATTGAAGGATTATAATACAGATGTTGTATCATAGTGGCATTACCACAGGTGACAATAATTATTACACTGTAACAATCACTTGTATCAACAATGTAGGAATAATGAATATACCAACAATGGTAATAGACAAAATTCTATTTTTATTTCACAGATATTATAATATTAAAGATTACTTGTGCGTTTTTTGATTTCCTCACAGAAATAGTTCTTGAAGTAAAGGGTATATTTATTATCAAATTGGTATTCAGACTTTATTTTATGAAATACAGTGGTGCCTTAACATGCAAGTTTAATACATTCTGTGACAGAGCTCGTAACTTTAAAATACTCTCATCTCATGTCCATTTGTGTGTGCTGGGTGGTCACACACAAAAAAACTAAAAAAAAAAAAGCATGATAAAAATGTATCATGCTTTTTTTAAAATAAAAAACATGCTTCTATATAGTAAATATTATATCAAAAATGTAAAACAAACACATACCATTTACCTTGGAGAGTGGACTTCTACGGTATCTCATGCAAGCTGCTTCTCCGCTAAACACACTTCCGTTTAAAAGAGATTTTTATGGCCTTGGATGTCATGATACTTCATGACGGTTTTAGTTTTGTTTAATTCTTCCTGCGTTTGGAATTTATTTTTGTCTGTTTATGTCAACGCTCCTTCCTCTTTTGTTCTGACTTCCTGTTGGAGCGCTGATTGTTTACACACCTGGTGATTAGATTCGCCTGCCGGGAAGACAAATTAGGATGCCTTTTAATGCCCACAAGTGTCCTTCAGACCTTGCTGGTTCATTGTTTCTGCTGATTCATGGTGAATGTCTAAATTGTCTACCTGACTTATGTTTGCGTGCTGTTCCAAAGAGAGGGACCATCTCAACTGCACATTGCTTGCTGTCTTTGCATCCCGGGGTCACACCAACAACACTTGCCTGGCATTATAATAGCCTTTACTGATTCTGGGGACAGCGTGACTCGGTTGGTAGAGCGGCCATGCCAGCAACCTGAGGGTTCCTGGTTCGATCCTCTGCTTTCGCCATCCTAGTCACGTCCGTTGTGTCCTTGAGCAAGACACTTCACCCTTGCTCCTGGTGGGTTGTGGTTAGGGCCTTGCATGGCACTTCCCACCATCAGTGTGAGAATGTGTGTATGAATGGGTGAATGTGGAAATAGTGTCAAAGCGCTTTGATTACCTTGAAGGAAGAAAAGCACTATAAAAGTATAACTCATTTACCATTTACCATATTTCTGCTTCAGCATGGTGCAAGTACACCTACATGCAGCAGACCTGTTGTCATATTTTTTGAAGATTTTTTTATTTAATTCAATAAATATCATCCGCTTCTTCTTCTCACCACAATCCTTCACACTCACTTTCTTTTGAGACCCATGGTTGTAAAAACAAAGTTATGTCTGTCTGTAGCTATTAGTCAATGCTAGCGAGTGAGAACACTGTATGTTGGCATTCGTATGGAGCTATGGAGCTTTTTTTTTACACTGAATTTATGTAATGGAATTTTTAAGTTTTGAATTCAAATGAAATTATGCTGACAATTTAATTGAAAATAAATTCAGTGTGTAAAAATTTAGTGTAAAAAAATTCAGTGTAAAAAAAACTCAGTGTAAAAATTCGGTGTCGAAAAAATTTGCCGTTTCAAAATGTAAGACTCCATCCATCCATCCATTTTCTACCGCTTGTCCCTTTTTGGGGTTGCGGGGGGTGCTGGAGCCTATCTCAGCTGCATTCGGGCGGAAGGCCCGGTAAATTAAGACCAAAGCAATCGATCCTGTCTCAGGACAAGCCAATGAGGTGTCAAGTTTGAAGTCACATGAAACGGGTCTGTCAGGACTGGGTCCCTGGCGTGGTTGGTTCTCCCAGAAGGCAACGGAAAATTGGCGCGTGCAAGACGTGAATTTAAATACATGTTTATTTTAACAATAAAAAAGGAATAAACAAAAGGCGCTCACAGTGGAGGTAGAAAACTTGGCTATACAAAACAAAAGACTTGCACAAGGTCACAAAAACTATTAAACAAAACTTACTTGGCATGATGAAAAAGAGCAGCATGGATCATGAGCGTGAACAGAGTGGCAGGAGTGTGAATGTGATGTCGCCAGGACGAACAACAGAAACAGAAAAGCTTATATAGTGACATGATCAGTGAAAACAGGTGCGTGACATGACGATGTGAACCAGGTGAAAACTAATGAGTTGCTATGGAAACAAACAAACCAGGAAGTGCAACCAGGAACTAAAAAGAGTCCAAAAAACAAACAACACATGACCAAAACAAAAACATGATCAACAGACATGACAAAGCCCCTCCCTTAAGGACAGATCCCAGATGTCCAAAAACAAATAAAACAAGGCAGGATCAAGAGTCATGGGAGGGCGGGAGGGGGACATGGCAGTGGGTCGCCAGACCAGGTATTCCCGAATCCACCGGGGCAGAGTTAGATGCCGGCGACGCGTAGAGCGCCGCTGTACCAGACGAGGTGGGCGACCTACCGACGAGGAGGTCGGCGAACCTGGCGTGGCGGACGCCCATGGAATGGCCACATCCGTGGCTGACTAGGAGGTGGATGCGTCGTCATCGTGGTAGGCGGCGAAGCTTGGCGTGGCGCGTCAGGCGGCGAAGCTTGGCGTGGCGGGTCAGGCGGCGAAGCTTGGTGAGGCGGGTCAGGCGGCGAAGCTTGGCGTGGCGCGTCTTGGCGTGGCGGGTCAGGCGGCGAAGCTTGGCGTGGCGGGTCAGGCGGCGAAGCTTGGCGTGGCGCGTCTTGTCGTGGCGAAGCTTGTCGTGGCCATGGTTGGTCTTGGTCTTGGCATGGTTGGTCTTGGTCTTGGACTTGGTCTTGGTCTTGGACTTGGTCTTGGCATGGTGTGTCTTGGACTTGGTCTTGGCATGGTGTGTCTTGGACTTGGTCTTGGCATGGTGTGTCTTGGTCTTGGCATGGTGTGTCTTGGTCTTGGCATGGTGTGTCTTGGTCTTGGTCTTGGCGTGGGGGGTCTTGGTCTTGGTCTTGGCATGGGGGGTCTTGGTCTTGGTCTTGGTCTTGGCGTGGGGGGTCTTGGTCTTGGTCTTGGCGTCGTGGAGCTGCGACTGGCGGCACTTGGCGTCGTGGAGCTGCGACTGGCGGCACTTGGCGTCGTGGAGCTGCGACTGGCGGCACTTGGCGTCGTGAAGCTGGGCATGGTGGAGCTGCTAGGCATGTTGATAGCCTTGGAGCAGGGCGTGGAGCAGGTGGAGGTGGCCTAGCTGGAGGCTGTGGCTTGGCAGGTCGAAAGACTGGTGGTGGCGGCCGTGCTGGTGGCTGTGGCTTGGCGTGACAAAAGACAGGTGGTGGTGGCCGAGCTGGAGGCTGTGGCTTGGCATGGCGATGCTGACCCACCCCACCTGAAGAATTCCCCGCCCTAGCCCCCCCCCCTCTAGGAGCGGATCCCAGACGCGCTCCCCGCAGTTTGTAACCGTCTTTTGGGGTGGGTGGAGGGAGGTCAGGAGGGGGGCAGAATCCTCCCCTCCAAACTGTCCAAAATGTCTTTTTTTTTGTACCTGGGATTGAGTGGGTGAAAAAAAATTATTTTGTGACTTGGGCGTGGCTTGAGTCCTGGGGGGCGGGGCATGAAAACTGGGTGACTGTGATTGATAGGATCTGATTTCTAAAAACATGTCTTGGTAATATTTAATCATGGATTTAGAGTCTTTGGTTGGATGTGGCTGACAAGAAAAAGAGTTCAGGGGGAAAAAAATCCATGACGTCACCCACTGGCAGCGGCGTAACGTCGTCCTGGGGAAGCCGGGCTGGCTGCAGCTCGTTTCCGCTAGGAGGGGGAGGAGCTTGCGGGAACGATGCGTCCTTTCCCCTCGGAGAAGTCTTCCCAGACGTCCTTCGTCTGGAGCGGCGCTTCCGGGACTGCGGTGACGCAGCGCCATCCTTGGACCAAATGGAGTCTCTGTACTCCACGAAGGAGTAGCGCAGCGTTTCTTCCTCCATGGCGCGGAGGACCTCCCACGCTGCCTCGTCCAAAACGTCCCATTTCCTTGCGGGATAATTTTTCTGCTGGCGACATACTGTCAGGACTGGGTCCCTGGCGTGGTTGGTTCTCCCAGAAGGCAACGGAAAATTGGCGCGTGCAAGACGTGAATTTAAATACATGTTTATTTTAACAATAAAAAAGGAATAAACAAAAGGCGCTCACAGTGGAGGTAGAAAACTTGGCTATACAAAACAAAAGACTTGCACAAGGTCACAAAAAATATTAAACAAAACTTACTTGGCATGAGGAAAAAGCATGAAAAAGAGCAGCATGGATCATGAGCGTGAACAGAGTGGCAGGAGTGTGAATGTGATGTCGCCAGGACGAACAACAGAAACAGAAAAGCTTATATAGTGACATGATCAGTGAAAACAGGTGCGTGACATGACGATGTGAACCAGGTGAAAACTAATGAGTTGCTATGGAAACAAACAAACCAGGAAGTGCAACCAGGAACTAAAAAGAGTCCAAAAACAAACAACACATGACCAAAACAAAAACATGATCAACAGACATGACAGGGTCTTGCAAAACAGCATACAAAAAGCAGTTAACTGTGCTACCTGGGCATAATACAGCATAATTAACACATACGAGTGGAGCAGAGTGGGCGGGGCTTGTTTGCAGAGCAAAAAAGGCAAAGCGAGTGTCAGACGGAAGCAGAATTGTACAGCAAAGTTCTGCAGAACAGTGATATTATAACAAATATTTGGATGTTTTTACCTTTTTCATTTATGTTTTGTCATGTTTGTTGCATCTTTTTTGCTCTAGCTCGAATATAAAAGATGTCGATCAAAATGGTAGTCTGCAGGAGCGCAGCGCAT
This sequence comes from Entelurus aequoreus, assembly GCF_033978785.1. NCBI lineage: Eukaryota > Metazoa > Chordata > Actinopteri > Syngnathiformes > Syngnathidae > Entelurus > Entelurus aequoreus. The sequence continues at coordinate 34,527,784 of NC_084732.1, read as the reverse complement.
AGATAGATAGATAGTACTTTATTGATTCCTTCGGGAGAATTCCCTCAGGAAAATTTAAATTCCAGCAGCAGTGTACAAAATTGTAAAAAGTAAATAATGGGGTTATAAATGGAGACAAAATAGAAAAATATTACAATAGAATAAAAATAAAAAGCAACGATGAGAATAAAAATATAACAGTAAAATAAGAATATAACAAGAGAATCTAGGCAGTAGTGACCATGTTATGAAAAAGTATTTCACTGTTATTGTTTTGCATCCCCTGTCATCCTAGTACCCCCCCTCCCCTCCAGAGAGGAGTTGTACAGTCTAATGGCGTGTGGGACAAAGGAGTTTTTGAGTCTATTAGTCCTGCACTTGGGATGAAGCAGTCTAGCACTAAACAGGCTCCTCTGGCTACTGACAACGGTATGCAGAGGGTGACTGGCATCATCCAGGATGCTCACTAGTTTTTCCACAGTCCTCTTCTCTGCCACCGTCACCAGTGAGTCCAGTTTTATTCCGATCGTAGAACCGGCCCGCCTGATCAGTTTCTCCAGTCTGGAGCTGTCCTTCTTAGATATGCTGCCCCCCCAGCACACTACGATGTAGTACAGAACACTGGCAACCACAGACTGGTAGTACATCCACAAGAGTTTTTTACAGATGTTGAAGGAGGGCAGCCTCCTCAGGAAGTACAGCCTGCTCTGTCCTTTCCTGTACAAGTGGTCTGTGTTAACAGTCCAGTCCAGCTTATTGTCCACCCACACCCCGAGGTACTTGAATGAGTCCACGGTCTGTACCTCGACTCCCTCGATCACAATAGGTTGTGACCTTGGACTCGACCTCCCAAAGTCAATGACCAGCTCCTTGGTCTTTGTCGGATTGAGCTGCAAGAGGTTCCTGTGGCACCAGACAATAAAGTCCCTCACCAGTCTCCGAAACTCCTCCTCTCTGCCGTCCCTGATGCACCCGACGATGGCTGTGTCATCCGCGTACTTCTGGATGTGACACAGCTCTGAGTTGTAGCAGAAGTCAGCGGTGTACAGGGTGAACAGAAGAGGGGCCAGCACCGTTCCCTGCGGTGCTCCGGTGCTGCTGATCACAGTGTCAGATGTGATGTCCTTCAGTCTGACGTACTGTGGCCTATCGGTGAGGTAGTCTGAAATCCAGGCAACCAGGCAGGGGTCCACTCGCATTCTGTCCAGCTTGTCCTGGAGAAGGCGGGGCTGGATAGTATTAAAGGCACTCGAGAAGTCCAGGAACAGGATCCTCACAGCGCCATTTCCCTTATCCAGGTGTGAGTGGGCTCGGTGCAGCAGGTAAAGGATAGCATCCTCCACACCAATGCCTGCCCGGTACGCAAACTGCAGGCTGTCCTGGGCATGTTGCACCTGTGGTCTGAGGAGGCTGAGAAAGAGCCGCTCCATTGTCTTCATTATATGAGAGGTGAGCGCCACTGGTCTGTAGTCGTTCAGCTCACTGGGGCAGTTCTTTTTGGGAACTGGAACAATGCACGACGTCTTCCAGAGGGTGGGCACTCTCCCCAGCTGCAGGCTGAGGTTGAAGATCCACTGGAGTGGTTCACCCAGTTCTGCAGCACAGGTCTTCAGGAGTTGGGGGCACACCTTGTCTGGGCCTGCTGCTTTCCTAGGCTGTAACTTCCTCAGTTGACCTCTGACCTGGTCCGCAGAGATGACTAATGTCTGCGTAGAGGTGGTGGAGGGGGGTGCTTCCATTGCTGGGGGGGGGGTGCGTTGAGGGGAAAAGAAGAGGGGGTGGCTGCGATGGGGAGTGATGGGGTGGAGAGGACACAGGCTGGTTGAAACGGTTGAAGAAGTTATTCATCTCATTGGCCCTCTCTATTGTCCCCCCAACAGCTCTGGTCTTTGTCTTGTGGCCTGTGATGGTTTTCACACCTTCCCAGACCTCCCTCATGTTGTTCTGCTGCAGCTTCTGCTCCAGCTTCTTCCTGTAGCTGTCCTTAGCCTCCCTCACGCGTTGTTTCACCTCCCGCTGTGCTGCTCTCATTGCCTCCCTGTCTCCACTCCTGAAGGCAGCTTTCTTCTTGTTGAGGACAGCTTTAACCTCTTGTGTTACCCAGGGTTTGTTATTAGGGTAGCACCGAACAGTCTTAGCAGGGCAGATCACGTCCACGCAGAAGTTGAGGTAATCCGTGAGACAGTGAGTCAGCCCATCAATGTCCTCACCCTGTGGAAGCAGCACGTCCCAGTCTGTGGTGTTGTAGCAGTCCCTGAGGGCATCTTCCATTTCAGGGGACCACCTCCTCATAGAGCAAGTGTTAACAGGCTGCCTTTGGACCAGGGGGGTGTATTTTGGCTGCAAATGGACAAGATTGTGGTCAGATTTCCCTAGTGGGGGGAGGGGTGTGACCTTGTATGCATCCTTGACATTAGCATAGAGTAGGTCAATTGTCCTGTTGTTTCTTGTGGGACAATCCACAGCCTGGTAAAAAGCAGCTAACGTTGAGTCCAAAGTAGCATGGTTGAAGTCCCCAGAAATGATGAAAAAAGCCTCAGGATGTTTTGTCTGTAGCCTTGATGTGATGGCATGGATCCTCTCACATGCATTGGCTGCATCTGCCCTCGGGGGAATGTAAACACAGAGGGAGATCACGTGACTGAACTCCCTCGGCAGATAGTATGGCCGGAGGCTAACAGCTAGTAGCTCCAGGTCCGGGCAACACAAGACTTTCTTCACGGAGATGTGTCCCGGGTTACACCAGCGGTTGTTAACGTATATGATGAGCCCCCCACCTTTGCTTTTCCCACATGCTTTAGTGTCTCTGTCAGCTCTCACTGCGGTGAATCCCTGCAGGTCCACGTTAGCATCCGGTACCAGATGGTTTAGCCATGTTTCCGTGAAGATAAACAGGCTGCTCTCTCGATATGCACGCTGGCTTTTTAGTCCATGAAGCTCGTCGATCTTGTTCGGCAGCGAGTTCACGTTCCCCATGATGACGGAAGGAATGGATGGTTTGTAGCGCCGTCGATTTTCCTCTCGCTTAGCCTTTAGCTTAGCCCCCGCTTTGCAGCCCCGAGGATTCTTTCTCAGCTCCACAGGAAGGGAGTGTCGTACACCAGTACGCCCCATTGTTTTCAGAGTGAGCAGCTCCTCTCTCGAATAAGTAAGAAAGCTGGCTCCTGGTCTTTTAAAACTGCCAAAATTATTCTCAATATGCAGTGTTTTATTGTTAATACTTTATATTGTAAATCCCACATCCTATATTTTCATGTACATTCTGACTGTCATAGTTCAGTAAAATAACTAAAGTTAATTCAGTTAGTTAAGATTGGTTTGTTCAGTTTTTTACTGAAAAAACACTTGAATGTACATGAACATACAGAATGTGGGATTTACATTATTAACTATGAACAATAAAACACTGAATATTTAAAATATATGAACGTTGCTCCTCTACTGTAGACCACCTCCTTGATCAAAAATATTATATAATCAAGTAAGAGCAACAACAAAACAACAACAAAAATAAAGGCAAAAAGATAAACAACATCCACTTATTCGATAAAATAATCACTGTTCCTATGATCACCGTTGTGTGTTGTCCATCTATTAATGACCAAACTTTGTCTTGTAACAACAAACTTACGCTCAAACATTTATTCCTTCATCCATGAATGCATCCAAACATGTCTTCTTCTTTACGATTACCTCAGGGGTGTCAAACTCATTTTAGATCAGGGGCCACATGGAGAAAAATCTACTCCCAAGTGGGCCAGGCTAGTAAAATCACGACACAATAACTTAAAAATAAAGACAACTTCAGATATTTGTTTAAAAATAGAACAAGCACATTCTGTAAATGTACAAATCATAATGTTGTTTTTTTACACATACATGTTGCGCTTAATAGTATTCTATCTTTATTTGTCGTTATTTATATTTTCTAAATAATAATGTGATAATGTTCATCAGTCAACTCTTTGGTGTTAATTTCCAATCTATCAAGATGAATTACAGGATGTTATTTATGTAGTTTGATAATTTTCTTCGACTGATGTACTAACATCATGTGGTTTATTTTGTACATATGTAGCATCATCTACAAAGATACAAATAATTATTAATTACAGTAGACGCATTTAGAACAGCTGTTTCTTTCATTGAAACATTTCTGGTTAATTGTTATACTTAGCAAACTCATCCCGCGGGCCTGATAAAACCTGTTTGCGGGCCTGATCCGGCCCTCGGGCCGTACGTTTGACACCCTGGTTTACCTGAACGGCATTATCTAGCAGCATCTGCTGGTTACTTTGTGTATCACAGTCAGTTTAGCTGCATGACACGTAACCGTATGCCAATCAAACGTTCAGATTCTAACCATTGGAATATTTTCTATAGTTAGAAAATATCAAGCGGGCCGCATTGAAATGTTAATTAAGTTGTATTACACCATCCAGTTAACTGCCTTTTATATGTTGTTTTACAAGACCCGTGTCACTTGACTTCAAACTTGACACCTCATTGGCTGGTTCTGAAACAGGATCGATTGCTTCAGTCTTAATTTACCGGATCTGAGTCTTTTGAAGCAATACATTTTTCAACACTGAATTTTTCAGCACTGAATTTTTTTGCATTAGATTTTTATACACTAATTTTGTATACCCTGATTTTTATACACTGATTTTTTTTTTTTCACTGATTTTTTTCTATTAAATTGTGAGCATAATTTGATGAAAAAAAAATCAGTTCACAAAATGCAAATGCAAAAAATTCATTTACATAAATTTAGTGTCAAAAAAGCTTTTGTCATAAAGACACACATTAACCTCCAAACATTCGCAATTGCTACGTCAACTAGCAGTGGGAGGTATCGAAAGCTGGCTTGTAACCCACATTTTTGCTTGAAATTTAATGCAGAAAAATAGCCGACAGACAGCTCTTATCTCAAAATCTATCGGTCTTCGTAAGGTACGGCACACTTAAGCCAAGGTACCACTCTATTTCTACTTTGTTGTATTATTATTTAAGTGTGCACCTTATTGTGTTCAATATTAGTTTTTCTGATTGTGACTTCATTCTTGCAATTCCAAAGACTTTATTCTCGTGGTATTAAGAATAGTTAGATCTCCAATGTCCTTCAAGTGTCAGGATTGTGATCACAAATACGTTAATCTTATTGAATTGATTATATTTCATATAAAAAAATCACTCATGTATAAAACCGAAAATGACATCAATAAATAAGAAATAATAATGAAAGTTGGGCGCATAAAAAAAGGTAGCAGATTGTCCTTCAACTCAGCCATTCATCTGAAGTCAAGAGTAACATTTGTTTATTTTAGCTTGGTGTCCGAGGGTGGGGTTACAAGACTGTGTGGAATGTCCCTGTAAATTATTCAAAGCCCAATCAGGTGTCTTTTTCTCTACTGATCTAAAGATGGCTATCAGAGGTCATTCATTCTTCCTTTACAGGGTCACCTTTCCCCACTTCACCCCTTACCACTGATACTCGCTGCCACTTCCGCTCCCTATCTCTTTCCCTAATGTTAACTAGGACAATGTCCTGGTCAGTGTATGTACGGATGCATGCATGCGGGCGTGTAGAAACAAAGCAGCTGTGTGTGCACATACACGCACACACACTTGATAATCCCATATTATTGGCGAGGACAATGCGGTGATTTTTATTGTGTGTGTATGTAAAGACATTGTTGATTCTTCTCCTGTTTTACCATGTATCTGAATAGCCGCTGACCTTCTCCCACAACGCAAGGATGCGCGTCATTATTGCTCGTCGTGCAACTTGCATTGGTGCGCTTACAACAATACAGTAGACTATAAAGGGGAGAATAGATAAGGGAATTGAGGTAAGAATAAATTGAATCATTGATTGGCCTCTTACCCTTGGATATTTTAGATAAATAGCGCGCTAGAACTAAACTTTTTTTTGTATTCATTGTACAGATTTAGTGACCTGCTTGTTGTCATGTGTGAGTGCATTGTCTTTGTGTGTGTGTGTGTGTGTGTGTGTGTGTGTGTGTGTGTGTGTGTGTGTGTGTGTGTGTGTGTGTGTGTGTGTGTGTGTGTGTGTGTGTGTGTGTGTGTGTGTGTGTGTGTGTGTGTGTGTGTGTATGTGTGTGTGTGTGTGTGTGTGTCTAGGTGCAAGTGTGGCTGTGCACGCTTCCCGCTGGGGGCTTGTTGTCAGAGCTTCTCTCGACTGGCCAATTAATTATGATGGCCTACTTATGATGTGTAATAAGATGATTTATTAGTAAACACACAAACAGAGCACAGGTAGCAGCACTTGGGTTCTCTCTGGTCTAAGATGATGTGCTGTGGCCAAGCTGACAAAGCTACTCTCTGCCTGTGTCCTATTAGATCCTAGTCAAGATTATGCAACACTGAAAAAGTCAACTTCACAGGCTGTTGAGACACACAGAGAGTTCTGTTTTATTATGACTGGTGGCCGCCACATCCGGCCCGTGAATTAGATCATAACGGCGAGGTGAGTTCTAAACTAGGGTGCAGGAAGATATTTGCACTAGATTTCGAAAATCACTCTTTTATTAAAGCCTGGGTTGATAAATCAATTTTATCAATAAATTTGAGGGTTTTTTTTGTGATATATTTTATTTTATTCAACACAGAAAATTTAAGTGTGCACATTATTTTGTTCAATAATGGAGCTTATTTGCATGCGATGTGCAATGCTACATTTTTCTTTATAAGTAGTGTGTGTCCTGGAAAAAAGTTCTTAATTTAGTTTTTTGCCAATTATTCTATAGAAAATGCAATTTATATTTGTTCTAAACTTAAGACTTAGACAAACTTTATTGATCCACAAGGGAAATTGTTCCACACAGTAGCTCAGTTAAAAAGGATTGAAAGGATAATGCACACAAGGGCACAAAAAGAGGGTGAAAACAAAAGGTATAAAGTAGACTAAAAATGCACCATACTGGCAATATAAAATATAACATATATGTAATATATTCTAAAACAACTTTATAAAAAATTTATTTTTTCTAAGAGTAAGATCCAATGTACGTTCATGTCATGTATCCCTGTAAATTCTGCCATCATTTGTTTCTTTTCAGACTACTAGTTTCTGATCAAATGAAGGCAACACTTGTTTTTTAATCATATTTGTATTTTGTATTTGTTGGTTTCTTTAAAAAAGTAGAGGAAAAAGTGTTGAAATAATTTTTGGTGAAAAAAAACTGAGATTTTATTTTTAGGCTTCATTGCCAGGCCTACTTTTAAATATTAAGTCTTTAAACCAGCATTTTGCAGTTTGTTCTTGCAACTGGACTTCCACTGAACCACAGCCTTGTACCGGTCCATGGACAGCGACAAACCGTGTGGCCAAAAAAACTTTAACAGCAAAAGAAAATGAAGTCGATAGACAATAATTGTCAAAAACACAGACAGATATTCAACATAAATGCATATACATTTTGGTGGTTTATTTTATTTAAAAGCATCATGACAATCAATGTATTTGTGTCTGGCAAATTACATTATCAAGCTTTCTCTCTACAGCTGCTAAAAATAAATCGTCAGGTCAATGAGGTCAACAGGGGAAACAAGAAAGCAAAATTAATTTGGGTTGGTATACTTTAAACACTTCCAATTTTCCTGATGCACCAAACCAATTGAGTCTTGTCATCGTAGATATTCTGTCAGTTTGGAATAAAGTTCAAAGGAACTATCCCAATAAAAAGGACATTTGAGGTGTATTGAATTGTATTTCTTGCAAATGTATATGTCAAAAACTCTATAAAGAAATGTTAAGAAAAGGAACTATCCAGAAACTTCCATGTGAACACATTGTTGACATTCCCATCCAATAACATGTGTAAGAGTAGATTTGCGGTATTAATCACCACCAAAACAGCAGACCACAAAAACTTTCTGTTCCTGTCATACAACGGAATCAGGAAATTGGCAAATAAAAAGGGAACCTGCTGTTGAACATGGGAAATCACAGAAATTGACATAAATGGGAGTAAAATGCTTTAATCGTCAGAATCACAATAGTCTTTTTTTTTTTTTACAAAACAGCCTTAAGTCGTCTCCACTCTCAAAAACATACAGTAGCAGCCGTCATGCGTCTTTAAGAACAGCAGCACACTTCCTGCCTTCACAATAACATTATTGTGCGCAACATCCTTTTCTTAGTTTTAAGAGTTTTATTTTATAGTCAAGTGCTTCTGTTTTAATTTATGACTCCAGGTAAGCATTTTATCAACAAAGTTGATTGTTAAAGGCCTACTGAAACCCACTACTACCGACCACGCAGTCTGATAGTTTATACATCAATGATGAAATCTTAACATTGCAACACATGCCAATACGGCCGGGTTAACTTATAAAGTGCAATTTTAAATTTCCCGGGAAATATCCGGCTGAAAACGTCTCGGTATGATGACGTTTGCGCGTGACGTCACGGATTGTGCGGAAGTATTGGGACACCATTGTGTCCCAATACAAACAGCTATGTTTTCATCGCAAAATTCGACAGTATTCTGGACATCTGTGTTGGTGAATCTTTTGCAATTTGTTTAATGGACAATGAAGACAGCAAAGAAGAAAGCTGTAGGTGGGATCGGTGTATTAGCGGCTGGCTGCAGCAACACAACCAGGAGGACTTTGAGTTGGATAGCATACGCGCTACCGTGAGTACGCAGCTTTCTTCCAAACATTTGATCGCTTGCCCGTCCGTGTGTGCCGCTATGTGCATGTCACGTACGTAACTTTGGGGAAATATATGTGCTGTATGAACTTTGCGGAAGTGAACGGTACTTTGGGCGGTGGGATTGCGTGTGTTGTGTGAGTGTTTGATTTGTATTGGCGGGTTATATGGACGGGAGGGGGGTGTTAGGAACTCGCATGGCTGCTGTTTGTGTGTCCCCAAGATGCAAGAACCCGGAGGAGGATGAGCAGGTAAGATGATTTTAATTATCATCAACAGGGAAAAGTAGCAGTCTTGCATACAACAGTTCCAAACATAAAGAGTTTTTCATCGAGCACTGAGGAGTGCTCCAGCGAAAACATAAATAGACCTATGCTGATTGGCAGCAGGTGTGGACCGGCTGCCAATCAACGGCAGGTGAGGAGAAAACAGTGCTCCGCGGAACAGGAAATTTAACAAAATAAGAGCACTGACCGGAAGTAATACAAAAACCAAGGAGACAAACAGAAATGAAGTGACCGATCGTCACAGGACCCCCCCTCAAGGAACAGATTCCAGATGTTCCCTGGAAACAAGAATGGAAAAAAGTCCAAAACTGACGGGAGGGCGGAGGGAGGAGTTGGTGGGGGGTCGCCAGGCCAAATGTCCTCGCAGCCAGCGAGGGAGAGTCAGGTGGCGGCGACGCCTTGAACGCCGCTGCCACTGGCGAGGTGGGCGACCACGGAACGGCCACATTAGTGGCCGACAAGGAGGAGGTCGCGCAGCTGGCGGCGACGATGATGATGACAGCGTCGTCGGTGGATCCGCTGCCGACGAAGAAGATGGCGGCACCGTGCAGAGTCCCGCTGGTGACGCGGAAGACCTCCGCGCCGTGAGAAGGCGCGCCAGAAAAGATGTCATCGTGGGCGGAGTCGTCGACGATGAAGCTGGTGTCATGGGCGGAGTTGTCGACAATGATGACAATGAAGATGGCGGCGCCCTGCAAAAGCCCGCCAGAGATGTGGTCGTGGGTGGATCCGCTGCCGACCAGGAAGATGGCGGTGTCGTGCGGAGTCCCACCAATGATGGATATGGCGGCGCCATGCGAAAGCCCGCCAGAGACGATGATGTCTCCGTGGGAGGAGACGATGGCGGGGATGACAGCGGCGTGTGCTTGGCTGCACCGCTGCTGGTAGTAGCCCCCCCTCCAGTAGGCGGATGCCAGACGCCGTTCACCACTGGGAGAAGGAGTTCCGGGTTGTTGATGTCCCCCGGTGCGAAAACCAGGGACGGGCGGTAGGGGGCCAGGAGGAGGGAAAAAGACACGTCCCTAGCCGAGTCCCAGCAGGAGGCCAGGAGGGACATCATGGTGGGCTCCACTGGAGCCTTCGCCGGACTGGCAGGACGAGCGGGTGCTGGAATGGATAGCAGCCGTGGTGCAGCTGCTGGAAGCTGCCTAGGAGCAGGAATGGGTGTTGGTCGTCGTGGCGCCGCGACCGGCGTAAGACGCGGGGCTGCGACCGGCGTGCGACGCGGTGTGGGAACCGGAGGTCGACGCGCCGGCACAGGCGATTGCCGTGGAGCCGGGACAGGACGCACAGCAGGCGACGGGGAAGATGGCGGCGGTGGCCGCGCCGGTCGGAGAACAGGAGCCGGCGGCCTAGCCGGGAGGAGGGAAGGCGGCGGTGGCCGCGCCGGTCGGAAAGCCGGAGCCGGCGGCCTAGCCGGGAAGAGGGAAGGCGGCGGTGGCCGCGCCGGTCGGAGAGCCGGAACCGGCGGTCGAGGCGGAGGGAGAAGGTCCGAGCCTGCTGTGGGCTGGGACCGCACAAACCTGGCTTTCAAGTCCTCTATGAATTGTGCGGTCCAGAACGTCGGCTGTGCGTCGCCGACAGGGGTTCTCGCGAGGACACAGCATTCTGGCTCGATGATACTGTTAGGAACTCGCATGGCTGCTGTTTGTGTGTCCCCAAGATGCAAGAACCCGGAGGAGGATGAGCAGGTAAGATGATTTTAATTATCATCAACAGGGAAATGTAGCAGTCTTGCATACAACAGTTCCAAACATAAAGAGTTTTTCATCGAGCACTGAGGAGTGCTCCAGCGAAAACATAAATAGACCTATGCTGATTGGCAGCAGGTGTGGACCGGCTGCCAATCAACGGCAGGTGAGGAGAAAACAGTGCTCCGCGGAACAGGAAATTTAACAAAATAAGAGCACTGACTGGAAGTAATACAAAAACCAAGGAGACAAACAGAAATGAAGTGACCGATCGTCACAGGGGGAGGTGTTTGTTATGCGCGATTAATTTGTGGCATATTAAATATAAGCCTGGTTGTGTTGTGGCTAATAAAGTATGTCTTGTGTTTATTTACTGTTTTAGTCATTCCCAGCTGAATATCAGGTCCCACCCGCCTCTCACAGCATCTTCCCTATCTGAATCGCTTCCACTGCCCTCTAATCCTTCACTCTCACTTTCCTCATCCACGAATCTTTCATCCTCACTCAAATTAATGGGGTAATCGTCGCTTTCTCGTTCCGAGTCGCTCACGCTGCTGGCGTCCATGATTGAAAACAATGTGCAGATGTGAGGAGCTCTACAACCTGTGACGTCACGCTACTTCCGGTACAGGCAAGGCTTTTTTTATCAGCGACCAAAAGTTGCGAACTTTATCGACGATGTTCTCTACTAAATCCTTTCAGCAAAAATATGGCAATATCGCGAAATGATCAAGTATGACACATAGAATGGATCTGCTATCCCCGTTTGAATAAGAAAATCTCATTTCAGTAGGCCTTTAAATTATATTTAGTTTTAAGGAAACAGGTGCCACTTCTGTCATTCTATGAGCTAACTTTTTAAATCGCTCTGTCCCCTCTAACCTTATTTTGAACTTTTGTTTCTCATCATTTCTACTGCTTTATAAACAAATATCCATCCAATAGCGTGTTTGTATGCAGCACAATGCAAACTATGGGCTCTGTAGTAAGAAGAGCCATTTGTTTTCTTTGGCTATCTGTCTAACTAGCTGGGTGGGTGTCCTATTTCTGGATCATACACACACACACACACACACACACACACACACACACACACACACACACACACACACACAAACCTTGTGCCCCCCCTGCCATACGTTGCGGGACATAATTTATGGTGGCACTGTAACATATAGACTTTTCATCACTCAGTGGCAGCAAACTCTGTCCACTGGATGTCACAGCATATTCTCTCCTGCTTTTGCCTCCTCTATTATTTTCCCTTCTTTATTACTTCACTACTTTTTGCTCAACTTTGAAACTTAAATACTGATTTTATAAACTACCCAATCAAAGCTGCTCAACATAGGTGGTGTCATGTGGTCATGTCAGTAGTTGTTTTTGGTCAGCACCCCCCCCCCACCCCCATCATGTGCTTGGAAATATTGCATGTTTATTGCGGTGTGTGCATGTGAGTGCGTGTGTGGTCACTGCACGGTCATGTGTGCTCCATGACACAAATCACTTAACTCCACCTACAGTCCATGTACGCCGCGTTCCACACTTCACTCATATTCCGCCACACTCTCTCTGTAACTATTGACGCTACTTTGTCCTGGTGATGAAGCAATTGGGCTGTTGTCGGGTCGATGTGTGTCATTGTTTTATTGATGCGAGAAGAGACCCCCGAGGCCCGCAGCCTTCTCCTCCCCTGTAAGCAATAAATCTATGGCCTGCTGTTGTCTGTGTGCTGGCCCCAACGTAAAAGCCTCTGTCTCACATGGACGTTCATACTTTGATGAACTTTTATGAATACAATGAATATAGAACTATATACTTGTACAAGTATATATATATATATATATATATATATATATATATATATATATATATATATATATATATATATATATATATATATATATATATATATATATATATATATACATACAAGTATATATGTATATATATTTACCTGCTCAGTGACCCTGTGGTTAGAGTGTCCGCCCTGAGATCGGTAAGTCGTGAGTTCAAACCCCGGCAGAGTCATACCAAAGACTATAAAAATGGGACCCATTACCTCCCTGCTTGGCACTCAGCAGGGAGGTATTGGGGGTTAAATCACCAAAAATGATTCCTGAGCGTGGCCACCGCTGCTGCTCACTGCTCCCCTCACCTCCCATTGGGTAGAACAAGGGGATGGGTCAAACACAGAGGGTAATTTCACCACACCTAGTGTGTGTGACTATCAGTGGTACTGATAGTATATCAGTATATAGTATATACCTGGGGTCCCCAAACTACGGCCCGCGGGCCGGATCCGGCCCCCCAGCATCCAAAATCCGGCCCACGGGAAGTCCCAAGTTACATTTAAATGTTTTTAATTTTTAAATTTTAAATGTTTTTTTTTTAAATTGTATCTTTTCTTTCTAATCCATTGTATACCGCTTGTTACTCTCGGTGTCTCCTAGCCGCTCAGGCAAATCATATTGTCTAAAAATGAATTTTCCCATCGATAACTTGACAATGTTAAATGTTGATGAACATCAATGTTAATTAATGTTAAATGACAAAACGGATCAACTCGCTGGAATATAAAGACAATGTATATATGTATGTATGCATATATATATATCTATATATATAATCTCCTGATGATTGAGGGAAACCCCTTATGAAACAGGCCTGTAGAGATGAAATAGTCTTGTGATTTTTCCCACACATATATATATATATATATATATATATATATATATATATATATATATATATATATATATATATATATATATATATATATGTATATATATATATATATATATATATATATATATATATATATATATATTTATACATATATATTTATATATATATACAGCCCGGCCCCCGGCCAAATTTTTTTAACCCAATGCGTTCCCTGAGTCAAAAAGTTTGGGGACCCCTGGTATAAACAGTATATCGTTTATAGGTATATATAAACTTTAACTTTGAGTGTTTTGAAAAACGGAACAATTCCGTAATGAAAAATAGAACATGAAAATGTACAATTTGTACCATAAAAGTAATGCTTTGTTGAGGCACCTTGTGTTTTAATGCCAGCATTCAGTATTTTTGTTTAGGGTCAGTTAACATCACATTCGTCACAATATTTTACCACTCTAGATTTCGTAGAAGCTGAGCATTCTTGCTACATACATGCGTTGTTCTTCCCTGTGTAAATCCTTCCAATAGGAATAGAAGTACAAGTTAAGTTTCTAAGATAGTCCATAATTAAATTAAGGGAAAACAGTAGTTGAAACCATCAAAAATGCAGAGAAAGGTTGCTGCTTTGTTGATCCTGTGGCTCTGGTTGAGTGGAGTTGAGTCGACAATACAATCCATTTTGCTGTGACTACCGCTTTGCGAATGTCTGTATGAACTTAAAATAAACTTCCAAAGCCTGTTTATTTATTTTATTTTATTATTTTTTAAATAACATTTGAGCAGTTGTATGTTGGTATTGTGAAGTGCATAGTTTACCATCAAGAAAACCTCACTAAATGGTAGTAATAAACAAGATTAATAAATATCTTGCAGGCTGCATATCCCATAGCTATGACTTACTATATCTTGATCTTGCTTAATATTGTCAGACAGGAGTTAAAATGTCAACGGAAGGATCTTTCAATGTGTTTCCATTGGTCCATGTTCCTCTGTACAACAAAAGCACTCCAGTGTTTTTAGGAATTTTCAGCAAAAATATTTGTCTACCAAGTTTTGAACAGAACTCAAGGCCCTGTACGGTGTCAGATTTGGCCCATGGGCGGTCAGTTGAATAGCCCTGATCTATGTTATAAGCCAATTGCTTGACATCATCAATAAACAATTGGCATTTATTATTTACCCATTCAAGAATAAGTCAACATTGTCTTTCATGACTTATTGCTTAAATTGTGCAACCATCCAGATGTAAAGAAATGATGTGCCGCCATACATCTTGAACTGCATGCGAGTATAGAAGGAAGTGTGGGTCCCTAGAGATTTTACTTCTTGTAAAATGTAAAAGTTTTTCTTATTAAGAATGTATGGATCCACCCGATGGCAATCAGCTATTTTTTGGTGATAATTATTTGCCTCCATGTCTTAAAAATACTATGACAGCTGGTGCTAACTGAAAGGGAGCTATTTAATTTTTGCCCACCCAATGAAAACCGGAAGTGGCTCTAGATCACGTTGTTGCAACCCAGCAATTTAACGGCTAAGGAGCAAGTGCATGGCAGCCTTTTTATGTGCACATGTTACTGTAGTGTTGGTGTTCGTCATTAACCAGACCACCAGTCCACTTCCAAAACTGATAGAAAAAGATAGTCGCTGGATTTTCTATTTGATTTAGGTCTGGGCTATTCCAAATCTTTCATTGTCTTCTGGTAAAGGGATTTATTTATCTGTTGATTTGGACTAACTCAAAATTGCTGAAAAATTTTGATAAAATGCATTTGCATTTTCTGCTTTCTAATGGACATGTGAAGACTTTGTATTAATATCAACTGCTTGGATGTGTCTTTAAGTGCCTCTACCTTGGAGAAGTCTGAGTTTTAGCTGAAGAAAAATACCAACTGTCAAGCTTGATGATGTCACTGCCCTGCTTCACTGTGACGTTGATGTTGTTCAAGTGATAAGCATTGATGTTTTGTCTTTTTTTCCCACACACCATAAACACTGTTGTTGCAAAATCTTTGAAAATAACTGAATTTATTCGCTTTCTGTTACATAGTCTTAAAAAAGACCTATTAATCAAAACCAACTTTTTTTTACCTATTGGTGCCTGTGTTTGTGTGTTTGTTATCCGCATAAGTCCCGAAAATTTTAAATCAAACCATGGAGGTGTGGTGGAAAAATGTATTAGACAATCTTTCCTTCCTTCATACTTTTTCCAAACGAGCCATTTGGAATTTGCGCAATTTGTGACGTTTTTACCAGTTGTGACATCAGCAGATATCTCCATATAGGGTAGAAATTCACCAGATGTGCTTTGCGCGAGTCCGCAATTGTGGTTCAAACGTTCTTTCTTTTCCTCTCTCCTCTTGTTGTGGGGCTGACTGGCTTGTACATGCACATGCATTCTTCGCTGTTGCCATATCTAATACAATTTAGAGTGAAGTTCGAACTTATATTTGTCAGTAGACTCGAAATAGAAGTCCTAAAAACTAGCTGGCGGGGATAAAACGCTGTCAAAGTGTAGGCATGTAATAAGACCGCCCACAAAATTGCGCATCCTGTAGAGATAGTCATAAAGCAGCTTGAAGACAGTCTGTAAAATATAATCTGTGCACAATTTTGACCTAAGAACCACCATTAAATGTTATGTAGACCACAGGAGGTGTTTTAAATGTAGGAAAAAAACAATCATAATATGACCCCTTTGTTGTACATTTGCAAAGCGCCTTATATTTTGTGTTGTATGATACAAAATGAAATATTTTATCCATGAATCACTTTAATTCCCTTCAATCTGCCAGTAGAGGCCACTCACAGCATTCAGTACAGACAGCCCACTCAAACACGCTCCCTCAAACACGCTCCCTCACACACACACACACACACACACACACACACACACACACACACACACACACACACACACACACACACACACACACACACACACACACACACACACACACACACACACACACACACACACACACAGAGAGAGGTGACAGCTGCCGGTTACAAAGTGAGAGCACAGGAGGTGGCAATAGAAAAAGATATAAGAAGGCAAAAATCAGGCATGAGAAGAAAAGACGAGGGCTAATATGATGTGATGGACACATCCCAGCTGATGATGTGTCTTATTGTGTTTGTTCCTATTTATTCCTTAACTCAGCTCTGCTCAGATTGTCTGTTTTTGACAGGAGAAAACGGGTGAGAAATTGGAATGGACACCCATTCTGTTTCTTGCATGTATGGTGGAGTGAGCAACAGATTTGCCATAGCTTCTCAGCATGCAATGCTTTTAATCAGCACCATAATCAAAAGCCGTAACATTAGGAACACCTGCACAGGACTGTGCTGTGCTGCATCAACAAAGATAATCATGTCGGAGAAGTATTAATTGAACAATATGTATATTGTTGTGGTTTCTAGCTGTTTCAAACTGAATTATACTAGGAGATTGTCAAAAAAATTATAAGGCATCCGGATTATTTGAAACTCCCTTTATATTTGAACCAATGCAGTTTTACACCGCAACAATAAAAACAACATTAAACCATAACACTACTATTAAAATTAATTTGCTTGAAATAAATACAAGGTTTTTATTTTATTTTTCTCAAGATTTTATTTTTTACATAACATTTTCATTCTTACTGATTGATTGAATGAAACTTTTATTAGAAGATTGCACAGTGAAGTACATATTCCGTACAAGTGACCACTAAATGGTAACACCCGAATAAGTTTTTCAACTTGTTTAAGTTGGGGTCCACTTAAATTGATTCAGATATATATATATATCCCCGCTTCCGCCATCCTAGTCACTGCCTTTGTGTCCTTGGACAAGACACTTTACCCACCTGCACCCAATACCACCCACACTGGTTTAAATGTAACTTAGATATTGGGTTTCACTATGTAAAGCGCTTTGAGTCACTAGAGAAAAAGCGCTATATAAATATAATTCACTTCACTTCACATATATACTATTTTCATAATACAGTCATCACACAAGATAATCATCAGAGTATATAGAATTAATTATTTACATTATTTACAATCCTGGGTGTGGGATATGGAGGGGGGTGGGGGGGTTAGGATTGGTTGGTATCAACACTTCAGTCATCAACAATTGCATCATCAGAGAAATGGACATTGGAACAGTGTAGGACTGACTTGGTAGGATATGTACAGCAGGTAGTAGACACAGAGAGAGAGATCAGAAAGTATAAGAAAAAGTGTCTACATTTGATTATTTACATTTGATTATTTACAATCCGAAGAGGTATGATGTGGACGGGAGCGTGTTAGTTTAGGGTTGAAGTTGCCTGGAGGTGTTGTTTTAGTGCTGTTTTGAAGGAGGATAGAGATGCCCTTTCTTTTACACCTGTTGGGAGTGCATTCCACATTGACGTGGCATAGAAAGAGAATGAGTTAAGACCTTAGTTAGACCGGAATCTGGGTTTAACGTGGTCAGTGGAGCTCCCTCTGGTGTTATGGTTATGGCGGTCATTTACGTTAGAGAAGTAGTTTGACATGTACTTCGGTATCAGGGAGGTGTAGCGGTTTTTATAGACTAGGCTCAGTGCAAGTTGTTTTACTCTGTCCTCCACCCTGAGCCAGGCCACTTTGGAGAAGTGGGCTGATGTTTTCAGTTCCATTTTTTTAATAAAGGGGCCCTATGAAATTTAAATCCATGTTTAAAACACTTCCTTGCTCTCTAAATAATATGTATTGGATATGCATTGGTGTGAATTTTGCGTAAATCTTGCCCCAATGCCACTTTTATGATCCGTCTTTTGAGTCTGTCTGCAAGATGTTCGTTTGTGGAGGCCATCCCAGATTGCAAATGAAACTATGCCTGAACCTATCAAAAAGTATTACAATTTATCTTTTGAAAATGTACACTGTTAATATATTCACATGGTCACATCATTAGGTACACTTGCCCACTCTTTGATTGATCCTGAGAGTGCATAAAAAACAGCAGCATTTATGTCACTGCATGCATCAATGTTTTTATGCGCATACCTTAATTAGATGAAAATACTACCCCCCCTTGGCGGAGTGCTGGACTTAATGTCCAAATTAAAACATCCACCTCGTTGTGATGTCATGAGTACCCAGACTGCAAAACCCCACAAACAAAGGCATCCAAAACTGTGTGCAAGCTCACGCAAAAACGCATTTACCTTATGATTTGGCGCGTTGACATTGAATAACACAAGTATCCAACCTTGTAACAATATTTTTAGGTTAGAAAATAGTAAATCCAACATAGGTCTCCTTTAATTGTTCTTCTGCACATGTTCTTTACCGTTACTTGTTTCAAAAGTGGGTGTAATAATAGATGAGAAAATGAACTAGAAATCCCATTTAAAAAATATACAACATAAAGAGGCAAGAAATATTTCATTAATGAATAAAGCAAAATATGTTCTGGACCAAAAATCACTCTATATTCTCTACTGCTTGCTTGTGTTACCATATCTGAGTTATTGTGCAAAAATATGGGGAAACAATTTCAGAAGTACACTTTATTCATTAAAGGCCTACTGAAAGCCACTACTACCGACCACGCAGTCTGATAGTTTATATATCAATGATGAAATCTTAACATTTAAACACATGCCAATACGGCCGGGTTAACTTATAAAGTGCAATTTTAAAATTCCCGCCACACTTCCGGTTGAAAATCTCCTTTGGATATGATTTATGCGCGTGACGTCATAAAATGCACGGAAGAGTTTGGGCCCTATTGGACACAATACACAAAGCTCTGTTTTCTTCGACAAAATTCCACAGGATTCTGGACATCTGTGTTGGTGAATCTTTTGCAATTTGTTTAATGAACAATAGAGGCTGCAAAGAAGAACGTTGTAGGTGGGATCGATCGGTGTCTTAGCGGCTAAGTACAATACTTACAGCAACACAACAAGGACTACTTACCCTGATAGAAGACGCCTAGCTGATGCTTGCCGCCAAACCCACGGATGAAGTCCTTCGTCGCGCCGTTGATCGCTGGAACGCAGGTGAGCACGGCTGTTGATGGGAAGATAAGGGCTGGCTGGCGTAGGTGGAGCGCTAATGTTTTATCATAGTTCTGTGAGTTCCGGCTGCTAAGTTGCTAAATTAGCCTTAGCGTCGTTAGCAACAGCATTGTTAAGCCTTACCAGGCTGAGAATTTTTAACCGTGTAGTTACATGTACATGGTTTAATAGTATTTTTGCTCTTCTGTCTATCCTTCCAGTGAGGGGTTTATTTATTTTGTTTCTATCTTCATTTGAGAACGATGCTAGCACGTTAGCTCAGTAGCTAAGTGTGTCACCGATGTATTGTCTTGGAGATAAAAGTCACTTTAAATGTCCATTTCGCGTGCTCGACTCTCATTTTCAAGAGGATATAGTATCCGAGGTGGTTTAAAATACAAATCCGTGATACACAATAGAAAAAGGAGAGAGTACATAGTTCTGTGAGTTCCGGTTGCTAAGTTGCTAAATTAGCCTTAGTGTCATTAGCAACAGCATTGTTAAGCCTTACCAGGCTGAGAATTTTTAACCGTGTAGTTACATGTACATGGTTTAATAGTATTTTTGCTCTTCTGTCTATCCTTCCAGTCAGGGTTTTTTAAAATTTTGTTTCTATCTTCATTTGAGAACGATGCTAACACGTTAGCTCAGTAGCTAAGTGTGTCACCGATGTATTGTCTTGGAGATAAAAGTCACTTTAAATGTCCATTTCGCGTGCTCGACTCTCATTTTCAAGAGGATATAGTATCCGAGGTGGTTTAAAATACAAATCCGTGATACACAATAGAAAAAGGAGAGAGTACATAGTTCTGTTAGTTCCGGTTGCTAAGTTGCTAAATTAGCCTTAGTGTCGTTAGCAACAGCATTGTTAAGCCTTACCAGGCTGAGAATTTTTAACCGTGTAGTTACATGTACTTGGTTTAATAGTATTTTTGCTCTTCTGTCTATCCTTCCAGTCAGGGGTTTATTCATTTTGTTTCTATCTTCATTTGAGAACGATGCTAGCACGTTAGCTCAGTAGCTAAGTGTGTCACCGATGTATTGTCTTGGAGATAAAAGTCACTTTAAATGTCCATTTCGCGTGCTCGACTCTCATTTTCAAGAGGATATAGTATCCGAGGTGGTTTAAAATACAAATCCGTGATACACAATAGAAAAAGGAGAGAGTACATAGTTCTGTTAGTTCCGGTTGCTAAGTTGCTAAATTAGCCTTAGTGTCGTTAGCAACAGCATTGTTAAGCCTTACCAGGCTGAGAATTTTTAACCGTGTAGTTACATGTACTTGGTTTAATAGTATTTTTGCTCTTCTGTCTATCCTTCCAGTCAGGGGTTTATTCATTTTGTTTCTATCTTCATTTGAGAACGATGCTAGCACGTTAGCTCAGTAGCTAAGTGTGTCACCGATGTATTGTCTTGGAGATAAAAGTCACTTTAAATGTCCATTTCGCGTGCTCGACTCTCATTTTCAAGAGGATATAGTATCCGAGGTGGTTTAAAATACAAATCCGTGATACACAATAGAAAAAGGAGAGAGTACATAGTTCTGTTAGTTCCGGTTGCTAAGTTGCTAAATTAGCCTTAGTGTCGTTAGCAACAGCATTGTTAAGCCTTACCAGGCTGAGAATTTTTAACCGTGTAGTTACATGTACTTGGTTTAATAGTATTTTTGCTCTTCTGTCTATCCTTCCAGTCAGGGGTTTATTCATTTTGTTTCTATCTTTATTTGAGAACGATGCTAGCACGTTAGCTCAGTAGCTAAGTGTGTCACCGATGTATTGTCTTGGAG
Source organism: Entelurus aequoreus (assembly GCF_033978785.1). Lineage (NCBI taxonomy): Eukaryota > Metazoa > Chordata > Actinopteri > Syngnathiformes > Syngnathidae > Entelurus > Entelurus aequoreus. The sequence goes on along the minus strand of NC_084732.1, from coordinate 34,506,653 downwards.
ATAAAAGTCACTTTAAATGTCCATTTCGCGTGCTCGACTCTCATTTTCAAGAGGATATAGTATCCGAGGTGGTTTAAAATACAAATCCGTGATACACAATAGAAAAAGGAGAGAGTACATAGTTCTGTGAGTTCCGGTTGCTAAGTTGCTAAATTAGCCTTAGTGTCGTTAGCAACAGCATTGTTAAGCCTTACCAGGCTGAGAATTTTTAACCGTGTAGTTACATGTACATGGTTTAATAGTATTTTTGCTCTTCTGTCTATCCTTCCAGTAAGGGGTTTATTTATTTTGTTTCTATCTTCATTTGAGAACGATGCTAGCACGTTAGCTCAGTAGCTAAGTGTGTCACCGATGTATTGTCTTGGAGATAAAAGTCACTTTAAATGTCCATTTCGCGTGCTCGACTCTCATTTTCAAGAGGATATAGTATCCGAGGTGGTTTAAAATACAAATCTGTGATCTACAATAGAAAAAGGAGAGTGTGGAATCCAATGAGCCAGCTTGTACCTAAGTTACGGTCAGAGCGAAAAAAGATACGTCCATCACTGCCTCTCAAGTCCTTCACTGTAACGTTCCTCATCTACGAATCTTTCATCCTCGCTCAAATTAATGGGGTAATCGTCACTTTCTCGGTCCGAATCTCTCTCGTTCCATTGTAAACAATGGGGAATTGTGAGGAATACTAGCGCCTGTGACGTCACGCTACTTCCGGTACGGGCAAGGCTTTTTTTTATCAGCGAGCAAAAGTTGCGAACTTTATCGTCGATTTTCTCTACTAAATCCTTTCAGCAAAAATATGGCAATACCGCAAAATGATCAAGTATGACACATAGAATGGATCTGCTATTCCCGTTTAAATAAATAAAAATCATTTCAGTAGGCCTTTAACTGTGTTAGAAAAAAGATCAGTTAGAATAATGCATAATGTTGGATATAGAGAAAATACAATCCCTTTATTTATTGAATCAAACATATTGGAATTCAATGACTTGGTGGATTTGCAAACAGCTAAAATTATGTACAAAGCAAACTATAACCTGCTACTCCAGAATGTACAACAATTCTTCTCAAAAAAGAAAAATATAACCTTAGAGGAAAAACTAACTTAAAAAAATGTGTTTACATGTCCAACAAATACCTTTAGTATATCAGTATGTATAATTATATTAAGGAATGGATTGAGCAAAGAAGTTCAACTATGTACTAATATGATCCAGTTTAAATTAAACATGCTTACAAAGTACAAGGAAGAACAATTTTGAGAAATACCTTCATCTCAGTGTGTTAATCATGACTGACTTAATTATCTATTGCTAGAACTGCTGTACTAATCATTCACTGATGTAATTGTGTTACAAAAAGAAGACACTAAGTGAACACTTATATTAGTACTTGCTCTGAAGTGTTGCTTCGGACATGTTGTAAAGAGAAATTATATGAAATTGTGTGATGTATCATAACTCAACTCAACTCAAAATTATACTCATATTTTAGAGAATAAACAGTGTTGAGAGTGGAATAATTGGGCATTACCTGAAATCTAAGTAAAAGGCTGAAACAATCGCGATTTTGTGAAAATTGTTCAGCCCTACCTCCTGCATGTTGCTGTATTTGGCCTGACATACTTTTGCCCTCCAAGTGTCTGAGTGCCTGCTCACAAGCAATACAGAGTTTACCAGGGAGTGTGTGAGTGTAATCTGCAGGTTTAAAGGGGAAGTCACAGAGGGAAGTTAATGAAATCAACTTAATCCTGCTTTGCACTTCTCTCCCTAAACTGAAATCTTTCTTCTTTTTACAGTTCACATGCGCCGCTTTTTCTCGCTTTCTTTCCACTTTCCTTTCCTTCGCATTCACTAATTGTTTCATCTTGAGCATGGAAAGTAGACGCCGGATCAATATGTGCAAGCCGAGCGGAGGCAGAAGGGGGCGGCTGAGGAGAGGGTGAAGGGAAGGGTTGCCCTAAAGTGGCTGTCTTAATGCTGGAAGCCCTCACAGCTCACTTGCTGGCCTCTGAAGATTTTTGTCACCCAGTGCTTTTGTGCAGCTTTGCTCTCTAAAACAGTGTTTTTTTAACCTTTTTAGGCACATTTTTTTCATTTTTGGTGCTTGTGCACTGTATAGTTGTTTTTTCTCTATATTTTAAAGTTGTTTTTTTACCCTCTGTTTACAACTAAGGATGTAACGATAAACAATATTAGTGATAAACCGAGGTAAAACTCAGTATGGTTAGTATTACCGTTTTAAATGCAAATGATCTTAAAACCATAATTGATAACCGCACTTTGATAAACTTATGGACCGGTAAAACTGTTCATTTCATGGAGAAGCAAGCTCTTAAGCGTTAGCTCGCTTACTAGCCTTAATGCTAATGTAAATACAGGAGACACACTCCAATCTAGTGTTGTGCGATATAAATATATCCCGATATAGGTCATTTTATATCCTGATGATATATACAGTGGTACTGCAACTTCCGAGCACCTTAACTTATGAGTATTCTGAGATACGAGCTGTCTCTCTGCTTTTATTTATGATTTAAGTTGCGAGCATAATTTTTGTTACAAGCATTTATTAGCAGTTGTAGTCAGGGGCGTAGCTATAGGGGCGGGTTGGAGGGCTCGCACGGGCCCTGGTCTGAGCAGGAACCTGGCGTAGCTGGACCCCAGCTCCCCTGGCCCCGAGCTGAAGAGGGCGGGCCTCTCAAACGGATTAGGACCAGAGGAGCTCAGATGATGCAATCAATTTGAAAAATATTTGAAAAAAAGGAAATTTTTTAGCGGTGGTGCATTCTCTTTCTCTATTGACTGTGTTGAGTGTTTTCCTACTGCTCCGAGCGAGGCGTGAATCCTGGTTGCCAGCATGGAAGTTGAGTGTGCTGACTACAGAGATAAAATCCTGGGCTTTTTCACTCGGTAGCACAGGGTTTAAAGGGCCCAGACATGTGCCCCGCCCCTGGCCCGGCACTGATTTGTTCCACCACTGGTCACACCCCACAGCCAGAAATCGACACAATCCTGCCCTGAAAAAGTTAGTGCAAAGTAGAAGAAGCAGACGACTAGATCAGAGAAACAAACCATTAAAAACATTTGAGATACGAGGGTTTGTAGGTTGAGGTACCACGATATAGTATTTTTTCTTAAAATTACACATACTGTACATTAAAATTAATGAACATTTTTGCTCATCTTTCCCACTTATATTTGTAAAACACATTTATATATTCCAATAGAACAAGGCAATTTAAAAAAGAAAAAGTAATTTTGATGCCAGCCCTTCTTGTCATCAGTCTAAAATCATGCCTATACACATGCATTTAGAGGTGGAATCTGTAATTTTTCAATGTCTGCTTGTCATCAACTGTGCTTTTGGACAACTTTGTCAGGCTCTTTTGGTTTATTTTCATTTTCATTGTGTCGTGGTTTTAAGGAAAGTTAGTATTTTGTTGCATTTAACTCTGTCTCTGTATTGTTCTTCATGCCGTGTCTTCAAGTGATAGAGAATGAATAGACGTATTTACATTGCTCGTAGGGATGTATCGATAAACGGCATTAATCATAACCGCGGTAAAACTCTCAGACTGACTAGTGCCAGCTTACCCCAATCTAAACTTATAGAAACACATTGCTGTATGAGCTATTTAATTGTGCACATTAAACCTTCTCGCTGTGCTTTCTTACTCCAGAGTGATCACTCAAGACTCAGAGGTATACAAGAGGGAGGTGCGTTTTAAGACCGCTGAACAGAGTAGGACGCCACAACGCCCGCAAAAAATAATAAATGATTTCATTTGTTACGCACTTTTCATTTAAATACATCTTAAAGTGCTACTGTACCAACCACTATTTAAAACAATAAAAGTTTAGCCATTAAAACAGATCAAGTGTTAAGACTAAAACACTATCAGTAAGGTACAGGAAACACAAAACATGCAAAATAGTGGATTTTCTAAAAGTGTGTTTAGTCATTTTAGTTATCTAAAAATTAACTTGGTTCAAAATAATTCATTGTGTGTTCAAGTACTTTTAGAGCACAATCAACAATACCGTGCTAGTGAGAGATGTGATAACTTTGGTCATGATAATATCGTTACATTCCTAATCGCTAGCAACAACTTGTTAACGGCATGTTTTGCAGATTAACCTACAGTTGCAGTCGGTGTCTGACTTTTTTAATCCAAACAAAGGAGTTCCTCTTTTCTCTTTTTGACACTAATTTCTCTTCTGGTTTTCTTGGTTTAGCTTCTGTTGTGCTTTCCGTCTCTGTGACATTGTTGACATCCATGCTCATGCCGGCTCTCGCCATAAAGTTATTTCCAATGCTCCCGCAAAAATAGCAGTGTTGCTGCAGTTACATTAGCCGCAACCCAGATGTTAAAATTACGATATAAACAATAGAGTTACATCATACGATAAACATTTTAATGTTTTACTACAGCGGTATATGTATTGTAATATCGCACAGCACTACCCTAATCTAAAGTTGCATAGACACATTGCTGTCTGAGCAACTGCTATTCAATTGTGTGCATTCAATCTACAGGCTGCACTTTCTTATAGCCTAGGGAATTTGATCTGCACTCAGAAGAACATAGCAAGGAGGTGTCTACAACAGCAACATGTGACGTCACGTAAACATGGACGTGCAACATGCGTTTTGACTTTATCATTTAAAAAAAACTTTCTAAAACCTTTACAAATTACAATATCCATCCATTTTCTCCCGCTTGTCCCTTTCGAGGTCGCGGGCATGTATTTAAACACTCAAATAAAAATAATACGGCTCTTAAGAAGCCTTAATAATATTTTAATTGTATATATTTAATATATATATATTTTTTACTGTATACTTCAAAGATATCAGTGTTTGTGTAAGTCCTTTTTGAGCACATTCAACAATACCGTGATAATGATAACCGGGATAATTTTGGTAATATAAAGTTGTCATATCGTTACATCACTAATCTCAACACAGTCGAGGCAGATGGCCACCTCCCACAGTCATTGTTCTCTCTTTGAGGTTTTTCCTTGCCGCTGTTGCCAAAGTGCTTGATCAGCTGAGTTTTTTTTTAACGAACCTGGTTCTTGACATGTTTCATGTGTAAAGTGCCTTGAGGCAACTGGACTAAAAAAGCATTGATCGAACAATCAAGTCAATTTGGCCTAAAATTGCCACATAACTACACAAAACAATCAGACAACCAACACGTACATCATTGATAAATGTTGATTTCATGTTCATAACACAAAAAAAACGGGCATACAATATCAAGCTAAGGAGCCCATGTGAGCAATTGGGACAAATTTGGCTATCGGAACTATGTAAGCATTATGGCTAGCCTACCTACGTTAACCAAGATACATCTGCTAGCCAAAGTTTTCAACACAAATACTTTACTCATCAATTCGGTTCTGTATTAATAAACACAACGTTGATCCCAATCGTCACAGTATTACGGTTATTTCGTACATTTAATTCAAGCAATATTTATTGTATTATATATGCAGGGATTTAGTCAACAAATCCAACAGATCCAGTCAACAGAAATCAGCTAGTGCAGGACAGGAAGTCATGCACAGACACAAAATAAAACATCTTGTTTTATTTTCAGAATAAAATTGGGATCGTATATTACACCTTAAAAACTTTGTAATGGATGGGGATGGACATAATGGATGGGGATGGACCTAACATCAACTGGTCAAAGTTTTTCAGACGATATTTCACTTTGTTGACACGATGGATGAGAAGATGCTTTTTCTAGAGAGGCGAACTTCAAAGAATGATATTATAGGCATAGCCCTGGACAGCTATTTTGGGGGCCTGTATGAACTCTGACCTGATACGAAGGCGGAATACGCACAGTAATGGTTAGCAAGAGTTGAATTAGAAGTTTGTGTGCTAGCTGGCTCGAGGGGTTGGACCCCTACCCTGGCCCCGGGCTTGCTACAAATCCCAAAAAAAGAAGTAGTTGTTTTGCACGGCAAAACTATTGCTGGTAGTTTGGGATGTCCCGATCCGATATTTGGATCGGATCGGCCGCCGATTTTGGCCAAAAAATGCGTATCGGCAAGGCATGGGAAAATGCTGATCCAGATCCAGTTTTAAAAAAAATACCGGTCCGTGTTTTCCATCGCACAGATTTAAATAATACATTCCACTTTTCTGCTGCTCCCTATTTTCCGTTCCGCATTTTCCAGCACACCTTCAACACAGTCGAGTATACGTCCTCACGCAGTTGCCTTTAGCTGCTGGCATTACACGACAGGCTCTTTCCACTCCTTCTTGTGTCTGCTTCTCATAGACAGCAAGCGCACCTTCTTACACACGTCACATACTGTCACGTCATACGTCACATACGTATACGCCCTCTCCCAGCAGAGAGGTAGCAGCATGGCTAACGTTAGCTGTGATGCTAGCGTAGACGTGTGAGCGGTAATAATGAAGGAAGAATTAATTAATTCCCATGAAAAACAGCAGGGGGTTCATCATCTGGCGGTGGTTTGGCTTCAAGTGGGAATATGTCGAACAGACAACCGTAATTTGTCAAGTGTGGGGCAAAAGCGTTGCTATAAAAAGTAGCATTACTGCTAATATGTAGCATCGTTTGAAAAGTCCCCTGCTAGAAAATGAAGAGTGTTTGAAACTCCGCACTTCAACATCTCCATTGTGTATTATTCAAACTCACCTAATTCAGCTGGCTAGTTGTTATCAAGAGTACTAAAACCCTTTTCAACATGAATCTGACAACTAAGTAGGCTAAATAACTTTAAATTTTAATACATACTCGGATAAGGCCAGTATCGGCCAGTATCTGTATCGTATCGGAAGTACAAAAACAACATCGTATCGCATCGGAAGTGCAAAAACCTGGATCGGGACATCCCGATCTATCCCTGGTAGGTATTGACGGACAACGTAGCATGAAAACATTCCGCAGTGGAAACATTGGGTTAGTTTGCTGCATGGACATGTTGTAATGAATAGTTGGGTAGCTTCCGTCCTAACACAGAAACTCCCTACTGGCTGCAAACTGTGGAATGTATTTCGAGACAGAGGCGTGTTGGATTATTTCGAGTCTCAATGGAAGGTTTCGGAAATCCATATTACAAGCTAGCTTAGCAGCAGGCAGGGAATCCACAGCATTAAAACACAGACGTAGCTCATGAATAGGAAATGTTGGCAGCAGGGCAGTTGCTAGGAATTCTGGGCCCCCTGAAAGAATATCAGTGTGGGCCCCTCTACCCCATTCATTGCCTGTGTGTGTGCTGCAGTGTGGGCCCGAGCGGGCTGTGGGCCCATAGAATCCTCATCACCTTACCCTCCTAAACGACGGCACTGGTCGGCAGGTTGGATCCTGTATCGAAACCCGTTACCGCTACTGGATGGGATCAGCCCCTTCCCTACCTGTGTCCTGAGAAACTGTGAAAAACACCACAATGAAAATGGAAGATACTTTTGAGTCTCTCCTCTTCACCTTTATTCTATAGGAGACTGAGGACAGGAAGAAAGAAAAAAACACTGCAGCAAACTAGAGACTACAATGCTACTACAATGTCCAGAGCTAAGGCACACCTACGTTGGCATATCTGTTTGTTTTGGTCATTTCTAGCTGCGTATCCTCAAATGTGACATTTACGCATGAAGCAATTTGACCAATGAACGACAAGCAGTAGTTGATGTCACCCATTGGTATACTTCCAGCACACCTGCAACCCTGTCTGACCAGCAGTGTTCGTAATAACAACGTTATTTAATAACGGCCGTTAATTTTACTAGTATTGAGTAATCTAATGAATTACTTTTAGGTCCGTTACAATGCCGTTAGCGTGGCATGGATGTGGTTTTATTTATGTCAACAACAAGACGGCGTCATAAGTGTAGCAAGTTCATTACAAGAAATATATTTTTAAAAGTGAACGCAACAAGCAGCAGCGCACTAAAATGAACTTGATATCAAATAGGAAAAGGCACCATCACATTGTGACACAGCAAACAACAACATACACACACATATACAATGGAAATAATGAACAAATAGTTCTGTATCTTGTAGTCCATGCTTTTCACAATGAGAAAGCCTCATTAGTGGGTAGAGCAAGGGTGTCAAACTAATTTTACATCGGGGGCCACATGGAGAAAAATCTACTCCCAAGTGGGCGGCACTGTTAAAATCACGGCACGATAACTTCAAAATAAAGACAACCTTAGATTATTTTCTTTGTTTAAAAATAGAACGAGCACATTCTGAAATTGTACAAATCATAATGTTGTTGTTTTTTTACCCTTACATGTTGCGGTTAATAGTATTCTACCTTCATTTGTCGTTATTTATATTTTCTGACTAAATGATGTGATAATGTTCATCAGTCAACTCATTGGTGTTCATTTTCAATCTGTCATGAAAAAATATATATATCAAAATCAAATTACAGTACGTTACTTATGTAGTTTGATTATTTTCCTCGACTGATGTACAAACATCATGTGGTTTATTTTGTACATATGTAGCATCATCTCCAAAGATACAAAGTATTGCTATTGCGACATCCAGTGGACACATTCAGAACCGCTGTTTCTTTCATTCAACAATTTCACGTACATTTTTATACTTAGCAAACTCATACCACGGGCCGGATAAAACCTGTTCGCAGGCCGTACGTTTGACACCCCTGGAGTAGAGCCATGATGAGCCAAGTAGATACTTACACATTGCATTGATAGAGTTTGAACTTCCTTTTTCGACTGTGTAGTGGATTTGTAAAAGGTACAGAAATCCATAGAAGAAGCAGAAGACTGACCTTTGTGAGGCAGAAAGGACACTGAGATTTTGGTTGGATTAAAATATAAATTTTATTTTAGTCATATTTCTCTCCTAGTAGGTGGCTGAGTATAGTAGCCCTCACTATGCCTAATGTGATGTTTTTTCCAATGCCAACTTTCTTCCACTACCCACCTTCTGCTTCTTTTCTACCTGAATGGCCTTTTTGTTGCACACTTTATTTTATTGTATTCTCCCACTTAACCCACCTGCAGTTTAACCTGTGTGTTTGACTGTGTGTGTGTGTGTTTGCTTGTTTGCACATCATTGCTCCTCCTGATCCAAATGTAGTTAGTCATTGTGTGTGAGTGAGTTTTGCTGTTTAGGTGTGATCTTTGCTAAGATAAGACTGTAAACCAGATTAATATAGCGTGGAAGAGCTTGTCAGCAGGAGAGTGTGTGTGTGTGTGTTTGTGTGTGTGGAAGTCTGCCCATCAGATGAGCCATTGGTTCCTATATTGCCTGGGTGTGTGTGTGCAGGTAGGGTCCAGTGCTGGGTAATGTGATCACGGCTCCATGTAACACAGCATGACAACTGCTTGTGCGTTTCAGTGTGTCCCTGTGTTGTGTGTGTGCGTGTGAAACGCGGCAGGACAACAGCATCTCTCCATACTTGTGGAGAGAATGGATTACTCTGCTCTGCAACTCCAAATGCCAGCACAGTAGAACACACACACACACACACACACACACACACACACACACACACACACACTGAGTGTGAAGATTTATTTAGATAAACATTCACATACATACAGTGCACAAGAAAACTTAGCCTTTAAACCAAGGGTGTCAAACTCATTTTAGATCGGGGGCCACATGGAGAACAATCTACTCCCAAGTGGGCCGAACTGGTAAAATCACGGCACGATAACTTACAAATAAAGACAACTTCAGATTGTTTTTGTCATGTCTGTGTGATCATGTTTTGTTTGGCCATGTGCTTTTTTGGATTTTGTCAGTTCCTGTTTTTTCACTCCCTGTTTTGTTTCCATGACAACCCATTAGTTTTCACCTGTAACCTCATGTCACACACCTGATTCATTTGCACTCACGCACCTGTTGTTAATCATGTCTGTGTTATTTAAGCTTTTCATTTTCTGTTGGTCGGCCTGGCGACATCACAATCATGCTCTGCACCCTTGACACGCTGCTTACTCTGTCCAGGTCATAGCTCATGCTGCTCTTTTTTTGCCACGTAAGTTTTTTGTTTATTCAAGCCACTGTTGTGTACCTCCGCTGTGAGTGCCTTTTGTTTATACTTTTTATAGTCTATTATTAAATCATGTATTTAACTTCACGCCATGTCCGGTCCAATTCTTATGCATCTCGGGAAAACAAACCACTTCATAGTCCACGTCCTGACAGTTTTCTTTTTTTAAAAATAGAAAGAGCACATTCTGAAATTGTACAAATCATAATGTTTTTTTTCTTTTTTACACTTACATGTTGCGGTTAATAGTATTCTATCTTCATTTGTCGTTATTTATATTATCGGAATAAATTATGTGATAATGTTCATCAGTCAACTCATTGGTGTTAAATTTCAATCTATCAGGATAAAAACATTATATCAAAATCAAATTACAGGATGTTATTTATGTAGTTTGATAATTTTCCTCGACTGGTGCACTTACATCATGTGGTTTATTTTGTACATATGTAGCATAATCTACAAAGATACATCTAATTGCTATTGCAACATCTAGTGGACACATTTAGAACAGCAGTTTCGTTCATTCAAAATTTTCAGGTAAATTCTTATACTTAGCAAATTCATCCCGCGGTCCGGATAAAACCTGTCCGCGGGCCTGATCCGGCCCTCGGGCCCTACGTTTGACACCCCTGCTTTAAACTATTTGATACATTCCTATGGTGTGTTTATCCACTTATTGTGATACTGTGATTGCTGTAACAACCTCATTCTGTCATGGTTATTTTTACATTAGTGTAACCATTAAAGGGGTCTTATTATGCAAAATCCACTTTTCTGTCATGTTTGCACCTGTTTTAAAGGCCTACTGAAATGATTTGTTTTTATTTAAACGGGGATAGCAGATCCATTCTATGTGTCATACTTGATCATTTCGCGATATTGCCATATTTTTGCGAAAGGATTTAGTAGAGAACATCGACGATATAGTTGGCAAATTTTGGTCGCTGATAAAAAAAAGCCTTGCCTGTGCCGGAAGTAGCGTGACGTCGCAGGTTGAAGGGCTCCTCACATTTCCCCATTGTTTACACCAGCAGCGAGAGCGATTCGGACCGAGAAAGCGACGATTACCCCATTAATTTGAGCGAGGGTGAAAGATTTGTGGATGAGGAACGTAAGAGTGAAGGACTAGATTGCAGTGCAGGACGTATCTTTTTTCGCTCTGACCGTAACTTAGGTAAAAGGGCTCATTGGATTCCACACTTTCTCCTTTTTCTATTGTGGATCACGGATTTGTATTTTAAACCCCCTCGGATACTATATCCTCTTGAAAATGAGAGTCGAGAACGCGAAATGGACATACACAGTGACTTTTATCTCCACGACAATACATCGGTGAAGCACTTTAGCTACGGAGCTAACGTGATAGCATCATGCTTAAATGCAGATAGAAACAAAATAAATAAGCCCCTGACTGGAAGGATAAACAGAAGATCAACAATACTACTATCAGGAGACACCGAACCAAACACTGGACCTGTAACTACACGGTTAATGCTGTGCCACCTGTCGAAGCCTAGCAATGCTGTTGCTAACGACGCCATTGAAGCTATCTTAGCTACGGGACCTTGTCAGAGCTATGATAAAAACATTAGCGCTCCACCTACGCCAGCCCTCATCTGCTCATCAACACCCGTGCTCACCTGCGTTCCAGCGATCGACGGCGCGACGAAGGACTTCACCCGATCATCGATGCGGTCAGCGGCTAGTGTCGGATAGCGCGTCTGCTATCCAACTCAAAGTCCTCCTGGTTGTGTTGCTGCAGCCAGCAGCTAATACACCAATCCCACCTACAGCTTTCTTCTTTGCAGTCTCCAATGTTCATTAAACAAATTGCAAAAGATTCACCAACACAGATGTCCAGAATACTGTGGAATTTTGCGATGAAAACAGAGCTTTTTGTATTGTGATACAATGTGTCCGAATACTTCTGTTTCAACCATTGACGTCACGCGCAAACGTCATCATACATAGACGTTTTCAACCGGAAGTTCCCCGAGAAATTTAAAATCGCACTTTATAAGTTAACCCGGCCGTATTGGCATGTGTTGCAATGTTAAGATTTCATCATTGATATATAAACTATCAGACTGTGTGGTCGGTAGTAGTGGGTTTCAGTAGGCCTTTAAGTGCTGAAAATTTGAATTAGAACCATGGAGGATTTAAGATATTTATTAAGCAATTTTGTCTTGTTCCAAAAATTACTGTGACATTGTTAATTTGTTTCCTCAGTGGATATCTTCATACGTGGTAGAGGTTTCCAGTCGGTCAAGTCTTATGTCCACGATGAGACAGATAAGCTAAAATGCTCTGTTATTTGGTTGTATTAACCAGCAGAGGTCACTATACCAACATCCAGCCTCATAAAAAAAGAAGTGGGCTTACTTATCTTTTTTTAAGTTTCATAAGAATGTACCTACTCGGGCATGGGGCAGCGAGATTGCAGGCTGACATGAAGCACTGAGCTGGGCTGAGAGATCGGCTTTGGTGCGATGGTAAATATACTAATGGATTTACCTAAATCTACAATTCCAACAATTAATATGTGAACCAGTAAAGCTAACAACAGTAATTATATGACAATTTGTAATGATACATTAGCATGTAGTATCCTGGACACTGGTGCATGTGGTTATAGAGTTAGGGTTTAGCATACAGTATATCGTTTGTTAGCGTTTTGTATTACATTAAACAGTTTTCTGCACTGCGCTCGACAACTATTAGTACAGTACATAACTTGATTATAAAAGCATTAGCCGGGGCGTGGTTAAGATGCGCAAGCAGTAGTTTGCCTCTGCTGTCACTCCGGTGAAAACTTTAAAATTTAATTCAAATTCTGCTTTTTTTTTTTAATTAAAACTTACAACGCTTGGCCAACTATATGCATGCCTATCACTCTGGGTGAGTTATACTCTATCAAGACAACATAACAATAATTATGCCCAAGACACGAAGAGGGAAGCAATCAGAGTCACCTGTGGCCGTAAACGAGCTCGAGGCTGGCGCTGAGATGGCGTCATCAACTTTGGAGAAGTTGCTGGATAAAATACTCGAGTCTATCAACAAACGTTTTGACATGCTTGAGGAAAAGCTTGAGGCTCTTACAAGCAAGCAAGCGGCATTGACCAACAGAGTGGATGACATGCAGCAGCAAGGTTCCGAACATGAGCGCCGCATCGAAGCGCTCGAACAAAAACTGACTGAAACGCAGAAGAGCAATGAGAAATTGGCAGCTAAAATTGACGAATTGGGAGGGCGCTCAAGACGTAATAACTTAAAAATAGTCGGGATACCAGAGCAAGAAGAAAAGGGAAGACTTACGGATTTCGTTGCGGACCTGATACCAAAGTTGTTTGGAGCGAGTAACTTCTCCAAGCCAGTAGTGGTGGACCGCGCGCACCGTGTCCCGCTCGCTCGCTATGGTGACGGCAAGCGCCACAGGAGCATCATCGCAAGGATACACTTCTACCAGGACAAGGAGCTACTTCTTCGACTGAGTCGCGGCCAGGAGCTGATCTACAACGGCCTGCGCGTCTTCCTGTTTCCAGACTACACTGCCGAGGTGACAGCGCAAAGACGGGCCTTTCGAGAGGTAATGAACACGCTGCGGGAGAAGGAAATCAAGTTTATGCTACGTTTTCCAGCTCACCTACATGTGGAGTACAACGACCAGGTAAAGGTGTTTACCTCTCCTACAGACACTAAGACTTTCATTATAAAACATCTTAGTGGCTAATCATCAATAACGGCTCCACCACACAAGGCTTATGATCAGCATAAAGCAGAAATACACTTTTTTCACTGATGTTTATTTCACCGGAGGATGCAGGAAAAAAAGAAAACACTTCGCTGCTGAGCTAGTGCTTGGAGCAGTGAACGCAACTACTAGCATGCGCCCTGCGCCTGAAGATGGGGGTGGGGGTGGGGGACTTCTGGACTGGGGAATCGACCAACACGATGTCGTATGGATAACATCACAATGGAGATTTCACTCCAACATCGAACTACACACGATGGGGACAGAGGGAGGGGGGAACAATGGGGTGTGAGTGTGTGAATCTGAGCATGAATGTGGAGGAGGGAGGTGCACAATTAAATTTAAACTTGCCAATTACTAAGGTTTTTTTTCACGTAAAGACAAAATACCCTAAAAAACTTTAATGTCAATTTATAAGAAAAAAATTACACTAGTTTCATGGAACGTCAGGGGTTTAGCTAAAAATATTAAAGCAGAGAAGGTTTTTTCACATTTAAATTCATTAAAAGCAGATGTTTTATTCTTACAAGAAACACATCTCTGTAAAGACAACCAACACAAACTTAAAGCTAGCTGGATATCTCAGGTTTATCATGCACCCTTTACTTCACAAGCTAGAGGTGTAGCCATTTTATTTCATAAAAATGTGCCTTTCATACTTACATAAAAAATAATTGACCCTAACGGAAGATTTATTTTATTAAATGGTCATATTACATCCTACCCAGTAACTTTTTTGAATATCTATGGACCAAACACAGATGACTCAAACTTTTATCATAGAGTCTTTGGTCTACTTCCTGATGATAACTCCTCTCATATCTACATTGGTGGTGATTTTAACTGCCTTTTGGATCCCACTTTAGATAGATTGTCAACTAAATCTCATGTAATTGCTAACTCAACTAAAACCATTAATAATCTTATGAGATCAAGAAATATCATAGACATATGGAGAACAAAACATCCTAATAAAAGGGAGTATTCATTTTACTCCGCTGTACACAATTCTTACACAAGAATCGATTACTTCTTAGTAGAAGCCTCTGCTCTCTCCAATGTCAGTAATCCTGAGTACCACAGTAGAGTCATCTCAGATCACAGCCCTATGAGTATGCAGATTCAAATTGATCTCCATAAAACCAAACAAAAATGGAGATTTAATCCACAATTATTATTATATGCAGATTTTAAGGAGTATATGAACAAGATTATCCAAGAGTTTATTGAGGTGAATGATAA
This sequence comes from Entelurus aequoreus, assembly GCF_033978785.1. Lineage (NCBI taxonomy): Eukaryota > Metazoa > Chordata > Actinopteri > Syngnathiformes > Syngnathidae > Entelurus > Entelurus aequoreus. The sequence continues at coordinate 34,491,623 of NC_084732.1, read as the reverse complement.
CGGTGAGGTCTCAGACTCTATATTGTGGGAAGCCCTTAAAGCTACTGTGAGAGGATATATAATTTCATTTGAAAGCTCAAAACAAAGAGAAGTAAGAAAAAGGCATAAAGAACTGGAAAAAGAAATTAAAGAAATGGAAGAAATTCATATAAATTCTCTTTTGCAGTCTGACTATAATAAAATGCTGAAACTGAAAAATGAATAAATTCTCTTCTTCATGGGGAAGTATCTAAACTCTTACTGAAAAATAAACAAAAACATTTTGAAATATCTGATAAACCACAAACACTTCTATCTAGACAGCTCAAAGGAGATCAAGCTAAAGCTGCTATCCACAAAATATGCTCAAAAACAGGTGAAACATGTACAGATTTACAAGATATCAACAATGTCTTTAAAGACTTTTATTCAGAATTATATAAATCTAGTTCAGCTATATCGGTTAATGATTTAAATTATTTTTTTACTCCATTAAATCTACCTCAACTAAGTCCAAACCATCAGAATTCTTTAAACAATACTATTTCAACTGAAGAACTGCTAAAAGCACTGAAATCTTTCTCTGTGAATAAAAGCCCTGGTCCAGATGGATTTGGTGCAGAGTTTTATCAAGCGTTTAGTGAAATACTGTCCCCTATAATATTAAGAATGTTAAATGACTCTTTCGTAAACAATAAACTTCCAAGCTCTTTGTATGAAGCTCATATATGTATAATACCAAAAAAGGGAAAAAATCCACTCGATCCAGCCAATTATAGACCTATCTCCCTGCTCAATCTTTCTAGACCATAAGATTCTAACTAAGGTACTCGCAACAAGGTTAAGCAACCACATAACAGAAATTATCCATCCGGATCTCGCAACAAGGTTAAGCAACCACATAACAGAAATTATCCATCCGGATCAGGTTGGTTTCATACCGGACAGACCTTCTTTCGGCAATGTACGGAGAATATTGAACTTGTTGTACTCGGACTGCATAGGAAACAAAAAGGCAGCCGTCCTGACTCTGGATGCTCATAAAGCTTTTGATTCAATTGAGTGGGCTTATCTATTTCATGTTCTCAAATTATTTGGGTTGGGAGAAAATTTTATAAAATGGGTTAAAATTATTTATTTTGCACCAAAATCATATGTCATAACTAATAATGTAATATCGGATAGTTTTGAATTACATCGTGGCGTGAGACAGGGTGATTGCCTTTCGCCCTTACTTTTCAATTTGGCCCTAGAACCACTGGCTATTGGTTTAAGAATGAACTCTAGTATTAAGGGATTTTCAGTAGGCACAACAGAGAGTCTCATCTCACTTTATGCAGATGATGTACTTGTTACACTTACTGAGCCAGAAATTGCATTACCACTTCTTTTAGAATATGTAGACTCTTTTGGTAAAATATCTGGTTACAAAATAAACTGGTCCAAAAGCGAGCTTATGTTCCTAGGAGATAATGTAAAGATCAGTCAAAACCCAGTTAAAGTTGCAGAAAACTATATATCCTATCTCGGCTTAAAAATATCTAAAAAATTATGAATCATTACTAAAATTGAACTTTACTGAAGCTTTTGAGAAATTGAAAGTGAGTATAGAGTATTGGAAGACCCTACCCCCCCTATGTTGGGTAGAGTGAATGCTGTCAAAATGATTACCCTGCCAAAATGTACTTATCTTTTTAAAAATTTACCAATTCTAATTCCTGCAGATTTTTTCAAAAAACTTGAATCTTTAGTTTTAGATTTTGTGTGGGGATATAAAAAAACGCAGAATATCTAAAAAGCACTTATTCAGATCTACAAGGGAAGGAGGGCTGGGTCTCCCAATGTTCAAAAATTATTATTGGGCATCAAATCTGAACGCATTGACCTATTGGAAGATGGGGTTCCCAAAAAATGAATCACTTAATTCTGCTCCCTTGTGGCTGAAATTGGAACTGCAGGCATTAGTTAAACCTTACACATCATTGCTATCTTTACTTTTTACTAAACCAGTCTCTTCTATTAAATCAACAAGCCATAGTGTAGTAGTAAGAAATTCTATCAAAATTATTTCTCAAATTAAAAAACAATTGAATATTTCCAATGTAACTATGTATTCACCAATGTCTCACAATCATGCATTTATTCCATCGATAACAGACAGAAATGTTTTTAACTGGTACTTGAATGGAATTAAATGCATAAAAGACATGTTTGTCGAGGACAGTCTTGCATCATTTGAGCAATTGCGAATCAAATTCAAATTGTCCCAATTCAGTTGGTTTTGCTACTTGCAGGCAAACAAATGTATTAAAGAAAACATTTCAAAGTCTCAGCTGGTAAATGAAAAACACCCTCTCTTAGAATTACTAAATGTATCACCCACAAGTAAAAAGATTATCGCCAAATTTGCCAGCTGCTTCATTATGCCCATGACATCAGCAGACGGTGTTAAAAGAGCCTGGGAATAGGAACTAAGAACAACAATACCCAAACAGCAATGGGAACGGACACTCTCTCAAATTCACAATTGCTCAATTAACAGCAGACTTAGGCTCATACAGTTTAAAGTGATTCATCGTTTTTACTACTCCAAAGTCTTATTACACAAATTTTATCCTGATACATCTCCACTTTGTGATAAATGTAAATCTGCTGAAGGATCATTGTCTCATTCGTTTTGGGAATGTCCAATTATTCAATCATTTTGGTCCAGCATTTTCTTTTTTTACTCGGGGGTATATCAGAGAAAACTCGTCCCTGACAGGGATATAATCTTGTTTGGGTGGTCTTCAGAAACACAAAAACTTCCAAAATATATTACAGCTGTGTTGCTGCTTGGGACGGTCTTGGCCAAAAGACTCATTCTCAAAGACTGAAAAAGCCCATCTGCACCCAACTTCAGGAACTGGCTAAATGAACTTGTGAATGTAATGACTCTTGAAAGAATACGATTTATAAACTCTTCAAGTATGAATAAATGGGAACAAACCTGGAAACCTTTACTGACATATATTGAATCATAATTTAGACATTTAAGAAAAAAACAAACACAAAAACTGCCATCTTTTTTGTAGCTGTATTCCTTTTTTATTATCTTTATTATTTTCTGTAGTGATCCTACACTATTATTGTTTTTTTTTGTTACTTCTGATATGGCCTTCCCACGGTTTACTTGCTTATTTATTTATTTATTTTTTGTGACTTTTTATTTTGTATTGTTTTACATCTGATCAACTTCTGTGACTTTCCTTTTCTTTTTTAAGTGTGAACGGTGGAGAGGTCCTCGAGAGGTGATCTTGGGATCACTTCCTGAGGATCCTTGATGCCGAGGAATGTTCATCCATCTTGCTATGGTCTGGATAGCCTGCTGATCCTGAGCCAGAGCGGGATGGATGGATAAATATATACAATATCTGGGTATCTTTTCTAATAATGTTTATACTGTAAACCTTGAATTGTTGAAGTTTAAGTGCACCTCTCTCCTCAAGTGTGCATGTGAGTGGGTATGAGTGGATGTGTGATTGTATGAAGGTTTTGACTGTTAAATGTGATTTTAACTGTAAAATTCAATAAAAATATTTGCAAAAAAATAAATAAAAGCATTAGCCGTGCAATGCCTGGAGGGACGCGTGTGACCACGGGGAACATGCTTTTTTTGCCGCACCAAAATATGATGAAGGGTATGTACTGCTTGGCTTCACTGTAACCAAGGTGGGAGATGGACTGTTTTCACTGCTGGACTCTAGAAAGAGGTTCCGCAGCCTCCGAAGCAGAACCTCCAGTTTCTGTAACAGCTTCTTCCCTCAGGCCGTAAGACTCTTGAACGCATCATAATTAAATTATCCCCTCAACTCCCCCCAAAATGGACTAACTCGCTGGAATAAAAAAGACAATATAACATTCATCCATAAACGTGGACGCATGTGAAAAACTGCAATATATTTATATGTACAGTAATCTATTTATTTATTTATATATATTTATATATATTTATTTTATATATATATTTATATATTATTTATATATATTGATTTATTTATATCTGCACCTTATTGCTTTTTTATCCTGCACTACCACGAGCTTATGTAACGAAATGTTGTTCTTATCTGTGCTGTAAAGTTCAAATTTGAATGACAATAAAAAGGAAGTCTAAGTATAAGTGTGAAATGAGGAAAGACCAGTGTATTGATTCCTTTAATGTTAATAAGCTTACAATGTTATGCAGAGGCATAGTTATAACAATTTTATAGACAAATTATACTATTTATAGTCATTTCTTGCAAGGGGGGCATAACAGAAAAAATTTGAGAAGCACTGGCTTAACCGGACTACATGTAGATGAGATATAAACAAGCTACTTATAATGCAATATTCCTGCATTAATGCACATAGTCGTAACAAATTGGGAGACATACATTATAATACCACAAAGCTTACATGCTTTTAGCTCTATAGCAATGAAGGGCATTGAAAGACCAAGCTGATAAACTAACCATTGAGATCTCATTGGCTCTGAAGTTTGTTCTTCTTTGCTTTCCTCTCGTTATGGCTCGTTTTTGTACAGTTTGTTGCGAAAATCCTCCACTGTTGCCATTCGTAATATAAAGTAAAAAGCCTAATGTTAAAAACTACAGACATAGCTGGTGAGGCGCATACAAGTTTGCAGCCAGCTGTAGAGGTGGGAATCTTCCGGTACCTCACAATTTGATGTGGACTACTTGTAGTTGTTGTTTATTGAGTATGTCATAGTCAGCTCCACATCATGTAGTACATAATATACATACATATCTCCAGTGAACAGTCTTGTGCTCAATGGCAATATTATTATTTTACAAAAAAGAAAAAAAATTGAATTAATAAAATAAAATAAAATTAAATTAAACATATCTCAAAAGGGTAATGGGAAGAAGTATAAACTTTTTGAATCACCCCCTTTTTTTACTTAGTTACTTGAGCTAAAATCCAGTTTTCTCTGAGCCACATTTAATCACATTCATCTGGATCCACATAACTCAATTTTCCCAGACAATTTGCTGACAATTTTTAATATATCATCATAACTCATATAAGTCATTCATACTCATATTCAAAATAAGCCTAGACCTCACTATACCGAACCAAAATATTAGATTTGTAAAATTTCTTAAAATGCTCAATGTTTGAACAGTGTTTGAGCTCATCACTCAGGCTGTTCCATATTTTCACCCCACAGACTGAGACACAAAAACTTTTCTTTGTGCTAAGTGCTAAAGCGTGTTTATATTACGATTCTGGAGCTACTAGGCGATTAAGAATTGTTTATTGATTAATTCTTAATTTATGTTTATTGATGCACTTTTACATTTATTTTCGTTTCTTTTCGTTTCACTTAATAAGCATTCATCACTTGCAACTTTTAACAGTGCATTTGTAAGAAGGAACAGTTGAATTAATTCCCATTACATTTATTAAATTAATGGAAATGTGTGCAAAACTGGAACATAAGTTCCCTAAAATAAAGGAGCAGGTCGGATCTCTCTGTGAGGTGGATCGCGACAGTCAGACAAATTGTAGCATTAGTTTTACAATAAATAAATAATGATTGATTGACGTTTACTAATCGATTTTACAATCGCCCATGTCCAAATTGTGATGCATCTAAAAATCGATTATTTCCCCCACCTCGAGTCAGCTGGAGGGGGCAAGGCTTGGAGGAAGTCTTTTGTACGTAAATAAGACCGCCCATAAAATGGTTAGTTTTCAGGAGACCATCAAAACGAAACAAAATTAAAAGCAAAATGTATGGAAAATTTGGACCAAAGCACCACCATTACAGGTTATGTAGACCACAATAACTTGTTTTCAATGAAGATTACATATCTCAATATTACCCCTTTTAAGTTTGTTGAAATGAGACTTAAATCATCGTCTCTACATTTAACCGTTTCTCGTTTTGATAGCCTGTGTGCAAAGAGTTGTTTGGAAAGCTTAGTTTGTTGAGATTTAACTAATATATACTTTGATTTCAGTTCTCCTTTTCAGACTATATAAACACAAATGAGTCATAAAATTGCATTAAACTCACCTACACCTTGATTTATTTTTCTTGTCTTCATTTCATTCCAGTCATGGACGGCATAGGGTTTGATAAAGGTTTGGGTTGCGACAGTTTGTATCGAAATTATTATTTAGCCAATCCGTGACCTTTGTGTTCAAATTTATGAACGTGACACATTTAGTAATATTGGTATCTTTGCATCCCTTCTGCTAATACATACTGTACACACGCTCTGTAATACATTAACATGTTGTCAAAGGTGTTAGAGCCCCCCGCAGTGCATCATGGGACATGGTGTCTTATTCAAGGGCATTGCTAGTGAGAACTTTCAAAGTAATACCACCACCCTCAAGCTGCCAGAAAACACCCCTGTCTGTGGCGAGGATCAACCCACCAACCTTTGGGTTATTAGTCAGCCTCTCCATCCAGGCCGGCCCAGGGAGAGGCTGTGGGTGGGTGGCTGTGGGAAGGAAGCCAAATGCATGCGTGTGGTTGAGTGGGTGTTTTTTTTTTTTCTGCTTCCCCTGTGTGAGGAGCACACTGCATCTTCCCCAACCACTTTCTGACAGGCCCACATACATCACCACCCCCAACACCTCTGTTTCTCTACCCCCATCCCGCTTCATCATCCCTATTCCCACTCTCCATCCCTTCCTCCATCCATCCAGCGCCATCCTCCCAGCCGCCCTCTCACCTGCTCTCATCTCTCACCAGCACCGGTGTCTCTCACCTGCTTGCAGCCCCACCACACCTTGCAGCAGGCCTCCCAGAGTATCATTTACATCGATGATGCCTCATCATTACCCCTGCCCTACTTTATCTATCACCCAGCAGCTCTGCCGTACAGGGCCTGGATCTGTACAACCGCACAAATGCACTAGTACAGTTTATTTGTATGGTTTTTAAAGATGGCAGAGAGAAGAAAAAAAACATGACACATGGATTAACTGCTATAAAAGTCACTTCATCTACTTTGATTCAGTCTGTTTTGAGTAAAATCAACCGTTTAGGATTCCAGTTTGCCAGTTTTTAGACTTAAACTTAGACTTAGACTTCCTTTTATTGTCATTCAAATTTGAACTTTACAGTACATATAAGAACGGATTTTGTTGCATTAGCTCCTTGTAGTGTAGGATAAAAGAGAAATAAGGTGCAGATATAAATAGATTACTGTACAGATAAATATATTGCATTTTGCATATGCATCCACGTTTATGGATGTATGTTATATTGTCTTTATATTCCAGCGAGTTAATCCATTTTTGGGGAGAATTGAGGGGATTATTATGATGCATTCAAGAGTCTTATGGCCTGAGGGAAGAAGCTGTTACAGAACCTGGAGGTTCTGCTACGGAGGCTGCGGAACTTCTTTCTAGAGTCCAGCAGTGAAAACAGTCCTCTGTGGGGGTGGGAGGAGTCTCTGCAGATTTTCTGAGCCCTGGTCAGGCAGCGGCTTTTTGCGATTTCCCGGATAGGAAGAAGAGGAGTCCTGATGATCTTTTCCGCCGTCCTCACCACTCTCTGCAGAGACTTCCAATCTGAGGCACTGCAGGCTCCAGTCCAGACAGAGATGCAGTTGGTCAGTAGGCTCTCTATAGTGCCTCTGTAGAATGTGTTTTGTGGCGTTTCTCAAGGCTGTGTCCTTGAACAACATCTGCTTTTTGTCTCAAGAGAGTTTTCTGTGGAAGTCACCAATCGGGAAATCGACAATGTTGGAGAGACTTATCGGGAAAAACTCACATATCACAAAGTTAACTTTTGACGTGTTCTCGGCTGTCACAATAAATCAGAGAAAAAAAACTGTACTGCAATACTGTCTGCCCAAAGTTGTAAAAAATGGAGCGTGGGGAAAGCAATTTTCAAAATAAAGGACCCAATTTATGGATTGTAAGCCTTAATGAAGATGTAGGATAATGAAGCCTTCAGTTAAAATTTGGAAGAGAAGAAAGTCGATAACATCTTAATTGTTCCCGCCTCTTTTATAAATAAATAAATGATAAATGGGTTATACTTGTATAGCGCTTTTCTACCTTCAAGGTACTCAAAGCGCTTTGACACTATTTCCACATTCACCCATTCACACACACATTCACACACTGATGGCGGGAGCTGCCATGCAAGGCGCTAACCAGCAGCCATCAGGAGCAAGGGTGAAGTGTCTTGCCCAAGGACACAACGGACATGACTAGGATGGTAGAAGGTGGGGATTGAACCCCAGTAACCAGCAACCCTCCGATTGCTGGCACGGCCACTCTACCAACTTCGCCACGCCGCCCCGGTATATATTTCTTGCTGACTACATCACCTGTCTTTTGTGAATTATTTGCAATTCTGTTCAAGCATAAACAATATTCATAATAAACAGGAACTAGTTGATACTTTTTATTGAAAGTGTTAACATGTTTACCGCTCTACAGGACCTGCTTGTTAACAAAGTGTAACAAAATACATTACAGAGACATTTTGATTACTGGGGGGAGACAGTCTGTAGCTGTAGATGATAGTAGATGATAGCATCCAGGGTTTCCCCTTAATATAATTGAACGTGGCGTATATATATATATATATATATATATATATATATATATATATTTATTTTTTTTTTACTTAAAAACTAATTAAAGTAATTTAATGTCTTGTTGCCCCCAGAAGAAATCACAAAGTCCGACACTATTTTTAGCTTTTATTACTAATCTTATAATAACTAACGGCACAATTCCAACAGGTTTTACGTCCCATGCAAAGACTTTCGTCTCGTGACTCCGCGCTTCCCCGGACACACGACAACACTTCCTCATTTTCCGCCAATTACCTTTTAGGCACGGACGGTGTGTTTGCGACCATAGGAAAAACTGACATCAAATCCAAACCACACAAACTTAAAACATTAAGACGTTGGTCACCGAAAACCACGTTACCGAAACCGGACGTAAACAAAACGCACGCCATTGTGACAGTCTGGAGCGCTGTTAGCATGTCTGCGATGTGGACATCATTTTTATATATATTACAGATATGCCCGCACGGACAGCCATCTACAAATTGTGCAAATATTAAGAGGACAGTGGCAACTTTTAAGAAAAGAAAGTCCAACTAGACTAGTAGAGCAACAGCGCCAAGCAAGTGTGACGTCATGCTCGCTGCAGCTAGCCTCTTTTGCGAAAGACATCAAGGGACAGAAGTTAAGAGTCTTTAAGCACAAGTACATTTTATAATAATACCAGAAGAAGATACTAGATCTGTTGATCGTTGTTTTTAATTTTTTTAAAAAGTCAGTAAAAGTCTGGAAACAATTGAAAAAATCTTAACAAAGTACATTGTACAAAAAGCAGCAACAATGGAAAATATGGCCAAACGATATATAAATGTTAATACTAATTCATAACAACATATTTGTTTTAAATGTATGTATACTTTTGTTTAGCCTTTTTAATAAAAATCATATCATACCAAAATCATATCATATGGGACGGCGTGGCGAAGTTCATAGAGTGGCCGTGCCAGCAATCGGAGGGTTGCTGGTTACTGGGGTTCAATCCCCACCGTCTACCATCCTAGTCACGTCCGTTGTGTCCTTGGGCAAGACACTTCACCCTTGCTCCTGATGGCTGCTGGTTAGCGCCTTGCATGGCAACTCCCGCCATCAGTGTGTGAATGTGTGTGTGAATGGGTGAATGTGGAAATACTGTCAAAGCGCTTTGAGTACCTTGAAGGTAGAAAAGCGCTATACAAGTATAACCCATGTATCATTTATTATTTATATCATCATAGAACATTATGCAAATTAATTGATGATACATGGTGACCACACTCATAACAACACCCCCACTACCACAGGTATCTTGGCAGTTTAGGGGAAACTCTGGCATCCCATATGGATCTTCTCTTCTAATTGGCGTCGGTTTGTCCACAGAACATTCTTTCTCTTTGAGGTCATGAAGGTCGCTGTACAGCTTAGGGATGGTTTATGAAAAAAAAAATCTTAACCATTCGGTTGACCTGACACAGTTATGTGTGGAGGTTGTTCGGATCAGCACTAAACAGTTTTGAGCATATAGCCAATAAAAATGGCATTTACTATCAAACACGGAAATTGACATAATGTGACTGAAATGCTTGCATCATGAGGAGAAAGAGCATTTGTCTGGGTAAATCGTGTCACGAGTGCACTTCTTCACAAACACTTAAACGTGATATCTATGCATTCAACCAGTTCTACCAAAACAGGAGACATTGTGCTAATGCTAATGCTTTCCAGTTGGCTGTTGTTGTGTATGCGACCATTATTGAAATAATAACTGATGTATTCTTGTGTGTGCTTCATTGTAAACTTAAAGCAGTTATTGGTACATTACAATGTTACGACATTATTATGCTTTAACTTGAAATACTGGGCAAAATTGTCCAATGATGTATTGTATCAAAAATCAGAGGTTCAGAGTTTTGGGAGACATTTTAAAGTTTTATAAGATATTTTTCTAATAATGGTGCATGTAACAGTCTCTGGCTGTCGTGCGGGTTCTCATGACCACCAAGGAAGGACATTGTCGAGCAGGTTTGTGACTTTATTTTTTCAAATAAACCTCAGTGTAGGTCTCTTTTCACTCTTCTCTGCTCGCTCTTCGGCTCGCTTTTCAGTTTGCCGCGTCGTCGTCTGCCTCTGACTCTCATCCTCTTTCGTGCTGCATGTGCTGCTGCTTCTCCCACTCTTTCCTCCGTGCCCTTTTCTGCTGCTGCCCTTTTATACAGCGAGAGGAGATTACCGAATTTTGCCAAGCTGCGCGATCCACGCACCTGCAGTTCATTTTGATGCGGGTCCGCTGGCCACGCCTCCTCGCCGCCATCTTGGAACTGTCGGACTGCCGGCCCTGCCTCTCCACAGTGCATTAGTGGGAAATACGCTATTCTGTGGTGTTAAAAAGAACAACAATGTTCACATAAACAAAAAAAACTAAAAAAAAACTCTTGTGGATGTACTACCTGGTGGTTGCCAGTGTTCTGTTCTACATGGTAGTGTGCTGGGGGGAAAGTACATCTAAGAAGGACAGCTCCAGACTGGATAAATTGATCAGGCGGGCCGGCTCTACGATCGGAATAAAAGTGGACTCACTGGTGACGGTGGCAGAGAAGAGGACTGTGGAAAAACTAGTAAGCATCATGGATGATGCCAGTCACCCTCTGCATACCTGCATACCGTTATCAGTAGCCAGAGGAGCCTGTTCAGTGCTTGACTAATAGACTAAAAAACTCCTTTGTCCCACACGCCATTAGACTGTACAACTCCTCTCTGGGGGAGAGGGGGGTACTAGGATGACAGGGGATGCAAAACAATAACAATACTGAAATAAACTGCAACAGAAAACAGTGCAATAACAGTGCAATACATTTTCATAACATGGTCACTACTGCCTAGTTTCTCTTGTTATATTCTTATTTTTACTGTTATATTTTTATTCTTATTGTTGCTTTTTATTTTTATTCTTATTGTTATATTTTCTATTTTATTTCCATTTGTACCCCCATTATTTACTTTTTACTTTTTAAATTCGATCTCAATTCTTTACACTGCTGCTGGAATTGTTATTTTCCTGAGGGAACTCTCCTGAAGTACTATCCATCAATCTATCTATCTATCTATCTATCTATCTATCTATCTATCTATCTATCTATCTATCTATCTATCTATCTATCTATCTATCTATCTATCTATCTATCTATCTATAACCAAAGCGAAAACTGCAATAAGATCTGTCACCGTTCCTTCCGTTTTTGCTGTTTTGGCATCAATTGACACCGACTTGTAGCGGAATTTCATCCCCTTGTATATGGCTCCATGCATTCAGGTGTATTCAATGATTAGAAGCGTATATCTCAAAGATGGCACAGCATCTGTCCTGACCACAATTGTGACGTCGGTCAAAACACTATTGCAAACCTCTGCGAGCAGGTCTGACTTAACATTGAACTTGTTGGAATTATATACCTGACCTCAAAAATGTTTCTCAATCCAGAATAGTTTTTTCAGCCTTTGGTTTTCAAATTATAGAGAAAAGTAAAAAAAAAAAACAGGTCAGTCGGCTGCAGAGCTGGTTCCCATCAAGCACGGTCTGTCACACATTGACGTACACATTTTCTCTATGAGATTAGCTGCATTACCTTGACCTTGGAATATTGATTTTGCATCTTCTGTTTTTATTAAGACTGAATTGGGAAGTCCGGTCTGTGCTCTCTAGGAGAATGTACTCGGGGAAGGCTGAGGTTAGTTCAGCAAGTTATTAATTAATGTGTCTGGCTTACGACCTCCGTCAAGGCGTCATTTTATCGCTTTTTGACTTCATCAGACTGCGTCCTGTCTGTCTTTGCAAAAATGGCTCAATTTAAAAGAATACTCTTTCTTGGAGTGCACTGTATCAATTGCAACTACAGCATATGACACCATTTTTGTAATGAAATAAGAAGTGTACCAAACATCAGTATAATACTCTCATCGTCCTTAAAGGAATTTAGACTTTTGCATCCTTACCAAAGTCGTAACTTGTGCATCTTATCTTCTCAATGAGATATCAGATCAAACTGAGTGTAGATGGAGTGCACATGTTTCAGGGTTAAGTCCCTCACTGTTGCGTTGCGGCGCTAAATAAAAGGAATCGCGCGTGCAAGTGCATAAGAGGAGGACTTAATATTATAAAACAGAATTGATTTTCCGGAACGAGATTCCTCCTTTGATAAGGTATTAGCTGGGAGGGGAAAATGTTGTGAATCTTCATTAAGAGCCTCTGATATTCATTGGGATAATCGCAGGGGGAGCAGTAGGAATGAAAAATGAACACAAAGGCAAGAGGAAGAGAGTCATACATTACGGGCAGACTGGGTGAAAAAGAAGATAGTAGCATTGAGAAGGAGAGTGTAACCCCCTACCCCAGCTCACGTCTTCCACTCAGACATTTGCACATACTCGAATCAGAGACTTAAGTAGGAGTAGGCTGCCCTTAATAAGAGTGAAAATTGATTTATTTCCACTTCCATAAGAAGAGATCTAAAGATGATGAAGGTGAGGATTGGGCTGTAGTTCATTATGGGAAATTAGGCTACATTGGAGTTCACGTTATAGCCCTCGTACGTCGACCCTGGCTTTATCCCACGCTACGCACACACTGAAACAAACACAGTGACAAGAAGTAATTTCACTAAAAAGAATAGCATGTTCTGTAACACAGAAAATACTGTCAGACAGAAATTGACAAAGAACGGTGGGATTTGCTCAGAAAATTGGGCACGGGAGCAAAGACAGACATTAAAATGAAGAAAACACATGGAAGGAATTAAGGATGAGACGAGGGAAAAGGAAGAGTTTGCCAACAGTGACTCTCCTGTAGCGTCAGCATTAGGCCATGATGAGTAGAGAGGGTTAGAAGGGATAACAAGCTGATAGACTGACTGCAGAGAGGAGAATTGAAGAGAGCCTAATACCACAGACGGAAATTTGTGACAGACCAGCAGAAAACTATAGTGCAAATGCAGCGATGATTCCTTTTGTTGAGTCCAATAAAAGTAAAAACAGTCAAATTGACTGAAAGTAAAGTTTGGGACTACCTGGAAACTTTTAAAGTGGAGTTAAGGTCACTAAAAACACATACACTCAAAAACCATTAGTTTTGAGCGTATTATATAGTCCTTAGAGCTCAGGAGAGGTTGGAAAATCACCACTGTGCAAATAAAAATGTATCTATCACCTCTAAAACTGTTCTGTATAAATAATAACCAACATGACCATGACTGGCCGTTTGGATGAAGCCTCTCATGCAGAGTTTGCATTGTGATATCGCTCCCTCCCTCTGTGGTTCAGCCTGCAGGCTGACTAGTAATGTGAGAAAGCAGAAGGTGGAAAAGATCAAACCCAACTGACCTGAGAATAGCACTGACACCTTCTCACACACGTTGTGTAAGTGTGTGGGTTTGCATGAACCAAAGAGGATGGAATACAAAAACTGCAAGCAATCTACCAAGGCCAAACTATAATACCAAATAGTGGTCTTCTAGCTTAATACATAACCTATTACGCAGTACATTGGCAGGTGGTTTGTAAACTCGTTCTGTTCTTGGTATTCTTGATTAAAAAACCCACAAACAAAACATGGTGGTTTTACATTTAAAGTTACAAGTTGCAGACCTGCCAACATTATGTATTTGGCATGCATTTTGACTCTTCAATACACTTTTATGCAACGCTGCTCTCCAGGTTTTGTTGCATTTCACCAGTTTCAGTTTCAAGTTCAGTCTCTGAATTATGCTCCTCTGTCAAGGCAACAGTCTATACTACACCCGCTTGCTTCTCCCCCTGGAAGCCCTCTTGTGCACCTCTCCAAAAGAAAATAACCTGGCAGATTATAAAAGCTTTGATTGGACGGCTTGAAGAGCATTATTTTCTGTGTGCATACCCAACTTCACGAACACCTTTTCCAATGTCCCCAACATTTTCAATAAAAATTACTCTTTAATTAGGTCCAGCCGCAATAACACTCCATCTCTCGTGAATTACCACCAATTGCTTGTGACAATAGACGCTGATAAGCTTAATAGTCGACAAGCATTGTGGTTGCTCAGAGAGTTTTAACGTTAAAGTATTTGGCTTTGAAATGCAGTCTATGAAGTTCTACCCAAATCCTGAAAGGCCGACTGAAATGATTTTTTTAAATTTAAACGGGAATAGCAGATCCATTCTATGTGTCATACTTTATCATTTCGCGATATTGCCATATTTTTGCTGAAAGGATTTAGTAGAGAAAATCGACGGTAAAGTTCGCAACTTTTGCTCGCTGATAAAAAAAGCCTTGCCTGTACCGGAAGTAGCGTGACGTCAGAGGAGGTAATATTCCTCAAAATTTTCCTTTGTTTACAATGGAGCGAGAGAGATTCGGAGCGACAAAGCGACGATTACCCCATTAATTTGAGCGAGGATGAAAGATTCGTAGATGAGGAACGTTACAGTGAAGGACTAGAGAGGCAGTGATGTACGTATCTTTTTTCGCTCTGACCGTAACTTAGGTACAAGCTGGCTCATTGGATTCCACACTCTCTCCTTTTTCTATTGTGGATAACGGATTTGTTATATCCTATATCCTCTTGAAAATGAGAGTCGAGCACGCGAAATGGACATTTAACGTGACTTTTATCTCCACGACAATACATCGGTGACACACTTAGCTACTGAGCTAACGTGATAGCATCGTTCTCAAATGAAGATAGAAACAAAAGAAATAAACCCCTGACTGGAAGGATAGACAGAAAATCAACAATACTATTAAACCATGTACATGTAACTACACGGTTAAAAATTCTCAGCCTGGTAAGGCTTAACAATGCTGTTGCTAACGACGCTAAGGCTAATTTAGCAACTTAGCAACCGGACCTCACAGAACTATGATAAAAACATTAGCGCTCCACCTACGCCAGCCAGCCCTCATCTTCCCATCAACAGCCGTGCTCACCTGCGTTCCAGCGATCAACGGCGCGACGAAGGACTTCATCCGTGGGTTTGGCGGCAAGCATCGGCTAGGCGTGGTAAGTAGTCCTTGTTGTGTTGCTGTAAGTATTGTACTTAGCCGCTAATACACCGATCGATCCCACCTACAACGTTCTTCTTTGCAGCCTCCATTGTTCATTAAACAAATTGCAAAAGATTCACCAACACAGATGTCCAGAATACTGTGGAATTTTGTCGAAGAAAACAAGAGGTTTTTGTATCGGGTCCGATGGGGTCCAACCACTTCCGTGGATTTTGTGACGTCACGCACATAAATCATATCCAAAGGCGTTTTTCAACCGGAAGTGTGGCGGGAATTTTAAAATTGCACTTTATAAGTTAACCCGGCCGTATTGGCATGTGTTTCAATGTTAAGATTTCATCATTGATATATAAACTATCAGACTGCGTGGTCGGTAGTAGTGGGTTTCAGTAGGCCTTTAAGGTGGTTGTAATATGCAATATTAACTACAGTAGAACCTTAATTAGTTTTTGAACATGGTTATGGTTATGGTTATGGTGTTAGTTTATTTCGAACATGTGTACAAATACGGTACATCCCATTTTTCCAGTTTCTCATTATAGCAGGTCTGAAAAGGAGTAGGAAGTAGCAGAGCTTATTTAATCCTACACCTTTTCGTTTTATAGCAATTCCTAACATAGTTTGTTAATAGAAAAGTTTGTATATTGAAGCACATTTCTCCATTAGAAACAATGTACATATGAAAATGGGTTATAGCCTTGACAAAAGTCCATTTTTCAGTAATGGTTTGTAAACTTTGCACACACTATTTAGTGCTATACAGTACTGTATATCAAAAAAACATAACAAGGGGTGATGGATCAACTTTCTATTTAATAACAAAGCCAAAAAACAACTACCTGAACTGTCTTCAATTAAAGCCGCCCTGCCTACACACACACTCTCACTAGCCCTGTGGCGCACTCACAGTTTAAAATGACACAATTCCTTAACTCAAACAGCGAGGTTGCTACAATGATAAGGAATACAAAAATAAATCCACTTTACCTTGGAGAAGGGAGGAGTAGATTAGGGGAGGCAGTGTTGACAATGCTGTGGATACTTGTTTCAAACCATATATTGCTTGTCCATAGCTTTTTTGGACTCATGTTGAGCTAGCCACCCAAAAAATGATTTAAAAAGGGCTAAAGAAACACACTTAAAAGGCACACAAAGTAACAGAGTAGCTACCACAACGGTGCTCTGGTGACAGAATGAGCACGGAGATCGATAAGCCTGCCCACAATAGATGTGCAGCCAGGCTCAAAATGGCTGTGCTTCAGGCACACAATGGGTGGATGAAACATTTGTACATTGAGACATGATATTATTTCGGTCTGTAATTCGTGAATCGAAAAGCTCATATGATAAGGGGCTCGTGGGCTCGTAAATTGAGGTTCCGCTGTCAATGCATCACAAATTTAGTTATCTTGACTTCCAAATATCAGAGCACAGTGATTAATGACATACTTGTGATTTCTTCTTTGGCCCATGTCAGTCCCATAGCAAAGTTTTGTAGAAATCCATGAAGTACGATTTGAGTCATGCTGGTAAAAAACAAATGCAGGTAAAAACATAAACTAAAATAACTAGATGCATCAGAGCCTTTGAAAGGCACACACTTTAGAGTAAGAACAAAGCTTGAAATGAAGACTGAGAAAGAGAGTATTAAGAGAGACAGAGGAAGGGGAGAGGTGGAGAACATTTATTATGCTGATGCTTCATCTACAGATACAAATCACAGGCTGTTATCACACGCAAGCAAACCCCACTAGTACCCTCCACTCGGATCCATCTCCACCGTGACACTCCGGCAAGTGTACAGCAATAAACTTGGTGTGTGTGTGTGTGTGTGCGTGCGTGTGTGTGTGTGTTTGCACTCAGATTGCACCCTCTGAGTGATAGGATTATAAATAGAGCCAGTGGATAGACTCTGTAAAGGTGAGAGCATCAACTGAGCATTATCAGGGACAGACCAGCAGGAATGTAACTGTTGTGTTGGTGTGTATCTCTGTTTGTTTGTTTTCTGCAGGTTTCTACACGAGCGGGTGTGTGTGCGCCTTATTTTGATTTAGTTTGGCAAAGAAAAAAAAGTACATTTGCATGTATTTGCTTAACCCCACAACAAGCACCATAATAAGGACATTTACCGAAATTTCAGCCTTAAGCTTCCACGATTGAGAAAGTCATCTTCAGCACCATGGACAGCGAGCAAGCAACTAGTCCTCCCACTGAAAATTGACATTCATTTAATTCAACATTAAGGTTGTAGAATAAATAAAATCCAAAATAAATTAGCTATCAATATAAGGAAGTTTTATTATTGTAGTAAATGTGCATCTCAGTATTTACATTCAAAACAAAGAGACATTTACATTAACTTAGGCTTTCATGCCCCTGAGGACATATGTACTGTAGTGTCTAGTTTTAAGAGATGTTATCTGATAATTAAGCAGTATTTAGCATTAAAAAAATGCATAATTTTCCAAAAAATATGTACTGTAAATAATGCTATCAAATAATAAAAAATAAGTGACTAATTAACTAATTATGATCTGTACGGTAATTAATCTCTTTGACCTCACCGAAACATGCTGAGAATTTGGGTATTTTTTATTTATATTGATGACATTAATATAAAGAGAGAGATAGAAAAAGTGGCTTGAATAGATACAGTCTGTTTTATTTACTAAAATAAAACATTAGATCCATCTTAAGTGCTGAAGTTAACACACCAACAAACATTAAACACGCTTTTGAGCAATCAATATTGAAAGTTGAACTTGTTGCACTTTCCTCTGCTTCAGATAATATATAATAAATAAAACAGCCATCAATCACACTGCTAACATGTTACTAACAGTGGTTTAAAAAACATATTCAACAAATAATTGGCAATATTTGTCATAATTATATGTTAAACTTTGTGAAAAATTACCCACAGATCAGAGGCAATGTTGGCTTTGATAATATAAGAGAATAACATTTTTATATTTTCCCTGTTCTTGCAATATACTTTAGATATGTACTGTTATTGATTGCCTTATAATAAGCATATTACAGAAGCCAGACAGATTTGTATCAATCAACTCACTATCCTATTTTAATAGGATAGTTTTTTTTTAGTTACTTGGATTATTTGTTTGTCTGAACACAAACTATTCTAACCCGTTAGGCCTGACCTCTTTTGAAATATGGCAAAATCAAGCATTTTCCCGCACTATGTTGGCATATTGCATGCCATGCTTATGGAGTTGTCGCTGCAGGGCACAGCACATTTTTGGAGTACATTACTGCGGGGATTTTGTGCATGGAGCTTGTACAAGCACTATGTTGCTCCTTTTGCTGGACGAACAGTCTAGTAATAAACCCAATATGATACGTAACCATTTATACAATATTCTTGACCCCCGACCAATAAACGTAAACTCATACATATTTGCTGGATTCACTGGATAATGCAAAACCAAACCAGCCTGACCTCTTGTCTCTTTTCCTTACACTCACCCTCTTAACTAACTACTACTGTGAGTCAGCCTGCTTCCTGTGCAGGGTCATAGTGCATAATTCAGTGTTTGATATTAAATGATAAGCGTCACCTTACTTTGGGGGAGAAGGGATGGGGAAATGACTTCACCCTGGCTGACTTCAGAGGGCTGATGCATACCAAACACCCCGTCTTACACACATGCATACACCACACACCACTTGATTCAGTGCAAGACATATTTTCATTTATGCTTTGACTATTGTTTTCACATTACTGAGTATTTTAGGTAGAACAGAGGTTTCTGTTGAGAAACTCCTTGTAATGTAAAACTGATAGCATGCAAGCAAAAGTGTAACATTCTGTATGTTTTGATTACAGATTTTAAGCATGCACACATTCAAAAGGGTTCAACTGCTCTTCTTGTTGCTCTACTGGCATCAGAGAAGTCAGAAGTAGATTATCTGAAATGTATCCAGTGTCAAAAAGAGAGAGAGCGAGTGAGAGAGGGAGTGAGAGAGACCCTAGCTGGCAGCAGTGCTGTCTTTTCACCCTTAATTCTTTCCACCTTGTTAGGCACTCCGCCGTGGGCCGGGCAAATATAAACACGCTGGCAGGAGAGGCAGGAGGGGGGAGATGGGAAATGGATTGTTTAGCAACGATGGAAAAAGGAGGGAGGAGGGGAAAATGGAAAATTGGAGATGGATTGACATAATAGCAATAAATATATGATAGGCGCTAAACATACATTGTAGTGAATGATAGGTCATACTTATTTAAGTCATACTGTCCTTGACACCTTGGGCAGAACCTGTTATGGGCTAAAATCCTCTTTTCCCCCATAAGTTAAAATTGTTTCAAAGTAGAGTCAACTTTTTTGAGCGTACAATATTATTGGAACTAGAGATGTGCTGATCGATCGGCCCCCAATCTGTATTGGCTGATATTCGTGAAAAAGAAAGTGATCGGCCAATGCCAATTAATGCTTTTCAAGGCCAAACCCCTTTGGCTGATACTTGATTTATTTTCTTTCCCCCAGGCTGATTGGCGCGGCTACCAGTGAACTGCATATGTTCATACACAGTGTGGAGCCGATCTTTTAAGTTAATAAACATCACCTCCATTGCTGCAAGTAAAATGATCACTCTCAGGAGGAGGCTAAGCATGTTACACACCGAGCAAGAACTAATGGGACAGACAAGAAGATTTTGGTAATCGCTAAGTTAGCTTTAAAGGGGACCTATTATATCAATCAATCAAAGTTTATTTATATAGCCCTTAAAGGCCTACTGAAAGCCACTACTACCGACCACGCAGTCTGATAGTTTATATATCAATGATGAAATCTTAACATTGCAACACATGCCAATACGGCCGGGTTAACTTATAAAGTGACATTTTAAAATTCCCAGGAAATATCCGGCTGAAACATCGCGGTATGATGACGTATGCGCGTGACGAAGTCCGAGTAACGGAAGTTATGGTACCCCGTAGAATCCTATACAAAAAGCTCTGTTTTCATTTCATAATTCCACAGTATTCTGGACATCTTTTGCAATTTTTTTAATGAACAATGAAGGCTGCAAAGAAGACAGTTGTAGGTGGGATCAGTGTATTAGCAGCGGACTACAGCAACACAACCAGGAGGACTTTGTTGGAGCGCTAGCCGCGCTAGCCGCCGACTTCACCTTGACTTCCTACGTCTCCGGGCCGCCAAACGCATCGGGTGATGTCCTTCGTCCTTCTGCCGATCGCTGGAACGCAGGTGAGCACGGGTGTTGATGAGCAAATGAGGGCTGGCTGGCGTAGGTGGAGAGCTAATGTTTTTAGCATAGCTCTGTGCAGTCCGGTTGCTAAGTTAGCTTCAATGGCGTCGTTAGCACAGCATTGTTAACCTTCGCCAGCCTGGAAAGCATTAACCGTGTATTTACATGTCCACGGTTTAATAGTATTGTTGATTTTCTATATATACTTCCAGTCAGGGGTTTGTTTCTTTTGTTTCTATATGCAGTTAAAGCAAGATGCTATCACGTTAGCTCGTAGCTAAAGCATTTCGCCGATGTATTGTCGTGGAGATAAAAGGCACTGAATGTCCATTTCGCGTTCTCGACTCTCATTTTCAAGAGGATATAGTATCTGAGGTGGTTTAAAATACAAATCTGTGATCTACAATAGAAAAAGGAGAGTGTGGAATCCAATGAGCCAGCTTGTACCTAAGTTACGGTCAGAGCGAAAAAAGATACGTCCATCACTGCCTCTCAAGTCATTCACTGTAACGTTCCTCATCTACGAATCTTTCATCCTCGCTCAAATTAATGGGGTAATCATCACTTTCTCGGTCCGAATCTCTCTCGCTCCATTGTAAACAACGGGGAATTGTGAGGAATCCTAGCTCCTGTGACGTCACGCTACTTCCGGTACAGGCAAGGCTTTTTTTTATCAGCGAGCAAAAGTTGCGAACTTTATCGTCAATTTTCTCTACTAAATCTTTTCAGCAAAAATATGGTAATATCGCGAAATGATCAAGTATGACACATAGAATGGATCTGCTATTCCCGTTTAAATAAAAAAAAAAACATTTCAGTAGGCCTTTAATCACAAGTGTCTCAAAGGGCTGCACAAGCCACGACGACATCCTCGGCTCAAATGTGAAACCAACTTTTCTTACCAACTGTATTGGTACCTGTTTTGTGTATTTGGGATCGGCATGAGTCTGGAAAATGTAAAATCAAACCATGCAGGCATGGCGGAGATAGTTTTAAAACAATCTTGCCTTCCTTCATACTTCCTCCAAACGAGCCATTTGGAATTTACCTAATTTGGGACATTTTCGCAAAGTGTAATGTCTGCGGATATCTCCTTGCATGGAAAAGTTTTGCACAAATACTCCATGGTAATCCAATGTTGTAGTTGCTAAGTTCCTTCTTTTTTCTATCCTCTTGTTGTGGGGCAGACTGGTTTGTACATGCACATGCATCCTCTGCTCTTGCCATTTCTAATACACAGTAGCGTATAGTTCTCTTTTAGTGGACTTTATATGGAAGCGCTAAAAACTACAACATGGATGACAGGGAGAAGCATACACGTAAGAGGAGGGCAGATCAATCCATTTATCCTTTGTGTCAGTCCCAAGGGTAGTATCAGTATGATTGATACCAGAGGTATTAGGTCAATATTTATATTTTCACAAAATAATTTTTTTGTACCCGTTTTTGTTGTGTTTACAGACAAGGGGGAAAAAAATCCTAGACACGGTAGGCCTTCGAAGGCAAAACCCAAATGATTTAAATGAGTAGTAGTTAGTTTTGGTTTTTGTTTAGTTGTGTCCAATCGCTTTTTTTTTGTTTTGATAAAATAGTTGTATTTAATAAAAAAGAACAAGGAACTAATTTAAATATTGTGTTGATATTGCTACACTGTTATGAGCAAAAAATACTGGCAAATACCTAGCAGTATGCATTGTAGTCTCCAATAGCCATACATTTATATTTTAATCAGTGCCGCCCCTCCCTGCAGGCTAAACACATAGGGCCCCACAATTATTGGGGGGCCTCGTTTTACGTGACGCTGCTTATGTGAAATGTCAGTTCATTTTAAATTGTGAAATTTAACTGCCAAAATATTCCTAGCCCCTTCCTGCTTGGGAACTGATAATCGATACAGTGGCCAATTTCTCTTGATCGTCTCCTGTGGTGCGGGGCTGGTAATCTGACGGACGGGGATCAAATCCCGATTGGGTTTCTGCCTGGAACTTGCACAACTTTATGTTTTCATTATATTAAATTTGTTATTTGACTCTAATGAAGATTGTTCAAGTTATTTTCCATTAATTTGTTTGAGTACAAAACATGCATAAAATGTAATTAAAGATTGATTTAAAATAGTATAACACTCGTTTGACATAAATTAAAAAAAGTGTGAAAATACTTTTTGCAATAGGGGGATTCTGCATAGGGCCCCAATTAAACCCTGGCCCTGAGTTGAATCTTTTTTTGGTGAAATCTAGGTGTTAGGAATGGACTAATAAATAATATATCAACACTTTCAGACAAATTAAAAATATTTAAAATGTCTAATAGCAAATATAAAAGTTGTCTTGATCAGTGGCCTGGATCATGTTTTGTTTAGTCATGATCTGTTAGTTTTGGACTCCCTGAGTTTTGTGCAGCTCTGGGTTTGTTTTGGTTACCATGGCTACTAATTGGGTTCACCTGCCTCTGGTTAGTGGTCGGCACGCTCACCTGCCGTTGAGCGCTAATCAGAGAGCTATTTATTCTCTTACCTCGCCACGCTCAGGCTGGCTTTGTTGTTTGCTATTAGGGTAAATTCCTTGTTTACTATGCTTTGATTCCTGTGCTAAGTCTCGCCTTAGCTTCCTGTGCGATCGGCATGCATCCCTTTTGTTTTGTTTTTTGTGTGTTTGTATCTACGGTGTATGATTTATGAGCAATAAATCATCTCCTACCTGCACGCTTCGTCCGGAGTTGTCCGTCTGCATCCCGGAAGAACGACCCCGCATAAAAATGCGACCCCCACGTGACAAAAAGTGCAAAAATGAGCGGCAAAGAAGCAGCACGTGTAAATGTCGATGGGACAATTATTAGAAAAAAGATCAAAGTTCTAGAACATTAATATTTTTTACATTCTTTTCAAATTCTAATGACGGCCTGAGTTGAAAAGGGATTTGGAAGAAGACAACGACAAATAGTAAGGGATATCAGCAGCTTAAATGTTTCATTGTAAAACCCTACTGTGATTGAAATATTTACATACATGATTGTGGCCTTTAACATTTGGCTGACTCCCTTTTTGCTGTATCAGCTTTTTTCTGATTGGACTTTTTCATCAGACCGCTGTTTTTGCACGTCGCTCATGTTTATTGGCAGCATCCAAATAAACGGCTCAAACATTATAAATGATCATCTCGGTCACGACTCTCTCCATCTCATCCTCCGTCTTTGCTGCCACCCGTCGTCCAGCCCGCCCCCGGTCCTGTGCTGCTTGTCGTGCCGACTTCGGCAGTATCGCCGTGGCGACAGAGACAGGAGCAGATGTGACTCTGGTTGCGGGGCATTTGGCAGGAGCACTCATCGTCACGGTGATGGAGATGCGGCTGGACGGCACATCATCTGTAGCATCACGAGGGGTGGAGTTGGGGTGGGGGGTTTGGGGGGGGGGTGTATGAGTGAGTGTGGATGGTTGAGGCGTGGATTGGCATTGGGCGAACTCCCCTCACCCACCAGCACGCACACACTTGCACAGTGTGACCCCACACACCCTGGAGGGACTGCAAGTGCACAGCCAGTAACCAGACAAGAAGGTGGGGGTGATGCATGTGTGTGTGTGTGTGTGTGTGTGTGTGTGTGTGTGTGTGTGTGTGTGTGTGTGTGTGTGTGTGTGTGTGTGTGTGTGTGTGTGTGTGTGTGTGTGTGTGTGTGTGTGTGTGTGTGTGCACGATCTAACCAGGCAGCAAAAAGTGCCGTCAAACACACAAGATGCTTTTATTCCTCTCTCGCTGTGCTTTATTTCTTGAGGTATTTTCCTGCTATTTTGGTCCTTCTGTCTGCTAAGTTGGAGACAAATGGCGGTTTGGGGGCTAAATGTTTGAACTTGAGGAAGGAGACTCAAATTGACACACTTAAGGAAAACTGAGTCCCGAGGACAAGGGAGCGGGAGAGAGATAGTGAGAGATTGTGAGAGAAGAGGGATTACAGATGGAGGCATTACTCAAGACATCTGTAATGTGTATGGAAGACAACAAACTGGCCAGCGGACATGAACTGCTGCACTTGCCCTCTGCCATGTCTCACTCTTTTCTTCTTTGTCCACATGTATTGGACTGTAATTCAAAGCCAAATGAAATGTGGTTAGATATTGTATTTGAGGTGGACGACCGAGAGGGCCAAGCGGTAGAAAATGGAGGGACAAACCTCATTTCTTCAGTGTCCACAAAGCTGAATGCAGTTTTGTCAAATGAATTCCATGATCGTTGTATACAATGTGTGTGTGTGTGTGTGTGTGTGCGTGTGTGCGTGTGTGTGTGTGTGTGTGTGTGTGTGTGTGTGTGTGTGTGTGTGTGTGTGCCTGTCAGGGGTGTGCACCACGACGGTTTGGCAGTGGTCTGACATTTCCTGCTCTGACATCTTGTCTCAGTTCATCTCCTATGCCAGTGGACGCACGGAAGCCCTGGAGGGACACCCTAGCACCAGCTAGGCAAACTTGTCTTTTTGTCAGCACCAGTGAGGAGCCGCGATGCATTAGTCACAGACACACACACACACACACACACACACACACACACACACACACAGATGGACACTTTATCCTTTTTTCCACTCCCTTTTTTTAACTGATTTTGTAAGAACAAATGTTATGTACGGGGGGAGTAGACGGCACAAACAACAAGGATATATATATATATATATATATATATATATATATATATATATATATATATATATATATATATATATATATATATATATATATATAATAAAGAAACCATAATATTAATAAACTAGAGAATGGTGTGTGAAAAAAATCCAAGAGTGTGTGGTGTGTGACTATGTGTGGGAATTACTTGCTGAGTGTTACTATGAGTGTTGAGCGAGAGGCAATTCCAAAAGGGGCAGGGCAGGCTCATAGATCCATGAGACAAGCAGGAAGTCGGGGGCTATAGCGGGGCGTAGGAGGTCCGTGTCCAAGCGGGAGGTCGAGATCCAAGAGGCAGTCCGGGAAGCAGAGGAACAAGGAATGAGGAAACACACAGCTCGTCAACGCGGGAATGGAGGTGGTACACGAACAGATGGTTACGTTCTGGCCCGGAACGCAGGTCTGCACTGGCTTAAGAAGCCCAGGAAGCTCATCAATCACAGGTGCGCTGAGTGCAGATTGATTGCAGCTGCTTGCTGCCGCAAGTTAAAGTTAAAGTACCACTGATAGTCACACACACACACACTAGGTGTTGTGAAATTACTCTCTGCATTTGAACCATCCCCTTGTTCCACCCCCTGGGAGATGAGGGGAGCAGAGAGCAGCAGCGGTGGCCGCGCTCGGGAATAATTTTGGTGATTTAACCCCCAATTCCAACCCTTGATGCTGAGTGCCAAGCAGGGAGGTAATGGGTCCCATTTGTATAGTCTTTGGTATCACTCGGGTTACGTTGGTATGACTAGGTTAAATGTAGGAAATGTGGAAGTTTGAAAAATTCCCCATTTATGTTTTAATGGGGGAAAAAAATCCTGGGAAATGCGATAATTTTTGGAACTTTGAAAATTATTTTGAACGTCCAATGTGAGTGGAATGGTTTCAATCGGTTGAGAAATGTGCAAAATATGGATTTTTAAAAACATATCTAATCATTACAAATGAGAAAAAATGTGGAATTCCTAGAAATACAGCGACTTTAGGAAAATACATGTAGCTCACCTGTCTATAATGGAAGTGGAAATGTTTGAATCAGAGAAACAATGTGGGAGGAGAAGGCAAACAAAAAAAGTCAGATTAATAATTAGAATACTATGTGTGTGTGAATGCTCTTTCGTTAAAATATTAAAACAGATCTGTGTTGTTGGTAGAATACACACAATATGTATGTGATGTTTGTTTGCTGACTCCACCTCTCAACTTTTTGATACGCTATTTGGCGCTACAGACTAGCCAATGACTGATTCAATAAGTTTGAACCCTGCCCTCCACTTGTGAGACCTCCTCCCACTGGAATCCAGTTTAAGTCGTCCCAATGAAAGAGATGAATGGGGTGTGTAAGATTAGGAATAGTCTCATCGTCACCTGGCCAGACCCAGAGTGGAAGGACACCAAGGTGGTATTGATATTTTGATCAATCACGTCCACACTTTGTTTTCCCTTATTCTCTCTGAGAGTGCCTGTTTTTCAAGTGTTTTGGCCTTTGCCTGTTCTCTTCATGTTTTGTGTATAGGTTATTTTCTTCTCATAGTCTAAAAACATTCATCTTAAGTTACTGGAGATACTAAATTGTCCATACAGTAAGTGTGAATGTGAGGTTGGTTGGTTGTTTTAACTACTGTACACTAAGTATAGACCCTGTGATTTATTGATGAATAATCTAAGGTGTGCATCTCTCGCCCAAAGACAGCTGGGATATGTTCCATCTGTCCATCCATTTTCTACCGCTTGTCCCGTTTGGGGTCGCGGGGGGTGCTGGAGCCTATCTCAGCTGCATTCGGGCGGAAGCCGGGGTACACCCTGGACAAGTCGCCACCTCATCGCGGGGCCCAGATATGTCGTACGCAGTAAATGTGAAATATTGAAAATAGGTAAAAATTTACAAAGACACATTTTGCTTACTGAGCTTAAGTTTGTAAAAGGCCCGATTCCAGGGGTCTCCAAAAGGAGCTAACAGTAGCTTGCCACCTGATTTTTAGTAGATCACTAAAGAATGAAAACGTCACCTACAGAAGATTAGAGGAAATTTCATATTGCCCAATATGGGTTTTGGTAGCATCTTCATTCCGAAACATAATATTTTTACGCATAATTTGAATGAATTATCAAAATGTCTGCAGGGGCATTGTTGCAAGTTGTAGCAATACAATTAAAGAAGGAGTTAGCCTGCATACATTTCCAACTGATGGGAGTGTGAGGAAAGTATGGACTTCTCATGTCAAATTGACTCACGCAAAAGCGAGAGGGATGTAATTTGGCCTCAAAAACAGGAGCAAAAGAAGGTAAGTTGCTAGAATAGTTTTTTGCATCCTCTTTTACTGATGCTTGAGGAAATGCTGAAAGAGCATGAGGAAACCCCGGCTATGGTGTCAATGGAAGAGGAGATGAAAGAGCAGGCAAGTCCGCAAATGGCGATTCTCTTATATTTCCTATTTGATCATATTGTTAATCATATCAGTTTTAAAGTAATCGTGGATCAATGTGATAAAAATGCAATTAAGTGATCAAAATAATAATTACACATGCCTTTATTCACACTGTCTATACAGGGAAATTGGCTACTGTTCTGATGACATAAGAGGGGGCAGCATATCAAGTCTGGCGATGGAAAGCAGGCTTTCCTGGTGCTGTTAGTTATGTCTCTATTAAATGACAAATGACCACAACATAGTATGAAGACAATGACCACACTGTTTGAGTGGAGATCTGCTTTGTAAACAAAGTGCAATGTAAAAGTTGCCAGTCCTACAAATAAAACGTGGGTCTCATAGAAATGAAAATTTTAGACCCTTACTCCGTTCTATTTTTTCATATAGACAGAAATAAATCAACATAACACATTAAAAATGCAACATGCATTATGCTAAATGTAGCTGCTGAAATTAGTGGTAGCTTTACTTGTGCATCTTATTACCGAGCCAGGCCCACTTTGGTTAATGGAGACAATGACGCGCAGAAGTATTCTGTCTTGTCTACACCATAACATTGTTTTGGTTCCAATAATTACAGCAATTTCTCAAATATAGGATGTTGGAAATGGAAGCAAGGTATTCAATACTTTGTTGGCAATCTCTGGATATTCTGCCTGGAGTGCAATCCAGGACGGTGTTATAGTAGTTGACTGAAACATTCTCATATTGTTATGTGCAATCTCCAGCAGCTGATAATTATCTAGCACAGACAGAGTCGGTTATTTCACCAATGGATGGCGGATCCATTCTTTCTAAGTTTGGGGGTCTTTTCTAGTTCAAATCTTTTTTTAAAGAGAGAAAGGTTGTAAGCAGCTAGGCTTATTTTTTGTATCGCATCACGTGACTGGAACTACAGTTTTGACATGTGTTCAGTGGCAGAGGTGGATGTAAAAATATTTTTTGTTATGTCTCTTTGTGTGACCCGATATCAAAAGCCCACGGAACAATACTGCTTGTCAGGGGTCTATCTCTTAGTTTGTAATTCAAAGGTCTATGTAAGAATGAGGTGGTGACTTGTCCAGTGTGCACCCCACCTTCCGGCCGAATGCAGCTGAGATAGGCTACAGCACCCCCCGCGACCCCGAAAGGGACAAGCGGTAGAAAACGGATGGATGGATGTAAGAACCGAGTCCCTGCCTCCCTGCCCATGCCTCCAAGCAGCGTCTGCCTTATGAGAGTGCAGCGCCAACTCTTACGGCGTCAGGGATTGAGGTTTACCAAGGTACACTCGCACATTGACTGTCCTCCGTTACACCTAGACCTTAAAGGCCTACTGAAATGATTTTTTTTTAATTTAAACGGGAATAGCAGATCCATTCTATGTGTCATGCTTGATCATTTCGCGATATTGCCATATATTTGCTGAAAGGATTTAGTAGAGAAAATCGACGATAAAGTTCGCAACTTTTGCTCGCTGATAAAAAAAGCTTTGCCTGTACCGGAAGTAGCGTGACGTCACAGGAGCTAGTATTCCTCACAATTCCCCGTTGTTTACAATGGAGCGAGAGATTCGGAGCGACAAAGCGACGATTACCCCATTAATTTGAGCGAGGATGAAAGATTCGTAGATGAGGAACGTTACAGTGAAGCACTAGAGAGGCAGTGATGGACGTATCTTTTTTCGCTCTGACCGTAACTTAGGTACAAGCTGGCTCATTGGATTCCACACTCTCTCCTTTTTCTATTGTGGATCACGGATTTGTATTTTAAACCACCTCGGATACTATATCCTCTTGAAAATGAGACTCGAGCACGCAAAATGGACATTTAAAGTGACTTTTATCTCCACGACAATACATCGGTGACACACTTAGCTACTGAGCTAACGTGATAGCATCGTTCTCAAATGAAGATAGAAACAAAAGAAATAAACCCCTGACTAGAAGGATAGACAGAAGATCAACAATACTATTAAACCATGTACATGTAACTACACGGTTAAAAATTCTCAGCCTGGTAAGGCTTAACAATGCTGTTGCTAACGACGCTAAGGCTAATTTAGCAACTTAGCAACTGGACCTCACAGAACTATGATAAAAACATTAGCGCTCCACTTACGCCAGCCAGCCCTCATCTTCCCATCAACAGCCGTGCTCACCTGCGTTCCAGCGATCGACGGCGCGACGAAGGACTTCATCCGTGGGTTTGGCGGCAAGCATCGGCTAGGCGTAGTAAGTAGTCCTTGTTGTGTTGCTGTAAGTATTGTACTTAGCCGCTAATACACCGATCGATCCCACCTACAACGTTCTTCTTTGCAGCCTCCATTGTTCATTAAACAAATTGCAAAAGATTCACCAACACAGATGTCCAGAATACTGTGGAATTTTGTCGAAGAAAACAAGAGGTTTTTGTATCGGGTCGATGGGGTACAACCACTTCCGTGGATTTTGTAACGTCACGCGCATAAATCATATCCAAAGGAGTTTTTTAACCGGAAGTGTGGCGGGAATTTTAAAATTGCACTTTATAAGTTAACCCGGCCGTATTGGCATGTGTTTCAATGTTAAGATTTCATCATTGATATATAAACTATCAGACTGCGTGGTCGGTAGTAGTGGGTTTCAGTAGGCTTTTAATCTGTTATATCAAAGTTATGACCTATTTTGTTCTAAATTGTAGACCTTCCTTTGTAGATATTTGTTCATTGTTCCAGTGGCCATGCCCCAGTTGGTTTTTAGTTGTAGTCTGGTATTTGGAAGCCTGGCTACAGCCTGTTAATCGGCTCTCAGGCTGTCAGGTGAGAATATTTCTGGCCCTTCTACAAATATAATTGAGTACCGTTGTCTTAGTGTGTTGCCTCATAGACTGGGCTGAAGTCTGATATCAAAGAGATGAGGTATGGGTCTATTATTCAGAATATATTGTTTCAAACTTAAGGCCATAGGTCAGGGCTTCTCAACTTG
This sequence comes from Entelurus aequoreus, assembly GCF_033978785.1. Lineage (NCBI taxonomy): Eukaryota > Metazoa > Chordata > Actinopteri > Syngnathiformes > Syngnathidae > Entelurus > Entelurus aequoreus. The sequence continues at coordinate 34,460,775 of NC_084732.1, read as the reverse complement.
CGGTCCATTGCCCAAATCCGGCCAAGGAATGACCCCAGCCGGCCTCAGAGTTCAGTTAAAAACCTTGGAAAAACATTTTTACAGCAGATTCCTAAAAACTAGAGTGCTGTAATACATTAAATAATCTTTGACTAGATTTTTTTGCAGTCAGTCGCTAAAAACACCAAAGTGCTCCAAGGCCATTGTGTCTTTGTAACGCTGACTAAATAAATGACACATTTTTGGTTTTAGTTCTCAGGAATATACAACATATTAATAATAATGAAGGGAGAAGTCTGACCCCATGGTTCTTAGTTTCCTGGTAATACCCTGATTTAGGTACAGTAGAGTCTTTGATCACTTGTCGCTGGTCATTTTTTTCCTAATTTGTCAGTCTAGACATGAATTTTGTCATCATGTAGCTTACATAAGTTTATTTGCTGACATATATTTTATTTCTATGTTGTGGGTTGGTTCAAAACAGATGGTGAATGTGGCGCATGAGGCAATCATTCTTCTAATTTTTCCACTGGAACAAACCCAACACCAGTCTTCCCCCCCCCCAAACAGATCTTTTCGCTCTCCTTGGCACCTTTGCCATTGCCTGCATCAGTGCCATCTTCCAGAACCCGCACCTATTTTTTTTTATTGCCAGCACCAAGGTCAGGTCTATCTTACAAGACCCCCATGCTTCATCTTCAGCTATTCCTTTCTTGCCGGGGACTTTCTTACTGTCAGTCCTCCCTCTTTTTTCCACATCTCCTGAGTCTCCGTCAACCTTTACGAGGCTCTGGAGAGCTGTGACATCCCTAAATGAAAAGGCTCTCTTTGCAGCACTGCAACAGCTGACGATTTATGACAAGGAGGCCTCGCCGGAATCTCAGCTGCTGTCAGACAGCATAATGATGTTTTGATATAAAGATGATTGGTGGGGCCGCATGTGCCGCGTTGTGCACGTGCCCGTGTGTGTGTGTGCGTGTGTGTGTGTGTGTGTGTGTGTGAGCGCGTGTGCGTGAGCAGGATGCGGTGATTTAAGGTGAACACTTTTGTATCCTTTACTGGTTTATTGGGTATTGCCGTAGCTTTTTTAGTTGTTTTTGTTTTGAAGCGTCCATTTACTTGAAGCTCAATACTTGATCTTTACGCTCATTTTTCGTGTGCGATTCTCTCCGTTTTTGTCCGACTTTGCCGCTTCATTGCCCCTCAGCTCATGATAGGCAATTTAGAACTTCCTTTAGTTGTTCCTTCTTTTCCGCTTAAAACTCCTGCAGCTCCCGTGCACCCTCCACCCCAGCCGCTGTCACCGGCGACAGGCGCATCGTTTTCTATAGTTTCTATTAGAGGACCGTTGCATGCTTGAGGGCCTCCACAGATTGGTTACATTTTGTTCGGCAAAGCATTAGCGGCCCCCGTCAGAGGGCCCCATCATCATCAGTGTGTCTGCCATCTTCAGGCGGTGATCTATGATTCGCCCATCAGACGTACATAAATCAGGCCGCTAAAAGGATTTCCACTCCACCCCTCAAACCCCCCTCCATTTAAATTTATGCCGCCATAAAAGAAAGGAAAATTAGTCATTGAGGAGCCCCCCCTCTGTCTTCCTCTCCTTTCCTCTGTGCAGTGTGCAGCAGTAAAATGGAGGAAAGACAGGGGGAACAATCGCGCGCGGCACCCATCATCCTCTCCTCACCTTTTTCCTCCCCCCCTCCGCTTCTCTCTAATATCATCATTATCAGAATCATAAAGCGAAAAATAACATGCCAGCGACATTGTGAGAGCAAGGCCTGTGTTGCCTCTGACCACCATTCTAATTCTTTGTCCCCTTAGGGGCACTGCTGTGGTCGCGACTCACCTCAACGCACCACTTGAACAGGAGAGAGGTCAGTAATTAGCCCAAAGTGTGTGTAGCGGGTGCTGTTGGTGAATCACACGTGTGCTCTCAAACATGCACGGGCCTCGGCCGGTGTGTTTGCTTGGTGTCTCCCGCTGTTGAATGCAAATCAGCGGGTTGCCCAAGCGAAACGACTTTCACAATCTGCTCTCCTCCCTCCCAGAATGCAGTGCAGTGAGGTAGACAGGTAGAGGAGTGCGTTGTTGTGGGTGAATGCTCCTGTTATTGGCCACTATCTACTCATTCACTTCCCGCTTTCCTCTCTGTCCATCACCGCTGCCTCTTGGGTTTGTTTCTCTGCGTCAACAGCTATTGTTGTGCATGCAAGTACACTTATACACAAAATGCTACATATCCGTCTCTCTTTAATGTCATTTTTTTTAACTTAGCAAGATATTTGGGGTATTTATGTTATGTGTACAGAGGGAAGGAGATGGCACAGAAAGGAGGGATGGCGTTTAGCTCTAGATTTATATATATATATATATTGTCCCTGTGGGTGGGGTGGGTGGTTCTCTTGGCCCCGTGTTGGGTGGTCCTGCGGCGGCCGACTTGGGTGGGGTGGCCTGGGGCGGGCTTGTGGGGGCCCGGTTGCTGGTGGGGAGGGGGCAGTCTTCCCGTCCGGTTGCGGGGAGTCTCTGGGCCCCTCGGGTGGGGCGTCCCGCCTTTCTGCCCGTGTGGGGTGTGGTCTCTCGCTGACTTGGGAGCTGGCTGTCCCCTGCTTCTCCCGTGCCTTGTCCTCTGCCGGGTGCGTCTGTCTACGGCCTGCTGCTGGCTCTTCCGGGCAACATGGTGGGCCGAGCTCTAGGGTTTCTGTCGCTGGCCGGCCTGGCTGCGTGGTGCCGGTGGTCCCTTGTTCCCTGGGCGCCACACCTATGTTTGTGGGTTGGGCTCTTTGGTGGCTGGGGCCGTACTCTGGCTCCCGCACACACTGGGAGTCAAATGTATTGTACATACAAATACAAATTTTTACTCACATACACACAGTTATTCATACAAAAATAGGTACCTACGCTCCCACATACATACACAAATACACTCAAAGTTCGTACATCCACACGCATATTCACTGTACAAACATACATATACATATACATGTACATATACATTAACTGTACAAACATACTGTGGAGGGCGGCATGCCCTGCGGGCCTGCCGCAGAACGGGGTGTGCAAGGACCAGCCTCGAAGACAGTGACAGGTGAGTGGATGACCCAGGTGGGCCTTGTTATCTAATCACCTGTCGCCTTTATTAGCAGCAGCCGGAACGACACACGTGGTTGGAGTTGGAGTGGGAGCCAGAGAGAGAGAGAGACACGAAAAAAGAGAAAGACATTTTGCTGGAAAGCAAAAGCCTCTCCACATTTTTTTATGAAAATAAAACAGTGCTGTACCCTGAAATCCGGGCTCTCGTAGCAGTGTGTGGTGGTCCGAGGAACCCACTAGAGGGCAACCTCTACATTTTCCGCCCAACTTACCGGACCAGCAGGGGAGATGGAAGCCGACCCCCTAGCAGCATTAATGAAGATCCTCGCGGAGGTGTCGGCGGCCAGTCGCCAACAGCTGGAGACAGTCCAGCAGCAAGTAGGCCAGGAGGGCCACATGATGAGAGTGCTGGCGGACCGGATCGGAGCGGCACCGCCAACGTTGGCGGCCATCTCCATGCAGCGCATGGGGGAGATAGAGGACCCCCAGGGCTTCATAGACATTTTTGTGGCCACGGCGGAGGCATGCGCGTGGCCGGAAGAGGAGTGGGGGGTGCGTCTACTGCCGCTGCTGGCAGGGGAGGCGCAGCGGGCGGCGCTTAGCCTACCGGTGCACTTCCCGGACCTGAGGAGGACGGGGCTGGACCGGACCGGTTGCACAACCGAAGACCACCGACGCCGGTTCCGGGCGCTGCGTCTGGGGACGGAGGACCGCCCGTTCGTGCTCGGGCAACAGCTCCGGGACGCAGCGACACGTTGGCTGCAGCCAAGAGAGGGCGACGACCAGGTGATGGAGCAGCTGGTCACGGAGCAGTTCTTGGAGGTGATCCCAGCGCAGACGGCGGACCACCGGAGCCATGCGCGTGGCCGGAAGAGGAGTGGGGGGTGCGTCTACTGCCGCTGCTGGCAGGGGAGGCGCAGCGGGCGGCGCTTAGCCTACCGGTGCACTTCTCGGACCTGAGGAGGACGGGGCTGGACCGGACCGGTTGCACTGCCGAGGACCACCGACGCCGGTTCCGGGCGCTGCGTCTGGGGACGGAGGACCGCCCGTTCGTGCTCGGGCAGCAGTTCCGGGACGCGGCGACACATTGGCTGCAGCCAAGAGAGGGCGACGACCAGGTGATGGAGCAGCAGCTACAATGACTGCAGGGCCACAACATTAGGTACACCTGCAGACTGCAGCACGGATTTCATATTTCATTCATTCACAACTCCTCCAACACGAACATTATTGTTTTTGCACTTTTTGGCTTCTTATTAAATAACTTTTGTAACCTATTTTTATGGGCTTTCCTCTTTGTGATGTTAAGTTCCTGTTATACGCTGTTATACAGTATATGCCTTGAGCTCTTATTTTGAAGGCGCTAAGAGCGGAAGTGAGGACACGTTGGAGATGAGCGGAGGTTTTTAAAAGAAGGTAAATAAAGTAGTCCTCGTGTAAACTGGAGCCTCCGTGTTTGTTATTTTGTAGTTTCATACAGTATAGGCGACATTTATAAACCCTCGGTTACACTTTTTTAAATAGATTCAATCTTGCACCTGGAAAGTTTAAGTGGGGGCTTTAGTTGATATAACACTCCTGTCAGGGGGTGCATTCTACGGCGGGGGTGCATTAATCCAGCACAACAGCGGCGCATGGACTTCATTTATAAGTAAAGGTAAGACCATAACAACGTTGTTTTTATTAAATGTGCTTTTTTGTGTGCTACAGTTTGTATGTGTAAAGTTAAAGTTAAGTTAAAGTACCAATGATTGTCACACACACACTAGGCATAATGAAATTTGTCCTCTGCATTTGACCCATCCCCTTGATCAGACCCTGGGAGGTGAGGGGAGCAGTGGGTAGCAGCCGAAAGACTGGTGGTGGCGGCCGAGCTGGAGGTTGCGGCTTAGCAGGCCGAAAGACCGGTGGCGGCGGCCGGGCTGGAGGCTGTGGCTTGGCATGGTGATGCTGAGCCACCCCACCTGAACAGTTCACAGCCCTAGCACCCCCCCACCCCTCAAGGAGCGGATACCAGACGCAATCCCCGCGGTCTGGAACCATTTTTTGGGGTGGGTGGAGAGAGGTCAGGAGGGGGGCAGAATCCCCCCCTTTAAATTGTCCAAAAAGTCTTTTATTCTTCCCCACCTGTGCCTTTGTGGGTGAAAAAAAAGAAAAATCTTGTGGCGTGGGCGTGGCATGAAAACTCGGACATGGCTTGGTTTGACAAGACAAAGAATTTGGAAAAAAAATCTCCAGGTCTGTGGCGTCCTCCTTGAGCTGCAAGGCTGGCTGTCTTCCATTTCCGCCCGTAGGGGGAGGAGCCCGCGGGAGTGGCGCATCCTGTCCACTCGCGGAAGTCTTTCCTCTTCCTTGGCGACGTTTCCGGGATGGGAGCGACGCACCGATCGGCACCAGCTTGCCTCCGGGCCCCCACATCGTCCCCCTGCGCTCCCTGTGGGAAAAGCGCAGCGTCTCGGCCTCCATGGCGCGCAGCACCTCCCAAGAAGCCTCATCCAACTCGTCCATCATAAGGTTGCTTGCGGGAAAGCGATTAGCTGGCGACATTCTGTCAACACGTGGACTATGGCGGCGCAAATTACTGGGCGGATTGCTTTCCCAGGATGCAAAACAACTAGACTGGACTTGGCTTGAAGGTAAATACATCTTTTATTTTTTACACTAACAAAAGAAACAAAAGGCGCGCACAAGGCGGAAGTACTAACTTGGCTAAGAAACAAAACTAGGACTTGGGCAAAAACTATGGACGTGAAACAAATAAACACTTACTGTGACATGAGCAGAACAAAAACTTACGTGGCATGGCAAGAAGCATAAATGATGGAATAAGCAGGGCATGAAAATGACAGAGGTAAACAGAGTTAATGTCGCCAAGCCGACCAACAGAAAAATACAGACTTTAAATAACAGTGACATGATTGGTCACAGGTGTGTGAGTCCAAACGTTGAACAGGTGAAACTAATGGGTAACCATGGAAACAAGACAAGGGAGTGAAAAAGCAGGAACTAAAAAGAGTCAAAAAACCAAACAGAACATAACTTAAACAAAACATGATCCCAGACATGACACTGAGCTCTTCACTCAAAACACTTGTATCTCAAATCAACTTCTCCCATTGAAATGAATTGAAATCCATCCATCCATCCATCCATTTTCTACCGCTTATTCCATTCGGGGTGGCGGGGGGCGCTGGAGCCTATCTCAGCTACAATCGGGCGGAAGGCGGGGTACACCCTGGACAAGTCACCACCTCATCGCAGGGCCAACACAGATAGACAGACAACATTCACACTCACATTCACACACTAGGGCCAATTTAGTGTTGCCAATCAACTTATCCCCAGGTGCATAGAAATATTGTATACAAAATACAATAGAATGTAGGGCTGGGTGATATGATTGAAAACCGCTCGATATCAATAATCATTTATATTCTTCAGGAGAAAAATATATTTAAGGTAGATTTTGTATTTAAAATCGTAACCTTCTCATTATAATTCCCTCAGTTATCAAGGCATAAAGGAAAGGAAATGTCAACACATGCATGGAAAACACTCAAACAATCAATGTAAACACAATTCTAAAACCCCATTGAACACTAAACAATAACCTCTTGAAATTAAGGTGTTGCAAATAGGGAAAATGTAAGAAATGCTAAAGTCTAACAAAATAGTGCAACATGTGGAAGTGTAAACATAGAGAAACCTGAAAACAATTTTTTTCTGTAACTTTAGTGCTAGGAAGTTACAATGTGCTCCAAGGTGGTGTGGTACTGGTCCTGGTGGGGTCGATCGCCTTGCATAAATTACAGACTACATTAGCCTGACTGACTATAGTCATTTTTTAAAAATCCAAAAATCTGCTGTAATATATTGGGTTGGAGGCAATAAACAGGCGAGGTGATGAAGTATGTCTCTTTACTGTAGACTTCAGAACAAACTAATACACTTGACGTCAGGGTGCGCAATACCACGTAAATCGTTGGCCAACTAAAAAGTAACCCCAGTACGCTATAGCCAACATTCACCAGGAGATGGCAACAGACATAGATCACTCCATTAAATTCCTCCCCTTTTAGAAATGTGGAAGTTACTCAAAAGAAATAAACAACCCAACCAAAAAATGCAGCAGCTCAATTAAAAAACTGTACTTAAGCCATATTCGGTTTTTTTAGTACTGAACTCTTAACCCTCATTTGTAAACATTAACATATGTATTATACAAACAGTATTTGTACACCTTTAACACAGATTTGTTGGGGTTTTTGTTGTGGGTGATGTGGGTTCTGATGATGGCAACTCAGCAGCCCTTGAATCTGGTTCAGTGATGAGACTAGTTTGTGTCTGACTCACTGATGGTCCTGGTGATGGAACTGAAACAGCACTGTCCAGTTGTACTGATGGCACATTTTCTGCAACTGGTGGAGACAAGATAACTGGCAGTCTCTCCATGTTTTCTCGCCATGGTAACATGTGATCCACATGCACTGTGCGCTGTCTCTGTCCCTCTTGGATCAGGTAAGTGACAGTTCCTAGTCTTTTCAGTATTTTTGCCTGAATCCATTTTTCCACTGCGCCCCTGAAATTTCTGATGCGAACCACCTCTCCTCCAGGAAAAAGCGAACAGGGGGAACCCTTTTGTCATGTAGATGCTTCTGCGCTGCTTGTTTTCCTTCTATCTGTCTGGCAAGCTTCGGCTTGAGCAAACTGAAACAAGTTCTCAACTGGCGTTTCAGGAATAACTCAGCTGGAGTATGTCCCATCACTGTGTGGGGTGTGCTGCGGTACATAAGAAGGAAATTTGCATGTCTGTGACGGAGTGGCAAGGAAGACTTGCTGTCTGCTTGCAGCACATTCTTCCTCAGAGCCCGTTTCAGGATTTGTACTGATCTCTCTGCTGCTCCATTTGATGCTGGGTGGTAGGAACTGAGTAAACTCTTTTGCCACCAGCTGTGGGCCATTGTCTGAAACTAGCTCTTCTGGCAGTCCATACGATGCAAACAGACCGTGCAGCACTTTAATGGTGTTGTGAGAAGTGGTGGAGGACATGGGGAAAACCTCTAACCACTTTGAATGGCTATCTATGACAACCAAAAAATACTGTTTATCTTTCTCTGCAAAATCGATGTGAATTCTTTGCCACACTCTTTCTGGCCACCGCCAAGGATGTAATGGTGCCACAGCTGGCATTTTCTGTACTGCTTGGCAGACTGAGCACTTGTTCACCAGTTCTTGAATTTCACCATCACAGCCTGGCCACCAAAGGTAACTGCGGGCCAGAGCCTTCATACGACAGATACCTGGATGTTCATGATGGAGATCCTCCAGGAATCTTTGTTGATAAATTGGGGGTATGATGACTCGCTGTCCCCAGAGAATGCAGCCTTGATCTGCTGATAACTCCTGTCTGCGTACAAAGTAAGGCCTCAATGCTACGTCTTGCACATAACTTGGCCAGCCATTTAATGTGTAGTTCCACACCTTCCTGAGTACAGGATCTTTAAGAGCAGCACTTTCAATGTCTTTTGCACACACAGGGAGTTCCTCCAAGTGTGAAAAGTAGAAGATACTTCCCTCTTCTGCTGTGTTGTTCATCCCTACTCGGGGTAGGCGTGACAAAGCATCCGCATTAGCATGATCAGCTGACTTCTTATACTCAATCTCATAATCGTACGCCATGAGAATAAGTGCCCAGCGTTGCATTCTTAATGCTACCAATGTTGGAACTGCTGATTTTGGCCGCAGGATGGCCAACAGTGGCTCATGATCAGTGATAAGTGTGAATTTCCTTCCGTAAAGATATTTATGAAATTTATTTACTGCAAAAATGATAGAAAGTGCCTCCTTTTCAATTTGGGCATACTTCCTGTCTGGTTCAGTGAGTGTCCTTGAGGCAAATGCAACAGGTCGTTCTTCTCCATTTTCTGTTACATGTGAAATTACAGCCCCAACTCCATAAGGCGAAGCCTCACATGCGATTTGCAGTGGCGGGCGGGTGTTGTAGTGTACCAACACCTTGTTCCGCAGCAGAAGTTGCTTTGCATCTTCAAATGCTTTTGCACATTCAACAGTCCAAATCCACTTTGAGTCCTTTTTAAGTAGGCTGTGCAGAGGCTGGAGCACAGTAGAGGGGTTTTGCAAGAATCTGCTGTAATAGTTCAGAAGGCCCAAGAAAGACTTCAGTTCTGTTACATTTGTGGGCTCAGGTGCATTTGTTATGGAAGTCACCTTTTCTTCTGTGGAATGTAACCCAGTCTTATCAATGCAATGTCCCAGATATTTGACACTGCTCTGGAAAAACTGACATGTTGATAGCTTCACCCTGATGCCATGCTTCTCCAAATGTGTGAGAACATTATCCAGTCTTGTCAAATGCTCCACCTCCAAGGAAGCAGTGATGAGGATGTCGTCCAAAAAACATGTCACATGGTCCATCCCTTGCAGAATCTGGTCCATAACAGACTGAAATATTGCAGGAACACTCGAAACTCCATAACTGAGGCGAATACTTGTACAGACCCTTGTGTGTGTTTATGGTCAGATATTTTTCTGACTCTTCATCCAACTGTAGTTGTTGGTAGGCGTGTGAAATATCCGGTTTACTGAAAGATGTTCCTTCTGCTAATGTAGCGAACAGATCTTCAGTTTTCGGTAGTGGATATGTCTGCTCTTCAATGCATTGATTAACACTGACCTTGTAGTCACCACAAATCCTGATAGTTTTGTCGACCTTGGGTACGGTGACTATTGAAGCTGCCCACTCACTTTTGTTAATCTTTGAAATCACTGTTTCACTCTCCAACCTCTCCAGCTCTCTCTCTACAGCTTCCTTTAGTGCGTAAGGAACTGGGCGAGCCTTGCAGAAAATTGGTGTGGTATCAGGCTTGGTGCGGATTTTAGCTTTGAACCCTGTGATGCAGCCCTCTGAGAACACTGCCTTATGTCTCTCTATCACCTCCTGTACTCCTGTGTTACAATGCGTCCTTGTCTGCACCTTGTGTACAGTGAAAATCTGTTTCCAGTTCAGCCGTAGCTTTTTTAGCCAGTTGCGGCCAATCAGGGCAGGTCTGCTTCCCTGTACAATGACCAGTGGAAGTGTCACTTGCTGGTCCTCGTACTGTACTGGCAACATGATGTACCCTCGAACAGCAATCCTTTGGCCTGAGTATGATTTCAACTTTAACTTGCAAACTGGTTTCAATTGAGTGAGGTTTGCCTGGTAAAAGCTGTCAAAAACCACTGACACTGCTGAACCCGTGTCCAGTAACATGTTGGTGCTCTTGTTTCCCAGTCCAAGATCCACTGTGTAACCTTTTTCCCAGTTTGAGGTAGAGTCAACTGCGTACAATCCAAAAGGTTCTGCCTCATCACCACTTCTGGATGCACTCCCTTCAGTTTCAACATACTGAGTTGAAGATTGGCCTTTAGTCTTCCTGCATGCACGGGCAATTTATCCAATTTTGGAGTAAGCATGACACTTTTCATTTTTAAATCTGCAGTCATGTGCTGAGTGCTTTCCACCACATCTGTAGCATGTTTGCTGCCCCCATGTGTCTCTTTTGCCTCCTTTCTGTTTCTTTGCTCTGTTATTATTTTTCCATCTAACTGTCCTTTCCTCCCTTTTTAGAAAAATTATTAACACTTGACAGGGCATTTACCTGGTGAGGTTCGCTTTGTCACGAGAACTCCATTGTATTTTTGGAAGCAAGCTCCATTGAGACTGCAATTTCACAGGCACGGGGAAATGTAGGTCCCTTTCAGACAACAGCATGTGTTGCACTGCATCAGAACCTAATCCACTCACAAAACGATCTCTCATGGCATCGTCCAAATATTGTCCAAAATTGCAGGTGGCTGACAAATGCCTCAAAGCCACAATGTAGTCAGGAACAGCTTCTCCTTCTTTCTGATTACGTTTTTGAAAGCGAAAATGCTCCGCTATCACAACAGGTGCGGGTTTGTAATGTCCACATAGCGCCCTCGTCAGCACATCATATCCTAAAGCACTTGGCAATGCCGGAGACGGGAGGTTTTTCAGCAGCTTATAAATGTCTGCTCCAATAACAGAAAGCAAAACACACACCTTCTTGTCATTTCCCATCTCATTAGCCAGCATCCACTGCTCCAAACCCTCCAGATATGAATCAAAATCCTCCTTTGAATCATTGTATTCATCGATGCGACCCACTGTCAGAGCCATGTTAGCATCCGGTGCTACTGCTAATTTGACACGTGCCAGGTTCCTCCACAAATTAGGCTACTCGTCAGCCTTACCTACGAGTAGACCCTCCAATAAAGTCCCCTCACGCAGTGGGCGTCTTTTAAATCCTCGTCGCCATTTGTAATGTATAAACAGGCGAGGTGATGAAGTATGTCTCTTTACTGTAGACTTCAGAACAAACTAACACACTTGACATCAGGGTGCGCAATACCACGTAAATCGTTGGCCAACCAAAAAGTAACCCCAGTACGTTATAGCCAACATTCACCAGGAGACGGCAACAGACAAACATAGATCACTCTATTACAACTTCCATACGGTCGAGGTGACTTTTCCTGTTTTATCGACAGTTTCTTTGCTCTCTACGTCACTAATTTTGAGTTCCTCTTTTCACTTAATGCAAAGAATCAACCACGAGACAACAAGATGGCGCAACCAAAAAGTTTGGTTACCTGATCAGTGATGAAGTTCTGTGTTGCTCGGTTCCCAGAAAACGAGTGCCTTTGTCCATGCGACCAACCCTGCTTTGCAACTTTCGTTTTTTTTGACGAAGACGGAAAAAAAAAAATCGAACGTTTTAATGAACGCATTTTTTATTGATATATCAATTACATGTCTATCGCGATATATATTGAGAATATTTTATTGCCCAGCCCTAATAGAATGTTCTACCAAGAACTACAGTAGCTTTAAAAAAAAGTAATATAATAATAATGTATAACTTTTACTTTGGAGAGTGAACTTTTAAGGTTTAAAAAGTAATATAATAATAATGTATAACTTTTACTTTGGAGAGTGAACTTCTAAGGTTTCTCCTTCCATCTGATTTTTCTTCAAACAGACAATCAGCAGCTTTTCCATATTTTCATGGATACATGTCCATGATATAGATATAATTTTAACATCTTTGGCTGGAGGCAGCACGGTGGAACAGGGGTTAGTTAGTGCATGTGCCTCACAATACGAAGTTCCTGAGTAGTCCTGAGTTGAATCCCGGGCTCGGGATCATTTTGTGTGGAGTTTGCATGTTCTCCCTGTGACTGTGTGGGTTCCTTCCAGGTACTCCGGCTTCCTCCCACCGCCAAAAACATGCACCTGGGGATAGATTGATTGGCAACAATAAATTGGCCCTAGTGTGTGAATGTGATTGTGAATGTTGTCTGTCTATCTGTGTTGGCCCTGCGATGAGGTGGCGACTTGTCCAGGGTGTACACCGCCTTCCGCCCGAATGCAGCTATGATAGGCTCCAGCACCCCCCGCCTCCCCAAAAGGGACAAGCGGTAAAAAATGGATGGATGGATGGATCTTTGGCTGGCGTTATCAACTCATTCTGCTTCATTATGGTGCAGACTTGCATGTGTTGTACTCAAACTCTTTTGTTCTTGAATTACTTGAATATAATCCACTTCTTCTTCTAAGCACTTTCCTTCACATTCACTTTCTTTCTTAAAAGTTATGTCTACCTTTACAGTAGGCATAAGTAAATGCAAGTGAGTAAGACCAGATGTTTTCATTGTGACATTTGCTATGCCAATGAATGCTTGTAATTGAAGTGTTGTGGTTTCAAAAAAAGAGTGAGAATCCAAGTGCAGATCCTTAAAAGTGTCTATTTAATAACAAAAAATCACTGGAGAAAATAAATCAATTGTAACGAAAGATCAGCTCCAGGAAAACCGGGTCAAAAGTCTATTTTCCACCTGAGGAAATACAAAAAACAGGAGTTACAAAAAGTTCAGGGCAAAGGTCAGAGTTAGTGAGCTCAGAGCTTGATTCTACCGAAGGCAACGGACGAACTGGCACCGGCTGAGTGGAGATTCAGGGTTTAAATCTAGTAGTTGATTAGCAACAGGTGGGCTCGGATGACTGGCAGCACACCTGAAACTAATGACAGGACAGACACGAGAGGGGAGGGGAATAGGAAAACAAGAGGGAAAACAAGCTTCGCCAAATCCTAGTACACCCTACGGATGAGATCCCCCTTGAGAAAAAGTGTGATGTCATATATGAGATCCCTTGCCTAACATGCAATAAAACATACATAGGAGAGACAGGTCGACAGTTCAGCACACGAAAAAAGGAACACCAGAAAGAATGTGAAAAGGAAACATCTGGAACGCTCACCCGTGCAACGAGAATGAAAGCAACGCAGGAAAATCTGAAATCAGCCATTTCAGACCACTGCAAGAGGGAAAACCATCTAATGAACTGGGAGGCAGCCAAGGTAATTAGAATGGAAAGCAACAAATTCCATCGGTGGATCAAAGAGGCGGTTGAAATCAGGAAGGGGGCCCCAAAGACTGTCAACAGGGACGAGGGAGCCTACCAACTAGCCCACACCTGGGACACAGTCCTGCAGGGCCGCCCCCGGCCGTTTGGTGGACATCCGGACGACAGGGGGCGCCCCGCCCTACCCCCGACGCACACCAGGGGACACCGCCATCCCACCATCTCAGGTGGGATGGAACAATCCATATAACACGTCACAGATGACGTCACACTAACATCACGTGACACCTCTGAGGAAGGCTGCAAGATAGCCGAAACTTGTCAGGTACGAAACTTTACCTTACTAGCCTAAATAAATCAACCATTTATAAAGAGGGAAAACAAGCAGGAGAACTGCCTTCATGACATGAAGATGCTTGTAATTGCTTGTTTTGCTTTCAATTTAAAACATAACAATTAGCTGAGAGGCAACTCTTATCTCAACACACTTTTAAGTTGGAACACTGTTAAGTTGAGGCACTTGTTTATTTTACTCATTAGTTTTGGGTATGTTATTATAATTTATTTAAAATTCTGCTCTTAAATACTCTTTGCACATGGAATAACTCATGTTGACAGTATATTCAAAAACTGAAAAACACACAAAGTTTAACTTCATTAAAATGGGCTGTGACTTTATGACTATAGTTGAGAACCCATGCTTTAGAATATAGAATTCCAATATTTCTACCGTCTATCCTTGAAAAGAAGACATGCCAAAGCACACAAACGGAAATTCTACAACAGTTAACCTTCCTAAGCAATGTAACCCCATAAATAAGTGTTCATTGTCGTTATCTGTGCCTGTGTGTGTTGCAAACATCAACAGATTCCCTGCAGGATCCAAATTGCTTAATAAGCTGCCAGTTGGGCTGCAGTCAGCTGGCTGGATCAACACACACACTCACACAATATTGTCATTTTCTAAAGCCTATTACATCGGTGAATTACTCCCCCACTGGCTGGTTATGTGATTCTGTGTCATGTCTGCATGCATGTTGGGACACTGGGCCTCCAGGGGAAAACAAAGACGTTTGAATAAAACGGAGACCGTGTAATAATGAGGGGATTTTAAGTTTGTCTTACAAAATCACTAATAAAAACGTAAGTATAAAAACAGTACTAAAACAGCTGTTTTTCCAAACATGGACAGTTTAACTCCCACTATATTAATTGCTAGCATGTCTGTGTTGAACAAAGTACATCCTGTCAGTTTGTGGCACCTGTGACTCAGGAGAGCAGTGATAACTTACATCTAGTCTCTATGAATCAAGTGGAGGAGAAAAGAAATGGCTGTTATTCCTACGCCGCTTCCTGTAATCCTGTCTTTGTATGACGCTAATCATATGTAAATCCGCGTTGTAAAGTGATTTGCTTTTTCCTCGTGTTTGAAATAATTATACAAGCAACGTTCATACAGCAGAAAAAAAAAAAGCCTCTTCAGCTTCAAGTATGCTGTCAGGTGACTTAATCCGACCGGCCTGCTTGTTTACAGACAACACAAGTATTAAGTCTTTGTCACTGTCGTGCACACTTAGTGTTCATTTGACTCAATCAGCTTGGAGAAGGTTACCTCTTTGTAGAATACTGATTACCTGCTTAATACTGCCATATTTAAACTATACACAACTAGGGTTGTCCCGACACCAATATATTGGTACGGATACCGGTAGAAAAACGATTTGATACGCTTTTGAGTTTGTAATGCAAAACACAATGCGATAGGACACCAATCTGTACTGACTGAAAAACATGAACCGTCATATTACAGTATCAACCCACAATTCATGTTTTGTTTGTACACAGCTAGCTTGACAGTGTATGTACTTTAGTTGTATGATCAACATTATAGTGACTCACTCAATGGACAGTTGTGCATTTGGACCAGCTAGCTGGGTACGTTTTTTTTCCGGTATATTTTGGGTAAGCACACCATTTAGGTCGGTATAGCTCGGCTCCAAGTGTTATGTACAGGAGGGGAGTAGACGGCACAGACAACAGGGGGGCATAGTTTAGCTCAAGGTTTTATTATATATATACATATATATATATATATATATATATATATATATATATATATATATATATATATATATATATATATATACATATATATATATATATATATATATATATATATATATATATATATATATATATATATATATATATATATATATATATATATATATATATATATATATACACTACCGTTCAAAAGTTTGGGGTCACCCAAACAATTTTGTGGAATAGCCTTCATTTCTAAGAACAAGAATAGACTGTCGAGTTTCAGATGAAAGTTCTCTTTTTCTGGCCATTTTGAGCGTTTAATTGACCCCACAAATGTGATGCTCCAGAAACTCAATCTGCTCAAAGGAAGGTCAGTTTTGTAGCTTCTGTAACGAGCTAAACTGTTTTCAGATGTGTGAACATGATTGCACAAGGGTTTTCTAATCATCAATTAGCCTTCTGAGCCAGTGAGCAAACACATTGTACCATTAGAACACTGGAGTGATAGTTTCTGGAAATGGGCCTCTATACGTTATCTTCATTGAAAAGTACAGTGCTTTTCCTTCAAAAATAAGGACATTTCAATGTGACCCCAAACTTTTGAACGGTAGTGTATATGTAAATATATATATATATATATATATATATATATATATATATATATATATATATATATATATATATATATATATATATATATATATATATATATATATATATATATATATATATATATATATAATAACAAAACAATAATCTTTGTAAACTAGAGAATGGAGTGTGACAAAAATCCAAGAGTGTGTTTGTGTGTGACTATGTGTAGGAATTAACTGTTGAGTGTTACCGTAAATGTTGGGTGAGAGGCAAGTCCAAAAGGGGACAGGGTAGGCTCATAGATCCGTCAAACAAGCAGGAAGTCGGGGGCTAAGGAGGAGCAGTGTGAGCAAAGCGATGTATCACGACACCAGAAAAGTAGTTCCTCTTTGTCTGGTCCTACAATAAAAGTGTTGCTAATACTTGGTTTTTATGCAGGTCACGGCATGTAATTATAGCGTCTTTATAGGCACAATCGGTGAATCCCTATTACCCTAAATTTTATCCGTCAGGTCTTCCATTCACGTTCACTGTTCTAGTCATTTTAAAGGCCTACTGAAATGAAATGTTTTTATTTAAACGGGGATAGCAGATCCATTCTATGTGTCATACTTGATCATTTCGCGATATTACCATATTTTTGCTGAAAGGATTTAGTATAGAACAACGACGATAAAGTTCGCAACTTTTGGTCTCTGATAAAAAAAAGTCTTGCCCCTACCGGAAGTAGCGTGACGACACCGGAGGAAGGGCTGCTCACATCTGCACATTGTTTACACCAGCAGCGAGAGAGATTCGGACCGAGAAAGCGACGATTACCCCATTAATTTGAGCGAGGATGAAAGATTCGTGGATGAGGAACGTGAAAATGAAGGACTAACGTGCAGTGCAGAACGTATCTTTTTTCGCTCTGACCGTAACTTAGGTACAAGCTGGCTCATTGGATTCCACACTTTCTCCTTTTTCTATTGTGGATCACGGATTTGTATTTTAAACCACCTCGGATACTATATCCTCTTGAAAATGAGAGTCGAGAACGCGAAATGGACATTCACAGTGACTTTTATCTCCACGACAATACATCGGCGAAGCTCTTTAGCTACTGAGCTAACGTGATAGCATCGGGCTTTACTGCATATAGAAACAAAACAAATAAGTCCCTGACTGGAAGGATAGACAGAAGATCAACAATACTACCAAACTCTGGACATGTAACTACACGGTTAATGCTTTCCAGCTTGGCGAAGCCTAGCAATGCTGTTGCTAACGACGCCATTGAAGCTAACTTGGCTACGGAACCTCGACAGAGCCATGCTAAAAACATTAGCTCTGCACCTACGCCAGCTCTCATCTGCTCATCACGACCCATGCTCACCTGCGTTCCAGCGATCGACGGTACGACGAAGCACTTCACCCGATCACCGATGCGGTTGGCGGCCCGGAGACGGAGGAAGTCAAGGTGAGGTCGTTCGGCTAGCGCGTCTGCTATCCTCAAAGTCCTCCTGGTTGTGTTGCTGTAGTCCGCCGCTAATACACCGATCCCACCTACAACTTTGTTCTTTTCAGTCTCCATTGTTCATTAAACAAATTGCAAAAGATTCACCAACACAGATGTCCAGAATACTGTGGAAGTTTGAGATGAAAACAGAGCTTTTTGTATTGGATTCAATGGGCTCCGAATACTTCCGCTTCAACCGTTGACGTCACGCGCAAACGTCATCATATCGAAACGTTTTCAGCCGGAAGTTTGCCGGGAAATTTAAAATTGCACTTTATAAGTTAACCCGGCCGTATTGGCATATGTTGCAATGTTAAGATTTCATCATTGATATATAAACTATCAGACTGCGTGGTCGGTAGTAGTGGGTTTCAGTAGGCCTTTAATGTGTTAAGTCAATTTATGCATTTGTGTTTCGCACAAGAGGTAGAACATCTCACTCTGTGTTTTCTGGAATCTATCTGCATTGTTTGTTGCCTCGTACTAGTAGTTATTTACAATTTAGAGCGCACGTAATAGGGAAAGACGTGTGCTCTTGTCTCACATAAGGATTGAGGACGATGGGCACAATTCTAAGAGTGAAGATCCCCTTTAATAGGTATAAAGCATGGGTCCCCAAACATTTTTGTACCAATAACCGGTTTAGTGTAGGCAATAATTTCAAGGACTGACCTTCCAGTTGTGGCACATAAATACATGAAAAAATACAACTCAAAGTTCCATGCGTAAACACGTCTGTGAATGCTAACTACTTGTGCATTAGAGCAAGTGCAATAATACCAGCACTAGACCAATGGAGAGGTGTATTTTCTTTCTTCAGCACACTTATATACAACAGTTTAGCACATTTGCATTTTAGCACTACAGTATAGCTTATTCTCCTTATGCACTTGAA
This sequence comes from Entelurus aequoreus, assembly GCF_033978785.1. Lineage (NCBI taxonomy): Eukaryota > Metazoa > Chordata > Actinopteri > Syngnathiformes > Syngnathidae > Entelurus > Entelurus aequoreus. The sequence goes on along the minus strand of NC_084732.1, from coordinate 34,442,217 downwards.
TTACTATGGTGACTTTATTTCTGGTCTGTCCTGAGCTGAGTTCATGCAGCAACAAACTGTTTTATATGGGTCTCCGTTTTATTTTATTTTGATTATGATATCTTAGTCTGTGTATTTTATTGTACCGTTTATGTCTGTTGTTGGTGCTGTCTAGCGTAACTTATTATGGACCTTGTTGTGTATACCATCAACCTGCAGACTAGCAGACGTGACTGCAGATGGAAATTAGCCTTTGGTTACAATCTGGCTCATTTACATTTTATATATTCATCGACGTGCATTGTTCCATGTAACAAAGCTATAACAAATGGTGACTTCCTATCAGGAGTTGTATTATACATCTATGAAAAAGCTTATTGGATTGCGCCGGGGTGTCCAAACTGCGGCACGCAGGCCAAATGCTGCCCGCCGGCGTCCTCACGTCTATTAGGATGTTTGACCCGCACCGTGTCTCAAATTTAACTTTATTAATGTACAGTCTGATGCTGCAAATATGCCGCCATCTTGTGGATAACATCGATAATTTTGGTTAAAGACCATGTGTTTTATTATGACTATAATGAGCACAGTTTATATGACCCAATCCAAGCAACCTTTCCAGCTCATGGTGCAAATAAAGTTTATAACCTACACAGAAAGTCAACAAACATGGTCGCACACAACCTGCTCACTAAACTTTGTGAACATTATACAAAATGTCTAAGCACCATACACAATTTAAAATTACAGCCACATAAATCCACTACAATGTATGATGAATAACATGCGAAACACTTTCTGTCCATACTTTGCAATGTTTGGCGCATTTAGCTGCTTGACATTTCTAATTGATTACAAAACTTTAATGAAGTGGTCACGGAAGTAAACAAGGTTGGAAATTAACTTTCACAAACTTTTAATATTCAATGTTTTACTGTTTATACTTCATAATCTTTAATCTTTAATCTTAATATGGCAGTGTTGTCAGGGTCTGGTGTGTGTGTGTTAGTAATGTCTTGTTCAGTCTCTTAGCTAGCTTGCTTGAATCAATGCAAAATGAAGTGTCTCTGATCATTTCCAGATAATATTGTAAACCCTACATTCTTTATTTTTGTACAAATGATTGTTGTTACATCACAATCAGTGCTCTGCTGTGTGGCGAAAAATCGCTCTCCACGACCCATCAGAAGCAAGGGTGAAGTGTCTTGCCCAAGGAAACATTGGCTGTGACTAGGATGGTGGAAGCTGAAATCAAACCTGGAACCCTCAAGTTGCTGGAACCATCTTCTTAACTACCTTCTGCGCCACGCAGTGTTTTCTATATCAATTATTGTAAATATATATTTAAAATCTATATTACTACACTAAATTTAGAAATGTGCATATTGTATATACTAGTGTTGCAACGATACCAATATTTTGGTACCGGTACCGGTACTAAAATTATTTTGATACATTTCGGTACTTTTATAAATGAAATGGACCACAACAAAAATGCATTATTGGCTTTATTTTAACAACAAATCTTAGGGTACATTAAACATATGTTTCTTATTGCAATTTTGTCCTTAAATAAAATAGTGAACATACAAGACAACTTGTGAATTAGTCTGCTGACATATGCAGTAACATATTGTGTCATTTATCATTCTATTATTTTGTCAAAAATATTAAGGACAAGTGGTAGAAAATGAATTATTCATCTACTCGTTAATTTACTGTTAATATCTGCTTACTTTCACTTTCAACGTGTTTTATCTACACTTCTGTTAAAATGCAATAATCACTTATTCTTCTTCCGTTTGATACTTTACATTAGTTTTGGATGATACCACACATTTGGGTATCAACCCGATACCAAGTAGTTACAGGATCATACATTGGTCATATTCGAAGTCCTCATGTGTCCAGGGACATATTTCTTGAGTTTATAAACATAATATACATACATTAAAAAAAAAACGAAAAAAAATTTTGTGATGCCAAAAAATATCGACGTAATCATAGTAGTATCGACTAGATACGTGCCTGTACTTGATATCAATACAGGGGATGTTAGGTGTAGATCCACCAATGGATTTTGTTTACATTTTGATGCTGGTGAGCTACGGTGTGTAGTGAAGCATGTTTAGCTATTCCTCGTCCTGCATGAATGATGCTTGTAAGAAATGTACTTTGTTTGTCGCCATGGAGGCGAGGATTAGTGATTTAGAAGTAGCTACAACACTGCCGACGGCGGATGGACGTTAGCCGCTAGCTAGCTAGCTAGCCATGTCTTAAAGCACCCCTTCCTGATGGTGTTTCAGTGTTATAGCTTCACCTTTATTGTTAGTTTTTAAGCCAAAATGCGTCCGTTCTCCCTTTTCTGTCTACACACTGTGTCTGCTTGTAAGTACTCTGTGATTGTGTGCCGCTGAACATGCTCGTCTGCTCGTAAAATCAGCAATGTCATGACGTGACTTCGGCGGAAGGGGGGGGGGAGCGGGACCGGTACGTTTCAGAGACGGTATAGTACCGAAAATTATTCATTAGTATCGTGGTACTATACTAATACCGGTATACCGTACAACCCTAGTATATATATTTTTATATGTATAAACATGTATATATATATATATATATATATATAAAGAGAGAGAGAGAGAGAGAGAGAGAGAGAGAGAGAGAGAGAGAGAGAGAGAGAGAGAGAGAGAGAGAGAGCCTCAAAAGTTTGGACACCACCATCGTGTAGTGTGACAGGCAAAAGTTAAGTCGGAGAAATTGTGGTCGTTTATCATTTTAATGTTTCTGTGCGGCCCAACAGCAAATGTGTCACGGACCGGCATCGGTCCCCAGACTGGTGGTTGGTGACCTCTGGTATAACGTATAATCAAAATAGCTGCTGAAATCCACCTATATATAATAATGCACAACCTTTTGTACAGTTTTCATTTTTTGTAAGAGCACAATGTCTCTTTGTTCAACACACAAATTCATAAGACAATATAGGCTAAGATTTCACACACACACACACACACACACACACACACACACACACACACACACACACACACACACACACACACACACACACACACACACACACACACACACACACACACACTCTCCCAGGGTGTGGCCATTATTTACCTGTGCGAAATAGGCTTATGTATCCTACAGCTGTGAGGCCAAAGAGAGGTCTGACCTCCTCTCCTCTTTACTTTCCTCCTCCTTTCCGCTCACCTCTTCCCCCCGCAGAGAGTGTTTGTGTGTGTCCGGGTGTGGGTGTGCTTGGCAACACAACGAGGGCTCTAACCTGCGACCCGGAGTGCATGGCACATAGAAATGACTCCCAATCTTCTCTGTGTGATGCGACTAAAAAGGTTTTGTCTTTTACAACTTAGTTCAAGGAGATTTCCACTCCTCCGACACAACAATGGACATGTACTTTTTGAATCTCACAACAGTGTGAAGTTGCCCCTATTACGGATAATAAACTGCATTTCTTAGTAAAATAAGTATCATTTTTACTGGAAGACGAACCTGAACATGTTTCACACCGAGCGTGAGCTAAGAGCAGGTCATTTGCTAAGGTAATCGCCAAACTCGCTTGATACAACACCAAGAAATAAATGCTTAGTCAAGTTTAAAATGTAGATGGAACCGTGTTGCTGCAGCAAGTAAGCAAATATTATCAGGAAATTACCATGGAGATTATTAAGAGTCTAGAGCAGGGGTCGGGAACCTTTTTGGCTGAGAGAGCCATGAAAGCCAAATATTTTATTTAAAATGTATTTCCGTGAGAGCCATATAATATTTTTTAACACCGAATACAACTAAATGCGTGCATTTTTAAGTAAGACCAACATTTTTAGAGTACAATAAGTATCTTATTCTTTTTAATAACATTGTTATTCTGAAGCTAACCAATAATAAATAAAATACTTATTACCATTAATGCGACTTCTTGAACAGGTGCGTTAGAAAACGGATGGATGGATTAAAATGCATGGGAATGTTTTATATTTTGAACGCTATGTTCAACACGGTGAAACTATTCATTACTTATCGTGTTAATCAATCAATCAATCAATCAATGTTTATTTATATAACCCTAAATCACAAGTGTCTCAAAGGGCTGTACAAGCCACAACGACATCCTCTGTCAGCTAAGATTTATCTGAAAGCCAGATGCAGTCATCCAAAGAGCCACATGTGGCTCGAGAGCCATAGGTTCCCTACCCCTGGTCTAGAGAGAGGATAATATAACAACAGTTGGTTTGTCACTGTCAACATTGTCACAGTCAGTAAAGGACATGTCAGAGGATGACAAGTAGATAGTAATTTTTGCGTTTGTTTAGTTATTGTGTATTATTGACTTTGTTTTGATCAAACAGTTGTATTTAATAAATTAGAATAAGGAACTAATTAAAATATTATTTTAGGAGCCTAAATGCTATTTTAGTTAATTTACATTTTATGGAAGGTGCTTTTATTTTATTCAGCCAAAAGGGGACTATTTACTTTATTTGAATAATATGACAATGTATATATTGAGTAAATGTAAGTAACACTTTATTTCTAATTATTACATTTCTGTAATTAATTTGATGACATACTGTTTTATACTGCTTTAATACAGTGAAGAACATGTAATTGTTTAATTGCATTTATGGCGGAAGGATCTGTGTGGTTATAAGGTTTGGACACAATGTATTATGGGTTATGGCAGTCAGGTTTGGTGGAATCGAACCACACAGTTTTTTGAACTTACTCTGACTTTTTCTTACATTTTCGTACTGTAACACACTCGCTTTATTTTGCCATACATTTTTTCCCACATAGTTATTGTTTGACGTTTTTGGAATGATTAAAGGCCTACTGAAATGATTTTTTTTTATTTAAACGGGGATAGCAGATCCATTCTATGTGTCATACTTGATCATTTCGCGATGCAGTGCAGCAAGAGAGATTCGGACCGAGAAAGCGACGATTACCCCATTAATTTGAGCGAGGATGAAAGATTTGTGGATGAGGTGAGAGTGATGGACTACAGTGCATCTTTTTTTGCTCTGACCGTAACTTAGTAAGATTCCACACTTTCTCCTTTTTCTATTGTGGATCGCGGATTTGTATTTTAAACCACCTCAGATACTATATCCTCTTGAAAATGAGAGTCGAGAACGCGAAATGGACATTCACAGTGACTTTTATCTCCACAACAATACATAAGCGAAGCACTTTAGCTACTGAGCTAACGTGATAGCATCGTGCTTAAATGCAGCGTTCTGCGTTCCAGCGATCGACGGAAGGACGAAGGACATCACCCGATCATCTGTGCGGTCGGCGGATAGCGTCGGCTAGCGCGTCTGCTATCCAAGTCAAAGTCCTCCTGGTTGTGTTGCTACAGCCAGCCGCTAATACACCGAACCCACCTACAACTTTCTTCTTTGCAGTCTTCATTGTTCATTAAACAAATTGCAAAAGATTCAACAACACAGATGTCCAGAATACCGTGGAATTTTGAGATGAAAACAGAGCTTTTTTGTATTGGATTCAATGGGGTACCAATACTTCCGTTTCAACGATTGATGTCACGCGCATACGTCATCATTTATAGACGTTTTCAACCGGAAGTTTTGCGGGAAATTTAAAATTGCACTTTATAAGTTAACCCGGCCGTATTGGCATGTGTTGCAATGTTAAGATTAAACTAACAGACTGTGTGGTCGGTAGTAGTGGGTTTTAGTAGGCCTTTAAGTTCACAAGTAAACGATACACAAAAGAAAGAGGAGCATCTGGAGTTTTTCTTGTTGTTGCCGCAGCAGGCGGGAGCAGGAGAAAGAAGAGGAGCGTCAAGCTAAGGCTTCATTAGGAAACTACAATTATGTTGATTTAGTGATAGTGATATTGTCACACTGTCAGTAGCACTCACCATGAGTGGAAAAATCTCCAATCATGTGATCGGTATTGCTATTGTATCGGCCGATCTCACTCATGGATGATCGGTATGGGAAACGGCAGCATAAAACCCTGAACACTGAACATCCCTAAAAAACATTGTAGGCTATCGGCTACCAGGAGCTAGCATCTACACAATAGCTAAGCAATAACACACAAGCTAAACATACATAATAAGCATCCATAATTAAATAATTATCAGGTCTAAAACACAATATTTGGCAATATAAGCACCTATCAAATCATTTTAGTTGCATATTACAGGTACTTACAGATACAAAGCGTATTTTGTGTCAAATAACAACCGTGTCCGCATCTTTCAACTTACTTTGTCATGAGTTTATCTTTATCTCACCAACATAACACATATGACTGCACCTCAATTTGAAGACAACATAAGTTCATTCCATGCGATTAATAATAAATAGTTTGGTGCTTTTCATACCTATTATTCTCTGTTTTGAGTAGTTTCACTTGCTCGAGCCTTTTCTAACATTCCACACTACAAAATAATAAAAGTATGTGTGATTCCTGCTGATATTGTATCGAATAATATTCCTAATGGCCAATACTCAAGGCTCCAAAATATGTAACGTATCAAAAGTGAAAAAGTTGTTAACTAAGACACATTAAAATCAAGATTGAGCTGGGCCAGTGTGCGTTAAGATTTGACCTGCTTCTGAAGTTTAAATAAAGTTAAAATTGAGCAACACACTAACTAGGTAGATTTTTTTTTTTAACCTTTATGATCATATTTTATGCTTTATTATTATGTTTATTATACAGGTTCAAGCTGTGTTCCAAGTGTGCACAATTACAAACCTTTACTGAAATATGGACTTTAGTCTAGAATGGAACCAATAATCCACAATTCCAATGTTTTTCATGAGAAAATGTGTTTCCAAATACAAACATTTCCGATTGGGAAGCCTGTTTGAGAACCAATCAAGTTCTCTTGTGAATAACATATCACATGGAAAGAGAATAATTACAAAAATACGCACACATGGAGGAAAACATTGGTGTTTAAAAAAATCCTTTATTTTCAGTCATGCTCCTTAAGTCTCTGGCCAAAGTCACGTGTAAATGTGTAAGTCATGGTTAGTTTTGGTTTCTATTTTGGCTGTGTTGACAATCGCTTATGTTGATGTCAGTCAGCCAATCCCAAGAGAGTCGATATAAGCGGCTTCCACTGTCTAAATGACAGCAAGCACTTTCCACAATATAATGAATAGTCTAAAAGACTCAATGCTGGATGTAGTCCACTAAAGTCAGGAAAATTGCAATAATCCAACAGTGTATAAATAACATGCAGGCCAGTGGGGGCCAAGAAAGAAATGGAGAATTGCACCCAAGTCCAGTACGGTTCCAATGTCCAAGTGAGTACACTCTTAGTAGGTGTGGCGTGTGCGCAAATAAAACGATTCTCAAACCTGACTACCGGGCTTACGAGAGGATCTGTCCTGATCAGGGGAACCCACAGGAGGGCAACCTCCACAGGTGCATTAACTAAAAGCTTTACTAAAAAGAGAGGTTTTCAAATGTTTCTTAAAAGTTTCAACACAGTCAAGATCACGGAGGGATCAGCAACCTAATTAGGAGCCTATGTTACCCGTTTTGAAATGGTTCTATTATCATTTACGTACCAAATAATAAACACTGTCCCGGACACTGTCGCAACCCCATGGAGGGTTAGTGGTGCTTTGCTAAAGGGCACCTCGGCTGTGCTTTAGAAACAAACTGACATTTCTTCAGCAGCTAGTCCCTCTTGCACGTTTTCATACAGAGTGGGTTAGCAACATTTGAACCTCTGGTGCCCAAGACAAGTCCTACCAGACTGACCTATGTATTGCCGCCCCAAATTATCCTCCGTGCTCTTTTTGTCTCTGAGGCATTTACATATTTTTGCTTCTGTACAAACGCAAATGTGTGGTCGGCGTGAACAGATGCGCTCCGTCGCTGCTTCTCTCGATGAAAGAATGAAGGGGAAAAAAAAGAAGAAGCCATGTCTTGTCCTCCACATGTCTGCTCTCTTTTTAGAGCTACTGAGGTCTTGGCCCCATTACACTGATTTACACACACTCTCTCCCGTTCTGTCGCACTCACTGTGTGCCGCTGCCAGTTAATAGCCCGATGCAGATGAGCACTTTTGCACAAGGAGCTGGCCGACTGTGCTGTGTGTGTGTGTGTGTGTGTGTGTGTGTGTGTGTGTGTGCGTGTGTGCGTGCAAGTTCTTCTGGCCGAGGGGATGAGAGGGTTGTGACAAGGGTCTTGACATGCTAAAGAGGCAGAGTAAATGGGTTTTTCTAAAGTAGTGGAGGAAATATCACCGTTTTATACGCGGCCAATTTATGTCCCCTTATCTCTTCTTCAAACATGTCACTTTAGCTACTGCTGGATGATAATTACCACTCACTAACTCACACACACACACACACACACACACACACACACACACACACACACACACACACACACACACACACACACACACACACACACACACACACACACACGGATGAATTCAAATGCACACATATGATCTAGATCAGTGGTGTCAAACGTTTGGTCAACGGGCCATATCAGGCCCGCGAACAAGCTTAATCCGGCCCGCAAAATGAGTTTGCTAAGTATGACATGAGCTGCAATTTTTTAAATGAAAGAAACTGCTGTGTTAAATGTGTCCACTGGATGTCGCAATAGCAATTTCAGTGTAACTCACGTCACACATTATACTGTTTAAAGATGAAGTGTCTGCTGACTTTAAGCACCCTCTGGATTTGCCGTTACTCCAATTAGCCCAGGTGCAAGCAATCAGCTGCTCCTTGTGCTCAACAGATAAAATAACGAAACGGTAAGATGGAAAGACTTAATTCATCGTGACAATCATCTTCGTAGTTAGTTTCGTGCAGCTCTAGCAATTTGTTGATGATGTGCACTCTGAACTCCACTGTAAAAATGTGTGTTTGTACATTTGTTGTTTGTTCTATTTTTTTTTTATGCTTAAATTGACCATGTTTACAATGGTTAAGTTTGTAGTTATGCTAGCTTTAATTTGGCTAATATGGTGTCATTTTGACAATTGTTTTGATTATATTATAATCGTAATATTTGACTGTTGATAAATGCATGTGTTGTGGCAGTTGCGGATGTCACCAATGGAAACACTTTGCTTTTCTAAACTGGTACTAATTGATGGACTGCCAACATGAGAATGCTAAACAGGAAGTGCTTAACGTTTAATGGCTTTGGAAATACACTGAGACAAAGTCTAAGTTCATTGTGTTCTTCAAGGTGTTTTTGAAACTGCACCAATTTTTTTCCTCAGAATTTTTAACTAACTTGAAGTGTTTGCCAAGCGGATTATTTGTAATTTGTACATTTTCAGAATGTGCTTGTTCTATTTTTTGCCGAAGTACGACAAAGAAAGCAAGTTTGAAGTTGTCTTTATTTTGAAATTATTATGCCATGATTTTACCAGTCTGACCCATGTGAGAATAGATTTTCGTCCATGCGGCCCCTGCGCTAAAATGAAATTGATACCCCTGATCTAGATGATGACTAAGTATCTGACTACACATAAACACAGTCTTATACTAATGACTTGTAGACACAGATAATGTTTTTGTGTGTGTTTGTGTGTTTGTGTGTGTATTATACATGCTGTGAGGTCTTCTTCATGTGTTTCAAATAGCTCCAGCAATCCGGTAATCATCATAAATAGCCATCCCACACACACACACACACACACGCACACACACACACACACACACACACACACACACACACACACACACATGGAATAAATAACCCTTTACACTCATCTCATTCTAATTCCCCCTCAAATCCATAAACTGGTGGATTGGGACCGCCATAGGCAAGATTATTGTTATCAAAGAATCATATCCTAGACAGCCTAGGCATTCTCTACGTATCCTCTTTAAATTTCACTGAACTTCTGCGACCAACAATTATTCTGTGAATCTAAATTGACACCGCAGGTGTAAGCTCTCAATTCAGATTTAATCTATTCACATTACTTCTACGTTCAAGTGATGCATCAATTGTGTGTTTATACTGACCGAACACCCATAAATACCCATAAACAATATCTGCTTGTTGAATGGTCAGTGCAGTGCTATTGTACCAGTTTAATAGGGATACAAAAACGCTATATAAAACTAATCCATTATTATTATTATTATTATTATTTTGTGAATCTTACAATCACTCATGATTTGATTCCAATTCATGGGGTGACAATTGTCGATTCAACACAATTCTCCATTAAAACAGATTATTGCAATACTGTACATTATTTGGTACAAAACATGATAAACCCTTTTCAAAACAGGGTACAGGTTACAAAGCTCCTCTTAGCTGTTGACATACAGGACTGTCTCAGAAAATTAGAATATTGTGATAAAGTCCTTTATTTTCTGTAATGCAACTAAAAACATGGAAATGTCATACATTCTGGATTCATTACACATCAACTGAAATATTGCAAGCCTTTTATTATTTTAATATTACTGATTAAGGCATACATCTTAAGAAAACTCAAAAATCCCATCTCAAAAATGTTTAATATTCCCTCAGACCAAGTAAAAAATAAAGATTTATAACAGCAAAAATAAATCAAACATTTGAAAATGTCAATTAATGCACTCAGTACTTGGTTGGGAATCCTTTTGCACGGATTTCCTGGTGAAATCGAAAAGGTTGACAGGTGTGCAAAAGGTGCCTGACAAAAAATACCTTGACAGTCAAAAATAATGTGGATTCAAATGTGGATGAACTTGAAATATTTCCCAATGCAGCATAAATAGGACATATAGGACCTACACTGTCAATTGTTAGGACTTGGTCAAAAATAGGACTGAGATGCAGAGGTGGGGAATACAAGTTCACTTTTCACCTCTTTATCTGTTGAAAAGTTCTATGGAGATGATTATTTCATTTTCCAGCATGATCCAGCAGTGCCAAAACCACCAGTAACTGGTGTACTGACCATGGCATTACTGTCCTCGATTGGCCTGCCAACTCCCCTGACCTGAACCCCATAGAGAATTTGTGGGGTATTGTGAAGAAGAAGCTGAAAGACACCAGACCTAATAATGCAAATGAGCTAAAGGCCGCTATTGAAGCATCCTGGGCATCCATAACACCTCAGCAATACCACAGGCTGATTGCCTCCATGCCACGCCGCATTGGTGCAGTAATCCGTGCAAAAGGATTCCCAACAAAGTACTGAGTGCATTAATTGACATTTTCAAATGTTTGATTTTGTTTTGCTGTTATAAATCTTTCTTTTTTACTTGGTCTGAGGAAATATTCTAATTTTTTGAGATGGGATTTTTGAGTTTTCTTAAGCTGTATGCCATAATCAGCAATATTAAAATAATAAAAGGCTTGCAATATTTCAGTTGATGTGTAATGAATCCAGAATGTATGACTTTTTCATGTTTTTAATCAATCAATCAATCAATTCCTTTATTGTCATTGTCATAATAACACTTAAGTCATACATGTCAACGAGATTTTGTTTGAGCTTTGTCCAGCGGCATAGAAACTGCATTGAAGTGCAGGTTGACCATAGTTTACAGTTTAGCATTGTCAGGAAGATGGCGAATAGAGGGGCGTGGGGATGGGAACAGTCAGATGTCTGATGGGTGTTACGTTGATGTTGCAGCAATGCAATGTCCAGAGCACAATTATTGAGGTGGTGAAGAGTGAGGTAATAAGATGGTCTGGGGCAGCAAAGGGGCAGGCTGTTCATTTAACAGTCTCACAGCCTGGGGATACAGACTGTGAGACATTCTGGTGGTCCTGGCGCGAATCGATCTATACCTCCTTCCAGAGGGTAGCAGGTTGAAGAGGCCATGTGCTGGGTGGTATCTGTCCTTCAGGACGTTGTGTACTCGCTTTAGGCAGCGAGTTGTGTACATGGCACTCATCTCTGGGAGTATCGTCCTTGTAATTTTCCCCGCAGCTTTAACCACTCGCTGGAGGGCCTGTTGGTTTGCTTTAGTGCAGCTAGCAAACCACACTAAAAAGCCGTAAGTGAGGACACTGCTGATGGCACAGTTGTAAAAGTTTACCATTGATTTCTGCGGAATGTTTGCGCATTTTAGTTTCCTCAAAAAAAAAAAGACGTTGTTGGGCCTTTCCGACTGTAGAAGCAGTGTTAATGTCCCAGCATAGATCTTCTGTTATGTTCACCCCTAATAATTTGAAATGCTTGACCCTTTCTACTAGATTGTTATTAATTAAAAGTGGAGGGTGTTTGTTCTGCCCTTTCCTGCGGAAGTCTACAATTAGTGATTTGGTTTTGTTAGTGTTAAGAACCAAGTTGTTGTTAGCACACCATGAAGCCAGCTGTTGGACCTCTACATTGTATGCTGTCTCATCATTGTTGCTGATGAGCCCAAGTAACGTGGTGTCGTCGGCATATTTGACAGTGAGATTGGATATTGAAGAGGCTATGCAGTCATGTGTGAAGAGGGTGAAGAGCACAGGGCTTAGCACACAACCCTGTGGAGCACCGGTGTTGATGGTGAGCGTGTTTTAGTTGCATTACAGAAAATAAAGGACTTTATCACAATATTCTAATTTTCTGAGACAGTCCTGTATATGCACAGCAAATGAAGTAAGCCTAAAATGGCCTAAAAAAAAAAAGAAAAAAAGTTTCTTAACATGTTTTCTTTTTTGTTTTGTTCTTGTTGATTTTTTGAAAATAATGAATCGATTTTGAGATGGAAAAAATGAGGCTTGCATTTTTTTGGGGGGTGTACATGTTTTGGGTTGGTGTGTAATATGTCACATTGATGTCACACCGCGGTGAGGGATGTCTTGTCTTGGTTTTTTTTGTGTCTTGTAAATTTCATGTTTTAGTTTGAAAAATAACTCTCCTCTCGTTTCAGGTCACTTGGCCTTCCTCGTGTGTCATTCAGTCTGACGTCATCCCTGATTGTTTCCACCTGTTTCCCATTACCCCCATGTGTTTTATAAGCCCACGCCTCCCTTTGTTCTGTGCCAGAATGTCTTGTGCATCTCCAGCGTAATATCCAAGCCTTGTCTCGTCTTGTTATCCAGATCCTGAATTTCCAAGTTGGTATTTTGAGTTTTCCTTTTCTCCTCTTAAGCAGAGTGAATTTTTGTTTGTAAAGTTTTCAAATCGAAGTGGTGAGTTCAGTTTACTTTTACCGTCTCTTCTTTTCCTCATTTTTGAGTGACCTTTTGTTAATTATTTCTCTATATAAGAATCAGCATAGAAGCTTTATAGCCCATTGTTTTTCCCTCCTTTTGGAGCGTCTTTTGTTGTTTAAATTTTATAGTAATATTCCGCGTTAGTGTAGTTAGAGATAGAGATTTCTGTTTCCTCCTTTTGGAGTGCTTTTCGGTTTGTTCACATTTTGTGATACCTTTTCGCCTAGTTAAAGTTTATAGCCAATTTTGTATTGCACTGACTCAAGAGGTGAAAAGTGAACTTTTCAAAATAAAAGCCTGCCGGATTATTCCCCACCTCTGCATCTGAGTCCTATTTTTGACCAAGTCCTGACAGTACATTCTGGCCAGTATGGACCCAGCAGAGGCAGGAGAGTTTTCAGCGATCCTACAGAGTCAGGAAGCCCGCCTCTCTCGCCAAGAGGATTTTCAGACGGCGATGGCCGAGTATATGGGCTGCCTTACCTCCCAACTACAGGGGATGGTCGTGCGACTTCCTCCACCCACCTCTTCGGCTCCCTTACCCGCTCCGCCTACGTCATACGCCGGAGCCGGAAGTGAATTGGCACCCCCGGCTCAGTATTCAGGAGAACCAGGACAATGTAAGACTTTTATCATAGACTGTTCTATCCATTTTGAATTCAACCCTCAAGCCTTTCCTACTGATCGAGCCAAGATTGCCTTCCTGATCTCCCATCTGACTGGGATAGCCAAAGCCTGGGCTTCCGCCGAATGGGGCCGGCGCTCAGCTATCTGCAGCTCCCTCACGGACTTCCAGGCAGGCCTAAGAATGACTTTTGATCCTGTCACAGACGACCAGGAGAAAGCCCAGGAGCTGAGCAGACTGAGACAAGGCCGAGACTCGGTATGTGACTACGCCATCCAGTTCCGCACATTATCAGCGGAGAGCGGGTGGAACTCCACAGCCCTCTACGATGTGTTTTTGAAAGGACTGGCCGCACCTATTCAGGATCTCCTCGTCCCATTGGATTTACCTGCCGGGTTGGACGAGCTAATCGCGCTTGCCATTCCGACCGACAACAGGCTCACTCAGCTCAGACGACATCAGAGCGGAAGGACCACAACTACAGGAGCCGCACACTCTCAGACGCAGCACAGACCGGCTTTCTACCATGCTTCACCCAAGCCAAGTCATCACCCTTCCACGGAGGGAGGGGAACATCCCATGCAGCCAGGAAGAGTGCGGCTGACGCAGGAGGAACGACAGAGACGACAGCTTGAAAGAAGGTGTTTTTATTGCGGAGAGTCTGGTCACCTCGTCGCCACCTGCCCAGTTAAACGACCCATAGGAGTGAGTCAACTCTCAGCGTCTACCCCCATAACACGCACTCTCACGAGGGTGCAGGTAAGACATCACACTGACACAGACATTGGGGCACTTATTGACTCGGGGGAAGATGAGAGTTTAATGGACTGGGATTTGGCTGATGAACTGGGTATCAAGTCTGAGCCATTAGTCCGACCCATTAGAGCCAGAGCCCTAGATGGGAAAGAACTGTTCCTTATCACCCACACCACAGAACCCATCCAAATGTGCATAAATAACCATGAAGAAAAGATTTGTCTGTATCTTTTCAAGTCCTCCTCTCACACTTTGATTTTGGGACAACCATGGCTTTTTCACCACAACCCCCAGATTGACTGGAGGTCGGGTGAAATTAAAACATGGGGGAAGGACTGTATCAATGACTGTTTTACCAGTTCTACCCAAAGTAAGGATGCAGCACAACTTAATTTTTTTTCTGCAAACCCTACCACAGAATCAGAGAACCCGGACCTGAACTCAGTGCCTCCCTGCTACCACCAGCACGAGACGTGTTTAGCAAGACGAAGGCCATGTCTCTCCCTCCTCACCGCCCGTACGACTGTGCTATTGATTTGGTCCCAGGATCCTCCATACCCAAAGGCCGCCTGTACTCAGTTTCCGGACCTGAGAGGGCGGCCATGAAGGAGTATCTCACAGCCTCATTAAAAGCGGGACTGATTCGCCCCTCCTCATCACCGACGGGCGCCGGATTCTTCTCGTGGGCAAAAAAGATGGATCCCTAAGACCATGCATCGACTACAGCCCACTAAACGACATCACCATAAAGAACCGGTACCCCCTCCCTCTCATGACCTCGGTGTTTGACCAACTCCAGCAAGCCCAGGTATTTACAAAGCTTGATCTTCGTAACGCCTATCATCTTATCCGCATAAGGGAGGGGGATGAGTGGAAGACTGGATTTAACACCCCCAGTGGACACTATGAGTTGCGCCCACAGGTGATCCATTGGGCTCACACCTCCCTGCTTTCACGTCATCCGGGAGTTCGGAGAGCAATGTTCGCCATCTCCCGGCGGTTTTGGTGGCCAGCCATGGAGCCGGAGGTACGGGAGTACGTGGAGGCATGTTCGGTCTGCGCTCGAAACAAGACGTCCTCCGGGTCCCGTATGGGTCTATTGCAGCCTCTACCCATCCTCTCCAGATCGTGGTCAAACATCTCCATGGACTTTGTCACGGGGCTCCCGGTCTCTCAAGGTAACACCACAGATCTCACGGTGGTGGACCGTTTCACCAAGATGGTGAGATTCATTGCTTTTCCCAAACTGCCCTCTGCCAAAGAGATGGCAGAAATCATGATGAACAATGTTTTCAAGATTCACGGCTTCCCTAAAGACATTGTCTCTGACCGGGGGCCCCAGTTCGTGTCACGGTTCTGGAGGGAGTTCTGCAGGCTCATCGGAGCTAAGGCTAGCCTGACCTCAGGCTATCACCCGGAGGCCAACGGACAGACCGAACGCCTCAACCAGCAACTGGAAACCGGCCTCCAGTGCCTGGTGTCCCAAAATCCCTCTACATGGAGCAAACACCTGGTCTGGGTCGAGTATGCACACAATTCCTTACCTACATCTGCCACAGGTTTCTCCCCTTTTAAGGGAGCTTATGGGTTTCAACCTCCAGTTTTTCCAGACAATGAACCGGAGGTGTCTGTCCCCTCTGCCGACGCATCTGGGCAGCAGCTCGTCAGGTGCTGGTTCGACAGGGAGACCGGGTGAAGAAGGCGGCGGATCGCAAGAGGCGACCCGGCCCTGTGTATCGGCAGAAAGTATGGCTCTCAGCCAAGGACATGCGACTTAAGGTTCCCTCCAAGAAGCTAGTACCACGATTCGTAGGCCCTTACCCCATCACCAGAGTCATCGGCCCCTCAGCAGTACGACTCCGTCTGCCTCAGTCCCTGCGTGTACACCCGACCTTCCACGTCAGTCAAGTGAAGCCAGTCAAGGAAAGCCCGCTGGTTCCGACCACCACTTCCCCTCCACCACCCGAGATGATTGATGGCGGTCCGGTCTACAAGGTTAAGAAGTTTTTGGCAGTTCGCAACCGGGGCCGGGGCAGACAGTACCTTGTGGACTGGGAGGGGTACGGACCGGAGGAGAGACAGTGGGTGCCTTCTCGGCACATCATAGACTCCACACTCATTGAGGACTTTCACAGAGATCATCTTGGACAATCTGGGCCGTCAGGAGTCTGCCCTTGAGGTGGAGGGGGGGGGGGGGGGGGTACTGTCACACCACGGTGAGGGATGTCTTGTCTTGGTTTTTTTTGTCTTGTAAATTTCATGTTTTAGTTTGAAAAATAACTCTCCTCTCGTTTCAGGTCACTTGCCCTTCCTTGTGTGTCATTCAGTCTGACGTCATCCCTGATTGTTTCCACCTGTTTCCCATTACCCCCATGTGTTTTATAAGCCCACGCCTCCCTTTGTTCTGTGCCAGAATGTCTTGTGCATCTCCAGCGTCATATCCAAGCCTTGTCTCGTCTTGTTATCCAGATCCTGAATTTCCAAGTTGGTATTTTGAGTTTTCCTTTTCTCCTCTTAAGCAGAGTGAATTTTTGTTTGTAAAGTTTTCAAATCGAAGTGGTGAGTTCAGTTTACTTTTACCGTCTCTTCTTTTCCTCATTTTTGAGTGACTTTTTGTTAATTATTTCTCTAGATAAGAATCAGCATAGAAGCTTTATAGCCCATTGTTTTTCCCTACTTTTGGAGCGTCTTTTGTTGTTTAAATTTCGTAGTAATATTCCGCGTTAGTGTAGTTAGAGATAGAGATTTCTGTTTCCTCCTTTTGGAGTGCTTTTCGGTTTGTTCACATTTTGTGATACCTTTTCGCCTAGTTAAAGTTTATATCCAATTTTGTATTGCACTGACTCAAGAGGTGGAAAGTGAACTTTTATTCCCCACCTCTGCATCTGAGTCCTATTTTTGACCAAGTCCTAACAATTGACAGTGTAGGTCCTATATGTCCTATTTATGCTGCATTGGGAAATATTTCAAGTTCATCCACATTTGAATCCACATTATTTTTGACTGTCAAGGTATTTTTTGTCAGGCACCTTTTGCACACCTGTCAACCTTTTCGATTTCACCAGGAAATCCCCTATTTTGCCCCTTTTTTCCGGTATTTTTCCCGTATTTTAATTCTGATGAAAAAAATCCTACGCATGGCTGGCCCAGCAGAGTTTCTAGTCCACGGGGCAACACTGGAAAAATGTTGGCGTAACACACCATGTTCTCATGATCCCACATGACACTTTGCTATTGTTCTGTGTTTTACCATTTCCTGGACTTGTGCTCCTATTTTGGTTCTAATAGGTTCTAATTCCTATTGGATTCCCTGTTCTGTTTCCTGCCAGCACACCTGTTTGTCATTAGTTAATCTAGCCTATTTAGTTTCAGCTGTTGCACCTTGAGCTTTGTACCTCAACATGTGTTTGTTGTCAGTGTACTTCCATGCTGCAATAGATTTGTTTGGCATTCCCTGTGTTTTCCCTAATTAAACAGACTTCTTGCCTGCACCTTGCCTTCCTTGCTCTACATATTGGGATCCAGACAAGTGAACATACAGTAACACGGAAAATACTGTGCCTTCAAAATAAAATAATGCCTGGTTTTTCCACTAACAGTTGAGTTATGTACTGTCAATAATAATGTTATTTGTTACTAGTTTTAAGTCATACGCTATGTTATACTTTTGGAACGTTTTTTTAATGTAAAACAACTTCCTGTATGACTTAAATTATTCTCGACAACTTTATACTGCTGCTTGCGAAGCAGACATGCTACTGATACGAAAAGAAGTGCAGTCTAATAACAGCATTGCTGCTTATGTGCATCGTTAATGAAACATTGCTAAACATTTCCATACAGTTCATTCCTTATTTTTGTAAAATTGATAATGACTTGTAAAGTGAAGAAAAGCAACCTAATATTTCACTTGTCTGGCTCTAAAACAGCCTTTTTAAACAAACTGGTGTCTGTCTGTGTGTGTGTGTGTGTGTGCGTGTGTAAGCAACTTTTAGTTTTCAGTGTGTGCAACCATGTTTTCGCCTGATTGTGCCTAAAAAAGGCCTGTGTGTGTGCGCAAATGCATTTGTGTGTGTGTGTGCCGGTGGCCTGTGGTAGTGTGCGCCCCCCTTGACCTTGAAAACAGAGCAAGCTGGCTTGTGTGTGTGTGAGCACTCCAGCTAATGCTAATGCAGAGAGAATAGCTCTCTCATCCACTGGGAGTTGAATTCTTTCACTTATTGGAGAGGAAACACTAGCAAATTTCTCTCTTTGTTTTATTCAATTTCTTCCTCTTCACTCTATTTTCTGTTCTTCTCTAACTTTGTTGAATTTCTCTTTTCTCTCCATTTGTCTCCATTAGTTTCAATCTATGTCTCAGTATGATTCCCCTACCCTTTTCTTTCTTTGACAGTTACTTTCTTTGTTACCTCTAACTCTGCTCATCATCACTGAGCCTGCTAAGTCTATTCCCAAATTGCAACGAAACATAATATTTCGCAGAAGTGGGCACACTCTCACAATTCTGCAACCATTTATATATTCTAAAGGGACATATAGAAATTAAACGTGGATATAAATAAAAAAAAATGCCTAGAATCGTTACGTACGGCGGGGGAAGGAGACGACACAATGGCAGGAATCAGTTCAATAGGTTTATTGCAACTGATGATGTACTGGGGTGTGTATGCTACTAAAAGTGTGTGGTGCAAGACAATGTGAAGTATTAGCAATGTAAATGTTACCAGAGGGTGTTGTTTGTGCGTGTTGGATGAATCCTTCAAAAGTCCAGAAGGGCAAGGCAAGAAGACAGTCCGTGGGCAAGCAAAAGGTCGGGGGCTGGAGAGAGGTGTCGAGGTGCGTGTCCGAGCGGGGGTCGGGATCGAGGGAAGCAGTCCAAAATCCGGAGGGGAATCAAGGCGCACAGCTCGATCACTGGATACGGAGGGAACACTGCGGGGAACACAGAGGACATAGGACACAGGCAGAGGGAAAGCACAGAGAGCAGGTACGAGGAGGGAAGCCAGAGATGGGATGCTTACTACATGGAGTGAACTACATTCCGGCACTGGATCTTCGGGTCCGCTGGTCCTTATGCCGTCCGCCCTCATCAGCTCCAGGTGCGCTGATTGCTGATTGCCTGCAGCCGTGGAGGCGCGTGGCCGCGATGTGGGAAGAGTGAGCATGGGCGTGTCCTAGCGGACCTGCCGGTGGCGCTTGGAGCAGATGGTATGAGGGATTGCGCATGCGCCGTGACAAGGTTGACTATAATCTACATTTAACACACTATTAACACACTTCCCTGTGGTCTAGATCAGTGGTGTCAAACTTGTTTTCATCAGGGGCCGCATGGCAGTTATTACTGCCTTAGAGGACTGCTTGCAACAATGAATAAATATAAATGTATAACCACATCATGATATTACAAACCCCGTTTCCATATGAGTTGGGAAATTGTGTTAGATGTACATATAAACGGAATACAATGATTTGCAAATCCTTTTCAACCCATATTCAATTGAATGCACTACAAAGACAAGATATTTGATGTTCAAACTCATAAACTTGATTTTTTTTTGGCAAATAATAATTAACTTAGAATTTCATGGCTGCAACACGTGCCAAAGTAGTTGGGAAAAGGCATGTTCACCACTGTGTTACATGGCCTTTCCTTTTAACAACACTCAGTAAACGTTTGGGAACTGAGGAGACACATTTTTTAAGCTTCTCAGGTGGAATTATTTCCCATTCTTGCTTGATGTACAGCTTAAGTTGTTCAACAGTCCGGGGGTCTCCGTTGTGGTAATTTAGGCTTCATAATGCGCCACACATTTTCAATGGGAGACAGGTCTGGACTACAGGCAGGCCAGTCCAGTACCCGCACTCTTTTACTATGAAGCCACGTTGATGTAACACGTGGCTTGGCATTGTCTTGCTGAAATAAGCAGGGGCGTCCAAGGTAACGTTGCTTGGATGGCAACATGTGTTGCTCCAAAACCTGTATGTACCTTGCCTTCACAGATGTGTAAGTTACCCATGTCTTGGGCACTAATACACCCCCATACCATCACAGATGCTGGCTTTTCAACTTTGCGCCTATAACAATCCGGATGGTTCTTTTCCTCTTTGGGTCCACAGTTTCCAAAAACAATTTGAAATGTGGACTCGTCAGACCACAGAACACTTTTCCACTTTGTATCGGTCCATCTTAGATGAGCTCAGGCCCAGCGAAGCCGACGGCATTTCTGGGTGTTGTTGATAAACGGTTTTCGCCTTGCATAGGAGAGTTTTAACTTGCAATTACAGATGTAGTGACCAACTGTAGTTACTGACAGTGGGTTTTTGAAGTGTTCCTGAGCCCATGTGGTGATATCCTTTACACACTGATGTCGCTTGTTGATGCAGTACAGCCTGAGGGATCGAAGGTCACGGGCTTAGCTGCTTACGTGCAGTGATTTCTCCAGATTCTCTGAACCCTTTGATGATATTACGGACCGTAGATGGTGAAATCCCTAAATTCCTTGCAATAGCTGGTTGAGAAAGGTTTTTCTTAAACTGTTCAACAATTCGCTCACGCATTTGTTGACAAAGTGGTGACCCTCGCCCCATCCTTGTTTGTGAATGACTGAGAATTTCATGGAATCTACTTTTATGCCCAATCATGGCACCCACCTGTTCCCAATTTGCCTGTTCACCTGTGGGATGTTCCAAATAAGTGTTTGATGAGCATTCCTCAACTTTATCAGTATTTATTGCCACCTTTCCCAACTTCTTTGTCATGTGTTGCTGGTATCAAATTCTAAAGTTAATGAGTATTTGCAAAAAAAAAAATCTTTATCAGTTTGAACATCAAATATGTTGTCTTTGTAGCATATTCAACTGAATATGGGTTGAAAATGATTTGCAAATCATTGTATTCCGTTTATATTTACATCTAACATAATTTCCCAACTCATATGGAAACATGGTTTGTATTACACAATTGTCTTTTCCTTACAAAATGATTAATGCATAACTTGTTTTGAAATCATAAGCCAAGTTGACAAGCAAATATAGAAGTACCGCTATTTACTTTAATTTTAACAAAAACACTATTGTAATGCAGTATATTATATATTTGTTACATTAACAAATAACATGAATGTTTAAAATACTGTATGTGCAATTTCACTTAGTAATTAAATGTTAATGTCAAAATGGGAAGGACGAATACATTTTGTACAAAAGGCGTATTACTTTATTGATGCACATTATTTCCAGGTTTTCCCGGGCCACATAAAATGATGTTTGACACCTGTGATCTTAGTCAGTGTTTCTTAAGCAAAGAGCCCATTGTTAAACTACAAGTGTCCTATGGAGGGCCGCCAAAAAATATATCTTTCTCAGCTCTGGTCCATATGGCCCGCAGCGGTACTCAAAACAAACAGAAGCAGTCTGGAGCTAAAGTCATAGAGAAGTTTCTTAAGCGCAAAAAATATAACTGAAGTGGTGAAACTGTACTGTAATTTCATTTGCACTTTTATTTTACTGACAGTTTATTTAAGAAACATATTCATCAATCATTTAGTCTATTTCAACACAACATACATGTATGTAGACTAATTTTTCATTAGTTATGTATGAGTCCCTAAGTTCTTCTGAAGCATATTTGACTTGTACTAATTTTTCTAATCAGCCTGACCTAAGCCTGAGGTTTATGGGTAAACTAAATTAATAATCTTTGTGATTAACACATGGTTTTATATCATTTGACAAGGTTGCTAACATGTTAAGCTGTAAGTATGCTAGATGTAATTATTTGATACAAATAAAATCAAGAGTAAGATTGCTAACTCAGTGATAATATTTGAGTGGGCCCCAGGTCCCTCTGTAGTGGAAAAGTTGGACCTCGAGGTAAAAACCCTTGGTCTGGATTATAAATGAATATGCTTGGGTGCAAATGGTGCGTAAATTTGGCTCCACAGTAGGTCTGAGCGATATGGCTGAAAACCGTATCATGATATAAGTGTTTTATATCCGTTGATATCGATACTTATTGATATTTTTTTATGAAATATTGAAAATAAGGATCAGGACAAAAATATATTAAATGTACGCATTTTTATTTAACATGTAACTTTCCTCTGAATATAATCCCCTCAGCTATCAAGGGAGAAAGGAACGGAAATATCAACGCATTCATGGAAAACACTCAATCACTGTAAACAAAATTCTAAAATCACATTGAACACTTAATTAACATTAACCTCTTAAAATTAGGGAGCAAAAATAACGAATACGTATGAAATGCTTAATACAATATAAAAAAAATGTAACCATCAAAAAACCTTACAACAACTGTTTTCTGCATGTTTACTACCAGGAAGTTACAGCTGTGCTCTAAAGGGTGAGCACTGCTAAGGCGGTGTGGTATTACCTGTCTTGGTGGGGATGAGCGCCTTTCATAATTTACGGACTACACTGGTCTGACTATGGTCTGTTTAAAAAAAAAAAATCTAAATAACTTTTCATACTTTGAAGGTGACTTTTTCTGTTTTAGCGACAATTTATTCACTCTCTGTCACACTTTCTCACTCAAAGAATCAATCAGTTTCTGTGTGGAGGCGTTCCCTTTAGGTTGAAAATGAAACCAGGCTGCACCCTCCCCAAAAGTATTATAATTTATCTTTTGAAAATGTACAATGTTAAATATACTATATATCTTAAAGACAAACAGCACCGCTATATTTTTCAAATGAAAAAGCCGGCATTTATGTCATTGCGTGTCGCACATCGATGAAGTTGTGCGCATGTAACCATTTAATGGCAATAATAATACCAAGTTTTCCTTTTCACTGGAGTTTAGCGGCTAATCCAACATGTACTTACTCATTCATGTGACGAAATAGTGCTGTGTAAAATGTGGTCGACAAATAATGGACATCAGAGCAGGCTGGAGAGCATGAAATGAGAAGAAATGACACTGGAGGCTCCAGGCATCGGCACAAGAGAGCAGAGCAGAGAGGAGGGTCCTGGCAGAGGGCATGTACAATACTAGAAGTGCACACTTTAGTACAGCCATCATTCGTAATGTCACAAATGACCCACTGTTAAAAAAAAAGACTGGAAAACGCAGCGTCCAGATGCATCCAAAACTGCGTGTAAGCTCACGCCCCAAATCAATGAACATTAGATCTGACATTTTTGGCAATGTTTAACACGAGTATCCAGCATTTGTACTTTCGCAATTACTTTGTTTGCACACTCTTGGCATTCTCTCGATGAGCTTCAAGAGGTAGTCACCTGAAATGGTTTTCACTTCACAGGTGTGCTTGAAGCTCATCGAGAGAATGCCAAGAGTGTGCAAAACAGTAATCAGAGCAAAGGGTGGCTATTTTGAAGAAACTAGAATATAAAACATGTTTTGAGTTATTTCACCTTTTTTTGTTAAGTACATAACTCCTCATGTGTTCAATCACAGTTTTGATGCCTTCAGTGACAATCTAAAATGTAAATAGTCATGAAAATAAAGAAAACGCATTGAAAGAGAAGGTGTGTCCAAACTTTTGGCCTGTACTATACATAACGGCACCAGCTAGCTTAGGTCATCATTAGTGGTTTAACTGCTCACGTTGTTTTACAATTGTCTGTATTTTTCACAATTACTAAGTTTATGTCATACATTTTATGTCACACAAAATGATTGGTGTTTACGGTGGTAACTCACCCTGTCTCATTGACACGTATACGCAGGGAGCGTGTGCACATACAAAACAATTTGCAGTCATGTTGTTGTTACGATAGAATATAAATTCAATGACGGCTAACGCTAACTATCCAATTGGCTATCATTAGCTAATGCACATGAACGTGTTATGCAGGTACGTACTTACAGTAAAGGCCAAAATTCGGACACATCTTCTCATTCGATGTGTTTTCTTTATTTTCATGACTATTTTGCACACTCTCTGCATTCTCTCGATGGGCTTCAAGAGGTAGTCACCTGAAATGGTTTTCACTTCACAGGTGTGCTTGAAGCTCAAGGAGAGAATGCCAAGAGTGTGCAGAGCAGTAATTAGAGCATAGGGTGGCTATTTTGAAGAAACTAGAATACAAAACATGTTTTCAGTTATTTCACCTTTTATTGTTAAGTACATAACTCCACAAGTGTTCATTCATAATTTTGATGCCTTCAGTGACAATCTACAATGTCATGACAATAAAGAAAACACATTGAATGTGTGTCCTAACTTTTGGCCTGTACTGTACGTCATTACGTTCTAAAATCCGTAAGAGGGCGGGATATAATGCGTAAATACATAGGAAAGTTAGTGCCCTCCAGGCATCTGTGTAAATGTTGCAAACAGACCCTTTCATGGCGTAATCGGATAAAACACACTTTATAGCCTCAATGCGTATTTTGGAAAGTTAAAATAAACAAAATATTTTCAGCCTGCCATAGCCTTCGTTGTATTTCGAATAAATGCACAGCATCAGTATTGAAATTGGACTTTGGACATGTGTCATTAATATAAATAATAATAAAAAAACAACCTTTTGGCTGTTTACCGCCACTCAGCTCACGGCAGGCACCCACACACCACTTTCATGTGCGCTCTATTGCAAGGGCTGTGTAGTAACTATATCCACATAATTATAGTTTCGTGCACTCCATGCAATCCGTTTTTTTTTTTTTTATTCATAATAAAAAAAAAATTTTTTTTTTGTTAGTAACACATTAAACATTGAATCGAAGCAACACAATATAAATAAGAGCTTTTTCCTTAATCAAGTTCTTCGATTAATCGTTGCAGTCATATCTAAAATTCTCAGTGTACTCCCTATACTGTAAAAATTATACACCAAAGTACGCGGCTGCATCAGGTGAATTCAATATATTGTGCAATAGTGACAGTTTAATAGAAATACCGTTTTTTTCAGGTTCTTTATTTAGAAATATACCTTTTATATGGACAGGATATTTCCATTATCAGATTACAGACAATATTGTGTCTGACTCCCCTCTTCTACAGTGATACTGATATTGATTATATCGGTATGGCATCAGAGAGTTGGTCTTGAACTGGCTAAGAAGCTACTTAACAAACAGGTAGCAACATGTGAAAATAGGCGAACACACTTCCACAGAGCTGAAAATATCTTGTGGTGTATCTCGGGGATCAATACTCGGACCAAAATTGTTCAATCTCTATATAAATGACATTTGTAAAGTTACGAAGGACTTAAAGTTAGTATTATTTGCAGATGATACAACTGTGTTTTGTTCAGGAGAGAACACACAGAAGATAATACAAATAACAACAGAAGAAATTAACAAATTAAAAAGATGGTTTGACAAAAAAAGACTTATCTTTGAATCTCAGTAAATAATGCTATTTGGTAACAGTAGAGAAGAAAGTCAAACACAAATACAGATAGACGGAGTAGATATAGAAAGGAAAAAAGAAAACACATTTTTGGGTGTAATAATAAATGATAAAATTAATTGGAAATCTCATGTAAAAAATATACAACATGAAGTAGCAAGAAACATGTCAATAATGAATAAAGCAAAACATGTTCTAGACCAAAAATCACTTCATATTCTCTACTGCTCGCTAGTGTTACCATATCTGAGTTAATATGAAGAAATATGGGGAAACAACTACAAATGTGCGCTTCATTCACTAACGGTGTTACAAAAAAGATCAATTAGAATAATACATGATGTTGGATATAGAGAACATACAAACCCTTTATTTATTAAATCACAATTATTGAAATTCAACGATTTGGTGTATTTGCAAGCAGCTAAAATTATGTACAAAGCAAACTATAACCTGCTACCCAAGAATGTACAACAATTCTTCTCAACAAAAGAGGAGAAATATAACCTTAGAGGAAAATCTCATTTAAAACATTTTTATGCTCGTACAACACTTAAAACCTTTAGCATAACAGTATGTGGAATTCAATTATGGAATGGATTAACCAAAGAAATCAAACAAAGCAGCAATATGATTCAGTTTAAGAGACTCTTCAAACTACAAGTGTTCACAAAGTACACAGAACAAGAATTACCGTAATTTCCGGACTATAAGCCGCACCTGACTATAAGCCGCACCAGCTAAATTTAGGGGAAAATACAGATTGCTCCATATATAAGCCGCACCCGACTATAAGCCGCAGGGTTTTGATGTGTAATTAGCGTAGTATATAGGGGTTCCTGCTACCACGGAGGGGATTGTCGGGACAGAGATGACTGTTTGGGAACGCAAAGCGTCCCATTTATTAACAATAAATATTTCAATCATTCAATCAAACTTTCACATCTTTGACATGGCGAACAGCATTCGTGCAGAGTACAAATAATACAACGGTGCAAAGTAATACAAAGTGCTCGCCTGTACGTTATCAAAATAACCAGCCTACCGGTATATGAAAAGTCAGTCTTTAACCATTGTGTCATCGTCTTCCTCCTGCGTACTAAAACCACCGAAATCCTCTTCGTCTGTGTCGGAGAAGAACAGGCCGTAAATAAGCCGCACTCTTGTATAAGCCGCAGGGACCAGAACGAGGGGAAAAAGTAGCGGCTTATAGTCCTGAAATTACGGTATGATGAACATCTTGAACCCTTTTTTTTCCTTTTTTTTAAATTGAGACAAAGATTATTTAGGTATTTAATATTTGTTTACTTACTATGGTATATTATTTATTTATTCTTTATTTGTGCAATGTTCTGTTACAGAGAACAAGGAAATTGGATAAAATTGCAATGGTATGAATAGGGGTAGGATTAAAT
Organism: Entelurus aequoreus; assembly: GCF_033978785.1. Taxonomy (NCBI): domain Eukaryota; kingdom Metazoa; phylum Chordata; class Actinopteri; order Syngnathiformes; family Syngnathidae; genus Entelurus; species Entelurus aequoreus. The sequence continues at coordinate 34,414,948 of NC_084732.1, read as the reverse complement.
AAGCTCCGCTTCTTCCTACTCCTTTTTGGACGTGCTGTAATGAAACAACTGGAATTGTGTGATGCATTACATTGTATCGTATGCATGTTCCAAATAAACTGAAACTGGGCTGAACTGAACTGGTTTGAACTCATCCAGACTGCACTGGCTATTTAGAATTTGCAACTAGTGTATGAGGTAAAACTCCAGTAATGCTGCATGATGCAAGTGGGTCACACATATAGTGAGACAGCAACAGAAGCTGGCACAGGCAGGGAGAGAAAATGCATATAAATGACCCATTTGAACCAATTATGACCCCTGGGTCACAACACATTTGTCTTCATTTTCTGTCGCTGCCCTCCGTTACGTTCTTCTTTCTGTCCTACTTTCTCCTGTCTTTTAGTACACATCCCGAACAAGACACTTTCATCCTTGAGCGTTGAGGAGACGAGCTGCTTGAGGACTGTTTTGAACTTATAAGCTTGCTTTGGAAATAAGTCAATGATTTCTTTCTGAAATATTCCCAGCCTCATTTGTCTTTATTTGTCTCCGTCCCTGCTTGTCTCATCCCTGCTACTTCTTCTACACGGTTGGATACCAACAATAGCGACTTGAGAATGGACGGACCGTAGAATGAAAGGACAGCAGAGTTGCCATTGAGTGTGACAGAGAGTAATAGAATATCATGGAGGAAGTAGAACGCACGGCAATCCTGTTAACAACTATGTCTGTGTTCTCCCTCGGCTGGATTGTGCTTTGAGCGCAGCCCGAGCTTCTTTCAGAGAGAAACTCAAAATTTAATTTGGGTCCATTGTTTAGACTGTTTCAAATCCACAATCCTTAATTGTATGAAATGTGCTCCAGTCGTGATCCGTGATTGTGGCGGCTGAGTCAAATTATCTGCTCTGACCTGGCTTGCTTTTGTAACAGCAGAACTCCATCAACTGACATAAAACGGGACTGGGAGGCGTGCTTGTGTATCATTAAATGCAGCTATTATGGCGAGATAATACTATTGGCCCTCGTATGGAGCGTCGCCATGAGCCATGGAATTCAGTCAAGCACTGATAACTTTGCAGTGACATTGAATAGTCAATCTGGAAGAAACCTCGTGAACAGGCCTGCCGGTTTCCGATAGACCGCTGAATATGATATCCTTAATTACTTTGAATTATTGTTGTTTTTCGGAGGCAAATTTTTACAGCATCTCCGCCGTGACAAACAGCGTCAAGGGGAGAGTGACAGGAAATAAAGCGACCACAGACAGAGTGGCACACGCCTAAAAGCTTTCAAACAGATTTTATGGCACCTGTCTGATCAACTCGCGTAACGGACACTTTTAAGGATTGGAAAAAAACAGAAGGTTGAGTTGTCTTTCTCGGTCAGATTTACCTACTGCAGTGGTTATTGGAGATGCAAGGCTGTGGCAATTGCATCTAATTATTGGTATTGTGACCTAAATCCATATAAACATATATACACACATAGATGTGTGTATATATATATATATATATATATATATATATATATATATATATATATATATATATATATATATATATATATATATATATATATATATATATATATATATATATATATATATATATTTTTTTTTTTTTTTCAATTCAACACGATTCTCAATTCAAAAACGATTTTTTATTTTTTTTTCTTAATTTTTATTTTTTTAAATTTTTTTTTAATGAAAACAATACACAACAATACCATAAGAATGCAATACAATTTCAAAACAAAACCCGACCCAGCAACATTCAGAATAGCAATAAACAGAGCAATTGAGAGCAATTGAGGACACACAAACATGACACGGAACAATCTAAAAGTAGTGAGACAAAAATTAATATTATCAACAACAGTATCAATATTAGTAACAATTTCAACATAGCAGTGATTAAAAATCCCTCATTGATATTATCATTACAAACATTAATTTAAAAAAATAATACAAAAAATGAACAATAGTGTCACAGTAGCTTACAATTGCATCGCATCTCATAAAGTAAATGTCTAATGATAATGTCAATGAGGGATTTTTAATCACTGCTATGTTGAAATTGTAACTAATATTGATACTATTGTTGATAATATTCATTTTTGTTTCACTACTTTTAGTTTGCTCTGTGTCGTGTTTGTGTCTCCTCTCAATTGCTCTGTTTATTGCAGTTCTGAGTGTTGCTGGGTCGGGTTTGGTTTTGGAATTTGATTGCATTGTTATGGTATTGCTGTGTATTGTTTTGTTGGATTGATTAATTTAAAAAAATAAATAAAAAAAATAAAAAAAATAAAAAAATAAAAAATAAAATAAATAAAAAATCGATTTTTTTAAAAATGAGAATCGATTCTGAATCGCACAACGTGAGAATCGCGATTCGAATTCGAATCGATTTTTTCCCCACACCCCTAATATATATATGTATATATATATATATATATATATATATATATATATATATATATATATATATATATATATATATATATATATATATATATATATATATATATATATATATATATATACACAGTCGTGGTCAAAAGTTTACATACACTTGTAAAGGACATAATGTCATGGCTGTCTTGAGTTTCCAATATTTTCTACAACTCTTATTTTTTTGTGCTAGAGTGATTGGAGCACATACTTGTTGGTCACAAAAAACATTCATGAAGTTTGGTTCTTTTATGAATTTATTATGGGTCTACTGGAAATGTGACCAAATCTTCTGGGTCAAAAAGTGTACATACAGCAATGTTAATATTTGGTTACATGTCCCTTGGCAAGTTTCATTGCAATAAGGCACTTTTGGTAGCCATCCACAAGCTTCTGGTTGACTTTTTGACCACGCCTCTTGACAAAATTGGTGCCGTTCAGCTAAATTTGTTGGTTTTCTGACATGGACTTGTTTTTTCAGCATTGTCCACATGTTTAAGTCAGGACATTTTTTTAATGACATTCTAAAACCTTAATTCTAGCCTGATTTAGCCATACCTTTACCACTTTTGACGTGTGTTTGGAGTCATTGTCCTGTTGGAACACCCAGCTGTGCCTAAGACCCAACCTCCGGGCTGATGATTTTAAGTTGTCCTGAAGAATTTGGAGGTAATCCTCCTTTTTCATTGTCCCATTTACTCTCTGTAAAGCACCAGTTCCATTGGAAGCAAAACAGGCCCAGAGCATAATACTACCACCACCAGGCTTGACGGTAGGGATGGTGTTCCTGGGATTAAAGGCCTCACCATTTCTCCTCCAAACAGCTCAATTTTTGTTTCATCTGACATCACATGGACAAAGATAAGACCTTCTGGAGGAAAGTTCTGTGGTCAGATGATTCTTTATTTTCATGACTATTTACATGGTAGATTGTCACTGAAGGCATCAAAACTATGAATGAACACATGTGGAGTTATGTACTTTACAAAAAAAGGGGAAATAACTGAAAACATGTTATATATTATAGTTTCTTCAAAATAGCCACCCTTTGCTCTGATTACTGCTTTGCACACTCTTGGAATTCTCTCGATGAGCTTCAAGAGGTAGTCACCTGAAATAGTTTTCACTTCACAGGTGTGCCTTATCAGGGTTGATTAGTGTAATGTCTTGCTTTATCAATGGGGTTGGGACGAGTTGTGTTGTGAATGATAAGGTTTGTCCAAACTTAAAAAAAAAAAAAATCTGTATAATAATTTGTTATTGGATTAATCATGATTAATCACAGGTTATCAGTCGCTTGCATACTTTAAATACACTTAAAAAGACCCCATTATTTGGAGACAAATGTAGTTTTACTATAAGACTTTTTCATACAGGAAAATGTTTTTAGTTTTAATTGATTGCACATCATTTATTTTTCCAAAAACTGTTGTTTTATCTAAAGTCAAGTCAGGGTGTGTTTTGAAGTGAAATTGACTTGGAAATAGGTCTGTAAAACAAAATCTGTGCAAACATCTCACCAAAAAAACACTATTACAAGTTGTGTAAACCACAAGGCAAGTGTTTTAAAATGTAGAAAATGGATGGATGGATGGATGGACGGAAGAAAAAAAATCATCATATGACCCCTTTAAATCCTTTGTTTTCAGCCCTCCAAGCTCTTCTGTGTCCAGGGATTAATTTCCTGAGTTTGTAAACAATAACAAAACGACACAATATTGATCGAATCATGTAGTATCAACCATATACGGCTATTGATCTTGGTATCATTGCTGTTAATATTTGTATCGTTCCACCCATCTTTGTTTATGTTCAAGAGCCTTACTTTAGCAGTTAGCATGACTTATTGTATCATCCTACTGTGTGTAGTGAAGCATGTTTTGCTATTCTTCCTCCTCCAGTGATACTGTAACAAACTTAGTTTATTCGCCACTATATAGGCGAGCATTGCTGACTTAACAACAGTTTTACACTGTGGAGGGACATTAGCCACACGCTCTCTAGCTAGAATGCTACGATGCAATAAGAATGCATATGTTAGCTCGTCGCTGCCAAATTTGCGGGACACCGCTAGATTGTATACGATAAAAAGCTTTCTCGTCTGCCATATGTATATAATTTATATGGTATATCGTCTATATCGCGCAACCTTAAGTAACGCTCTAAGTAACGCTCTAAGTAACTCTACGTTATTTTTAAAACTGAAAAAAAAAAAGTTATTTAAAGTTATTTTGTTCTGAGTGCTTTGTTGTAGCATAGAATGACCACACAAAGTTTGCTTCGAGACATATTGTTATTAAACAAACAGTATGGATAGACGTTTGACTAAATTTCTTCGAATGACTACAGGTGAAATTAACTAAATCGATCAAGCCTCACCAAACAAAATATTTTGTGTTGGGGTTGAGTTGAGTTGAGTTGAGTTGAGTTTGAGTTTATTTCGAACATGCAAGCATACAACATGATACATCACAATTTCCAGTTCCTCTTTTCAACATGTTCGAAAAGGAGTAGGAAGAAGCAGAGCTTATTTAATCCTACCCCTTTTCTTTACATAACAGTTGCAAAACTTTTTGTTCACTTCCTGTTCACAATTTTTTCACAATAAAATCCATAAGTAATCACAATAAAAATAAATAAATAAATAATAGTAAGAATTTAATAATAATAATTGGTGAAGTAAGTCATATTTCATATGATGAGATAAGTAAGATTACTTTAAGAATGAATGAATGGATGGATGAAATAAATTGAGAATGTTTGTCATGGTTCTTCTTCTTTGTACTTTGTAAACACTTTAAGTTTGAAGAGTTTCTTGAAGTGTATCATATTAGTACATTGTTTGATTGCTTTGCTTAATCCATTCCATAATTGAATTCCACATACTGATATACTGAAAGTCTTAAGTGTTGTACGTGCAAACAAATGTTTTAAATTACGTTTTTTTCTAAGATTATATTTCTCCTCTTTTTTTGAGAAGAATTGTTGTATATTCTTGGGTAGCAGGTTATAGTTTGCTTTGTGCATAATTTTAGCTGTTTGCAAATTCACTATGTTGTGGAATTTCAGTATTTTTGATTCAATAAATAAAGGGTTTGTATGTTCTCTATATCCAACATTATGTATTATTCTAACTGATCTTTTTTGTAACACCGTTAATGAATGAAGTGTACTTTTGTAATTATTTCCCCATATTTCTACACAGTAGCTCAGATATAGTAACACTAGTGAGCAGTAGAGAATATGAAGGGATTTTTGGTCTAGAACATGTTTTGCTTTATTCATTATTGACGTGTTTCTTGCAACTTTATGTTGTATATTTTGTACGTGAGATTTCCAGTTCAATTTATCATCAATCATTATACCTAGAAATTTGGTTTCATTTACTCTTTCAATTTCTATTTCGTGTATTTGTATTTGTGTTTGACTTTCTCTTCTACTGTTACCAAATAGCATTATTTTAGTTTTACTAAGATTCAACGATAGTCTGTTTTTGTCAAACCATCTTTTTAATTTGTTAATGTCTTCTGTTATTATTTGTATTATCTCCTGTGTGTTCTCTCCTGAACAAAACGCTGTTGTATCATCCGCAAATAATACTAACTTTAAATCTTTTGTAACTTTACAAATGTCATTTATATAGAGATTGAATAATTTAGGTCCTAGTATTGATCCCTGAGGTACACCACAGGATATATTTAGCGTTGTAGACATGTGTTCGCCTAGCTTCACGTATTGTTTCCTGTTCGTTAGATAACTTCTTATCCAGTTTAAGACTAACCCTCTGATGCCATATCGTTCTAGTTTTTTGATTAAAATATTGTGATTAATTGTGTCAAATGCTTTAGTTAGATCCATAAAAACCGCTGCCGCACATTTTTTACTATCTATTGCATTGGTAATTTCTTCTGTAATTTCAATTAAAGCCATTGAAGTTGAGACATTAGCTCTGTATCCATATTGGTTCTCTTCGAGTATTCTATTTCTTTTATGAAACTTTCTAATCTGTTATTGAACAGTTTTTCAATGATTTTAGAAAATTGTGGAAGTAGAGAAACAGGTCTATAATTTGTAAATTGATGTTTGTCTCCAGTCTTATAAATTGGTGCAACTTTAGCTATTTTCATTTTGTTTGGAAATGTACCTGTTTGAAATGATAAGTTACTAATATACATTAATGGTCTTGAGATATCTTCAATAACCTTTTTTATCGTTTCCATATCAATTCCGTTACTATCAGTTGAAGTCTTAGATTTACATTTTTTTGCGATAGTAACTATTTCCTCCTGTGTCACATTACTGAGGAACATGGAGTTGGGATTTCGCTCTATGGTATCATTATAGTCCTCAATTGGAACTGGGTCTGGAATCCTTTCTTCCAATTTTGGTCCAATATTTACAAAATAATTATTGAAGCTTTCAACTACTTCCTTTATGTTGTCATTTTTTTTATTTTCATCTAAGAAGTATTGAGGGTAGTCCCTCTTTGTGCCATTTTTAATAATGCTATTGAGGATGCCCCATGTTGCTCTCATATTATTTTTGTTCCTGTCCAATAATTCACTGTAATATTCTTTTCTACATGATCGTAGTATGTCTGTTAACTTGTTTTTATACTTTTTGTACTTAATTTCTGCCTCTATAGTTCTTTGTGCTATAAATTTTCTATATAGTGTATTCTTCTTTTTACAAGCATTTTTTAATCCTTTTGTCATCCATGGTTGATTATTCTTTCTCTGCTTGTTACTGAGTTGTATCCATGGACAATGTTTGTCATAAAGTATTATGAACTTGTTTAAGAAATGTTCATATGCTTCATCAACCTCTTTTTCATTATACACATTGTCCCAATCTTGCTTTTGTAGTTCAATTTTGAAGGCAGTCATCCTCTTCTCTGTGCATAGTCTTCGAAATGTCCTTTTGTCTTCCATGTTCTTCTTGTAGTTTCCATCATATATTGTAAAAACTGGCAGATGATCACTAACGTCGGTTATAAGTAAACCACTTGTAGTGTTATTATCAAAATCATTGGTAAAAATATTATCAATAAGCGTGGCACAATGTCCTGTGATTCTGCTTGGCTTTGTGATTTTAGGATATAGACTGATGCTGTACATTGTATCAATGAAGTCATCAATAGACTTTTGCTTGTTGGGGTTCAATAAGTCAATATTAAAGTCACCACATAAGAACATTATTCTTTGACCATTGTCCGTGTAAGTTGCCTTGATCCATTCTTCAAATGTTTCTATACTTGACTTAGGTGATCTATATATACAACTGATGAATATGTTTTTGCTTTTTTCCTGACATATTTCAATGGTTATACATTCTAAGATATTATCTATAGCAAATGACATGTTTTTTACCACTTTGTAGTTCAGGTTCTCCATCACGTACACAGCTACTCCTCCTCCGTTTTTGTTGGTTCCGATGATGTAGTTTAGCTCATATCCCTCCAGATCAAAATATATTCCTTTTTTATCATCAATCCATGTTTCTGTGACAGCAATCACTTTGAAGGGTTCGTTGATGTGTTCCAAAAAGTTCTTAATGTTGTAATTTGCATACAAGCTTCTACTATTAAAATGAATAATTGACAATTTGTTATCACATTCAATGTTGCTATTATATTGATCATCTGTATAATAAAAACAACTATTACTGATGTGGGAGAAAAAATGTGTATCTGGATCTATATCATTTTCCAAATCCTGGTTTTTGTGATCTTTGTTGCAGACATTTTTTAGTTCCATATTTTCTTGTTCAACAATCTTTGATGTTGTTTCAATAATCTCTATAAGTGTAGGTGGATGCAATGCTGAATCTAGGTCCTCTTGTTTAGTCGTCCCTTGGAACATAGTAGTGTCGATGCTGAATTTAGGTGCTTGTTTTCTGTCAGAGTCCATTATCATCGTTGTTGTGGTAGCTGTGTAAACTTTAAAAATTGTCCAGGTCCTTGATGTCATGGACAACAAATACTCTTGCTTCTGGACTTCCATTCAGCTTGATGTAGATTTTACAGTTGGCGCTCCAAGTTCCCTGGATTTTTCCCTGCCTTCTCAAGTCGCGTGCTTTCTTGGCGATTCCAGCATTACGTTTTGTGAGATGCTCATTCATGTACACATTTGTTCCCTTCAGCTTCTTTCCCTGTCTCAGCAATGCCATTTTAGATTTTCTGTTTACGAGTTTCACGAGCACGACTGGAGTGGCGTTGTTGTTTCTTCCGTTCAGTGGGATGCATGTTTCGATGGTATTAATGTCAATTTCAATTTCTTTTGATTGCAGAAAGTTGACCACTTGCTGTTCTGCTGAGACCATATCCCTTTCATCTGGTTCACCTACATTATTCACAGCTTTCGCATAGGATCTTGGTTTAATTCGGTGCCATGTCACAATGATATCATTCATTCGTTTATCCTGATCCATTTCATCTATGATGTTCCTCAGCATGTTGTTGTCTTCTTGAAGGATCTTCATTGTTTGCTCATTTCAGTGGCTTCTTTATTTCTGGAGTTGTTCTCTTTTTTCATTTCTTTAATTTCTTCTTTAATTTCTTTCATATCCTCTTTCCATCCATCCATCAATTCTTCCCATTTTTCTATAATTTCTTCTTTAAATTCCTGGAGTATTTTTTGTAGTATCCCTTCTTGAATCCCATCATGTCCTGTGCCCAGCTTCAAATCAGTCTTTCCAGTCAATCCTTTAACTTTTGGCATCGCGGCAGTCACTGACGTCAGCGCCTCTTATGTCTTAAGGGCAGTTACTTCTTTAGCGACTTGCGGCACTTTTAACTTGTTTTTCAACAATTTCGTACCTTGCACCGTTCAGAGATCAATTTGAGGTGTCAGCCTGTCAACTTATATCACTCTGCGACGTCGGGATCACTTTAAAACAGCTGTAAACTCGCCGTAGCTTTTGGTTGCTAGGCAATCGCTTTGAACTGCGGGAGGCGCCTTTGGCTTGAGGCTAACGGCTCTTCCACTCGCCTTATTTCAGCGTATCAGTGCCTCTCAACTGACCAAAATCAGATCGAAGATGCCAGGTGACTCTCCTGTGGCTGTGATCGCAAATCAGTGGTCAAAATCTTCAGACTTAACAAAAACTCCGGTAGCAGAAGCGGAGCTTTTTTTCTTTGCGTCCTTTCTCATTGACAGGAAGTGACGATCAATGAGTAATGAGTAATGAGTATGTTAATGTGAACACTGTCGAGAGATACAGAAGGGCCTACTTGATGCAAGCATGTGTGCTATTAGCTAATCTGTATTTTTTTTATTACTTTATCGAGTGTTTAGGGTTTTCGAAAGGAGGGTGGGGAAACTCTCTTTTAAAATGTTCTGAACTCCTGTTTTAATGTCAGTGTTGCATTGAGCAAAATAACTATTTTATTTTGCCATAGCAAGCGGAGATTTGCCTGGAGTAGGGATGGGTACCCTTTCGCATTTGAATCGATACGTCATTTAAGCGTACCAATTGTCTCTACTTCTCAGTTTGTTCATGCGTTAATAAATGTTATTTGTGTTTAATAATATATTTGTTTTAATATTTAACATTTAACAGTGAGCTGATAATAACTTTGCTGTCCAGTTGTTTATATGTTGTTTTCTTACACTTCTCAGTCTCAGTTGCAAGTATTATATAGTCAACTTTGGATCCCAAGATGTTAGATGGCACAAGTGTATAATCATAGAGTCAGTAGTCTTTGCCATTAAGATGCATCTGGTCTTTTGTTGTGTCCTAAAAAGTGTTTGTACTGTAAGTATTGTACTTATTACTCACCAACTGTTTGATTGTAAGGCGCATCTTCGTTGTCGTTTTCATTCAATTTGGAGGTGCTGAAATCGCCATGTAAAATGGCTAATCCCAATCAGTAGCATTACAATAACAAATCCAATGCAAATTAGCATCAAGCTAGCGCATTTTGAAAAGTGAAGCCTTACCTTACCTTCGAGTGTTTTTTGTTAGGCATACTTGCTTTTTTGGCATTGAAAATAGCAATATTACCTAGAACAGGGGTGCCCAACGCAGGGTCCGGGGGTTAATATTGACCTGCCGAGTAGTTTTGTTTGGCCGGCCAAAAGGTGGCTTCCCCAAATTGTATATCTATATATATTCATACTCTTTTAGGCTTACACAATCATTGATGGCATGTCTACAAAGCTAACAAGTTGCTATCTGTTGAACCTGATGCTCTCCAAAACCTTGAATATTTGTGGTATGGGATTACATTTGTACTTATTGTGCAGCTGTAGGCTTATAAATGCTGTATTTGCCTAATGGCCCACTGGCACATTTTCACTTTGGCCCTTGGAGGCACAAACTTTGGGCACCCCTGATCTAGAGGCACCTCTAGGTATGTCTGAGTGCAGCTTGAATGCTTGTTTGCCCACCAAGTGTTTGAGCCGGCCGATTCTGTAATCGGACATGACCTTATGTGCAACACAGGTATGTATATATATGACACGGTTTGATTTTACGTAACACGATAGGTAGTACCGACAGAATTTGGTCATTGCCTATAAAAGTACCAAATTCCGTACCCATCCTTAGCCTGGCGATCCTAACTGGTGTCATGTTGTTTCTCTTTAGGCTTCACACCAGTTGAATCGGAATCATCAGTGCCTCTGCTGGTTGCAGCCAAGTAGTGTACCTCGTATTGCATCAGCTGTTTCAAGACACGATTATTCACCAATCAATTCCACAGCGAACAGTTGGAAAATACTGCTCAATATCTAATATGGAGGTAACTTATTTATTCTCAATCAGTTTTTCACCAAGTGCCACAACTTGGTGCAATGGACAGACAGCAATACTTTTATTTTAAAATTCCTCCCTATAGTTATACTTAATTTGATGTATAAACATTTATAATTGAGTTGCAGTACACTGTGTTTCCATTCATTTGTATGCACGCGAAAGTGTGTTTTGTGCATATTATTATTCTTTTTTGACGTGATGATAGTGGACAAAGTGCTAGGAGCCTGAGCTGTCAACCTGTCACACATTGACAGATATGCTGCTCCTACAACGTCCAGGCTGCGCCACATGGATGCACACATGGTGCGTGTGTGGCCGTGTGTCTGCCACTGTATGTTGGTCATATGCAGTCTGGGCATAGCCAGAATACTCAACCACGTAGTTTATACCCAACTCCTGTTTACATGTCACCATGAGACAACGTTGTGACGGATAAGCCCCACCAAATATATATCATATTTTGAGAAAACATTTTTTAAAACACTTTCAGCTTACTTGACGTGTGACAATGTCAGGGGGTGACACAGAGACATGAGGATGGACTCCCTTTCGTCTGTATGGAATTATAACCCAAAATGTGATGAATTAAATAACATATTGACTCAAATACAAGACTAAACTGAAGACAAATATCACATAATAAAAAGGACAACAATTAATTTTTTTTAATCTTGTTTTTTTAAATCAGTTAAGTAGAAAACTATAACTGGTACTGTAGATTGCAATTAAAAACAATATTTGATAGCCATGAGACTTTAGTGATTACTTTCACTGATCACCACTATCTTTGAATTAGTATCATAATGCCTCCTCTGCTGCTTTCTAACTCCCTAGCAACCTTTAAGATCCTTGTTTTTCTCCCGAGTGGGTCTCTGTGTCGCAGCTGCATCTCTTTAAGTCGCTGGTGTGTCTGTGAGTGACAGGAAGAAAATCTAAGACTTGCTTGGGGAAGATGTTGTTTGGCGCCACCTGCTGGTTTTCATTAAAAACAACCCGTTTTTTTGTTTTAGTTTTTTATTTTTACGGAGAAAATACCTTCTTGATTTTGGCCTTATAGGGGTTTGAGTAGAGTGACGAGATTAAACTGTTCAAAATTGTTAGCTTTTTGACCAAGCCAAATATGTATTTTTTTTCCTTTTTGAGTCATATATCTTGTCATGGTAGTTTTCTTAAAAGCAGAGGCACTGTCAGGAATTCTGGACCCATAAAACCAACCCTAAATGTGTGAAATTGATTGTTAATTGATTCTTGTTTTGAAGCAATTAAGGCAAAATGCAGTGCTCTACTCGGCTGCAACCAGCAGAGGTGCTGTTGTTCAGTTTCAACTAGGGCTACAACGATTAGATTATTATAAAAAAGCTTTGATTTGTATTCTGTTGCTTCGATTCATTGTTTAATGAGTGTAACTAATAAAAAATAAAATTGATAACATCTGGACATGATGGATTGACCAAACTTCTGTGTCGTGATTTGAATTGTGTTTTTATTATTATTTTTATTAATACACACACGTTAAAAGTGCAATTTCAGTGTTGATGATGTGTATTTATTAGAATAAAGATAATGACAGTTATGGCAATCAAAACAAAATGTTGTTTTATTTCAGCTATTTTCCTTAAAATACGCATACATAAAGTGTGCTTTGTCTCATTACTCGATTAATCGAACAAACTAATCGTTGGTCTACTTGAATACTAAAATAATCAATAACAAGCAAAACTACACAACGTCTGCTATAAATATCTGGTTTGCAACCATGTAGACCTCCTCTATGGCCAAACTCATCTGGGCAACACCATTCTGAAATAAAACAGTAATTTATCTCCAAAACGTGGTTTCCACATTCATAATCTTGTTTACTATAACAAAAAATAGTTCAAGTTTGTACTGGTATGGTATACCGGTACTAATAAAGTACTGCGATATCAATGAATTAAAAACAGTACTATACTACTTCTGAAAAATACCAGGGTTTTTTTGAGGCATGACGACGAGCCGTCGTGACATTGCTGGTTTTACGAGCAGAGGAGCATGTTCGACGACGCACACGCACAGAGTACTTACAAGCAGACACGTGTATAGACAGACCAAAGAGAATGGACGTATTTTGGTCTAAAAACTAACAATAAAGGTGAAGCTATAACACTGAAACACCTCTCAACAAGAGGTGCTTTTAAACTAACGTCCATCCGCAGCGTTTTAGCTACTTCTAAATCACTAATCCTGGTCTCCATAGCGACAAATAAAGTATGTTTCTTACAAGTATCATCCCTGCAGGACGAGGAATAGCTAAACATGCTTCACTACACACCGTAGGAGGATACAATAGCTCATCGCTACCAACAAGCTGGCTCTCCTTTATGTAACCAAATTCCATGGGTGGATCTACAACTGACAATGATTTTTTGTTAAAATAAAGCCAATAATGCCATTTTTTGTTGTACCCCTTATTTAGCACAAGTATTTCGCCATGACAATGTTACGTCTTTGTGTCAGTTTATTCATCTTAATTCATAGCAGCATTTGTAGTCACATTATCTTGGATTGATCCTCGTACTTCTTGTTACCTGCCATTCAAACACCAAAACATCGACGAAGAAAGTTGCGTACCTTTGCAAAATAATTCAAAATATATTTTAATGTGAGTAAGGAAAGTAAATATGTCCATGTCATAATCCCGTCCATAGGTGATGGCGGAGAATGTCTGTCCATGTACTCCAAATAGTTTCCCTCAATAGTAACACTTCTTATAGTTTCCTTTAGACTCAACTCTCAGAAGCCAGTCTTAATTAATGTTTGTTTGTGTGTGTGTGTGCGTGTATATGTGTGTGTGTGTGTGTGTGTGTGTGTGTGTGTGTGTGTGTGTGTGTGTGTGTGTGTGTGTGTGTGTGTGTGTGTGTGTTCATGTGCATATCCCAAGGAAACGTATATTGCATGCAAGCATCTCGCTGCGGGAGTGTGTTGGTGTTGCTAGTGTCTTTTCCCTGCAGTGATGGTAGTGTGATGGATTAATACATACAATGTGTGTGTCTGCATATGTGTGTGTGTGTGTCTACATGTGTGTGTGTGTGCTCTAGTAAAACAGATGGCATCAGCCTGGGAGACCGAGTGTGAGGTGGGCCCTCTTCCACTGCACTGCCATACACACGCATACGTTCGCAAACATCCATCATTAATGCCATTATCATAACCCTCTCAGCTGGTCTGTCACAAATATAATCACACATACTCTCTCTGTTTTTTTTTTACCATTTGGCTACCTAAAAATGTTTGTATATCTTTGATTCAGGTGTCTCAAACACAGAAAAAAAAAAAAAGAGGCGTCTATATTAGGGGTGTTACCAGACACTATTCTGTAACTTAATTTTAAGGTCAGCAGTTGGATTATTTTTGATAGAGTAAGGCAGAGGTCGGCAACCCAAAATGTTGAAGGAGGCCATATTGGACCAAAAATATAAAAATAAAAAAATATCTGATGCCGCAAACAATTAAAAGCTTTATATAAGTGATATTATGAAGGCAATACTTGATGTAAGTGTCTATATTAGCTATAGTAGCCTACTATCAAAATGACTACGTGTCTGTCGCAGGCTGACGCAAATCTTCGTTGACAAAAATGTTGAAATGTAACATTTATTCTACACATTTTTACAACGTTGGAACACATTGGTAAAATGGAGGCTTCTCAGAGGGTGAGATGGCTCCTGGAAATTACTGACTTAGGACAGCCAAAGGTATAGATGTGTGTGTCCAAGTTAAAGGAAACGGCAGGCTGTTTTTTTTTTGTGCATTTATTACAATCTTTGGCAAGCTGGGTAATGTTTGCTGTGGTCTATAACGGCATGCAAACAACTATCAGAAAGGAAATCAAATGAGCTCAAATATACCTACGAACGAGGCATGATGATGCAATATGTATATACAGCTAGCCTAAGTAGCATGTTAGCATTGATTAGTTTTCAGTCATGTGACCAAATATGCCTGATAAGCACTCCACACAAGTCAATAAAATCAACAAAGCTCACCTTTGTGTATTCACGCACAGCATAAAACGTTTGGTGGACAAAATGAGACGAAGAAGGCGTGTCATAAAATATGTCTTTCTGTGGCAGCGTCAGAAAAAGTTGGACATGTAAACACATTTTGGTGAGTTCAAGGACTGCAGAAATTAGTAGGACAAAACGGCACTCGCCAAATACTCTCATCAGTGTAGCGTGTTTAATGTTACATTAAACATGCTACACTGTTTACATTAATAATGTAAACAGTGGGATTTCTCACAATTAGGAAGGTTTGTGTCATACAGAAATCTACAGAAACCATATTAAAACAAAAACATTTTTTTTTTTCACCCCTCTTTTTCCATTTTCGTACATTTTTTAAAAAGCTCCAGGAAGCCACTAGAGTGACGCTGGAACCAGTCCCAGTAAGGGACCAAAATGCAAAACACGAACGTGCTTAGCTTTTCATTTTTATTTTTTTTAAATAAACATAAAAAACTGCAATCTGCTGGCACGTAATTCTTCATAAAATATATTTCTAAAACAGAGAATGTAACCTACCGAAAAATGAAAGGTTGTGATACATTTTGTGCACTAAAGATGCTAAAATCTATCCAGTGCAGATCAATACACAGTTAAACCTCGATTTACAAACCCCTCCTTGTACAACATTTTCGATTTACAAATAATAGACCGAATAAAAATATGCTTTGGTGTATCAACCTTGCCTCAGTGTACGAAGGTTTCATCCACCCATTGTGTGCCATTTTGTGCCCGGCAGCACATCAATTGTGGGCGGGCTGATCGGCCTCCATTGCTCATTGACTCAGTACAGTAGTGCTGTCATTAGCTACTGTGCTAATTGCTCCTTTTAATGTTTCCTGAATTTCAATATGGGTACAAAGAAAGCAATGGACAAGCGATGTGGGGTTTGAAACATTCAGGAAGTATCCACAGCTTTGTTGACACTCCCAGATTTGTGCGTGTGAATGTGTGTGCGCGTGTGTGGATGTGTGTTTAATTATATGTTTTGCTCATTAAACTAGCAGGCGATCCTTTGCCTTTGAACGATCCACTCAGCTCAGGCAGTTTAAATGGTAATTAAACAGTAGTTCAGTTGTCAACTCACATGTAAGCGCACACACACACACACACACGCACACACACACACACACACACACACACACACACACACACGCACACACACACACACGCACACACACACACACACACACACACACACACACACACACCCTGCTGTTGAAATGGTAAGCAGTACAGCATCTGGACATACTTTTAAAGAATCAGCAAACACACTCACCTGCATGTAAGCTGTCGTGTGACCTCAAACATGTCTACCTTGCCAGTTCGATACATTACAATACAACACACAGACCTATACCGTATGTATGCATGCATTAATCCAGCTATGCTTAAAAAAAAATTACCGAACAGCGCACACTTGAGGGCTGCTGCACCTCCACTGGCGCTTATTAGAGAGGATTACCACACTGATATGTCTTCATTAATCACACAATCAGACAGAAGAACGAGCACACTACACACACTGACTGATAGTGGGGGTGTGATTCAGGTGTCCGCCAGCTCTGGGCTACCCTACGGAAAGCTCGGCTTCTCCTTATCTTCCTTTTCGTTCTCTGTTCTCTACACTCCATGGGCTGTCCATCAGCATGTTTATTATTACTGTTCAGTTTCAGTTTATTTCGAACATGCATACAATACAATGTAATGCATCACACAATTCCAGTTGTTTCATTACAGCACGTCCGAAAAGGAGTAGGAAGAAGCAGAGCTTATTTAATCCTACCCCTTTTCATACCATAGCAATTTTATCCTATTTTCTTGTTCTCTGTAACAGAACAGTGAACAAATAAATAATAAATAAATAATATACCATAGTAAGCATTCAAATATTGAATACATAAATAATCTTTGTCTCAATTTTTTTTTTTAAAGAAAAGAAAAGGGTTCAGGATCCATCCATCCATCCATCGGGTCACGGGGGCAGCAGCCTAAGCAGGGAAGCCCAGACTTCCCTCTCCCCAGCCACTTCGTCCAGCTCCTCCCGGGGGATCCCGAGGCGTTACCAGGCCAGCCGGGAGAGATAGTCTTCCCAACGTGTCCTGGGTATTCCCCGTGGCCTCTTACCGGTCGGACGTGCCCGAAGCACCTCCCTAGGGAGGCGTTCAGGTGGCATCCTGACCAGATGCCCGAACCACCTCATCTGGCTCCTCTCGATGTGGAGGAGCAGCGGCTTTACTTTGAGCTCCTCCCGGATGACAGAACTTCTCACCCTATCTCTAAGGGAGAGCCCCGCCACCCGGCGGAGGAAACTCATTTCGGCCGCTTGTACCCGTGATCTTGTCCTTTCGCTCATGACCATAGGTGAGGATGGGAACGTAGATTGACCGGTAAATTGAGAGGTTTGCCTTCCGGCTCAGCTCCTTCTTCACCACAACGGATCGATACAGCGTCAGCATTACTGAAGACGCCGCACCGATCCGCCTGTCGATCTTACGATCCACTCTTCCCTCACTCGTGAACAAGACTCCGAGGTACTTGAACTCCTCCACTTGGGGCAGGGTCTCCTCTCCACCCTTTTCCGGGTGAGAACCATGGACTCGAACTTGGAGGTGCTGATTCCCATCCCAGTCGCTTCACACTCGGCTGCGAACCGATCCAGTGAGAGCTGGAGATCTTGGCTAGATGAAGCCATCAGGACCACATTATCTGCAAATAGCAGAGACCTAATCCTGCAGCCACTAAACCAGATACCCTCAACGCCCTGACTGCACCTAGAAATTCTGACCATAAAAGTTATGAACAGAATCGGTGACAAAGGGCAGCCTTGGCGGAGTCCAACCCTCACTGGAAACGGGTCCGACTTACTGCCGGCAACACGGACCAAGCTCTGACACTGATCGTACAGGGAGCGGACCGCCACAATAAGAGGGTCCGTTACCCCATACTCTCTGAGCACTCCCCACAGGACTTCCCGGGGAACACGGTCGAATGCCTTCTCCAAGTCCACAAAGCACATGTAGACTGGTTGAGCAAACTCCCATGCACCCTCAAGGACCCTGCCGAGAGTATAGAGCTCGTCCACAGTTCCACGACCAGGACGAAAACCACACTGTTCCTCCTGAATCCGAGGTTCAACTATCCAGCGTAGCCTCCTCTCCAGTACACCCGAATAGACCTTACCGGGAAGGCTGAGGAGTGTGATCCCACGATAGTTGGAACACATTCTCCGGTCCCCTTCTTAAAGAGAGGAACCACCACCCCGGTCTGCCAATCCAGAGGTACCGCCCCCAATGTCCATGCAATGTTGCAGAGTCTTGTCAACCAAGACAGCCCCACAACATCCAGAGCCTTAAGGAACTCCGGGCGGATCTCATCCACCCCCTGGGCCTTGCCACCGAGGAGCTTTTTAACTACCTCGGTAACCTCAGCCCCAGAAATAGGAGAGCCCACCACAGATTCCCCAGGCACTGCTTCTTCATAGGAAGATGTGCTGGTAGGATTGAGGAGGTCTTCGAAGTATTCCCTCCACCGATCCACAACATCCGCAGTCGAGGTCAGCAGAACACCATCCCCACCATACACGGTGTTGACATTGCACTGCTTCCCCTTCCTGAGGCGGCAGATGGTGGTCCAGAATCGCTTCGAAGCCGTCCGGAAGTCATTTTCCATGGCTTCCCCGAACTCCTCCCATGTCCGAGTTTTTGCCTCCGCAACCGCTGAAGCCGCACACCGCTTAGCCTGTTGGTACCTGTCTGCTGCCTCCGGAGTCCTATGAGCCAAAAGAGCTCGATAGGACTATTTCTTCAGCTTGACGGCATCCCTCACCACTGGTGTCCACCAGCGGGTTCTAGGATTACCGCCACAACAGGCACCAACCACCTTGCGGCCACAGCTCCAATCGGCCGCCTCGACAATAGAGGTACGGAACATAGTCCACTCGGACTCAATGTCCAGCGCCTCCCTCGTGACATGTTCAAAGTTCTTCCGAAGGTGGGAATTGAAACTCTCTCTGACAGGAGACTCATGGAACTGCGGCCTAGGGTGTCCTGGTGCCAAGTGCACATATGGACACCCTTATGTTTGAACATGGTGTTTGTTATTGACAATCCGTGACGAGCACAAAAGTCCAATAACAAAACACCACTCTGGTTTAGATCCGGGCGGCCATTCTTCCCAATCACGCCTCTCCAGGTTTCACTGTCGTTGCCAACATGAGCGTTGAAGTCCCCCAGTAGAACGAGGGAATCACCCGGGGGAGCACTCTCCAGTACTCCCTCGAGTGAATCAAAAAAGGGTGGGTACTCTGAACTGCCGTTTGGCGCGTAAGCGCAAACAACAGTCAGGACCCGTCCCCCCACCCGAAGGCGGAGGGAAGCTACCCTCTCGTCCACTGGGTTGAACTCCAACATGCAGGCTTTGAGCTGGGGGGGGCAACAAGAATTGCCACCCCAGCCCGTCGCCTCTCACTGCTGGCAACGCCAGAGTGGAAGAGAGTCCAGCCCCTCTCAAGAGAACTGGTTCCAGAGCCCTTGCTGTGCGTCGAAGTGAGTCCGACTATATCTAGCCGGAACTTCTCCACCTCACGCACTAGCTCAGGCTCCTTCCCCCCCAGCGAGGTGACCTTCCACATCCCAAGAGCTAGCTTATGTAGCCGAGGATCGGACCGCCAAGTGCCCTGCCTTCGGCTTCCGCCCAACTCACACTGCACCCGACCTCTATGGCCCCTGCTATGGGTGGTGAGCCCATTGGAGGGGGGACCCACGTTGCCTCTTCGGGCTGTGCCCGGCCGGGCCCCAGGGGGACAGGCCCGGCCACCAGGCGCTCGCCATCGTGCCCCACCTCCGGGCCTGGCTCCAGAGGGGGGCCCCGGTGACCCGCGTCCGGGCGAGGGAAATCTGGGTCCTCTGTTCGTGTTCTTTATAGAGGTCTTCGAGCTGCTCTTTGTCTGATCTCTCACCTAGGACCAGTTTGCCTTGGGAGACCCTACAAGGGGGCATAGAATCCCCCGGACAACATAGCTCCTAGGATCATTGGGACACGCAAAGTCCTCTACCACGTTAAGGTGGCAGCTCAGAGAGGAGAGGGTTCAGGATGTTCATCATAATTCTTGTTCTGTGTACTTTGTGAACACTTGTAGTTTGAACAGTCTCTTAAACTGAATCATATTACTGCTTTGTTTGATTTCTTTGGTTGATCCATTCCATAATATAATTCCACATATTGATATACTAAAGGTTTTAAGTGTTGTACGAGCATACAAATGTTTTAAATTAGATTTTCCACTAAGGTTATATGTCTCCTCTTTTGTTGAGAAGAATTGTTGCACATTCTTGGGTAGCAGGTTATAGTTTGCTTTGTACATAATTTTAGCTGTTTGCAAATGCACCAAATCGTTGAATTTCAATAATTGTGATTTAATAAATAAAGGGTTTGTATGTTCTCTATATCCAACATTATGTATTATTCTAATTGATCTTTTTTGTAACACAGATAGTGAATGAAACACACATTTGTAGTTGTTTCCCCATGTTTCTACACATCCATCCATCCAGTTTCTACCGCTTATTCCCTTCGAGGTCGCGGGGGGCGCTGGACCCTATCTCAGCTACAATCGGGCGGAAGGCGGTGTACACCCTGGACAAGTCGCCACCTCATCACAGTGTTTCTACACAATAACTCAGATATGGTACTGTGGTTGTGGTTTGCAGTGGTGAAGAACTAATTTTGGTGCAGAGTATTGGAATCACCACTTCAACTACCGCACAGCGCAAACCACAACCACAATAATAAACCACTTGAATACCTCTCAGAGTGAGCATACTCTTACATGACATACTCGGCTTTCTTTTATTCCTCTGTGCTCCTTAAATAACAATGAGCTTTGCGCATTGTACATGCAATCTGCGTGTATTTGATGTCTTATAATGTCACCATGCTAGTGTGTGTGTCAGCTTGTATACTTCCCTGATCCCGTGTCCGGGGAATAATAAAGATACAGCAGATGCCAGCAGATGCCCCATTTAAAGATTATCAGCTTCTCTCTGCACACTGTTAACACTCACTGGGGACAGGAGAGCATTTACCACAACCTATTTACCACCACAGCGCACATGGCAACATGGCCATGAAAGACAGCGTAAAACATGAGGGGCAGGCAGGAAGATTGGCGGCTAAATGGGCGGAGGCTGACTGGTTGATTCGTGGGAGGGAAGGAACATCGATGAGAGGAAATAACATTGCAGTGTTTTTATTGGATGTTTTATTATAGGGACGGTAATAGAAAGTTTAAATGGAAACTGCGGTGTGAAATTTATAATTCAGGTTTTAGATATTCTCTAAACGAAAGAACGAAAACAAAGTAATTATTCTGTTGAGGGGAACAGCACTTTTAAAAAAAAAGTGTTTGCCTATCGTTCACAATCATTATGAAAGACATGACGACGGATGCTTTTTTAATGCATTCTAAATATTAAGTCTGCTTACAGCGGAGCCGGTGAGAGCTCCACTATTTTGTCCATAAAATCCAATGAATAACCATTCAAAAAGCGCCAGCAATACTCAATTTACATTTCGTGACTTGAATATTAACCAAGTATTAGTGATATTGTTATTATAAGCGCTAATGCAGACAAACTATTTATCGCGGCGCTGTGATCACTACCGTGTTCACCTACGTTTACATCATTGAGTGGTCTGCTGCTTCCTTGCTCCCTGTAAGTTTATTCTAGATCGTAAATCAGGCGTATCACCTGGACAGAAGGAGTCTGAGAAGGTATTCCGACAAGTTGGTACACTTTGACAGCCATATAGGACCCGAAAATGGCCAGTACGACACGTAAAGACGCTTGGTCCCAACCGGCCCCCGCCCCGTTTCTTTGTGAGGGTTATGAGACTTTCTTCATCTAAATAGGAATATATGAACATCCCAGAAGTTGGCATCCTAATGACAGCAGACCTTATACAGTAAGTGATGTTTTATTATGTTTGTTAGCTCTCATAAAGTCTGCAGTGAGCAGAAATCAGTGATGAAGGGAAAAAAAAGCAAAAATTGTGATGCGTTTTTTCGAAATTAATGCACTGCGTATGCTTAAAATTAGCAAAATACGTAAAAATGAATTGTTGTTATAAATGTGTCAGTTACTACATTACATATATACTTACATCATGTATATGTAACCTCACTGGAGGTGTTTGGATGTTTTTTAAAGGCTTTTTAGGTGGAATTGTGCGGCTGCCATAGACTCCATTGTAAGCAAACTTTTGATCGCACTTATTAAATATTTTAAAATGACAAAAAA
This sequence comes from Entelurus aequoreus, assembly GCF_033978785.1. Lineage (NCBI taxonomy): Eukaryota > Metazoa > Chordata > Actinopteri > Syngnathiformes > Syngnathidae > Entelurus > Entelurus aequoreus. Next base: position 34,392,416 of record NC_084732.1, on the reverse strand, counting down.
AAAATAAAACATCCATTGTCATGTCTTTTATAGGCATTTTTTTAAAGGGTAGTTCCCCTTTAAAAGAGACCTATGATGATTTTAATCCACATTTAAAACACTTCCTTGTAGTCTAGGTCAGGGGTGGCCAAACATTTTGCCTCCAAGGGCCAAAGTGAAAATGTGCTAATTGTCTAAGGGCCAAACAGTTATTTTTACCATCCATGCAACAGTACCACAAGTGAGGAATTTAGCCTTATACCGCTATATGTAAATACAAGGTAGTAGAGGTAGTCACACAATCATCAATCAATCAATCAAAGTTTATTTATACAGCCCTTAAAGGCCTACTGAAACCCACTACTACCGACCACGCAGTTTGATAGTTTATCTATCAATGATGAAATCTTAACATTGCAACACATGCCAATACGGCCGGGTTAACTTATAAAGTGCAATTTTAAATTTCCCGGGGAACTTCCGGTTGAAAACGTCTATGTATGATGACGTTTGCGCGTGAATGGTTGAAACGGAAGTATTCGGACACATTGTATCACAATACAAACAGCTCTGTTTTCATCGCAAAATTCCACAGTATTCTGGACATCTGTGTTGGTGAATCTTTTGCAATTTGTTTAATGAACAATGGAGACTGCAAAGAAGAAAGCTGTAGGTGGGATTGGTGTATTAGCGGCTGGCTGCAGCAACACAACCAGGAGGACTTTGAGCTGGATAGCAGACGCGCTATCCGACGCTAGCCGCCGACCGCATCGATGATCGGGTGAAGTCCTTCGTCGCGCCGTCGATCGCTGGAATGCAGGTGAGCACGGGTGTTGATGAGCAGATGAGGGCTGGCGTAAGTGGAGCGCTAATGTTTTTATCATAGCTCTGACGAGGTCCCGTAGCTAAGTTAGCTTCAATGGCGTCGTTAGCAACAGCATTGCTAGGCTTCGACAGGCGGCACAGCATTAACCGTGTAGTTACAGGTCCAGTGTTTGGTTCGGTGTCTCCTAATAGTAGTATTGTTGATCTTCTGTCTATCCTTCCAGTCAGGGGCTTATTTCTTTTGTTTCGATCTGCATTTAAGTACGATGCTATCACGTTAGCTCCGTAGCTAAAGTGCTTCACCGATGTATTGTCGTGGAGATAAAAGTCACTGTGAATGTCCATTTCGCGTTCTCGACTCTCATTTTCAAGAGGATATAGTATCCGAGGTGGTTTAAAATACAAATCCGTGATCCACAATAGAAAAATGAGAAAGTGTGGAATCCAATGAGCCCTTTTACCTAAATTACGGTCAGAGCGAAAAAAGATACGTCCTGCACTGCACTGTAGTCCTTCACTCTCACGTTCCTCATCCACGAATCTTTCATCCTCGCTCAAATTAATGGGGTAATCGTCGCTTTCTCTGTCTGAATCGCTCTCGCTGCTGGTGTAAACAATGGGGAAATGTGAGGAGCCCTTCAACCTGCGACGTCACGCTACTTCCGGTACAGGCAAGCCTTTTTTTTATCAGCGACCAAAAGTTGCGAACTTTATCGTCGATGTTCTCTACTAAATGCTTTCAGCAAAAATATGGCAATATCGCGAAATGATCAAGTATGACACATAGAATGGATCTGCTATCCCCGTTTAAATAAAAAAAAATAATTTCAGTAGGCCTTTAACCAAAGGGCTGCACAACGACATCCTCGGCTCAGATCCCACATCAGCGCAAGAAAAAACTCAACCCAATGGGATACAATGAGAAACCTTTGAGGGGACCGCAGATGTGGGGACGGACAACACCCCCTACCCCCAGCAGGGGATAATCTTGAGTGGAAACAAGTCAGCAGCGCAGAGACGTCCCCAACTGATGCACAGAGGAGTGGTCCACCCCAAGTCCCGACTTGAACAGCTAGCGATTCATCTGTTGTCACCTAATAACCTCTCCACGCAGGAGAGAGGGGGGCAGAGCAGAAAAGAGACGGCAGATCGACTGATCTAAATGGGGGGTCTATTTATAGGCATATACAAATGATTTTTAAGATGGGACTTAAATGTTTCTACTGAGGTAGCATCTCTAACTGTTACTGGTAGAGCATTCCAGAGTACTGGAGCCCGAATAGAAAACGCTCTGTAGCCCGCAGACTTTTTTGGGCTCTGGGAATCACTAATAAGCCAGAGTTCTTTGAACGCAGATTTATGTCCGGTACATATGGTACAAAACAATCAGCATGATAGGATGGAGCTAGACCATTTAGTATTTTATACGTAAGTAGTAAAACCTTAAAGTGACATCTTAAGTGCATAGGAAGCCAGTGCAGGTGAGCCAGTATAGGCGTAATATGATCAAACTTTCTTGTTCTTGTCAAAAGTCTAGCAGCCGCATTTTGTACCAACTGTAATCTTTTAATGCTAGACATAGGGAGACCCGAAAATAATATGTTACAGTAATCGAGACGAGACGTAACGAACGCATTAATAATGATCTCAGCGTCGATGGTGGACAAAACGGAACACATTTTAGCGATTGTACGGAGATGAAAGAAGGTGTGTGACTCAAATGAGAGAGTTGGGTCAAAGATAATACTCAGATTCTTTACAGAGTCGCCTTGTGTAAACTCGGTTAACATGCAACTTTGCATTTTTTGTACATTTTTAACCTCAAAACATTAAAAAACGTCATTGATTGTCTTTTTTTATGTTATTTTCTGTTGATTCTCGCCATTTCTAGGTGTTCATATAAACAAGGTTCGTCTGTAAAAGCCTTAATAGTAAAATTGTTTGTACCTGATAAGTTTTGGCTGCCCTGCCTCTGCAGCCTTCATCAGAGATGTCACGTGATGTTGTTGTGATGTCGTCTGTGATGAGTTTTATGGCTTGTACGACGGTATCTGGAAGGTGGGCGGGCCGCTCCCTCCACGAGGGAGAGGGGGGCGGAGCAGAAAAGAGACGGCAGATCAACTGGTCTAGAAGGGGGGTCTATTTAAAGGCTAGAGTATACAAATGAGTTTTAAGATGGGACTTAAATACTTCTACTGAGGTAGCATCTCTAACTGTTACCGGGAGGGCATTCCAGAGTACTGGAGCCCGATTAGAAAACGCTCTATAGCCCGCAGACTTTTTTTAGGCTCTGGGAATCACTAATAGGATATGTGTTTGAAATTACTTAAGCCTTTAACGTGTCCGAAAAATAAAAGAGTTGGCCATTTCTATGGTATTAATGAAATTGTAAAGAACTGTTGCTGATCCGATTTTGATGTGCTAAAACCTCTTTTTTGTTTAAAAGCAACTTACAATATTAACTGCTCTTTGTTCATGCACATAATAAATATCAATAAAGTGTTTGGATGTGCTCATTAAATCAATGCACAGATAAGATGTGTCAATATCAAAATATTATTTTGAATCATTAAATTGCTGTTTAGGGTTGATTTAAGCTTTTTAATGGGTACTTAAACACATTAACAGTACAGTATGTATTTTATTATCATATATGTAACTCCTTTGAAAGAATACATCCAAACACTGTATTAATATTTATTATGTGCATGAACAAAGAGCAGTTAATGTTGAATGTAGCTTCTAAACAAAAAAATAGGTTTTAGCACATCTTTTAATTTTCCTGAGGGAACTCTCCTGAAAGAATCAATAAAGTACTATATATCTATCTATCAACATCAGATCAACAACAGTACTTTACAATTTTATTATCACCATAGAAATGGCCAACTCTTTCATTTTATGGACACGATAAATGCTTAAATAATTTCAAACATACTGTATGTAGTCACAATAACCATGAACACAAGTGTTTGTACTCAGTTGTGGACAGACGAAACCAGAAAGCGGTATGCGCACCCGCGGTGCGGCGGGAAGAGAGACAATTTTAGGCAAGGAATAATTTTTTTGCACAACACCAGAAGCAGCAAATAATAGATTTAACTTACCGTTGTGTAGATGTCACAAGTGATGACTGGCCTGCTGATGGCATCAAAGCTGTACAATTTTGACTCCAAATAATCTTCAACTGCAGTAAATCCTGTCTACATCCCAATGTCTGGTGTAATTATTTTCCCTTAATGCAAACTTTCCGCATAAAAGAGGTGGTGCAGTGTTTGCCTGGATAATTGTAAACATTGCATCTCAATTTAAACACTTTCACTACGTGACATTGAATCATACCGTATACATATTCAATCATTAAAGAGGAGGGCTGTCATTTTTACAATCTATTTACCCAATTGTTAGGACTTTAAACTACATTTGTGGAAACCCCTATGGGTTTTTAAAGCTTTGTATTAATGTATTTAATTTGATTAGGCAAATGTTCAATTATTTACAAAGTCCCACCCATGTATGTCCCTTCAAAGATGTTTTGCTTGATGGCAGCAATGTTGCTCAGATTTTACACAAGTGCTTGTAAGTCCCTGAAAGGTGCGTACAACATTTTCTGGCAATTTGGCAAACCACCCTAAAGCTGCCGTGATTGATTTGTAGTGTAGGCCTGGGCCCGATATTCAATAGGTCAATTTTCGAACGATAAATCAAAATGATAACGCCATCGATAAATTGTCATGTCCGTGTGTGTTTTTGTTTTCTTCGACTCTCACTTTAAAACTAGGTACAAGAGGGTTCACTTTGTGCATCGCTTTCACCTTAATGTGTTCATTCATATAGTAGAATTGAGTGAACAGAGTGAACCCTCTTGTCAGTCATCCACAATCTTTGTCTCTGCGGGGAGAGGTGGGACTGCTAGCTTACACACACAGGATGAACGCACAGAACCTTGCTAGTCACGACTCACGAGTGAGAAGTACTGTAAGGTAACACAAATTAGGAGGAAAAGAGATGATTGCAAAGCCACATTTCCCTGTGTGGAAATATTTTGTCTTCAAACCGAATGAGCATATCAACACAACACGGACTAACGAGCCAGTATGCCGAATTTGTTGGAAAGTGATGCCAACAAACCATGACAACAAAACAAACCACCCCACACAGTATCTCCAATGAGGAAAAATATGTCAAGTCCAAAAGTATTTATTGCAATTACATTTCTGCTAACAGAGATTGAGTCAATTTGATTTTGGTTTGTTTACTTATATAGGATAATTGACTGTGAGGAACTCGCATGGCTGCCGGATTAGTGACCCCAAGATGCAGGAACCAGGAGAACGGAGAGCAGGTAAGAAGAGTTTAATTACTCCAAACAGAGAAGGAAGCAGTCTTGCATGTAACAGAACCAAACATAATCAATTTTCGAGCACTGAGGAGTGCTCGAGACAAGCATAAATAGAAACATGCTGATTGGCAGCCGGTGTGGACCGGCTGCCAATCAACAGCAGGTGAGGGAAAAAAACACAGCGCTCAGCGGGACAAGCAGGAAGTGGAAACAAAACAAGAGCACTGACAGGAAGTGAATACAAAACAAGGAAACAAACAGAAATGAAGTGACAGATCGTCACAATTGACAGTTCTTTACCTTCCAATTACAATAATAAAACATGCTGAAATAAAAGTTGTTTATGTTTGAAAGGGTTACTTGCATTATTATTATTACATATCATAATTTTGTTTGTGCTTTATATGGTCTCATAAAAATGGTGACAATATAATTGTTATTCTGCAATATTTTTTGGGTCAATATATTGTCTAGCATAATCCAATCCAATCAATCCAATCCACTTTATTTATATAGCACATTTACACAACAAGAATGTTTCCAAAGTGCTGCACAGCCATGTTAAAAACAATATTAAAAACAATATTACAAACGATATTAAAAACAATATTAAAAACAATATTATGCTACACCAATGACTGAATAAAAACAAATAATAAATGAATAGAAAACCAATACAGAGACAATATAAAAAATAAATATGATTAAAAACGATTTTAAAGGGTAAAACCAATTAAAACAGTAAAATAGACATCAAAATGTATAACCCTAACCCTAACCACACAGGACAACAGAGGACAGAAGACCACACAACTCACGTAGTGTTAAAAGCCAAACAATAAAAGTGGGTCTTAAGACGAGACTTAAAACAGTCCACTGTGGGAGCAGTTTGAACATGGAGGGGCAGAGTGTTCCAGAGTTTAGGGCCGACCACAGAGAAGGCCCTGTCTCCCCTGGTTTTAAGTCTCGTCCTGGGCACCACGAACTGGAGCTGGCTCTCGGACCTCAGAGCGTGTGAAGGAGTGTAAATTTGGATGAGGTCCGAGATATACTGAGGTGCCAGTCCATGTAAAGCTTTAAAAACAAACAGCAAGGATTTAAAATCAATTCTAAAATGAACAGGGAGCCATCGCAAACTCCGAAGAATTGGGGTTATATGCTCACGTTTCCTGGCCCCTGTTAAAAGTCGTGCTGCCGCGTTCTGGACTAACTGCAACCGGGACAGAGCTTTTTGGCTAATGCCAGCATAAAGTGCATTGCAGTAGTCCAGGCGACTTGAAATAAAAGCATGCACGACTTGTTCAAAAAGGTTAAAAGATAAAAATGGTTTTACCTTTGCTAAAAGACGAAGATGATAAAAACACGATTTTAAAACGCCATTGACTTGTTTGTCAAATTTAAAATTGCTGTCTATAGTGACGCCAAGGCTGGTGACTTTGGAACGCACATAATTTTGCAATGGTCCCAAGTCAGTGAGGGCCGGACCAAAAACTTAAATTTCCGTTTTTCCCTCATTCATTATTAAAACATTCTGGGCTAACCAAGCCTTGACATCACATAGACAGTTGAGAAGGGGTGTAATGTGTTATCGGCCCAGGCCTAGAGTAAAGTGCATTGAGATTTGGGGTTTAATACCAGCGGCACCATGTGGTGAATTTGTCAGGTAAATATTAGTACAGGCAACTCAAAAGTTTTTTTTGGAATATTAAACTTTTCTTATTTCTTGTGGGTTACAGTCCTGTTTCAAAACATGCCACTTTCAATGAGGCTTCCTCCATTGCTTTGCAAATAGTGTAAATGAGCATCATGTGGTATGTACAGTATTCAACCCCACAAATGGACACATGTCACACATACTGGGGACCAAAGACAGACTGTCTGTCTCTGAGCTCAGTCATATTAACAAAGGGTACAAGTGTGTCTTCTTCGTCTCACTCGCTTTCTCTCGTTCTGTCAAAGTGGGCTCCCTCCGAGAGCATAATTACCAGCACAGAGTGATAACACCATTAATAACGACACACACACACAAAGTCAGAATGAGACAATTCCCAGCGCTGGACTTATTTCATGCTTTGACAATTCCTCCAGGAATCATGGCGCACAAAGGAAGCAAGACCATGTCAGGATTTGCTACATTCTTACTTAAGACAAGAGTTCAGGACTCCTGTGAGGTCTGTGGTTCCTTTTAGTCACTCCCATGTCTTTTCCTTCTTCTTCTTATCCTATGACAGTAAGTACGCCTGCACAATGTAATGACATCCTACACAAGAGTCCTATCAAATGTTTTTGCTCAATTTTAAGTTATGTGCAGTGATGTATGTTTTAGTTTTTTTAAAAATGCCAAGTAACTCTCATGGCCTCTTTACGCAGCGGTTGTTTGTTTATGTGACAATGTTTTTTTCTTGTTGTTCAGTGTCAGACTGGAACTTTTTGTGATTGCTATTGCCTTGGTGTGATGTTTATACTTCTGTGTGTACTGCGCCAATTGCTTTCAACTACGGTTATACAGTATACTGGTATTAGAATAGTACCGCGATACTAATAAATCATTTTCTGTACTAAACCGCCTCTGAAAAGTACCGGTCCGCCATGATACCAAGTACAGTAGCGTATCTAGTCGATATTATTATGATAACATCAATATTTTTTGGCATCACAACATCTTCTTTGTTTTTAAAAAAAAATGTATATTACATTTATAAACTCAGGAAATATGTCCCTGGACGCACGAGGACTTTGAATATGACCAATGTATGATCCTCTAACTACTTGGTATGAGATTGATACCCAAATGTGTGGTATTATCCAAAACTAATGTAAAGTATCAAACAACAGAAAAATAAGGGATTATTACATTTTAACAGAAGTGTAGATAGAACATGTTAAGAGAGAAAGTAAGCAGGTATTAACAGTAAATGAACAAGTTGATTAATAATTCATTTTCTACCACTTGTCCTTAATAATTTTGACAAAAAGCTAAATTAGGAGCCTTTGTTTGCTTACTTACTAATAAAAGACAAGTTGTCTTGTTTGTTCACTGTTTCATTTAAGGACAAACTTGCAATAAGAAACATATGTTTAATGTACCCTAAGATGTTTTGTTAAAATAATGCCAATACTGCAATTTTTAGTGGTTCCCTTTATTTAGAAAAGTACCGAAAAGTATCGAAATAATTTTGGTACCGGTACCGGTACCAAAATATTGGTATCGGGACAACACTAGTTTCAACTAGTGTTGAGCAAAATTATATACAGTGCATTTGGCCACCAATAGAGTTTTTAATACTATTGTTATATTGTGATGATACATGTTAGGATAGGATAAGATATACTTTTATTCATCCCACAATGGGGAAATTACCGTATTTTCCGCACCATAAGGCGCCCCGTGTTGTAAGCCGCACCTTCAATGAATGGCATATTTCAAAACTTTGTTTGCCTATTAGCCGCCCCGTGTTATTAGCCGCACCTACGCTACGCTAAAGGGAATGTCAAAAAAACAGTCAGATAGGTCAGTCAAACTTTAATAATATATTACAAACAAGCGTTCTAACAACTCTGTTCACTCCCAAAATGTAATGTGCAATTGTGCAATCACAAAAATAGTAACACTCAAAATAGTGCAGAGCAATAGCAACATCAATAACTCAACGTTGCTCATACGTTAGTGTCACACAACACACAAAATACACATTTAAAGCTCACTTTCTGAAGTTATTACTCATCCACAAATCCCTCAAATTATTCTTCTTCGGTGTGCTTCACTTGTTTATTGACACCATCTGTCGTAGATCAACAGGGACGGAGCTGCGTGAAAAAAGTCACCCGGTCTCTCCGCTCATCTTTTCTTCATCCATCCATCCCTCCGAGTTAGCTTTTATGATGACGCCGGTTGGAAAGTTCTCTTTTGGCAAGGTCTTCCTTTTTGAATATCACCGTGGGTGGAAGTTTCTGGCCGTTAGCATGGCAAGCTAGAACCACGGTGAAGACGACTTCTCATTCCCTGTGGTGCGAATATTCACCGTACGTGTTCCCGTTGTATCCACAGTGCGGTTCACATGAATATCAAAAGTCAGTGGAACCTTGTACGCGTGTCTCTTAGTAGGAGACATTTTGTGGTCTTTACAGAAACACACAAATGAAATTAAACGTAATATCCGCGCGCTTCTTCTTCTACGGGGGCGGGTGCTCACCTTGGTGGTTGCTTACAGTAGAAGAAGAAGCGCTTCCTCTTCTATGGGGGCGGTTGCTTACCGTAGAAGAAGAAACGCTTCCTCTTCTACGGGGAAAAAAGATGGCGGCTGTTTACCGTAGTTGCGAGACCTAAACTTTATGAAAATAAATATTAATATTAATCCATATATAAGGCGCACCGGGTTATTAGCCGCGCTGTCAGCTTTTGAGAAAAATTGTGGTTTTTAGGTGCGGCTTATGGTGCGGAAAATACGGTACGTTGTTACAGTACAGGTTTTTACATACAGTAAGAGAAGTAAAACGTAATGAAAAACAAAAAAATATTAATAAATACTACATAGTGCGCACTAATAGGTATAGATAAATAAAATTTCAGATACAACAAAAAACTCTGCCATCCGTATTGGACACCACGAAAAAGATTACAGTAATTGCTTAAGTGCGTTGCAAAGTCTTATGGCCGTGGGTAGAAAGGACTTGCGCTCCTTCTTGCACTGTGGATGTAACAGTCTAATGCTGAAGGAGCTACTCAGGGCCTCCACAGTGTTCTGCATGGGGAGAGAAGGATTGGACATTATGGATGTCAACTTGGTCAGCATTCTTCTGTCAACCACCTCCTCAATGCTGTCTAGTGGGCAGCTTAGGACTGAGTCAGCTCTCAGTTTATTTAGTGTGTTCCTGTCTCTAACCATGCTGTCCCCACCCCAACAAACGACGGCAATAGAACACAGCAGAAGCCACCACAGTGTTGTAAAAAGTGCACAGCACACCCCGAAAGACCTCAGTCTTCTCAAGACGTGTAGGCGACTTTGACCTTTCTTGTACACAGCGTTTACATCACCTGTCATTTGTCAATTTGACAGTGACAAGCCAACAACAGCGTCCTCAATGCAAAAGTAGCGTCCTCCCTAACAAGCTAGCTGCTAAGGTCCAACTACGGTGCAAAGCCGCTTCTCAGTCATTATTGCTCGCCTCCATGGTGGCAAATAAACTAATAGTTTATTTCAAGTTTCACTGGAAGACGAGGAATAGCTTAACATGCTACACTACACGCCTTAAGAGGATATGCTAACCGCTAAGCTAGAGCTCAGTAATGTAAATAGAGGTATAGTCAAATCGATACGAATATCAACAGTAATGATTTGGGATGGAACGGTAGCAAAATCTCCCGGTATGATATTATCACGGTATGTAGACCACAGTACAATATTGTTGTGATATATGTCCGAAAAAAAAGACTTAAAATTGTGTGCAAAAAATTATGTGACAAAAATGTATAGGATAAACACACTTTCTGTAATTGAACACAAACATAATGTTCAAATGTTATAATCATATTTATTACTACAGACAAGTACCTTTGTATATATAAAATATACTTTGTGGCGGTTGCTTTAAGGAGCTAATTCACTACACCTCTTTACTTGACTTTGTTGTCATTATTCACTCCCATTGTTCTATTGTCCACATAATAATGTTGTTCTTGTTTACCATTCATATATGCAGTTAAGAGTGAGTAATTTGATGCGGCCCCTTTAAGTGACCGTCAAAAACATGCACCTGGGGATAGGTTGATTGGCAACACTAAATTGGCCCTAGTGTGTGAATGTGAGTGTGAATGTTGTCTGTCTATCCGTGTTGGCCCTGCGGTGAGGTGGCGACTTGTCCAGGGTGTACTCCGCCTTCCGCCCGAATTCAGCTGAGATAGGCTCCAGCACCCCCCACGATCCCAAAAGGGACAAGCGGTAGAAAATGGATGGATGGATGGGTGTTTGTTGTGACGGCCATTTTGAGTTGCTTTCTGTAATGAGATAATTATGTTCTTTATTTTGAATAAACGGTGAACATGTTTGTGTGTCAAAGATATTTCAAGTTGTCTTGCTTTCGCGTTACAAGCGCAACAACTTTCAGTTAAGTGTCTTTAAACTGACAATATAAACATGCAGTGTAACAAATGTAAAACAATCATTTTCACCTTAGTGTCTTTCAACTTTAACTTCAGAGAAACAGTGTCCTCTGTAGGGGACATCTTTGTATCTCTCTTTGGTAAATGCTGATTCTCAGAAAAGTGAACTGATATTTTAGCGTTTAATAATGTAAATGTAATGTAAATTGATGCTAGGCCTCGCTGCAGCATCAAATATATTTTCCGGGTGATGATTTATCAAGTAGCTTCTCTTATTAGTTGTGTTCCCCGCAGTGCAGTGTCACCAAAGCTGTTGTATGCTGGCATGTTGTGATTCCAAAGATGCGGAGGACCTCAGGCAGCGTACAGATGAGAAGATTCTTTACTTCAATACACAAGGCAACGTAACACAAACTGGTGCTAGCTTAGCGTGGCATGAAGATAGCAGAGTGAAAACATAGGGAGCGTGAAATAAACAACAAAACCAACAAACAAACCGTTTGTGTGTAACAAAGAGCAAACGATAGACGAGCAACTAAGACAGGGAATACACCAGAATATAAAGGGGAGTGATTAGAGGCAGAAACAGAAAGGGAGGACGCTAATTAATAAACACAAAGAAGGTGCAGCTAACCAGCCACCTAGCAACAAGAAAAGGTAACCAAGGGAGCAAACGATTATTGAAAACATAACAGGCCACTAAACTAAGTTTAATACTTAACACAAGCACATAATCTAACCTGGTGTGACAAATCATAACAAAACTTTTTTTTTGTCCGTGCTGTCACCCGTGCTTGTCATTTCCTACATAAAACATTAATAACAAATTAATTTAAACCATGAGTTGGTTCAATGTTATTGGAAAAAATGTAGGTCAAAACATCACAACCTTTGACCAGCTCCAGACAAAGGTGGTGTGCTTTTGCCTTTCAAATAAGTTGTGTATTTGCCAGGGTTTATTTGTTTGTCTGTAAGCAACATAACTCAAAAAGTTATGGATAGATTTTGATGAAAACTTCAGGAAATGTCCAAAAAAAACAATCCTTTCTCTCCCCTTTACGGCCTCCCACACACGGACCTCGCACGCTCACACTACGCAAGGAATTTTGGGAGATGTAGTTTGTTTCCAGACCGGCCAATTTTAAAGATAGATAGATAGATAGTACTTTATTGATTCCTTCAGGAGAGTTCCCCCAGGAAAATTAAAATTCCAGCAGCAGTGTACAAAATTGTAAAAAGTAAAAATTAAATAATGGGGGTATAAATGGAAACAAAATAGAAAAATATTACAATAGAATAAAAATAAAAAGCAACAATGAGAATAAAAATATAACAGTAAAATAAGAATATAACAAGAGAAACTAGGCCAGGGGTCGGCAACCCGCGGCTCTAGAGCCGCATGCGGCTCTTTAGCGCCGCCCTAGTGGCTCTCTGGAGCTTTTTCAAAAATGTATGATACATGGAAAAAGATGAGGGGAAAAAAATATATTTTTTGTGATAATATGGTTTCTGTAGGAGGACAGCCATGACACAAACCTCCCTAATTGTTATAAAGCACACTGTTTGTATTAAACATGCTTCACTGATTCGAGTATTTGGCGAGCGCCCTTTTGTCCTACTAATTTTGGCGGTCCTTGAATTTACCGTAGTTTGTTTACATGTATAACTTTCTCCGACTTTCTAGGACGTGTTTTATGCCACTTCTTTTTCCGTCTCATTTTGTCCACCAAAATTTTAACGCTGTGCATGAATGCACAAAGCTGAGTTTTGTTGATGTTATTGACTTGTGTGGAGTGCTAATCAGACATGTTTGGTCACTGCATGACTGCAAGCTAACCGATGCTAACATGCTATTTAGGCTAGCTATATGTACATATTGCATCATTATGCCTCATTTGTAGGTATATTTGAGGTCATTTAGTTTCCTTTAAGTCCTCTTAATTCAATTTATATCTCATTTACCATGAATTATTGATTAATGTTGAAAAACTTATTGGGGTGTTAACATTTAGTGGTCAATTGTACAGAGGAGTTGTACAGTCTAATGGCGTGTGGGACAAAGGAGTTTTTGAGTCTATTTGTCCTGCACTTGGGATGAAGCAGTCTAGCACTGAACAGGCTCCTCTGGCTACTGACAACGGTATGCAGAAAAAAGTTACCGTATGTAGTAATGTGGCCAGAAATGGTACTGCAATCACGGTCAAAATTCCGTAGTCCCCTCCCACTTTTCATGACTGAGGTTGCCAGATACGCAGCCAAATCCGAATCCTAGTCCAAGGAACTTCAAATGGCAATCGACGAGTCCTACGCTGTAGGTTTTCCTTGTTTATGCTCCTTGCAAGATGGTTTACTAAATAATTATGTCACATTTTACTGATGTCAATTAGCCAAATGTATTTGTAAAGTTATTCAGCAATAATTTCGTCGAGAGTCGGGACAGATTGTTGGCATTACCCTGCTAAAATGTCTAGTGTGACCGCACGGACCACCATCGAAATAATTATATATAATAATCTATAATATATATCGCATAGGCCTACTTTGATGGCAAGCCAAGGCCAACAGTAAAATTACCGCCACATTTCGTTCAGCATAACTCCATGTTGCATCCAACCTGGCGCACTGCATTCTCTTCCATGTACGCACATCACCATCTTTCAGTGCAGAGTGCAATTCTATGAGCCAACCCACGTTACACAAAAACCACGTTACGCATAAATCATATAGCCTACTACCATGTCAATACACAAAGTAGAAAATCATTACATGTAATGCCTTTTATTGTGTCAACAAAAAACACCCCATATGTGTTTGAGGCACATACAGTGCCAGAAACCACGATTAGCCGTGCTAATGTTGGAACGCATTTCCTCTTCGTATCAGCATATTGAGAACAAAATAGGCACTGACACTACCCATATCCACATAGCTTTTATTAGTCGAAAATATATGTTGCCCTGTCAGTTGGATAACACATCGACATACAGGCTAACGGGCATATATTTCCCTGTATGTTGCTATGTCATTGACCAGGCTAGCCTGCTAAATAAGCATTACACTAGTGTGATGGTGCTTCGCTCCTAAGCATTCATTGCACAAACATACTAGCTTTGTTAGACAAGGTCATAGACTGTATTGGACAATATAGTTTACGTACGAAATGTCAATTTCCATTTATTACAAGTAATTAGAAAATGTAAATGCCTGACTTACCTATCAAGGAGGAAATTAGCAAGTTTGGTGTCAGATGAAAAATCTTCTCCGCCTTCAATCGTCTCCATCTTTCAAAGGCATCCCCGATACAAATCGTTGTTTTGTTCCTGGCTTTGTCATGAATAAGTTTAGATTTACTAAGGTCTGATATCTTTAGTAACTTTACCTGTGGCAGTAGCTCAACGAAGATGGCTGTGTGTAACTGGCAACGGTGGAGGGCGGGACATCGAAATTAAATAATAACAAGATTTCGGGGCTGTAAATCTAATTTTGAAATGAGCATATCCCGGCTGAACAACTGTTATCAGTTATAAAGGTATTCGAAAATTACAATAACATTACGTCCCTATTAATGATACAAAGTACGTACGAAATAACTCTATGTCGTTTTTGTTATTGTTTACAAAGTCATTGTCATGATACAACATGACAGTTTTGGACTTGTCATTATTTGCTCGTACCACACTGATGCTGCCTGCTTTCCGACATATAATGACAATTTTATCTGCACGTCGTCTCCTGTCTCTGCATCTTCCGGTCACGCCAGCAGCCGACATGCGCCATTGTGACACTCAGGGGATAATTCCCTCAATACAGAACCAGATAATTAATAACACAGCCAGTAGTAGTTGTATTTTCTGTTAAGTTATTTTGCTCCATTGAATGTAATAAGTATCAGTATCAGCATTGGCATGGCCAATACTGACCCTTTAACTACTTGGTATTGAATGAATATCTAAATGTGTAGTATCACCAAAAACTAATGTAAAGTAGCCAAACAACGACATAAGTGTTTCTCACATTTTAACAGAAGTGTAGACAGAGCCATGTTACCACAGAAAGTAACCAGATATTAACAGTACCGCAAATTAACAAGTACATTAATGATAGTTTTAATAGGAATAATATAAACAAGCAGCAACCAAATGAGAACCTTTTGTCTCCCGTTTTTAAATGGTTCTATTATCATGTATATGCCAAATAATATATTGTGATATACAGTATATCCTTATCGCAGGAGGCTACAGTCTGCAAACCCCGTTTCCATATGAGTTGGGAAATTGTGTTAGATGTAAATATAAATGGAATACAATGATTTGCATATCATTTTCAACCCATATTCAGTTCAATATGCTACAAAGACAACATATTTGATGTTCAAACTGATAAACTTTTTTTTTTTTTTCAAATAATCATTAACTTTAGAATTTGATGCCAGCAACACGTGACAAAGAAGTTGGGAAAGGTGGCAATAAATACTGATAAAGTTGAGGAATGCTCATCAAACACTTATTTGGAACATCACACAGGTGAACAGGCAAATTGGGAACAGGTGGGTGCCATGATTGGGTATAAAAGTAGATTCCATGAAATGCTCAGTCATTCACAAACAAGGATGGGGCGAGGGTCACCACTTTGTCAACAAATGCGTGAGAAAATTGTTGAACAGTTTAAGAAAAACCTTTCTCAACCAGCTATTGCAAAGAATTTAGGGATTTCACCATCTACGGTCTGTAATATCATCAAAGAGTTCAGAGAATCTGGAGAAATCACTGCACGTAAGCAGCTAAGCCCGTGACCTTCGATCCCTCAGGCTGTACTGCATCAACAAGCGACATCAGTGTGTAAAGGATATCACCACATGGGCTCAGGAACACTTCAGAAACCCACTGTCAGTAACTACAGTTGGTCACTACATCTGTAAGTGCAAGTTAAAACTCTCCTATGCAAGGCAAAAACCGTTTATCAACAACACCCAGAAACACCGTCGGCTTCGCTGGGCCTGAGCTCATCTAAGATGGACTGATACAAAGTGGAAAAGTGTTCTGTGGTCTGACGAGTCCACATTTCAAATTGTTTTTGGAAACTGTGGACGTCGTGTCCTCCAGACCAAAGAGGAAAAGAACCATCCGGATTGTTATAGGCGCAAAGTTGAAAAGCCAGCATCTGTGATGGTATGGGGGTGTATTAGTGCCCAAGACATGGGTAACTTACATATATGTGAAGGCGCCATTAATGCTGAAAGGTACATACAGGTTTTGGAGCAACATATGTTGCCATCCAAGCAACGTTACCATGGACGCCCCTGCTTATTTCAACAAGACAATGCCAAGCCACGTGTTACATCAACATGGCTTCATAGTAAAAGAGTGCGGGTACTAGACTGGCCTGCCTGTAGTCCAGACCTGTCTCCCATTGAAAATGTGTGGCGCATTATGAAGCCTAAAATACCACAACGCAGACCCCCGGACTGTTGAACAACTTAAGCTGTACATCAAGCAAGAATGGGAAAGATTTCCACCTGAGAAGCTTAAAAAATGTGTCTCCTCAGTTCCCAAACGTTTACTGAGTGTCGTTCAAAGGAAAGGCCATGTAACACAGTGGTGAACATGCCCTTTCCCAACTACTTTGGCACGTGTTGCAGCCATGAAATTCTAAGTTAATTATTATTTGCAAAAAAAAAATCAAGTTTGTGAGTTTGAACATCAAATATCTTGTCTTTGTAGTGCATTCAATTGAATATGGGTTGAAAAGAATTTGCAAATCATTGTAATCCGTTTATATTTACATATAACACAATTTCCCAACTCATATGGAAACGGGTTTTGTACATTGCGACATAGATTTTAGGCCGTATTGCCAATCCCTACCACAGAAATGAGGAAGTCAGTCTCAGCAGTCTTTGCTGCAGCTCTGGTACTACCGCAATAACCAGAACAACTGAAATAAAGTTGGCTTTTAAGGGCTTTTTCGGGGGTTGTAATGCTTTATATAGTACATTTGCTGCATTACTGTACCAAGCCATGTCTTCATTCATGTATCACATTTATATTTAAGTTCATTTTAAGTGGGATTTTGTATGCCGTCTGATTCCTGAAACAACCACAAGTGTACAATATCATCAAGTTACGTGATTCGTCATGATGAAAAAAGTGGGCAGTTTCCATATAGCGGTATTTTATTGTGCCTATAGGGAGAGTATAAGCCAACTGTCCATCCCAATATTTCTTTAAATCTTACTCTTCCATCTATCTTTTTGTCTGTCTGCCACATTAGAAGCCATAAATCCCTCAAAAGTGTTTTCTCAAAGTGCTGTCATCTCTTTCCTTCTCCCTCCATTGTCTCCGTAGCCATCATCAGTTTGTCCTTTCATCCTTCTGCCCTCTCTGATGCATACATTCTTTTTTCATTAATCCATCCTTGCATCCCTCCATCATCTAGTTTACAGCTCATAAATCTATAGCGATGTTCTATCAGAGAGGTTTACACGTATGCATCGCAGCGTCTCGGTGGGTGTGCCTCCATGAATTTGTTCATTAATGCGCTCGCCCGCGTAAACTCGTCCAAGGTGTTTGTGTACTCACGGGTTTATTTAGGACCGTGCTTCTGGGTGTGTTTCACCCCTGTCCCCATCCCAGGGCATTATTTGGGAAATGTTTTCATAAATCACTTTGTCATTTACACATGCAGGCAGCATTGTGGACAACGTCAAATTGGAGTGAGGGGGTGTTTTATAAATAAATGTATACAGAGTGGACCTTATATACACACATGTAGCCACATAAACACAAAGCGCACGCACACACTCCCTCTGTACTGTGACATGGCCATAACTCACCGTACGCTACTGTGTACTGTGAAATATGACAGGCCGCTGTGTGTGTGTGTGGTACTAAGGGATGTACAGTGAGAAAGGGTGTGTGTGTGTGTGTGTGTGTGTGTATGTGTGTGTGTGTGTGTGTGTGTGTGTGTGTGTGTGTGTGCATGTGCGTGTATGCTGATGACAAGAGTCCACCCCAATGTCCTTGTCCGTCTCTCAGTAAACTTTTCATTGGGTCAGATATTAGCATAGGCGGCTAACTATATACCCAGATGATGGATGGAGCCACAGCTCTCTCTGTGATGTGACCCATGCACTGAGCCTCAATGGATAGAAAGGCCACTTCCTGGTGCATCATGTTAATGTCTCTGGGATGGTAACTGTAGAATTTCAATAATGTTTTGCAGCCCATCTACGGCATGAGAATGCACAACACTGCTGTCATCGCAGAAATAATGACGATACATAACCAAACTTAGCAAAGACCTTGACCACGGCCTCCATTATTAGCCTTGTTGGACTCATAAGTGTCGAAGTGTGGGAGTGTGTGTGTGCGCAAAATTTGAAAAGTTTAGTTTTGGCAGTTTAGTGTGGCCCTGTGATCCGCAGGGGCCCATTTTTGCTTGACTAGATACATTTAATTAATACATTAAAAGGGCCCTACCATGCAAAATAAGGCTGTGAATCTTTGGGTGTCCCACGAATCGATTCAATATCGATTCTTGGGGTCACGATTCGATTCAAAATCGATTTTTTTTCAATTCAACACGATTCTCGATTCAAAAACGATTTTTTCCCGATTCAAAAGGATTCTCTATTAATTCAATACATAGGATTTCAGCAGGATCTACCCCAGTCTGCTGACATGCAAACAGAGTAGTAGATTTTTGTAAAAAGCTTTTATAATTGTAAAGGACAATGTTTTATCAACTGATTGCAATAATGTAAATTTGTTTTAACGATTAAATGAACCAAAAATATGACTTATTTTTTCTTTGTGAAAATATTGGACACAGTGTGTTGTCAAGCTTATGAGATGCGATGCAAGTGTAAGCCACTGTGACACTATTGTTCTTTCTTTTTTTCATAAATGTCTAATGATAATGTCAATGAGGGATTTTTAATCACTGTTATGTTGAAATTGTTACTAATATTGATACTGTTAATTACTGTAATATTAATTTTTGCTTCACTACTTTTGGTTTGTTCTGTGTCGTGTTTGTGTCTCCTCTCAATTGCTCTGTTTATTGCAGTTCTGAGTGTTGCTGGGTCGGGTTTGGTTTTGGAATTGGATTGCATTGTTATGGTATTGCTGTTTTAAAATGAGAATCGATTCTGAATCGCACAACGTGAGAATCGCGATTCGAGTTTGAATCGATTTTTTCCCACACCCCTAAAAACCAACTTTTCTTATCTATTGGTACCTGCTTTTGTATTATTGGGATCTAGAAGTCCCGAAAATTAGAAATCAAACCATGGAGGCATTGGAGATATATTTATAAAACAATCATGCCTTCCTTTTTACTTCCTCCAAACGGTCCATTTGGAATTATGTTCAAGTGTGACGCCAGCGAATTTTCCATATTTGGTAGACATTTACTCAAACATCCTTGTGCGAGTTCGCCAAATTGTAAAACAGGCTGTGCCACAACATCATGTCCACGATGAAACCCAATGAAGGAAAATGCTCCCTTGTTGGTTCGGTGTAACCAGCACAAGTCACTACACAAACTTTCAGCCTCATTTTAAATAAGAGGTGCCTCACTTTTAACTTTTGTGATTCATCACAATGTGCTGGGAAGAAGTCATTCCGAGTGTGTGCCAAGAAGAGTCCTGCTTCAACCACAAACTTTCACAAAAATATGTTTTTTCTGAAAGTAATACCAGTTGGTTAGAAATGTGTAAAAGATAAATTAGCAATGTTTGCTCAATTTGTTGTATAGCTAGCTAATCCTTCTATTGTAAGACAATAGCATCACCGTCCTGCGGCAAAGTAAAGAATGATTTTCCTAAAATCTACTTTTAATTGGATCAGTGCCTACTGTGTTTGGCAATAGACCAGGTAGTAACATAATCCATTATCACGTTCGCGATGTAGCTCGTAGCGTGGTTTACTCTGTTTGTTTACAAGGATTCTAAGCAACAGCATTGAAAGTATTAACATGATGTAGAATAGAAAATAATTTTATTGTCAATATACACATATACTGTATACGTTTAGGATTTAGCACTGCAGAGCTAAAGACTCAATAGAAGTTTAACCTTAGCCAGAATATAGTACCAGATTTTCAGCTGGACTTCCTTTTTCTGTCCGCCACGTTGTGTCCTCCCTCCTTGGTTTCGACAAAAAACCAAGTTGAGCCGCTGGTCTCGCTATATCATCTGGGATGTTGTGTTGTTGTGAAAGTCAAGTAAAAACTAGATGGCTGGTGGCCATCACCGGTGTCCATATTCCGAGGGTGATGGGTCAAATGCAGAGGATAATCTCACCACACCTAGTGTGTGTGTTGACAATCATTGGTACTTAAACTTTATACGTTTTTGCATAAACAAAAACAAACAGGCTGCTGAGGCGGGGATGAAAGTGTAGTCAGCGTGAGGAGGCGTGGTAAGGAGGGCTTCATGTGCATCAAACAACTCGATCTTGCAAAAAGGACCATTTTGAAAGGGAGCAAAAAAGTAGCTTGAAAATAGGTCCATCCATCCATCCATTTTCTACCGGGATCGCAAGGGGTGCTGGAGAATTATCCCAGCTGCATTCGGGCGGAAGGCGGGGAACACCCTGGACAAGTCGCCAGCTCATCACAGTGAAAATAGGTCTGTAAAAAAATATATATGCACAATGTTGACAAAAACAACATTACATATACGTTATGTAGACCAAAGTGAAGTGTTTTAAAAATGGGGAAAAAAAACTATAATATGACCCCTTTAATGGAATTTTACCACAAACTTATTCCAAGCCCCTTTCTGCTCCATCACTGATAGGAAATTAATAGCAAATTTCCCATCACAGGCAGACATACTGTATTGGAACCCTACAGGTAATGGTGGAAAGAAGAATTTGTAAATTGATGTTATAAATTTTAAACAAAAAAAAAAAAAATTGAACAATGTATTTCCGATTAAATCATTTTATCCCACAGTATGTATCAAATTAAATTCAAGTTTCAGTAAAATAGCATAAAATTATTTCACACAAATAAAAAAGTGCAAATATTTTTTGTTTTGGGGTCTCCAAATAAAGTTCTGCTTAGTGCCCCAATTTAGCCAGGGATGGCCCTTCATCTTGGCCCTTCATCTATCCATGTTATTTGCACTTATTATTTACATATAGGCTGTTTTTGTTTCACATTTAGAAAATCTCTGCGTTTGGCCCGCGACCCATTCATACATTTCCACTTTGTGGATGTTTTTGAATAAGTTTTTCTTTAATTTGAATATGTCCCTTCTAAAAACCGAAATTATGAATCTTAAGATTGAAAAAGTTTTGCTGTGAAAGTCAAATTATAAGGTTGCTGAAAACAAATTAGTTATGTCTGACACTACCTACACCCCCTTGCAAAAAAGGTTCAAACAATAAGTGCACCATAGTGCGCAACATAGACCATTTACACAAGTATTTACTCACCGTTTCAGCATTTAGGAACAGGGATGAAGGGATAGAAGAATGGTAAAAATCCACGTCAATCTCTGGCAGCATCGGATAAAGTTGTGTCTAAGTTCCACTTTTACATCTCATGTAGCACATACATGTGGAGTGTTCAAGGTCCTTTAAATTGTTCAAAAGAGAAGCGTCACTTTCTGTTAAGGACAGGAGATGTAATAATAACAGAGGTGTGGACTCGAGTCACATGACTTGGACTCGAGTCAGACTCGAGTCATGAATTTGATGACTTTAGACTCGCCTTGACAAAATGTAAAGAGACTTGCAACTCGACTTAGACTTTAACATCAATGACTTGTGACTTCACTTGGACTTGAGCCTTTTGACTTGACATGACTTGCTACTTTCCCCAAAACCTAAAGCTTAAAAAGTTATTTGGGAGCGCTCCGTAGCTTTCATTTTGTACGTGTCTGTCTATCAGCGTGTGTGCTGCGTGTCAGCGTGTGTGCTCTCAGTACAACAGCCAATCAAATTAGATCTACATTGTTTTCATCACACAGCATTGATCCAATCAAATTGCAGGACAACCAATGAACAAGAGTTGTCAAACAACGCGCCAGTGAGAAAGATTTATACCAAAGTTGGTTTCGTTCGGGTATAAATACTACGACTTGGTCAACGAATTGCCGTATGCAAATCACGCAGTTCGAATATTACAGACGGAGACGCAACAACTTCCAACTTCGTTCGACATTTGAAGTTGCACAAAGAAGGGTAAGTTTTGAATGTAAGATAACGTTTATTGGCTAAGTAACATGACTTTTATTTGCTGTGTAGTTAAATCAGTGAGGCTGTAAACTCACTGCTAACGTCGTAACCATAGACATCTTATAAGGGTACACAGCATCGAGCGCTACTGCCTACTGGCGCAGACGAGACGCGGGGCCGCCATCTTGGAGTGGTGATCCGCTCCACTCAGTGCAATTCATTTGGCAGGAGCAATGAACTGTCAACGCATTTAATTCATTTTACCTCACTGAATACCACTCATTTTCACGCGCTTTTTTGTCATACGTGTAGCTATGATAACGGACACATGTTTTATTATTCATAGTTTGCTTAACAGTAATAGAATATTCTTATACGCTATAAGTGACCAGACGTCCGAGATTAAAACTGGGAATATAATCCCAGAGAAGGGGGGAAAAAACGGTCAGCTATTTTTAAATTGAAGAAACAATATGATTACGTTATATATACATGCTACATAAACAATGTATGAATACATTAGATATCTATATATCTTATAGACCGTATCTCTGTTGCTGCAGCAGCAGAGAGTTTATTCTGTCGTGACACTTTGTATCGATATTTTGTATTACATTCTTCCCTTAAATGATCATGTTTACAGTGATTGTTTTATATGTATTTTTTATGTATGTCGCTTTGGATAAAAGCGTCTGCCAAATACTTAAACATATATAAACACCTGAAAGTCTTTATATCAGCTAAAACCACCAATCTGTTTCACTGGATTCAGAATAAAACCAAATTCTGTTTTACCCAACAATGTTAGTATTTGAATATTGTTACTTGAAGACTTATTCCTGGTTACAATTATACTGTTAAGAAAGTATTGTCTTATATTTTGCCTAAAATGAGAATGCATTATAATCAATGGCGGCTGGTGAATTTTGTTTTAGGTGGGGCAGAAAGTTTGTAAACCAAACCCCTGTAGGGGCGTCATCCTCCCCCAGAAGATTTATTTGTGATTTTCACATACAAATATTGAAGATCTTTGCTCCTTCTCAACTCTGTGGTAATGTTATTTTCATAAAATACAACCAATAGTCCATTAATGTTAAATCTTACTTGTGAAAAGTAATCCCCCGATTCCTATTTTCAACAGTCCGCTCATTTGAGCAGGAAAACGCTGAACACCAGCCCGGCATCTTTGTTTTCTACCTGTCAACTGTCAGTTTAGGCTGCTCGCCGGCTCCTCATCACCACTTCAAGATGCAAATTGCTCGCGTCACAGCAACCAATATTGCGTCTACTTATAAGATGTTTATGGTTATAACGTCATTTCAAACACGGCAATATGTTGCGTCCACTGCAGTTTGCTACCTTATTCATACTTTTTGTCAAGTGATTTTTTAAGCAGGGTTGCATGAGGTACCTACACCTAACGTTACGTTAGTCAATGTATCACACACAGTAACATAACGTTAGACGGCGGTCAGCAGCACCGCGTATTTTAGCCACCTACAAAAAGACAAACATAGTCAAATAAAGGTCAGTTAAAATATATACTATATTAAGAATATGTGTACATATTGCATAGGGCCCTGACATCTAAAAAGTACAACTCTGTTCATTGTTATGTTCATGTATTTGTTATGTTTTTCATGTGGACGCACATATCAACACACATACAGTATGAGATGAGATCAATGAGATAAGGTAAGAACAGAATAGAAACTGCTGTGGAACTAGTTACAATGCAATATGCCATGGAAATACAATGTTAACACTTTTGTACAAATAAGTACAGTTGCACTTGTTTTTGCAAATGTGTTTATTCTGTAAAGGAATGAGTTAAATGTTTAAAATTGTTTAAACTATTAAAATGACTGGTTAATAGTGCTATTATGAATTCCAATGTCAGTACTATTTTCTTTCCTGCTATTTCAAATGCACTTGTTTTAATAAATAAATACAGCGGTTTAAAAGCATACACAATCTGTGTAAAAATATTAGTCTGTGGTCAAAAGGACTTGAAAGGACTCGAAACTCAAAATGCAGGACTTGTGACTTGACTTGAGACTTTCCAGTCTTGACTTTGGACTTGACTCGGGACTTGCCTGTCTTGACTCGGGACTTGACTCGAGACTTGAGGGCAAAGACTTGAGACTTACTTGTGACTTGCAAAGCAATGACTTGGTCCCACCTCTGAATAATAATACTACAATAATAAACATTATAATTTATTAATTTATTTATCATCCACTGATGATGATCCTATTCGTGAATGAGCTCATCTATACCTTACACAATAATGTAAAGGGACAGATTTATGGTCATATTGAAGTGAATTGTGACAGTTTATATCAGGGGCACCATGGCCGCATCATGATGTTATTACACAATTGCCCCTTCATTTCATTATCATCATTGTTTACCAACGAGCTGATGGAAAACTCAATTTGGAAGCAGAAGTCAGTGACAAGCAAATATTTACCGTTAAGTAAGTAAGTACATTGTATTTATATGGCACTTCTCACAGAGAGAGCTCACAAAGAGCTTCACGTGGTTAAAATACAAAAAGTACAATCAAAACAAGCATACAGCATGATGCAACAACAGAAACATTGAAAAAATGAATAAAAAATATAAGTTCAATAAGTGGTAAAGGTTTCAATGACAAAAAAAAACATTTTTTTGTCATTGAAACCTTGTTGCAGCCATTATTACATCTAATTGTTTAGGGTGTTTTTTCAGGATGTCTTACGAGCCCAACCCTCCTAAAATAGCCCGGATACCAATATTTTGGTACTGGTACCAAAATGTATTTTGATACTTTTTGGTATTTTTCGATACTTTTCTAAATAAAAGGGACCACAAAAAATGGCATTATTGGCTTTATTTTAACAAAACATTGTTACGGTACATTAAGCATATGTTTCTTGATGCAAGTTTGTCCCTAAATAAAATAGTGAACATACAAGACAACTTGTAACTTAATAATTTTGTCAAAATTATTATGGACAAGTGGTAGTAAATTAATTATTAATCTACTTGTTCATTTACTGTTAATATCAGCTTACTTTCTGTTTCAACATGTTCTATCTACACTTCTGTTAAAATGTAATAATCACTTATTCCTCTGTTGTTTGATAATCTACATTAGTTTTTAGGGGTGTGGGAAAAAATCGATTCAAATTTGAATCGCGATTCTCACGTAGTGCGATTCAGAATCGATTCTAATTTTTAAAAAATCGATTTTTTATTTATTTATTCATTTATAAAATGTTTTATTTTATTTTTTATTTTTTTAATTAATCAATCCAACAAAACAATACACAGCAATACCATAACAATGCAATCCAATTCCAAAACCAAACCCGACCCAGCAACACTCAGAACTGCAATAAACAGAGCAATTGAGAGGAGACACAAACACGACACAGAACAAACCAAAAGTAGTGAAACAAAAATGAATATTATCAACAACAGTATCAATATTAGTTACAATTTCAACATAGCAGTGATTAAAAATCCCTCATTGACATTATCATTAGACATTTATGAAAAAAAGAAAGAACAATAGTGTCACAGTGGCTTACACTTGCATCACATCTCATAAGCTTGACAACACACTGTGTCCAATATTTTCACAAAGATAAAATAAGTTGTTTTTTGGTTCATTTAATAGTTAAAACAAATTTACATTATTGCAATCAGTTGATGAAACATTGTCCTTTACAATTATAAAAGCTTTTTACAAAAATCTACTACTCTGCTTGCATGTCAGCAGACTGGGATAGATCCTGCTGAAATCCTATGTATTGAATGAATAGAGAATCCTTTTGAATCGGGAAAAAAATCGTTTTTGAATCGAGAATCGTGTTGAATTAAAAAAAAATCGATTTTGAATCGAATCGTGACCCCAAGAATCGATATTGAATCGAATCGTGGGACACCCAAAGATTCACAGCCCTATTAGTTTTGGATGATACCACAAATTTAGGTATCAATCAGTTACAGTTACAGCCTAATTCCTCACAGCAACAACAGTTACAGGATCATACATTGGCCATATTCAAAGTCCTCATGTGTCCAGAGACATATTTCCTGAGTTTATAAACATAATATACATTTAAAAGAAATCATAAAATATTTTGTAATGCCAAAAAATATCAATGCAATCATAGTAGTATCGACTAGATACGCTCCTGTACTTGGTATCACTGGGACCGGTACTTTTTAGAGGCGGTATAGTACCGAATATGATTAATTAGTATCGCAGTACTATACCAATGTACAACCCTAGCCTAATGATGCCACTGTTCGAAACCTTAACGCTTTAAGAAAAACATTGTCGATAAAATGAAGACATAAACACGCTTTCTCCGATGACTGATTGATGTGTGTTTAAACTAGCTCCCTAAAAAATCAAAAACCTAATTAAGGCGTTTACACCGTTTGAAAAAGATGGTTTCTATGGACTTCATGCAATAATTCATGTTTCGAGTGCAGTGAAAGGGGGTTTATGGTGGGGTGGGGAGTCTTAAGTATGGGGGCCCAGAATTTTACAGCCTAATTCCTCACAGCAAGCACCTTCCATTGCTAGAGAAACAAGCAAACATTTCCGTGTTATTGTAGTATAATTATTTTTTTTTTGGTCAAATTTTATCCGACTCCGCCTGTGTAGCTACATCTATGCCACCATTCAATCATCATGTCCTAACCACCTGGTCGTGGCCAATCACGCTCCCCCGTGTTGTCTAGGGATTAGTGACTGTTCAATCAAATGGCCTCCTCCAGCTTTCATCCCCTCAACGTACCAGGGAACAAATGCGACACACAAACAAGTCATCATTGAACAAAATACATAACAGCAGAAGCCCAAAACAGTCTCAATGGGAGTGTGGGACATGCTGAGAGCAAAGGGTCAGAGACCGGGTGTGCCTCTGTTTGTTGATGCATCTTGGTATGAAGGAAAATGAGGAATTGTTGGTGATTGCTGTCTTTAGGAAAAACACATCTTCTTTAGTGTCTGTTTTTATCATACTTTACCTGTATTTGTTTGAAATACTGTGGTACATACTGCAATGCTACAACTCATGGGAAATTATGGAATCACCAGACTTGGAGGATAGTCATTCAGTTGTTTAATTTTGTAGAAAAATTCAGATAACAGACATGACACAAAACTGGTCTTTTTAAAGGGTAACTTGGACTTTTTAGGGGGAATTTTGTCTATTGTTTACAATCATTATGAGGGACAAGAAGACAACAGTTGTTTTTTTTGCATTCTTATTTGTAATGATAGGCTAGTTCTAGCTGCTAGTGAAGCATATTTCTGGTTTTGTCATCCTTGTCCGGACAGAAGGATGTCACGGCAGTGTGGCTGAATCAAAAGAGACGTCCGAGACGCTTTACTGAACCAAAAGTTGCTTTACTACAAACGAGCGTCATTATACAGGTCTGCCGTACCGGGAGGAACCTAGGTCAAAAAAATGAAGGACTCCTAAACTGGAGAAGCCAAAGCACCAGTCTTATATTCCTACCTCCTGTCTGTGTGTGTGCGCTGGGTCAGGAGAGCGCTTCCTGACCATAAAAGGAGATGTTTATGTGTAAGTGTCTGGAAAACAACTGCTTTAAGTCATAACTTAAATGTTGGCGTTGAGCTAGACAGGTAGTCTCCTCTCAAGGATATGGTTATCACTTTTGCAAGTCCCAATTAGGGCCTCTTTCCTACAAGAACTGATACAATCTACCTGTGAATATCAAAATAAGGGGCCTTATATTATTATGTGCTCAAACTGAAATACCACTGTTTACTTAAACTTGAAGGTTCGCTTTCTCCTAGATGAATATGAACATTCACCACCAGCGTTGGGTTGGTTACTGAAAACAAGTAACTAGTTACAGTTACTAGTTACTTTATTTCAAAAGTAACTCAGTTACTAACCCAGTTACTTACACCAAAAAGTAATGCGTTACTGTGAAAAGTAACTTTTTAGTTACTTTTTCTTTTTTTTTTAAAGCTCCCATTAATGCCCTTTTAGCCTTCATTTCAGTACTGTTATTGCACTGGAGAATAATACAATGTGTTAAACAACTTGACATGCATTTGCATCACTGAACTCTGCTAAGCATTGACACAAAGACAAAGATATGTTTCAAAGGGCCAATTTATTTCAGGCCAGAACAAATTGACAAAACTATTTTAAATAGCTGCAACATAACATACATAAGTAATAAACAGCATAATAACCAGTGGCGTGCGGTGAGGTTCATGTCAGGTGAGGCACTGACTTCATCACAGTCAGATTTACAAACTTATGAACCCTAAAGAGTATCTTATTCACCATTTGATTGGCAGCAGTTAACGGGTTATGTTTAAAAGCTCATACCAGCATTCTTCCCTGCTTGGCACTCAGCATCAAGGGTTGGAATTGGGGGTTAAATCACCAAAAATTATTCCCAGGCACGGCGCCGCTGCTGCCCACTGCTCCCCTCACCTCCCAGGGGGTGAACAAGGGGATGGGTCAAACGCAGAGGACACATTTCACCACAACTAGTGTGTGTGTGACAATCATTGGTACTTTAACTTAACTTTACACTTACAAACTGTAGCACACAAAAAAGCACATTTAATTAAAAAAAACGTTATTATTGTCTTACCTTTACTTATAAGTGCGGGAACAGTGGTGTTCGTGTTGGAAGAGTTGTGAATGAATGAAATATGACATCCGTGCTGCAGTCTGCAGGTGTACCTAATGTTGTGTCCCTGCGGTCGTTCGCGGCTCCTCCAGCGCGAGGATTGTTGTTTTTGCACTTTTTGGCTTTTTGTTAAGTGACTTTTTTTGGGTGGATTTGGTCTTGCACGTGGAGGGTTTGGGTGTGGGCTTTGGTTGGTGTGGCTGCGGCGCTCCCGTCGAGCGGTGCATTCTGCTGTGGAGATGCTTGGCACCAGGAGGCGGGGTTATGAGACGGGCCTCTCACAGTGCGTATTCGCAGCAGTTTGATCGCTCAGCACAAGAAATACTTACACACATACAGTTGTTGACAAAATACACTGTACATTATATACCTCAGCTAACTAAACTATGGAAATGTATAATATAATTCATATAGCAATACGGTGTCACTGCACAGCAGGCCAGCAGTTAGCCGAGTCATTGCGCACAATCCATGTTGAGGCAC
The DNA here is from genome assembly GCF_033978785.1 of Entelurus aequoreus. NCBI lineage: Eukaryota > Metazoa > Chordata > Actinopteri > Syngnathiformes > Syngnathidae > Entelurus > Entelurus aequoreus. The sequence goes on along the minus strand of NC_084732.1, from coordinate 34,362,814 downwards.
AACGCAGTGACGTGCCTCAACTGGCTGCTGATCACCGCACCGTCTCTTGTCAGTATTTGAACGGCAAATGTGAAAATAAAAATAAAAATAATCTAAAACTGGTGAAGTTAAATGGAAAATAGCTTTAGTATAATCACTGGATACATATAACATTTTAATTAATTTTTTTTTCTTTTTACTTTTTTTTTCTTTCCATGATGGCAGGTGAGGCCGTGCCTCCCTTGCCTCTAGTGACTGCACGCCACTGATAATAACAACATAGCTGTAAACCTGGCTTCACCTAAGGAAGGCACACGTGACATACACAAAGCCTAACCAGGCAGATTTGAATTGTTGTTTTGGGCAGTAGACGGGATCTTTGATCCAAAACACAACTTACATTTAACTAAAATGTTCTTTTCTTTGTGCTCGACAAAAGAAAAGAAGTGAGAATATCTCATACTTGCCAACCCTCCCGGATTTCAGTGCCTCTCCCCGGGCCAACCATTCTCCCGAATTTCTCCCGATTTCCAGCCGGACTTAAGGCACGCCCCCTCCAGGTCCATGCGGACCTGAGTGAGGACAGCCTGTCGTCACGTCCGCTTGGCCAACGGTTTACGTTGTATTGCGCACCCCCACCTCCCCGTAATACGAACAATCGTATTACAGTGTCTGTAAAATTACAAGCCCGCATTTCATGTTTTGTTTGTACACAGCTAGTTCGGCAGTGTATGTACTGTAGTTGTAATAATATGCATGACGTGCTGCGTGTATCATGATCAATATTATAGTAACTCACTCGATGGACAGTCCGTTCCGAAACACATTACAAAACATCTCTGTCAAAGCATGATCGTAATGTAAGACATTTTTATTTTGTTAATGTCAGGGTTTCCCCTAAATTGCCGTAATACCTGTGGCGGTGGGGGCGTGGTTAGGGGCGTGGTCGTTGACGTCATCGCATGATTTGCTATAATGCATATATTCTTTAAAAAGGCAAAACAATTTGAATATACATTTAAAACAAAATCTGTTATTAAGAATAATATTAACATGTATATTTTTCTTCCATAATATCGTTTTGTTCTATTTTTGAATTATTGCTGCTTATTGTACAATTTACTTTGTTGAGAATTTTTTTATTTTTTTAAGAATTATCTTATCCTTTTAGTCATTCTTTCTTTAATAAAAAGGACTGGCAACAAATACAATATCTATTTCTGGTGTTATTGGCGACTGTACACGTGTTTAAAGACTCTGTTTAGATTCTGTCGCACCATGTCCTTTCTCTCATTAAAAGCTACCAGTGTCATCTTAAATCGTGAAGATTGCTGTCTGCGGGTGTATCTGGAATATTTTAAACTCCGTGCGTATGGCTGGTGTTAATGTGTATGTTAGTGTGTTATGGTGGTATTTTTTCCCATTGTCTTTGAATACACCGTGTCAGCGGAGAATGAACCAGTGTTGTGTGTCTAGGAGTGAATCATGGATGCAGATGTGTGTGCATGGAGGAAATACGTGTTGGAATTGGGCCCATTGTTAGCATAAAATTGGCAATAAAAGCTAAAAAGATAGTCAGACTTTGTTTGTTTTCTACTGGACGCTACAATATATTATATTACTTTATTTTGTTGGATGTGGCAGCTCCTCTGAAGCCTGTACATTAAGGAGAAACCTTAAATGTAGTTAAACCGGGTGTATAGCAGAGCGCTTTTATTTTGAAGCCGGAAAAGTGTGTGATTGGTTTGAGAAAGTGTCATGACATGTTTTGATGTCGGATTGACTGTTTGCAATAAAAAAGTCTCCTTTTGACATTCTGCCGACCATCTTTTATTTCTGTTGAGCTTTTATGTCATCTTACTTACTGAAGTAGTCACAGTAACAATCTAAAAGTTATGTTATCACTGCACCTTAACAGTAATCTCAACACGGAAGTGAAGCACCACCCACCTCTTTTGACGCGCGCAGCAGGTGTTTGCTGTAGAGATGTCGTCTCTTCTCACAGCGAAAAATAACCCTTTCTTATCGGTAGGAAAAATTTGCCATGGCTTTGAACCTGATTTTTCCATAAGGTAGACGTTCGTTTGTCGATTTCTGCTAGCTTGTGGCTCATCAGTAGCAAGTGAACTGCAGCCATGTTCCCCCGCTACAGCACGGCTCATGGGTCAAAAGGGATGTGTTCCCGTTAATCGCCCGTTAGAGAAATGAGTGCCATTATTGACATTTACTAATATTGAGTTTTAGTGTTTGGTTTTCATGATTCCATTTTTTTTTTCCTCAGAATTGAGTGAATAAATATTTTTTATATTTTGCATGATCAAGAATTAAACTGTTATTGACTCCCACAACTTATTTTCTTGATTCTGTTTAGTGTCCTAAAAGCCAGAATGTTGCCATTTAAAATGACCATAGTTTTCTGGAAAGCTTTATCTTCTTGTTCTCTACAAAAGTAAACAACTAAATCAATTTTGGTGTAAATTTGGTGAAAAATGTGAAAAAGGAATTAATTTTTTGCCGTACGAGTCACAGCAAAACTGAATGCAAATTGCAGTCCTGGCCATTGGTAAATATGTACATTTAATTTACATTTGACACATAAAAGTAGGTTGGAGTTTAAATCCCAGCCGAGTCATACCAAAGACTATAAAAATGGGACCCGTTTCCCTCCCTGCTTGGCACTCAGCATCAAGGGTTGGAGTTGGGGGTTAAATCACCAAAATGATTCCCGGGCGCGGCGCCGCTGCTGCCCACTGCTCCCCAAGGGGATGGGTCAAATGCAGAGGACAAATTTCACCACATCTAGTGTGTGTGTGACAATCATTGGTACTTTAATCTTTAATCTTTAATCTTAATCTTAAATATGTGGGGATAGGTTGATTGGCAACACTAAATTGGCCCTGGTCTGTGTATGTGAGTGTGAATGTTGTCCGTCTATCTGTGTTGGCCCTGCGACTTGTCCAGGGTGTACCCCGCCTTCCGCCCGATTGTAGCTGAGATAGGCTCCAGCACCCCCCGCGACCCCGAAGGGAATAAGCGGTAGAAAATGGATGGATGGATGGATAAATATGTGAGATTATAATCATTGGCTTATTTCCATCTCCAGTCCCTCGGCAAATTGATGTTAAAATTTAGACCATGGGTCACCAACCTTTTTGAAACCAAGGGCTACTTCTTGGGTACTGATTACTGCGAAGGGCTACCAGTTAGATACACACTTAAATAAATTGCCAGAAGTAGCCAATTTGCTCAATTTACCTTTAACTCTGTTATTATTAATAATTAATGATATTTATCTTTGTGGAAACACTGATCATCTTAATGATTTCTCACAATAAATATATATAGAAACAGATAAATATCAATATGCAACACTTTATTTTTATATTTTCTCTAAGTGCACATTTTTCAAATTGAACATTTTCAAATGATCACTTCTAAGACAGTCTTGTGAAATCACAATATCCCATTTTAACTAGCTAGCCACTAACATTTTTTTAACAAATCATGAATTACTTTGCACCATGTTTGTACAAATAATAACTCATGTAAAATACAAAAGTAAACTCTCAAATTTTTAAATCATGTCACACTTTGAACTGGACACCAAATCTGTTATCTGTTTCTTTGTCAGTTAGTGGGAAGCCTGGCATTGCATGCTGTTAACTAGTGTGTTGTACTCTGGTGTGTAACTTGACACTGCAACTCTGAGTGAGTCTTGCAGATGTGTTAGGCGTGTTCTGTGTTTGTTCTTGATGAAGATCATGTCAGAAAAGGCTGATTCACAAAGATAAGATTTTTCGCGGAACCTTCTTAATCTTTTGGACATATTTTCACAGAAATCTGGCCTTAAGCTTAATTATGATAAATGTAAAATGTTAAGGATCGGAAATCTAAAGGGAACGTCCTTTCGAATGGAATGCAAAGTGCCTGTTTTGTGGACAGATGGTCCAGTTAACATACTTGGTGTTGTTGTCCCAGAAAATCTGGAAGATCTAGGCTCAGTAAATTATGATAATTGACTAAGAAAGCTGGACAAAATTATGCAATTATGGAAAGGGAAATCCCTAACCTTGTATGGTAAAATGTCTATTGCCAACTCGTTAATTATTCCTCAATTTATTTATTTGTTTTTGTCATTACCAGCTCCAAACTTTTTCAAGATTTATGAGCGGAGGGTCTTCGATTTTGTCTGGAACGGCAAACCAGAAAAGATTAAAAGAAAGGTTTTGTACAAAGAGTATGAATATGGGGGCCGTAACTTCTCAACCTTGAAGCTATGTGTCTGTCTTTAAAAGCATCAATTGTTCCAAAGATGTATTTAAACATTGAGTGGTACACAAATGTCCTGTTGGACAAAAAACATGTACTGTATCAAAAGAAATTGTATCCTTTTTTACAAGTGATCCCCTCCCAGAGAGTCTGCTGGGAAACATGGCGGGGTTCATAAAGGAAACAATCCACTCATAGTGGTGTTTTCAATTTTATGTGCCAGAAAAAAGAGACGATATTTTGCAGCAGTTAATATGGATGAACTCTAATATTGTAATAGATGGAAAGCCTTTCTTTTGGAAAAATATGTTTGAAAGAGGAATCACTTTTGTCAATGATATTATCAATGAGAATGGTAAAATTATGAAGTATGATGAATTTAGAGCTATGTATGGTGATGCTTGCTCAAGCTTTTCATTTTATCAACTAACTGGAGTAATTGGGAAAAGATGGAAACAAATAATTAATTATGGAACTACTAAATTATTAGTTTGTAAACCTCTAATAAGAAATTCTAGTTGGCAAAAAGGAACTAAAATAAATAGAAAAATATATAATTTTTATTTAATAAAGAAATCTTTGAAGGCTGCCTCATACAACACAAATGGAAAATGGGAGGACTTTTTTGACTGCCCGTTGCCATGGGATGCCATATTCAAACTAATCTATAAAACCACTATCGATGTGCAAAATCGTTATTTTCAAATTAAAATTATTTATAACTTCTTACCCACAGGGAAAATGTTAAAAGTATGGAATATGACAGAGTCAGATGATTGCCGATTTTGTTGTCAGGAGCCTGAATCCACCCTGCATTTGTTTTGGTATTGTCATATTGTGTCTTTGTTTTGGGTGGAAGTTGAAAAAATGTGTTTAAGGATTGGTTTGTTTATGAAGCTTAATGTGGTTTCTGTTATTTTAGGAGAGTTCATTGACAACCATGATTTAGTCAATTTAATTATAGTACTCGGTAAAATGTTTATTTTTAAGGCCAAAAACAGATATTCACTTAGTATTACTTTCTTTAAAACATTTATTCAGTATTTTCTAACTTTAGAAAGTTACATGGTTGAAAACGATAATGATGCCAAAAAACATTAAAAAAAAGATGAGAAGTCCTCAAAGGCTTATTTTGAAAGTATAATTATGTTTATAGATTATATGATATCTGTTGTTGTGTTCCCTAATTTGAGTGACCTGGACATAATCTGGACTGTACATAAATGCTTATTTTGAAAATGTAATTTTGTTTATAAATTATATGCAATCTGTTGTGTTCCCTAATTTTTTTCTGTGTACATGAATGAAGGTGTGTGTTGCTGAGTCCGACTTGGACATTATCTGGACTGGGCCTGGTTTAAAAAACCCTTTAAACAAATCTAATTTCATTGACAACCTGGTCTGTTGAAGATAAGGCCCTTTTTTAAAACATAAAATAAAATAAGATAAATAAATAAAAAACATTTTCTTGGATAAAAAAGAAAGTAAAACAATGCAAAAATAATTACATAACAAATAGTAATTAATGAAAATGTTAGTGGACCAGCAGCCTATACAATCATGTGTGCTTCAGGGACTGTGTCCCTTGCAGATGTGTTGTCTATGTTGTGGGAACCAGAATATTGGTAGCAGAAAGAAATAACCCCTTTTGTGTGAGTGGGTGTGGATGAGTGTGCATGGGGGAGGTTGTTTGGGTTGATGCACTGATTGAAAGTGTATCTCGTGTTTTTTCTATGTAGATTTAATTTTAAAAAAAAAAAAAAATATATATATATATATTTTTTTTAGAACAGGCCCGCGGGCGACTCATCTGGTCCTTACGGGCGACCTGGTGCCCGCGGGCACCGCGTTGGTGACCCCTGATTTAGACAAACACATTTAAAACATAGTAAACACATTGACAACATTAGAAAGTAAAATTCAAAAGTTATTTTGTAAACCACACACTGCCACACTTTCATATTGTACTTTTTACAGATAAATCAATAGATAAAATAGATGTTTCATAATACACACTTCCATTTTATACCAGTAACCTACAAACTATGATTACAATTTCAACTCTCAAGCAGTCATTATCTTCCAGGCCTTATTAAATGGTGTTTGTGTTACTTGTTCCCTCATATTTACAGGTACGGTATTGTCCATCCATTTGGGGTCGCGGGGGGTGCTGGAGCCTATCTCAGCTGCATTCGGCGGAAGGTGGGGTACACCCTGGACAAGTTGCCACCTCATCACAGGTAGGCTGACCATATTCTGGAATCCCAAAAAGAGGACACATATATGCGTCCCAAGGCGGGCGGCACGCCAAGGCCGGGACTAGGTGAAAATTTGCCAATGATACTCGAACTTGCTTCATAAGTAATATATTTATTTAAATAAAGCATTTTTTCTCCTATGTTGACAGTAGTGTTGGCGCTAGGAATTTTCAAAATGGGGTCCCAGGGACCCCATCAAATCATAAAAATGGGGTCCCACAGTAAATTTTTGGGGTAGCACTTTTTTGTAAGCGTTTTGAAAACAAATGACAAATGTATGCATTATCCTGTTATATCTCACATTCTATGTTGTGTTTTGGAAAAAGGTTGTCATAAATGAGCTCTTGCCCTGCACAGCTGTTTTGTGCTTTGTAGTGTCGATATGGGCTTGTAGATCTTTATTTGCCACAGATATACACGTTCCTGCTTTGCACACAGTGCATTCTGCTTCCCATGTGTCACGCCTAGGACCAAAACACAAATACTTTTTCCGCAAATCATCCGTGAAGTTGCATTTACTTTTCGGCATTTCTTGTTTTCATGTCTGTCTCCACTCACTAGCTCTCTCGCTCTGTGTCTCTGCCCCTCCCTCACCAATGTTTCTGCGTGCGCACCTTCACAGCTTGTTTTGTTTAACCCCTTCTTAACTTAACCCTAGAGTCTAGGGTCAGCAACCTTTAGCACTCAAAGAGCCATTTTGACGAGTTTCACAAATGAAAGAAAACAATGGGAGCCTCAAAACTCTTTTGAAATGTAAAATGAAATAACACTGTATACAAAGCTTTTTATTGCTTTGTGCTATGTTTAAACCATGGGTCTTAGACACGCGCCCCAGCCCGCACTTTAATATGACAGTTTAAGTTGGTGCGGCCCGCGAGATTTACATGAATGGCGTTCAACAGCGTCATAGTTGCCAATCCTCCCACTTTTCTCGGGAGACACCCGAAATTTGGGCGTGATGGCACTGCCTTTAGCGCCCTCTACAGTCTGCTTAAACAACTTATCTGCTCGGACACATGTTGAATGCATCTTCTGCTTGCACTCAAATGTGACAGCAAAGCTTACTTGCTCAGCAGCCACACAGCTTACACTGACGGTGGCCGTAAATAACAACTTTAACACTGTTACGTTACAAATATGCGCCACACTGTGAACCCACACCAAAAAAAAATGACAAATACATTTCTGGAGAACATCCACACTGTAACACAACATAAACACAACACAACAAATACCCAGAATCCCATGCAGCCCTAACTCTCCCAGTCTACATTATACGCCCCCGCTAGCACCAACCCCCCCCCCCCCCACACACACACACACACACATCACCCCCCCCCCTCCCTCCCTCCGTGCGTCGGTCGAGGTTAGAGAGTTAGGGCTGCATGGGATTCTGGGTATTTGTTGTGTTGTTTTTCGGTTGTGTTACGGTGCGGAGGTTCTCCAGAAATGTATTTGTCATTCTTTTTTGGTGTGGGTTCACAGTGTGGCGCATATTTGTAACGTAACAGTGTTAAAGTTGTTATATACGACGACCGTCAGTGTAAGCTGTGTGGCTGTTGACCAAGTATGCCTTGCTGTCTCCCACGAGTGCAAGTTAAAGCTTCATGCAGCATGAGATCAGGCTGGCATGCTGTTTGTGCAAGTAATAGAGAGGATAATATATGCAATGCCATCACGGCACGCTTTTAATATAGTTGTTAGGGGTTGCCGATCCCTGCCCAAGACGTACATTGAAAATACACGCAACCCTATTTCAAAATGCCGGACATTTGAGGCATTTGAAAAAACCCCGCCCGGACACCCCGGACACACCCGCAAAAGAGGACATGTCTGGGGAAAAGAGGACGTATGGTCAGCCTAATCACAGGGCCAACACAGATAGACAGACAACATTCACACTCACATTCACACACTAGGGCCAATTTAGTGTTGCCAATCAACCTATCCCCAGGTGCATGTTTTTGGAGGTGGGAGGAAGCCGGAGTACCCGGAGAGAACCCACGCAGTCACGGGGAGAACATGCAAACTCCACACAGAAAGATCCCGAGCCCGAGATTGAACTCAGGACCTTCGAATAGTGAGGCACATGCACTAACCGCTGTGCCACCGTGCTGCCTCACGGAGGATCAATTTATTGTATTCATCTTCAAATGATAGTCCTGGAAATTGGTCCCTGATGCCTGAGTCCATGAAACAGGAAGTAAACTACACAGACTGACAATCAAACTAAATTGTAAAAATATTTGTATTGGTCCCTATCACTGAAGAACCATGAAAGTTATGATCATGTTGCTCATGGTTTGTACACTATAGATTTGAAGATGGTATTTTCCCCCATATTGTTCCTATAATTTTCCATGGTAACCCTGCACCACTATTGTGGTTAAACTTGTCTTTCTGGTAGATTCTGCCAGGTTCATTTTTTTGTACTAGAAGAGCCGCCACCTCACAGCCTCACTTTTTTTGTCTTTTTTGTCTCGCTGTTTCCTTTTTGGGTCTGTCGACCTCTCTCTCTTCATCTGCCTGTCCTCTGTCTGCGATTCTATGTCTCTCTCTCTCTCCTTCCAAAGGTGAGTCGGGTATCTGTTGTCGTCTAGTATGTGTTTGGTCTGCGCTCCATCCGGTACGCTGTGAGGCTGAGGCAGGTTCTATTTCCCTTGATGGACACAGAGAGAGAAGATAGATGTCTGAAAAAATACAGACCTAAAAAAAATACTTTTTCAGCCACCGGAGCTGGCAGTGCTGTTGTATTCACTATGATGCACGTGTGCACACTAGAGATGGGTATCGTTAAACATTTTTACCGATGATAGTACCACTTTTCTATTTGGGCTCCAGTACTCTGGAATGCCCTCCCGGTAACAGTTAGAGATTCTACCTCACTAGAAGCATTTAAATCCCATCTTAAAACTCATTTGTATATGCTAGCCTTTAAATAGACCCCCCTTTTAGACCAGTTGATATGCCGTCTCTTTTCTGCTCTGCCCTGCTCTCCTGCGTGGAGAGTTTATTAGGTGACCACTGATGACGCGCTAGCTGTTCAAAGTCGGGAACCGTGATGGACCACTCATCTGTGCATCAGTTGGGGACGTCTCTGCGCTGCTGACCTGTCTCCATTCAAGATTATCCCCTGCTGACCCCACTATGGACTGGACTCTCACACTATTGTGTTAGATCCACTATGGAATGGACTCTCACTATTATGTTAAATCCACTATGGACTGGACTCTCACACTATTACTGTAACTAGATCCACTCGACATCCATTGCACCGGTAGCACAGGGGGGGTGGTCCCCACATCAGCGGTCCCCTCCAAGGTTTCTCATCGTATCCAATTAGGTTGAGTATTTTCTTGCCCGGATGTGGGATCTGAGCCGAGGATGTTGTTGTGGCTTGTGCAGCCCTTTGAGACATTTGTGATTTAGGGCTATAAAAATAAACTTTGATTGATTGATTGATTGATTGATACCACTTGTTACTTCTGAAAGGGTGCCGATCTTGTACTAAAACATAGAAAGCATACACATTTTGATTAAAAACAATGCATGTTTTAGAAGCGAAGACCACCACAATCCCTTCATCCCTAAATTAAAAACAATCAAGAATCCGGACCGTTATCCGCGTCAGCCTCAAAATGTAATCTCTTATTCTTTATCCCATTTCTGACATTTCCTCAAAGTCATACCAAAATCTGCCTATAACTTTTTGAGTTATCCATAGCGAAATGAAAATAAGAGAGTGAAGCCTCTTATCAGTAATCCCCCTGCCTTTGTCTCTGCTTGCATACACACGTACACACACACACACACACACACACACACACACACACACACACACACACACACACACACATACATACACGCACACACACACAAAAGTTAAGGATTGTAACGCCAACGTGAAGTAACGTTAGTTGTAGAAATTACCCGGTGCCGCACCAAAGTGTAAGGACTTGTACCTTATACCATGTCGGACATTGTCAAGAGCCTATTTTGTTTTGGTAAGGATTTGGACGAACGTGTGCATACAGAAATGTATGTGTGGAGGGGGGCGTGGCCTGCGGACCTGCAGCGAAGCGGGGTGTCCCAGGACCGGCTTCGAGATCAGCGACAGGTGTGTAGATGGTCCACCTGGGCCTGGTTATCTAATCACCTGTCGCTCTGTTAAAAGGCAGCAGCCGGGGAGGAGAGAGGTGGTGGAGCTGGAGCGAGAGAGAGAGAGAGAGAGAGACAGCCACAAACCAACAAACACTTGCTGAAAAGCACAATCGAAAGACTTTATTGAAAAATAAAACAGCATTGTAAACCAGAAACCTGAACTGTCATGTCAGTGCTTGGTGGTCCGAGGAACCCGGAGGAGAGAAACCTCCACGGTATGTTTTGACTTGCTTTGGTAATTTATTTCCTTGGCCACAGAAGAAAACTGCTTTCAGGGTCCCATAGTGTTCTTAATAAATTCAACAGTCGTGAGTCACTATACAGGTAAAATACATTGCTTGATTGAGTATGGGTAAAATTAATATATTAACAGTCTTTTCTCAAATATTATCTTTAATGGGATGGGACACTCTCCTCCTGAATGTTCTGTACTCCCGTTTCAATGCCAGTGTTGAATGCCATGATTTCTCATGACAATTATTATTAGTTTCTGGTATTTTGTTTTATTTTCTGTCCCAGCGCTCTTATTTTGTTTCTATTTCCTGTTTGCCTCCTTTTTGCCATTACTTCTCCCTTGTGAGCACTGACTCCCTCACCTGTACCTGATTGGCAATCAGGACGCATTTGTTCCTTGGTCTTCTGGATGGGGATGGATAATCATCTGGAGGGGGATGGATCATTTTTCATTGTGCTTTGTACCTCAATGTTGCATAGCTTTCCCTATGCGTCCTGTACGCTCCTGCTGCACCATTTTTGTTTTGTGATTGAATACATTTTTACCTGATCTTCACCTGCAGTCTCTGCATCCAACGCACCCGTGAAACAAAACTTGACAGTAGAAGATCTTTAAACTTTATCACTTGCGCCTCCGCTGGCTGACGTTAAGCACTGCACCTCAAATTCTTCATGACATGATGAATCAGGCTCAATTCCAGACAATTAACCATCTATTTAATGAGCTGTTAATTGGTTAATAAAATGCAATCAATTTACAATAAACTATTCAGTCTTTCTATTTGTAGCATATTTTGTCGTTGGATGTAAAATGTAGCCTGCTAATTGACAAACTCAAGTAAGGTGCTCCTAATGATGGATAAAACAAGTAATACTCCAATCGTACAGTATAGGGTGAAAAAGGCAAGGCTGGGCCTCATTATACGATGTGACATTAGCCTTACAGATGTGTACGGGCCCACAACCTTTAGGGAGTGTACACACAGATTCATAGACGGCGCTCAAAGAGGCAGGGCCAGCCAGGGGCCTAAATTCATGATGAGGTCCTCCTCCCTGGGTTGACCCACCAGCCCTCACTACTCTGCCACATTAGGGCTATAAGGCACAAACACACACACTGTATGTACACGCCTGCGAGAGACCTGCTGGTGTTATGGGAGGGGAACAGAGGAATCTATCCTGAACTGACCTCTAATTAACACTCTTGGCAAACTGCCGCCTTACTAACACATATAGAGCTACACACACACACACACACACACACACACACACACACACACACACACACACACACACACACACACACGCACACACACACACAACTATAAACACAAACATGCATGCTGAAGTCTGTAAGTGTGCAAATAAATTAGCTGGGTTGACAAATTGCACTGTGCAGCCTTTTTCTTCAACAGAGTAATTGATGTAATGCTTATATTGCAATACCTATTATTTTGATGATAAGTCGTATTTGCACATATTCATGGATGCAGTTGGAAGTTGTTTTTTAAGACAAGCAGTTATGGTACTTAAAGGGGAAGTTTTGACCCAATAACCATGCACCATTACAGGTTATGTAGATCAGTGGTCCCCAACCACCGGGCCACGGCCCGGTACCGGTCCGTGGATCGATTGGTACCGGGCCGCACAAGAAATAAAAAAAATAAAAAAATAAATAATTGTTTTAAATTTATTTTTTATTAAATCAACATAAAAAACACAAGATACACTTACAATTAGTGCACCAACCCAAAAAACCTCCCTCTCCCATTTACACTCATTCACACTCATTCGCACAAAAGGGTTGTTTCTTTCTGTTATTAACATTTCTGGTTCCTACATTATATATCAATATAGATCAATACGGTCTGCAGGGATACAGTCCATAAGCACACATGATTGTATTTTTTTATGACAAAAAAAATTTGTCCGTGGGACAAATTTTCAAGCGTTGACCGGTCCGCAGCTACAAAAAGGTTGGAATCATAACATGACCCCTAAGGCGTCAGGGAGTTAGGTAGCTGGCATCCGTTATATACAGCAGCGTTTTTCAACCACTGTGCCGTGGCACACTAGTGTGCCGTGAGATACAGTCTGGTGTGCCGTGGGAGATTATGTAATTTCACCTATTTGGGTTAAAAATATTTTTTGCAAACCAGTAACCAGTAATCCGCAAATAATGTGCCGTTGTTGAGTGTTTGTGATGTCTAGAGCTCGGCAGAGTAACCGTGTAATACTCTTTCATATCAGTAGGTGGCAGCAGGTAGCTAATTGCTTTGTAGATGTCGGGAACATGGTTTGTGGTGATCACAATATGCAGACGACAGCGGGAAGCAGCATGCAGGTAAAAAGGTATCTAATTCTTAAACCAAAAATAACAAAAGGCGAGTGCCGCTAAGTAAAGCTTAAGGATGGCTATACAAAACAAAACTAAAACTGAACTGGCTGCAAAGTAAACAAAAACAGAATGCTGGACAACAGCAAAGACTTACAGCGCGTGGAGCAGACGGCGTCCACAAAGTACATTTGTACATGACATGACAATCAACAATGTCCACACAAAGAAGGATAAAAACAACCTAAATAGTCTTGATTGCTTAAACAAAGCATGTGCGGGGAATATCGCTCAAAGGATGACATGAAACTGCTACAGGAAAAAAAACAACAAAAGAGGAAAAGCCACCAAAATAGGAGCGCAAGACCAGAACTAAAACACTACACACGGGAACACAGCAAAAAACTCAAAATAAGTCACGGTGTGATGTGACAGGTCGTAACAATACACCTACTTTGGGAAAAGAGCTATAGTGATGCATGCTTGGTTATGGTTTAAATTCATATCCAACAATTGCAACAACGACTTTTTACTGTCAATATTGGCTGCAGAGTTTCATTTTTTTTTAACATTTTCTGCTCGCGGTGTGCCTCGGGATTTTTTAATGAATAAAATGTGCCTTGGCTCAAATAAGGTTGAAAAACACTGATATACAGTATAAAATACAAGCAATTAAAATGTCTTTTTTCTACTGTATGTATTAAAAACAGTTTTCCAGTAACTGATTGTATTTAAAGAAAATTAAGGAAACAATTTATTTTATATCTTATGAATGTCTGACAGGTTGAAACTAGCTGTGCTACTGGAGATAAGCTACTGTACTAGTGATACCCAAGGTTCCACATTTGCATTTTAGTTGTCAGTTGACTTTGTTTGTCCTCTTTATTAACAGTGCAGTCATGTGGTTTCACTTATTCAACTTACACATAGCCTAGTCCTCCCCGCCCGAACGGGCAATCTTTCTTAGCACGGACAGGGCCTGTCGACACTGTTGAAGTCCATCCATGTTATGTATTCATTGAAAAAACAAAACCCGCAGCTTAAAGTAAGAAGAAGCTGCATTAAGGGTGAAAACTTCAGATTGTTTATTGATTTTTATTTGTGTTGTTGAATAAGTCTGTCTGAGCGCGGTGTCCCAGCGGGAGCTTGGCCTGGGGCGTTTGCATTAGGCACACTTGTGCCGAGACGGATCCGCAAGAACATGTGAGTGGACAGCTGCATGCACTGTACATATACAGTATGTAGAGACCCACACATTTGCTTTGGAGAGGCATCTTAAATAAACCAGTCACCTTGACATTTGAGATTTGTGGCAGCGATGCAAAATTGAAATAACCCTCTTTTTGCATTCAGGCTGCAAAATGTGAATACAAGTCAAAAGGTTAGACTATATTCTTAGAACAGGGATAGTGCATGTTTTCACCCAAGATAGGACAACCTTTTATCACTCTCAGGCTACGTTCAACTGCAGAGTAGGATGTCCAATTCTGATGTTTTGTCAAATTATTTTAAAGTGGTAGTTCACATTACAAATAAAATCTGATGTCCAATGTGGACGCAAACTGTGCCGCATGCAGACATGACGTCACACGGGATGCAGTGTGTACGGTCGACTTGCGCATTTTGTGGAAATTTCAAAGATTTTTTGCAATCAAAGTCAACATGTTCTCAACAGAATTATTGCATGTACAAGATTATAAAGAAAACATTTAGTTTTTTTTGGAGTTTGTGGGACATTTGCTACGATGTCCGCTCCGAAAAGCGAAACATTGAATTTAGTTCCTAAAATATATTATTTTCACCTGTTTTCAGGTAATTTTTTTCAACTGTTTATTTATCAAATGTCTTTTTTGGTGAAGAATTATAAAACGTATCACTTTTGATGACGATCTGGTCAGACGTACATATCCACATACGAAAGAGGCCTGGGTCAGATTTGAAAATTTCGGAATTGCATTGTTAACATCATCATAACAACATCATGCGCCAAAGAAGGCAATCTCATTCATCAAAGCTGGAGAGAGACCTCGTGCACGTCCAAAGACAACAACAGGACTCCTTCACACAGCCCCTGATTGGCAGCTACAGGTTGACCTGGGAAAACAACTGAGGTTCCCCCAGTAAAAACATCTCTACGGCCAGACATGATCATCATCTCAGAGGCTTCAAAACACCTCATCATGCTGGAACTAACAGTGCCTTGGGAGGAGCGGATTGAGGAAGCCAACGAAAGGAAACGTGCCAAGTATCAGGAGCTGGTGGAGGACTGCAGGGGCAAGGGCTGGAGGCCTTTTTATGAGTCAATAGAAGTTGGCTGCCGTGGCTTTGCAGGACGCTCCCTCTGCAAAGTGCTTGGCCGATTGGGAGTCACAGGGGCAGCCAAAAGCAGGGCCATTCAATCCGCAAGTGAAGCGGCAGAGAAAGCCACGAGGTGGTTGTGGCTGAAAAGGGCAGTTCCGTGGGTTGCTACTGGGACACAAGCAAGGACTTGATCATCCCGACTGGGTCGCCTGGACGAGGGTGTATGATGTTGTGAGACCCGAAACACCCGATGAATCCAGGATACATCACTGATGATGTGTCCCAGTGCATCCAGGAGATGTATCTTTCAAGTTTCAGACCGGCTAAGCCATTGACTCCTAGGAAAGACTGGGTGGCAACCAAGAACAGTTTGGTCGACTACTGGAGAGACAGTTGGCAGCTCGGAAAGACGGCACCCGGGACAGTATGGGTTAGCACCCCAGCCTGTATCTTTCCAGTGACTCCCGCAGGGGCGGCCAAAAGCAGGGCCATTCAATCCGCAAGTGAAGCGGCAGAGAAAGCCACGGGGTGGTTGTGGCTGAAAAGGGCAGATCCGTGGGTTGCTACTGGGGCACAAGCAAGGACTTGATCATCCTGGCTGGGTCGCCTGGACGAGGGTGTATGATGTTGTGAGACCCGAAACACCCGATGAATTCAGGATACATCACTGATGATGTGTCCCAGTGCATCCAGGAGATGTATCTTTCAAGTTTCAGTCTGGCTAAGCCAGTGACTCCTAGGAAAGACTGGGTGGCAACCAAGAACAGTTTGGTCGACTACTGGAGAGACAGTTGGCAGCTCGGAAAGACGGCACCCGGGACAGTATGGGTTAGCATCCCAGCCTGTATCTTTCGTGAGAAAGAACCCAAATAAGCTACGGAAAACCCTACAGAGCAATACCCCCAGGAGATCCCGAGAGGGGGGGAGGATGAGATCTCCAATCGGACGGACCAAAGGTTAACGACCCCCGCAAACGAACTGACTACGAGTATGACATGTATCTGCGGCAAGCTGTGCAAAAATCAACGTGGCTTAAGAATCCATCAGGCCAGAATGAAATGTTTGGAGCGGGAGAGCGAGGTTCAAAGCACAGGTCCTGGACCTGGTGAGACGCAGGAGGAGCCCGGACAGGAGACACCCCACAGATCCCAGTCCCTCCATGTACCAAAGTCTCTCAATCCCAGCAGAGTAGTTCCACAGCAGCGAATTAAATGGCCCCAAGCAAACAGACGGAGCGAGTGGCTGCAGTTTGATGAGGAGGTGTCCAACATCATCCAAGCCACAGCCAAAGGAGATGTCGACAGCAGGCTCCAGGCAATGAGTACCATCATCGTCAGCTATGGCTCAGAAAGATTCAGACGGATGGAGAAGGGCAACACTGAGGCCACCCCCTACACCAGGGGTGGGCAATTAATTTTCTTACACAACACTTCCTGATGTATATTACAATACAAAAATTTCAATTTCTGTCACTTCATCCTGCATCCTCTTTGTTGTGAACGTAGCACGCCTGTAAGGTGATTGGCGAAGAAGGAAGAAGCGTTGCTGTTGCGGAAATGAGGAGTGAGGATTGGTTTTCCTTTTGGAAAGAACGAGATAAGTTGAGCTGTGTTAGTATAGGTTGCACAATAAAAGTTTAAAAAAAGCGTCAGACTTGGTGTGCACTTCTTCTGGACGCTACAATTGATGTCACAAGTGGGATGAAATGCCTCCCAGTTCGCCTTGCCATCAAACCTGGGAGTCTTCATTGAGGGCGGAATTCCCCCCGTGGCAAGCAGCGTGGCTGCACCTGTAAACGATCTCTCTCTCTCTCTCTCTCTCTCTCTCTCTCTCTCTCTCTCTCTCTCTCTCTCTCTCTCTCTCTCTCTCTCTCTCTCTCTCTCTGTCTCTCTCTCTCTTTGCGGCGAGCTCCTCACGTGGCACGTACCTCCCGATGACGTAGCACACAAACAGTGCAGTATGCGCAAAGTTTTACTTCTGACACCAATTGTAGCGTCCAGAAGAAGTGCACACGAAGTCTGACGCTCTTTTTAAACTTTTATTGAGCAAGCTATACTAACACAGCTCAACATATCTCGTTCCTTCCACACGCAGGTCTCCTCACTTCTCATTTACGCAACTCAAGAAGACAACATCTACTTCAGCAGGTCGTTACACTATCTTCTTTAAAGACAGCAACGTGTGTACCACAAATAAGCACACGGCTTTACCTTTACTTGGCAGTCCATGGCTTTTTTAAAACACGCCATTCGTCATCAACTTTTCTCTTTTTAGCGTCTCGGGGATAACCGGGCATCACTTGTCGCTGTGCGCCTTCCCTCACAGGACATACGCACATATAACACTTTTCAAAATAAAAGCAGCACAGTTGTATTGCACACACGACAAAGATGTTTTTTTTAAATTTATTTTGTATTTGTGATTGCCGCTGCGCGCACGAGCATACGTCCGCACGGAAGTAATACAAATAACGCTTTTCAAAACAAAAGCAGCACCGTTGTATTGCACACTCGAAATAGATACTTTTTAAAATGTATTTTGTAATTTATAATTGGCCTCATGCCGGCCGGACAGGGACGTACAAAAGGCCGGATGCGGCCCGCGGGCCGCAGAATGCCCAGGTCTGCCCTACACCATGAACCGCAGGGCCACTAAGATACACAAACTGCGCCAGGAGCTTCAAACCCTCAGGAAACAGTTCAAGAGAGCTGCTGAGGAGGACAAACAACCTTTAGAAGAGCTGCGCAACATCCTGCGGAAGAAGCTGACAACTCTCCGCAGAGCAGAGTGGCACAGGAGTCGTGGAAGAGAGAGAGCTAGGAAGCGAGCAGTTTTCATTGCCAACCCCTTTCGGTTTGCTAAACAGCTGCTCGGGGACAAGCGCAGTGGCCGGCTTGAGTGCCCAAGAGAGGAAGTGAATCGCTTCCTCCAGAATACCATGAGCGACCCACTGAGGGGACAAGATCTAGGACCCAACAGAGCGCTCATCGGCCCTGCGCCACCAACGGCAGAGTTCCAGTTGACAGAGCCCAGTTTGAAGGAGGTTGAAGAGGTCATCAAGGCAGCCCGCTCAGCATCTTCCCCGGGCCCCAGTGGTGTACCTTACCTCGTCTACAAGCGCTGTCCAGGGCTTCTCAAGCATCTGTGGAAGACCTTGAAGGTGATCTGGCGAAGGGGGAGAGTGGCCGACCAGTGGAGGTGTGCAGAGGGAGTTTGGATCCCCAAGGAGGAGGACTCGAAAAACATCAACCAGTTTCGGACTATATCACTTCTGAGTGTGGAAGGGAAGGTGTTCTTCAGCATCGTCTCCCGAAGACTGACCGAGTTTCTCCTCAAGAACAACTACATTGACACTTCAGTGCAGTAGGGGGGGATTCCTGGAGTTCCCGGCTGTCTAGAGCACAACGGTGTCATCACACAGCTCATCAGAGAGGCCCATGAGAGCAGAGGGGAACTTGCTGTGTTGTGGTTGGACCTGACTAACGCCTACGGGTCCATCCCACACAAGCTAATTGAGCTTGCGCTACACCGCCACCATGTTCCCAGCAAGATCAAGGACTTGATCCTGGATTATTACAATAACTTCAGGCTCCGGGTCACTTCTGGGTCAATAACCTCTGACTGGCATCGCCTTGAGAAGGGAATAATAACAGGATGCACCATCTCCGTTGTCCTTTTTACACTGCCGATGAATATGGTGGTAAAGTCTGCTGAGGTGGAATGCAGAGGGCCTCTATCCAGATCAGGTGTTCGACAGCCCCCCATTAGGGCCTATATGGATGACCTTACCATCACAACAAGATCAGTACCAGGGAGCAGGTGGATCTTGCAGGGATTGGAGAGGCTCATTGGGTGGGCCAGGATGAGTTTCAAGCCCGCAAAGTCCAGGTCCATGGTGCTGAAGAAGGGGAAGGTGGTCAAAAAATTCCAATTCTCAATCTCAGGAACGGTCATTCCATCCATCACGGAGTAACCCGTCAAGAGCTTGGGAAAGCTCTTTGACTCCAGCCTGAAGGACTCTGCTGCTATCCAGAAGTCTACTGAAGAGCTTGGAGGGTGGCTCACCAAAGTAGACAAGTCTGGCCTACCTGGTAGATTCAAAGCCTGGATCTACCAGCACTCCATCCTTCCCAGGGTCCTGTGGCCTCTCCTTGTATATGCAGTCCCAGTAACAACAAAATCGTACACAAAAAAGCAGATCTGATCATGTTTGACGAATACAGCACATAAGCATCGTAAAAAGTTGTGTGCACCAACATTCACATGAGATGTTCATGAGTGAAAAGATGCTATGGTTGTTATCATACACTGCACCAACTACTGCTTTTGTAACAGGGCGTGGTTTTGCTGCTTTGATGTGTGTATTCACGGATAAAGTGTATTTTGCATGGTTGAACCAGGAAGAGGGCGGGTTAAAATGAATAATACCGATTATGGAGCCTTGAGTGTTGGCCGATTTTAATCCGATACGATATCAGCAAGAATCATAGTACATATTTTTATTATTTTGTCATGTGAAATGTTGAGACAAGGTTTGATCAAATGAAATTAGTCAGAGAACCATGGTAGGTCTGCAAAACAATCACCTTGAGGAATAAAAGTAGATATTTTTATTATTTTGTAATGTGTTAGTTGGAAAAGGAAAAGGAAAAGGATTGAGGTAAATTACTCAGAAAACAATTGTACATATGAAAACACTAACCTTATGATCCATCCATCCATTTTCTACCGCTTGTCCTTTTCGGGGTCGCGGGGGGTGCTGTAGCCTATCTCAGCTGGATTCGGGCGGAAGGTGGGGTACACCCTAGACAAGTCGCCACCTCATCGCAGGGCCAACACAGATAGACAGACAACATTCACACACTAGGGCCAATTTATTGTTGCCAATCAACCTATCCCCAGATGCATGTCTTTGGAGGTGGGAGGAAGCCGGAGTACCCAGAGGGAACCCACGCAGTCACGGGGAGAACATGCAAACTCCACACAGAAAGAACCCGGGCTCGAACCCAGGACCTTCGTATTGTGAGGCACATGCACTAACTCCTGTTTCACCGTGCTGAGTGTTAATTTGTTTTTTTGGTGACACCTAGTGGTTACAATAATTCATTAAGATAAGCACATGACGCTGTCAGTTGAATGATGCAGGTATATATGCTGTATATGTTACTGGATACTTCTAAAAAGCTTTTGCCTTGGAGACTTTGTATGTATAAGTTTCTGTTTCTGTTTATTTCGAACACATATACAATGTCAGCATGTTACATCACATATTACACATTTTCATTTCTCATTACAACGTATCCGAAAAGGAGTAGGGGGAAACAAAGCTTATTTAATCCTACCCATTTCCACTTAATAGCAACGTCTAATACATGTATTCATTCCTTGTTCTCAATTTGTAACACGGTTTAAATCAATGCATTAAGTACCTCGATTGACATACGAGATTAATAACTCCATTTCAGTGAAGATCAAGATGTTGATCAAAATTCTTCTTCCTTTAGTTGAGTTGAGTTGAGTTGAGTTGAGTTGAGTTTGAGTTTATTTCGAACATGCAAGCATACAACATGATACATCACAATTTCCAGTTTCTCTTTTCAACATGTTCGAAAAGGAGTAGGAAGAATCAATCAATCAATCAATCAATGTTTATTTATATAGCCCTAAATCACAAGTGTCTCAAAGGGCTGTACAAGCCACAACGACATCCTCGGTACAGAGCCCACATACGGGCAAGGAAAAACTCACCCCAGTGGGACGTCGGTGAATGACTATGAGAAACCTTGGAGAGGACCGCATATGTGGGTAACCCCCCCCCCTCTAGGGGAGACCGAAAGCAACGGATGTCGAGTGGGTCTGACATAACATTGTGAAAGTCCAGTCCACAGTGGATCCAACACATCAGCGGGAGTCCAGTCCACAGCGGGGCCAACAGGAAACCATCCCGAGCGGAGACGGGTCAGCAGCGCAGAGATGTCCCCAACCGATGCACAGGCTAGTGGTCCACCCGGGGTCCCGGCTCTGGACAGCCAGCACTTCATCCATGGCCACCGGACCTATGCGACTCCCCCTCGCAAGGGACAGGGGAGAAGAGGAGAGAAGAAAAGAAACGGCAGATCAACTGGTCTAAAAAAGGGGGGGTCTATTTAAAGGCTAGATTATACAAATGAGTTTTAAGATGGGACTTAAATGCTTCTACTGAGGTAGCATCTCTAACTGTTACCGGGAGGGCATTCCAGAGTACTGGAGCCCGAATAGAAAACGCTCTATAGCCCGCAGACTTTTTTTTGGCTCTGGGAATCACTAATAAGCCGGAGTTCTTTGAACGCAGATTTCTTGTCGGGACATATGGTACAATACAATCGGCGAGATAGGCTGGAGCTAAACCGTGTAATATTTTATACGTAAGTAGTAAAACCTTAAAGTCGCATCTTAAGTGCACAGGAAGCCAGTGCAAGTGAGCCAGTATAGGCGTAATATGATCAAACTTTCTTGTTTTTGTCAAAAGCCTTGCAGCCGCATTTTGTACCAACTGTAATCTTTTAATGCTAGACATAGGGAGGCCCGAAAATAATACGTTACAGTAATCGAGACGAGACGTAACGAACGCATGAATAATGATCTCAGCGTCGCTAGTGGACAAGATGGAACGAATTTTAGCGATATTACGGAGATGAAAGAAGGCCGTTTTAGTAACACTCTTAATGTGTGACTCAAACGAGAGAGTTGGGTCGAAGATAATACCCAGATTCTTTACAGAGTCTCCTTGTTTAATTGTTTGGTTGTCAAATGTTAAGGTGGTATTATTAAATAGATGTTGGTGTCTAGCAGGACCGATAATCAGCATTTCCGTTTTCTTAGCGTTGAGTTGCAAAAAGTTAGCGGACATCCATTGTTTAATTTCATTAAGACACGCCTCCAGCTGACTACAGTCCGGCGTGTTGGTCAGCTTTAGGGGCATGTAGAGTTGAGTGTCATCAGCATAACAGTGAAAGCTAACACCGTACTTGCGTATGATGTCACCCAGCGGCAGCATGTAAATACTAAAGAGTGCAGGGCCAAGAACCGAACCCTGGGGAACTCCGCACGTTACCTTGACATAGTCCGAGGTCACATTGTTATGGGAGACGCACTGCATCCTGTCAGTAAGATAAGAGTTAAACCAAGACAAGGCTAAGTCTGACATACCAATACGTGTTTTGATACGCTCTAATAAAATATTATGATCGACGGTATCGAAAGCGGCGCTAAGATCAAGAAGCAGCAACATAGATGACGCATCAGAATCCATCGTTAGCAATAGATCATTAGTCATTTTTGCGAGGGCTGTCTCCGTAGAGTGATTTGCCCTGAAACCGGATTGAAAAGGTTCACAGAGATTGTTAGTCACTAAGTGTTCATTTAGCTGCTGTGCAACAGTTTTTTCGAGAATTTTGGAAATAAACGGAAGGTGGGAGACCGGTCGGTAGTTTACCATGAGGTCAGGATCGAGGTTAGGTCTTTTGAGCAGAGGATGAATAACCGCTTTTTTGAATGCTAGGGGAACAGTGCCGGAGGAAAGTGATAAGTTTATAATATTTAACACTGATGGACCTAATAATACAAACAGTTCCTTGATAAGTTTCCCAGGAAGTGGGTCAAGTAAACATGTTGTTTGTTTTATCCCACTTACACGCTGTAATAATTCCTCTAATGTTATTTCATCAAAAATAGAGAGACTATTTTGGAGGGCAGTGTCCGTCGTATATACAGTCGTATTTGTGTTAATAGAACCCAGTTGTAGCTGGGATGCGTTGTCTTTAATCTCCTTTCTAATGAGTTCAATTTTCTTATTAAAGAAATTCATAAAATCATCTGCCGAGTGGGTGGAGCTACTGGGAGGAGTCCCTTGTTGGGTTAGCGATGCTACTGTACTAAACAGAAATTTAGGATCGTTTTTGTTGAGGCGGATGAGATTTGAGTAGTATTTAGCTTTAGCTAAGGTAAGCATGCGTTTATAAGTTATTAAACTATCACTCCATGCTTGATGGAAAACCTCAAGTTTAGTCGCGCGCCATTTGCGTTCCAGTTTTCTACATGATAATTTATGAGCTCTAATTTCTTCTGTAAACCATGGGGTGCGCCTTTTAGGGGCCCTTTTTTGCTTTAGCGGTGCTATACTATCAATAATTTCGCGCAAGGCATCGTCAAAGTTGTTAGTGAGTTTATCAATAGAGCCGACATAATTTGGGAATGGTGCTATTACCGAAGGCAGTAGGTCAGCAAGAGTCATCGTTGTGGCAGCATTAATGTTGCGGCCGCTATAGCAGTTATTATTATTATTAGCTTGTTGACAAAGAGTCAAAACTTCAAATTTTATAAGGTAATGATCGGACATTACTTTAGTATATGGAAGTATCATAACTTTGGAGGTGGTGACACCCCTGACAAGCACTAGATCTATTGTATTACCGTTGCGATGCGTGGGTTCATGTATTATTTGTGTAAGACCACAGCTATCAATTATGGTTTGGAGCGCCACGCACTGAGGGTCCGATGGGGTATTCATATGGATATTAAAGTCCCCCATTATGATTATATTGTCGGCGTGCGTCACTAGATCAGCAACGAACTCTGAGAATTCACTGATAAAGTCCGAATAGGGCCCAGGGGGGCGGTAGATAACAGCCAGGTCGAGAGGTAGCGGTGTGACGGACCTCATAGTAAGCACCTCAAACGATTTATATTTATTATTTAGGTTAGGGGTAAGGTTGAAATTTTCATTGTATATTAGTGCGACACCCCCTCCCCTTTTAAGAGGGCGGGCAACATGCGCATTCGTATAGTTAGGAGGAGATGCCTCATTGAGCGCAAAAAATTTGTCCGGTTTGAGCCAGGTTTCGCTAAGACCAATGACGTTAAGATTGTTGTCTCTAATGACCTCATTAACCAATAACGCCTTGGGAGACAATGATCTTATGTTTAAAAAGCCCATATTATAGGTATTGGGCTGTTTTGACGAGTTTTTGTTAAGATTATCCGTAGTGGCAATATTAACAATGTTGCGTTTATTATGCGTAGTGCACTTTAAATAGTTTCGACCATATCTAGGAATTGATATGACGGGAATTTTCCGATTGTTTGCTTGGTGCTGCAATAGACTGGACATATCATAATTTGCCAACTCAGTAGAATGCATGTCCACCTCTGACACAGACACAACAGAAAAAACATTATGTGAATTGTGTATTATTCTAAGAGAATTGCTATGCGTACATGGATTATCCAGCCTGGCGCTGGCTAGTTCTAGCTTAACTGACTCCTCACCCGGACTAACAGACATTGTAATTGCCTGTGACCGGGCTTGCTCTAGTGTAGTCAGTCAAGTGAGACTTAAATAGTAGTCTATGTTTCTAGACAGGATGATGGCGCCTTCCTGGTTAGGGTGAAGGCCGTCTCTCATCAGCAAGCCTGGTTTGCCCCAGAAAGAGGGCCAGTTATCAATAAACGTTAGTCCCTGCGTCCTACAGTAGCTAGCCAACCACTTGTTAAGCGAGACTAATCTGCTATATCTCTCATCATTGCCTCTCGCAGGCAGGGGGCCAGAGACAATTACTCGATGCCTGGACATCTTTCTGGCGAGATCACAAGTCCTGGCTATGTTTCTCTTTGTAATCTCTGACTGTCTCATTCTAGTGTCATTGGAGCCAACGTGTACAACTATATTCGCATAATTAGTGGTGCGATTAGCCTGTCGTACGTGTTTACTAGGCCTGTTGCGAGTTAGCTCCCTAAGATTAGCTTCAATGTCAGGTGCTCTGGCCCCGGGGATACACTTTATTGTGGCTGGTTTGCTAAGCTTTATGTTTCGGGTGATGGAGTCCCCTATAACTAAGGTGTGGTGCCCGGTAGACTGGGGTGTAGGACTAGCTAAAGAGCTAAATCTATTATGCGTCTCAACCGGTACACCGTAGCTTGTAGGCCGCTTAGGACTGCTACAAGCTGGGCTAGTTAGCTCGCTACAGCTAACGCTAGCAGATGTGTCCGCAACATCTAAAGTTACGACATTACTCTGCTCTAACTGGCGGACACGGCCCTCTAGCAGAGCCAACCTCTCCGTGAGTATGGTGCAAGACGCACAGGAAGCCATTACTCACAGTGTTTTCTGTCACCGAGTGAAGTTCCTGCTGTCCTCAGGGAAGTGGTCGCGGTCTGTAGGAGTAGCTTCTTACTGACCGGCGCTGCCTTTCTCCGCGCTAGCTTAGCAGCTAGCTAGCTGAGGAAAGGGTGGTGGGACAGAGATCGGGTGATTTGCAAGTTAAATAGTACCACTAAAAATGTTTGAGAAGTGATAAAGAAAGCTGTAGAACAATTAAAAGCACACAGATAGAGCGCTACTTAGCTTTTTCGCAACAGCGAACAGACGGCGAGCAGTCACGCACGGTGAACCGGAACCGGAAGTCAGATTAACACAACTACACATGCAAATTGACTAATGAAGAGCTTATTTAATCCTACCCCTTTTCTTTACATAACAGTTGCAAAACTTTTTGTTCACTTCCTGTTCACAATTTTTTCACAATAAACTCCATAAGTAATCACAATAAAAATAAATAAATAAATAATAGTAAGAATTTAATAATAATAATTGGTGAAGTAAGTCATATTTCATATGATGAGATAAGTAAGATTACTTTAAGAATGAATGAATGGATGGATGAAATAACTAGAGAATGTTTGTCATGGTTCTTCTTCTTTGTACTTTGTAAACACTTTAAGTTTGAAGAGTTTCTTGAAGTGTATCATATTAGTACATTGTTTGATTGCTTTGCTTAATCCATTCCATAATTTAATTCCACATACTGATATACTGAAGGTCTTAAGTGTTGTACGTGCAAACAAATGTTTTAAATTACGTTTTTCTTTGCTTAATCCATTCCATAATTTAATTCCACATACTGATATACTGAAGGTCTTAAGTGTTGTACGTGCAAACAAATGTTTTAAATGACGTTTTTCTCTAAGATTATATTTCTCCTCTTTTTTTGAGAAGAATTGTTGTATATTCTTGGGTAGCAGGTTATAGTTTGCTTTGTGCATAATTTTAGCTGTTTGCAAATTCACTATGTCATGGAATTTCAGTATTTTTGATTTGTACTTTGTAAAAACTTTTAATTTGTAATATGCAACTATTATTATTTGATTGTTGTTTATATTGACAAATGTGGTGTTTTAGACTGCAATATTGTTCAATTAAGGACACTTATTATGTACGTCTTCCTCTGGAGATGCATGTGACTCTTCTGTCTCCTTGTTGTGGTGGCCTCAATTTTTTTTGTATTTTCAAAAAGAGTTGTATAATTTCAGACTGTGAGGCCGTTAATGCACACAGACTGAGTCCAAAGGCACTAGGAAGGCTAGTAAAAGAGTGTGTTCCGTTCAGCTTCTTGAGTGTGCAACCCCTTGGGTAAGATAACCATAAATACTTGCCAAAAAAGAAAAGAGAAAAGGAAAAAAAGTTTATTTTAACATGGACAGACTGCTTTTCCTGTAAAACAAAAAATAAAAAGATGAAAACGTTTTAAAAAGTTTAAAAGCTGTGTTTCGTTTTGTGGCTGTATACTACTTTTGTATTTTTCTATTGTGTAAGCGGCGGCAAAATGTCTCTTTTGATAGTAAATGTTGCAGACCTCTGGTCTAACTTATGTGCTGTTGTGTACACTGGCTGCTCCTAGTAGGCCTACTGAAATGATTTTTTTTTATTTAAACGGGAATAGCAGATCCATTCTATGTGTCATACTTGATCATTCCGCGATATTGCCATATTTTTGCTGAAAGGATTTAGTAGAGAAAATCGACGATAAAGTTCGCAACTTTTGCTCGCTAATAAAAAAAAGCCTTGCCTGTACCGGAAGTAGCGTGACGTCACAGGAGCTAGGATTCCTCACAATTCCCCATTGTTTACAATGGAGCGAGAGAGATTCGGACCGAGAAAGTGATGATTACCCCATTAATTTGAGCGAGGATGAAAGATTCGTAGATGAGGAACGTTACAGTGAATGACTTGAGAGGCAGCGATGGACGTATCTTTTTTCGCTCTGACCGTAACTTAGGTACAAGCTGGCTCATTGGATTCCACACTCTCCTTTTTCTATTGTAGATCACGGATTTGTATTTTAAACCACCTCGGATACTATATCCTCTTGAAAATGAGAGTCGAGAACGCGAAATGGACATTCAGTGCCTTTTATCTCCACGACAATACATCGGCGAAATGCTTTAGCTACGAGCTAACGTGATAGCATCTTGCTTTAACTGCATATAGAAACAAAAGAAATAAACCCCTGACTGGAAGTATAGATAGAAAATCCACAATACTATTAAACCGTGGACATGTAAATACACGGTTAATGCTTTCCAGGCTGGCGAAGGTTAACAATGCTGTGCTAACGACGCCATTGAAGCTAACTTAGCAACCGGACTGCACAGAGCTATGCTAAAAACATTAGCTCTCCACCTACGCCAGCCAGCCCTCATTTGCTCATCAACACCCGTGCTCACCTGCGTTCCAGCGATCGGCAGAAGGACGAAGGACTTCACCCGATGCGTTTGGCGGCCCGGAGACGTAGGAAGTCAAGGTGAAGTCGGTGGCTAGCGCGGCTAGCGCGGCTAGCGCGGCTAGCGCGGCTAGCGCTCCAACAAAGTCCTCCTGGTTGTGTTGCTGTAGTCCGCTGCTAATACACTGATCCCACCTACAACTGTCTTCTTTGCAGCCTTCATTGTTCATTAAAAAAATTGCAAAAGATGTCCAGAATACTGTGGAATTATGAAATGAAAACAGAGCTTTTTGTATAGGATTCTACGGGGTACCATAACTTCCGTGACTCTGACTTCGTCACACGCATACGTCATCATACCGCGATGTTTCAGCCGGATATTTCCCGGGAATTTTAAAATGTCACTTTATAAGTTAACCCGGCCGTATTGGCATGTGTTGCAATGTTAAGATTTCATCATTGATATATAAACTATCAGACTGCGTGGTCGGTAGTAGTGGCTTTCAGTAGGCCTTTAAAGACTATCATGTTTACCTTTTGTAAAGCACTTCACAAAAATACCAGAAAAGACCAACCTTGTGTGCTTATTGGAGGACATCTAGATATCAACTAGCATTCAGCTTTGCACTAGTAAACGTGCAAAAGGAACATTTCAGCATGGGTTCTATTTTGAATGTAGTTTCAAACACTTACATTGTTCATGTTCAAAAATAGCTGGTGTGCAAGTTTCTAGTAAGGCACAAAGTGACATTATGAGCTTGTATATCTGCATTGTTCTTGCAAAGTAAAATCTAAGATGGCAGATGCTTTCCCAGTTGTCAATGGTTTAAACCAGAGCTAAATAATTGTTCAATACTGTAGAACATGCTGTTTGTGTGGGACAGCAAACATTAAGGGAAGTCCCAAAGAGAGAAGATGCCAGAGCACTGTCTTTACTTGAGCAGTTGTGTTCATTTACTGTTTTTCATCTAGCATAAAAAATCAGATGTTATTTATTACAATTATTTATTATTATTTTGATGTTATAGCTCACGTCACAATGCGTCATAAGACAAGCCTCCATAAACGCGCAAGGGGAAGGGGTGAGCAAAAGAGGAAGCTCTGTGCTTCGCCTCTTAGGCGCAGAGGAGATCAAACGGCCATAACAAAGGCACATCAAAAAATACTCGAATGGCGGTATTGTCTCAATTTGTCACGACCAGAATTGGACTCTGAACACAGGCACAGGAGAACCAAAACAGATTTAACCTGACCACTAAATTTACAAATGTATTAACAAACACAAAATGCTCCAGCTACAGAGGGAACAAGGTTCTAAAAACAAAACTACCAACTGTAATAAAAAGCACTCCAATGGAGGCGATACTAAGAAGCTAACCTTACCTGAAAAAGTTACACACCAACTCTCCTGAAGATCAAAAAGGTAACACGAAAACGTGGCTATGGCTGTGGTCAAGACTGTGGCAAGGAAACTCTGTAGGTACGCACATGGAGACACAAAACACTCTGGCACAGGACAGAAAGAGGACGAGACATTTAAGCATGGGGGAACAGGTGAAATCAATCAGGACAAACGATGACACACGAGGAAGGGCAATTGATCTGAAACGAGAAGGAGAGTTAGCATTTCAAAATAAAACAGGAAGTGACAAGACAACCTGAAACCAGACAAAACCCAGACAAGACTTCACCCAGGTGTGACACAATTATATACCGCTTTCTAAAATATACCGATATTACCTATAGTAGCGGTATATCACCCAGCTCCAAGTCACGTGTAAATAGATAGCCTATTAAAAGTTCTTACTTCACACAATTCTGATTACGAAAAAATTTTTTTACACACAGATCGAAATACGGACAGACAGATTTATTTTTGCCCACAGACCAATCATGATACCGACAGACAAATTAAAATATGGACACACGGATCTGATTACACGCACACATATTGATGTAAAGACACACACAATAGTACACAGACACGTGAATTTAATTACACGTGCACAGATTGCGATACACGTTTGCAAATAATCGTGCTACAGTAATACTTCCATACACTTGCAAAAATAAATGTTGGGCCCTGCTGTTGAACATGTGGTTGCCTTATTTAGGCTTGCTTTTCTGTGCCCGCAATAAAGCAAAACACATATTCGCCGTTAAAGGCCTACTGAAATGAGATTTTCTTATTCAAACAGGGATAGCAGGCCCATTCTATGTGTCATACTTGATCATTTCGCGATATTGCCATATTTTTGCTGAAAGGATTTAGTAGAGAACATCGACGATAAAGTTCGCAACTTTTGGTCGCTGATAAAAAAAGCCTTGCCTGTACCGGAAGTAGCGTGACGTCACAGGTTGTGGAGCTCCTCACATCTGCACATTGTTTACAATCATGGCCAGCAGCAGCGAGACCGATTCGGACCGAGAAAACGATGATTACCCCATTAATTTGAGCGAGGATGAAAGATTTGTG
This sequence comes from Entelurus aequoreus, assembly GCF_033978785.1. NCBI lineage: Eukaryota > Metazoa > Chordata > Actinopteri > Syngnathiformes > Syngnathidae > Entelurus > Entelurus aequoreus. The sequence continues at coordinate 34,332,265 of NC_084732.1, read as the reverse complement.
GATGAGGAAAGTGAGAGTGAAGGATTAGAGGGAAGTGGAAGTGATTCAGATAGGGAAGATGCTGTGAGAGGCGGGTGGGACCTGATATTCAGCTGGGAATGACTACAACAGTAAATAAACACAAGACATATATATACTCTATTAGCCACAACACAACCAAGCTTATATTTAATATGCCACAAATTAATCCCGCATAACAAACACCTCCCCCCTCCCATCCATATAACCCACCAATACAAATCAAACACCCGCACAACACACTCAATCCCACAGCCCAAAGTACCGTTCACCTCCGTAAAGTTCATACAGCACATATATTTCCCCAAAGTTACGTACGTGACATGCACATAGCGGCGTCTGCTATCCAACTCAAAGTCCTCCTGGTTGTGTTGCTGTAGCCAGCTGCTAATACACCGATCCCACCTACAGCTTTCTTCTTTGCTGTCTTCCTTGTTCATTAAACAAATTGCAAAAGATTCACCAACACAGATGTCCAGAATACTGTGGAATTTTGCGATGAAAACAGACGACTTAATAGCTGGCCACAATGGTGTCCCAATATGTCCGCACAATCCGTGACGTCACGCGCAAACATCATCATACCGAGACGTTTTCAGCAGAATATTTTGCGGGAAATTTAAAATTGCACTTTACTAATCTAACCCGGCCGTATTGGCATGTGTTGCAATGTTAAGATTTCATCATTGATATATAAACTATCAGACTGCGTGGTCGGTAGCAGTGGGTTTCAGTAGGCCTTTAAGCATTTTTCCACATGCATGCGTTTTTCAGGTTTGTTTGTGTTTTTGCAGAATTTTTCTCTTGCGTTTGTTCTTGATCATATAGCCTTCGTGCGATTATAGCATTTTTTATTTGTGTTTTTGGTTTTGGATTTCTGAGTTTTCGCACGTTTGTCCCCGTTGGCCGGCGTAGTTTTGCGATGTCAACATGTTCTTCCACTTTTACACAACACTACACAGAATACACTGTAGTTTAAAATGTCATCCATATATAGAGTCCCATTAACATTTAATGTGAAACCATACAATTGAACGTTTTAAAGGCTGTGGGGAGCAAGTGAAACATATATCTGGACGAGTGAAAACATAACATGCTTGACAGAAGTGATCAGGAAATGCAATCAAACACTCTGAGAAGGGAATGAAAGAATGTAAGCATTTGGATTTCCCTGGAGTCATTCATTTGGACCTCATAGCGGACGGAGTATGTTGCCCGCCTAATGACGGTGACAGATGCCTAATGCCTTCTTCACAATACTGACGCCATAAAACACAAGGCAAACAGGCGTCACCCTAAAGGCCGGCCTGTCCAGCCATCAGCGTAACTACGCTGGCAAGCGCACAATGAGAACAGAGCGACTTGGATGTGTGCACGAGTCAAAGAGCGCGAGCGAGTGAGAGGAGGAGCGGGGCCAGGATGGATGGAGAAAGATTAATTGACACTCAGCGAATGAGAAAGAGGGAATGAAAGCATCACGATGTGAGGCGTGCTAAGAACCAGCTGACAGATGACTGGGCAGCCTTTTAGGTAAATGGCGGGGAGTTTTGTATTGTCTGTCTGTCATCCTGATTAAAGGCACAAAAACACACACGTTGTTTCTGAAAGACACATCCAATGTTTTACAGCTAGTTAGGAGTCGTAAATGCTTCTTGTTTGATGGTCCACAAGGTGCTTAAGCTTTAAACTTTGCTTGCAGGTGTCCCAATGAGCTGTTTCTTGAAGTGGAAGTCACACACTGCCCAATTTACATGTTTGCAAAAATTAAGTACAATTGTGTTGTGTAACAGAGTTGAGACATTTCCAGTATTTAAGTTCAGTTTGATTTGAATTGTGATTGATCAATTTAGAACCTTATGAATCGAAATCGAATGGATTTAGAAAATTGGCCATGATGCCCAGCCCTCGTTATTATTATTGGTTTACCCTTATTAAAATGAGCAGCTGGTGTAGGATGTTGCTTCTCATTTACTTTTCTATAGTTATTGTCTCAAACAAAATGATAGAATAAGCAAATCTTGCAAAAGCTTAGCTGAGGTCTGGTGGTCTGTTTGCATGTCAAATCTAAAGTCTTACTGATTTTATACCATATCCAAATCCAATATATTGTTGGGGGTCATATTGACACTTCATATTTGGTAGATTAAAAAAGTCCAAAAAGAAACATTACAAGTACAAGTATAGTCTTGTGCTGTTGTTGAGACTTAGATTTGAGCATTTGAATGATGTCTATGTGCAATGTCCACTACAAAAAATAGTGTCTCTCTTGCATGACTTGTTTGTTTGTATGCATGATATGTTTGTGCAGCCTTCTTTGTGTGTATGCATGCATGTGTGTATGTTTTACACATCTGTTGCCAGGCTGCAGTCATTTGCGTTCCCAGCTTGGCGCCCTCGTAATTATTCAGATGTTACCTTTTGCTCCGACATTAAACGCGTTCGTCTGGCAAACATGAAACGGCCGCGTCCTCGATAAGGCTTCAAACGTCGCCTGCTGCCCAAAGAGAAGCGGGAAAGGTGAGGAGATGCATGCTGGGATTGTTTTCCTTCTCCGGAGGTTTGCTGGCACGCTGGTGTTGATCAATTTAACTTGATGTTGAAGCCTTCTATATTCTGTTGTGCTGCTGTTTTTTTGTTTCTAAAATTGAATTTCCACCTGATGACTGATAAGAAACGATACAGTGGAATGAATATGCTGGGGATTGGTACGATAAACTTCAATATTGATTGTTGATTAATCGTGACTTTAAGCTCTTTAATGGGAATGCACGACTGCCACCAGCTGAGGCGCAGTTGTGTTTGCAGTCTGAAGAAGTGAAGAAGCACATCAAAATGTAAATTATAGAATGACAAGGCACTTCATATAATATTTTACCCCAAATATTTTCTGGCCGCGTCATGCTCTGTCATGGATTAAAATATAAACACAAAATGTCCTCCATCACTTTTGACTCCCATTAGTACTTGCAGAAGAACCTGGGTTCGAACCCTGGTCGTGGTTGAAACTGTGCTATGTTTTTTATAATTGATGATCTTTTAAATCAGATGATGTATTAAGTTTGTGGTATTGAATGCTACATACAATGTTTTTAAACAAAATAAAGTGCCTTGTGCACAATAACTAAACAAGAAAGAACTACTATTCGCTTCCATTTAAATAATTTGGGTTTTGCCCTCAAAGCCTTCCTGTATCCAGACACTGATTTCTTGACTTTATAAACAATAACAAAAACAACATTGTAATAACAAGAACAAGAGAAAGAAAAATATCAATCAAATCACTTTAGTATGGATTATATACTGATACTATATAGGTATCGATAGTATCGACATCTGGCTCAATCACCTCTACCATAAATTGAAGCTTTAGCGTTGAGCTTCTTGTGTCGTCCTGCTCGGATGACACAAGAAGTGTGTAGCATGCTTAACCATTTATTGTACTGTAGTATTCCAGTGACGATGATACTTACAAGTAGGGATGTACTGCATATTGTTCAGATTTTATTGATACGATACCCTTATCGATATTCCTGAATTCCTTATTGATACCGGTATTTATCGGTACTCTAACCGGTACTATATGTAATTCGTGTAAATAAAGGTTTTAAGCAGAGAAGTCTTTCATCAACACCTGTTTTTTAATTCCGGTTTTGGTTTGCGGTGAGTGACTGCTCGCTGACTGCTCGTTGTTGCGAAAAAAAAAGCTAAGTACTATCTTTCGATCTGTGTGCTTCTGAACTGTTTTACAGCTTTATTTATTACTGCCCAAACATACTTAGTAGTCTATCAAACTTGCAAATCACCCGCTCTCTGTCTCAACGCCCCTCTCTCAGCTAGCTAGCTGCTAAGCTAGCTGCTAAGCTAACAAAGCTTAGCGCGGCGAATGTTAGGATCCGCTGCTCGGATCACAGTTTGGTTACAGTTTAGTGTCACGTGTGTTTTGTTTCTGTTGCCATGACGGCAGATTTTGCTCACCTGCCTCTGGTTAGCGTTTCGGGACGCGCACCTGTTGCCCGAGCGCTAATCAGAGGGCTATTTAGTCTTCGCCCGGGCAGCACTCTGCCTGGCTTCCTAGTTTGTTCTCATGCAACCAGTTACGACCACTTTGCTTCCTGCTAGCTCTCATGCTAGATTATTTTGCTTGCTAGCTCCCATGCTAGTCGTTTTTGTTTGTTTCTGTCTGATTTATTTGTGGAAATAAATCATTTTCCTACCTGCAAGCTGTGTCCGAGCCCGTCTGCATCCTTGGGAGAACAACACCCGCATCACCATGCGACCAGGTCGTAACAGCGAAGGCCTGAAGGAATCTGCTCCCCACACGCCGCGACCACTTCCACTTCCCTGAAGACAGCAAAAAGTCGACTCGGGAAAAGAAATAACGTGAGTATCGCTCCCTGCTCTTCGTGTACCGTTCTCATGGATAGGTTGGCTCTGCTAGAGGGCCGTGTCCGCCAGTTAGAGCAGAGTAATCTCGTAACTTTAGACGTTGCAGACACATCTGCTAGCGTTAGCTGTAGTGAGCTAACTAGCCCAGCTTATAGCAGCCCTAAGCGGCTACCCCTAACCTAAGTAATACATATAAATCATTTGAGGTGCTTACTATGATGTCTGTCACACCGCTGCCTCTCTACCTGGCTGTTATCTACCACCCCCCTGGGCCCTATTCAGACTTTATCAGTGAATTCTCAGAGTTTGTCGCTGATCTAGTGACGCACGCCGACAATACAATTATAATGGGGGACTTCAATATCCATATGAATACCCCATCAGACCCTCCGTGCGTGGCGCTCCAGACTATAATTGATAGCTGTGGTTTTACACAAATAATAAATGAACCCACGCATCGCAACGGTAATACGATAGATCTAGTGCTTGTCCGGGGTGTCACCACCTCCAATGTTATGATACTCCCGTACACTAAAGTAATGTCCGATCATTACCTTATAAAATTCGAAAAGTTCTGACTCATTGTCAACAAGCTAATATTAACCACTGCTTTAGCAGCCACAACATTAATGCTGTCACAAATATGACTCTTGCTGGCCTACTGCCTTCGGTGATGGCGCCATTCCCAAATTATGTGGGCTCGATCGATAACCTCACTAACAACTTTAACGACGCCCAGTGCGACACCATTGCTAGTATAGCACCGCTAAAGCTAAAAAAAAAAAGGCCCCTAAAAAGCGTACCTCCTGGTTAACAGAAGAAACTAGAGCTCTTAAACTATCATGTACAAAGTTGGAACGCAAATGGCGTGCGACTAAACTTGAAGTTTTCCATCAAGCATGGAGTTTAATAGCTTATAAACACATGCTTACCTTAGCTACAGCTAATTACTACTCAAATCTCATCCGCCTCAACAAAAACGATTCTAAATATTTGTTCAGTACAGTAGCATCGCCAACCCAAAAAGGGACTCCTCCCAGTAGCTCCACCCACTCGGCAGATGACTTTATGAATTTCTTTAATAAGAAAATGTAAGTCATTAGAAAGGAGATTAAAGACAATGCATCCCAGATACAAATGGGTACTATTAACACAGATACGAATGTATATTTGACGGATATTGCCCTCCAAAATAGTCTCTCTCTTTTTGATGACATAACATTAGAGGAATTCCTTTGGCGCGTAAATGGGATAAAACAAACAACATGTTTACTTGACCAACTTCCTGGGAAACTTATCAAGGAGCTGTTTGTATTATTAGGTCCATCAGTGCTAAATATTATAAACTTATCACTTTCCTCTGGCACTGTTCCCCTAGCATTCAAAAAAGCGGTTATTCATCCTCTGCTGAAAAGACCTAACCTCGATCCTGACCTCATGGCAAACTACCGGCCGGTATCCCACCTTTCCTTTATTTCGAAAACCCTGGAAACATTTTTTGCACAGCAGCGAATTTAACACTTAGCGTCTAACAATCTCTGTGAACCCTTTCAGTCCGGTTTCAGGGCAAATCACTCTACAGAGACAGCCCTCGCAAAAATGACTAATGATCTATTGCTAACGTCGGATGCTGATGCATCATCTATGTTGCTGCTTCTTGATCTTAGCGCTGCTTTTGATATTGTCGATCATAATATTTTGTTAGCGCGTATCAAAACACGTATTGATATGTCAGACTTAGCCTTGTCTTGGTGTAACTCCTATCTTACTGACAGGATACAGTGCGTTTCCCATAACAATGTGACCTCGGAGTATGTTAAGGTAACATGCGGAGTTCCACAGGGTTCGGTTCTTGGCCCTGCACTCTTTAGCATCTACATGCTGTCGCTCGGTGACATAATATGCAAACCGAGGTGGTGGTTCCTCTCTTTAAGAAGGGGAACTGGAGGGTGTGTCCCAACTATCGTGGGATCACACACTCTCCAGCCTTCCCTAAAGGTCTATTCAGGTGTACTGGAGAGGAGGCTACGCCGGATAGTCGAACCTCGGATTCAGGAGGAACAGTGTGGTTTTCATCCTGGTCGTGGAACTGTGGACCAGCTCTATAGTCTCGGCAGAGTCCTTGAGGGTACATGGGAGTTTGCCCAACGAGTCTACATGTGCTTTGTGGACTTGGAGAAGGCATTGGACCGTGTCCCTCAGAAAGTCCTGTGGGGAGTGCTCAGAGAGTATGGGGTATTGGACTGTTTGATTGTGGCGGTCCGTTCCCTGTACGATCAGTGACAGAGCTCGGTCTGTAGTGCCGGCAGCGAGTCGGACCCGTTTCCAGTGAGGGTTGGACTCCGCCAAGGCTGCCCTTGGTCACGGATTATGTTCATAACTTTTATGGACAGAATTTCTAGGCGCAGTCAGGGCGTTGAGGGGATACGGTTTGGTGGCTGCAGGATTAAGTTTCTGCTTTTTGCAGATTATGTGGTCCTGATGGCTTTATCTGGCCAGGATCTTTAGCTCTCACTGGCTGACGTCAGATGTGTCAGCCGATGCTATCTTGCTTCTCAGTAACTTTATGAATTATCATATTACTTAATTGTTTTACTTTTTTGAGTGGACTGATATGGGTCTGTGGTTTACTGGATCGCTAATCACCGGACTTTGAGGGTCTTTTAAGGAGGGAATATTGTTGATCATCTGATCCTCATTAATATCACAATTTTTACATTGTTTTTAACCTGACAGTTTTATAGCATTTTAATTAAATACCAAAAAAAATAGGGATTAGTTCAGCGTTTTATTTACATTGTAAGTGAATTTAAAAAATAAATTAAATAAGGAGAATCATAATAACAATGTACTAATAACTATGAGTTTACATGTTTTCAATTAAAAGATGCATTAGGTACTATTTCAACTGTGGTGCTCCAATTATAGTATTAGAAGCTATCATCAACTTACCAATGAAGATGTTTAATCGGTGGTCGCGTCCACAACTGGCTTCAGTAGGAAATGTATTTTTTTTTTTTTTTTGGGATCAGGACATTATATTTCACTACAAATAATCCATCCACTTCTGAGCAACTGCTCCATTTTTCTGATCAATACAATGCTGGCATAGATACAGGTGCTCAGACTATTATATAATTTCATTACTCACTCTCAATTCAGAAAATGTATCCCAATGCCCATTTGTACTAAAACACATATACACACGGTTATAGTAATGTTTTTTTTTAGATCGTATTAATCATGTTCTGACATTGTTATTATTATTGTTACTTCTACCTCCACTTTATAGCAGACATTTATTGTGTGTTCACTTCTGACTTCATAAGCCTTCTTAGCATTTGTGCACACGTTGATCATCCATCCTCCAGCTGTTCCCCCCACCTTCTGTTACAACTGCGCACTTGGCAACACAAAGGTTAATTTATGACTCTTGGACTTGAAGTCATTGGATGACGTTCAAGAATCATTTGCATCGATCATGTTTGTCTGCAGCGGCACAGAATGTGTGGCTGGCTTATTGGAGAAGAAGTTATGTCATCTTTTTTGAATCAGTTAAATGAAATATCTGCATGAAAATAGTACAAATCAGTGTAGTCTCTGATGGAAATAAAAAAATAAAATATATATATATGAGCATGAAATTTAACTACAAGTGCGGACATTTATTTTCCTTGGAGATTGTGTTTGTCTCATTTTGTTTTTCTGGTTTGGCTGCACATCCATATTCATAATTTCCCTCTATATACATTTTTTTTTCCGAAAAAGGAAGCAAGAAAATGAGAAAATGGAATGAGGTGGAGATGGTACGCATTGTTGAATTCATGTCGGTTTCAAAGCCCCAGCGTCTCTATCCCTGTGACGGGCTGGTACCGACATGCTAATCAGCCCCTCGCCGGAGCCTGTTCTGGCTAATTGTCGACAAATGATCTCAACTCCACAATAATGTATGCATGGCCCTTCACTGGCACACGCAGCCCAGTCAAACGCTCCTGTTTCAACAAGCAGCTCGATTGCACCATTTAAATATAGACGCACATTGTTATGCACACTTCACTCTCTCGTGTTCCCTTCCTCTCATTTTGGCCTCATTGTTGTTGCTGTTTATGCTTGCTAGCTTCTCACTCGACAGCTCGTCTCTTTGTCGTTTTCTCACCTCGTTCTGCCTCATCAGTCACTCATGTCTTATACTGTAGTAGGCGCCTTGTAAGTAGCGGCTAGTATTATTATAATTTCCAGACCGACATTTAAATTAGAAGTGGCTTAATTAGACCTCAATTGTCTTCGGTGATTGAAGTTGACTTAGGTCCTTTGGGAGCCCGCAAAAGAAAGACACTCTGTTGGGAAATACATTTACTCTGTTAAAATTGAAGCCATAATGTCTTTTCAGCTGGTTTAAAAATGTTCATGTGCGTGGATTCCAACGTAAAACATTGCGTGAGCACATATTTTACAATATCGTGCGCGCAAATAAATGTAGATCTATGAAAGCAAACAGTGTCCCATGTACGCATAGTCGCATGTCTTTAATTCTCAAAAATGCAAGGAGAGTGCAGCAAGGAAGTGCACAGGAAGCACAGGGAAAGTTGTGCACATTTATGAATAAAAAAAAAACAATTACTGTCCATGAATGGTTGACAAAGAAATAATCCAGCTCAGTTTGAAGGGTGGGGCTGGCATATAAAGACGCCTGGTGATTGAGGCAGCAATCTAAAACGGAGTAGTGGAAATAGAACAGGAAGTGAAAAGAAAATAACAGCGCACAGCAGGAAATAAAAGTAAACTCAGGAAAGCAATACAAAAATACAAAATAGGGTCAGGCCTGATGTATCTTAGCACACTTGAACGCACTCTTCTCAGTGAATTGTCCGTAGAATGTTTCCTCACTGGCATCCTCCCAATTCTCCTCCCACAATTCTCCATAAATGGCCATGCTAATTAGCTCATGAATATTGTGATGAGTTAAAGAATCAGGTGCTGGACTGTCGATGAAGGAAGACAGAGAAAGAAGAAGGCGACATTTTCAAATTGGAGCTTACTACCTTGAGCAACGTAATAAGTTTATTTTTGGAGGGCTAAGTAATGTCATATCTAATAAGAATTATTTAAATTTGAATGTGAATATTTGGGGGGGATGAGTAAAAAAAAAAGTTGATCCCAGATGAGGCTCCAATGGGGTGTGGGGGGAGGTCAGTCTGCGAGCAGGAAAAAAAAATAGATAGCCACAGTAAGAACACATATAGGTTACGAGACAGAAACCACAAGATGATGAAGCTGCGGCCCTTTTGACGCTGCTCCAGCCGCTAAGGGGTGGGGGTATGTGTGCATATGTGTCGCCCTTGGTGTGTGTTCGTTATGTCTATAGGCCTGGAGTCGCTCTGCAAGAAGAAGAGTTCAACTCCCCAGGTGTTGTTGAAGGAGGGAGGATTTTTTTTTAGCGGCTATCACTGTGATGTCTCCTGGGATGTTTGCAGCACGGCCTTGCCAAGGCCATCTGAGGGAGCCAAATTGTAGATAAGGATAAGGAACTCAATTTTGTCAATTGAGTTCAGAGTTCAGTTTATCAATTCCATGTTTAGATTTTGGAGAAGAGAGAAAGAGAGGCTCCTAAAGTATAGTCAAGACAAGGATGCAAGCAGGCAGAAACAGAGAGGTAGGGGATGCGACTGCCTTTGCCTAGAGCCAAGAGAGTATGGTGGGGTGTCATATGGACTCATCTGATAGTTGAATTCTCTAAACTTTGAGAATAGTAATATAAAGTAATATAATACTTTTTCATAGATTATTTTTTCTTCTTACAACTTTTACCAATATCATAAAATTGATTTGCTGATTGACTGACCTGCATTTCATTCACCTCGTATAAAGGACTAAATCAGCATTCATATTTATTTTTATTTTTTTTAAATCAGTGTGCTCTCAGTGGGGATGTTGTAACGTTCCTTCTCTCACACGTCCTTTAAATTGACTAATCTCCAGTGGAGTCTTTATTGAACAAACAGTACTTGCGTAAGCCTATGAGCGACAGCATTAGATTTATGGCCTTATCAATTATGCATTCACAATCCAGTGATAGTATGTCACTTTGTATTTATTACAGTATGCTTACATGTCTGTACACATCTGCTATAGGAGACAGTGATAACAATAAACTGATTACAACAAGCTGGACTGTGCATGTGTTCTTGCGTCATACATTCTACTAGTTCTATGGCAATACAACACAAATATGATACTCTTTTATTCTTAGTGCTGTTGTCACAATTTACAGTGTTTCTCATATTATAGTGATCGTTTTATGCCGACGTAATAGTAGTAATATTTATAGATATTAACAAGAGCTAACTTACTTTTCTCAACGTATGCGATTGCTTCTTGACTACAAACACTCGCACACAGTAAATGAGTTGTCATAGTCAGAAAGTAAACAGAATCTGTGTTCCAGAAAAGTATTTTTCTCTGTGATTAGGAGTCGCCATCCTTGTTACATTTTCTGGTTTAAATTATTTCATGCCCCACCCAGACTTTTTTTAAATACTGATAATACTGTATGTATGTATGTATGTATGTATCAATCCATGCAAACCACTGAATGAATTGCCAATATTCCGCATGCAATCACCTTGTGTTTTTAAAATAATTAATACAAGTAGCTGAAATAACATCTGCTACAGCTTTTTTAAAGTTTATTGACTTAGTACTAAGTATTACTGCTCGGTCTGTCGGATTCATAAAAAAACAGGAACGAGTGCAAATGATTCATCAGGATGTGCATTTTTATAAATATAACACAGTACCAATCGAGACTTTTTAATTTGATTGGTTTTAATGGTGTGCCCTGCCAGTGTAATTAACCAAAAAAAAAATTGCTCTTTCCTCAATTGTTATTCACGGTAAATCCAAAGAACTATGAATGCTTCGACTATGAATGCTGATCTTTTTTATTCCAATTATTGTCACTTCTTTTCCTTGCCTGTGATGCCTCCTCTGTTTCTCATTTTCATATCATTTTCATTCCTGTCAAAAACATCTCCATCTTTCCACTTCTGTCATCTCTGTAGTTCATGTGTACAGTAGAACCTTGATTTACCGCACGAACCCTTGATTGTTTGAAGTTTGGGATTTACGATTCAAAGACCAAATAAAAATATGCTTTGGTGTTCGAAAGTTTGTCTTGCAGCGCAACCATTTTGTGCCCAGCTGCATATCCATTGTGGAAGAGCTAATCGCTCTCCAGTGCTCATTCAGTCAGCACAACAGTGCTTTTTAAGTCTTTTTTTAGCTTTTTTACAGCATGTTTATAGTATTGCTAGCTAAACATGAGTCCAAAGAAAGGACTGGACTAGTAATGTCCACAGCGTTGTCGCCACTAGCTTCCTTTCCTCCTCCCCATTCCTTGCGCTGCACGCAACAAAACTTTACTGACAAGGCAAAGTGGAGCAACCTTCGCTGTTAGAGTTAAACAGTTTTGTGATTTCTAACTGTGAGTGCACCACAGGGCTAGTGACAGTGTGTGTGCGTGTTTGGCTGAGTACATACATGCTTACTTTTGGCTTTTTTATTAAAAAGAAAGTTGATCCATCACTCCCTTGTTTTGTTTGTTTGATATACAGTACTGTATAGCGCTTTATATTGTGTTCAAAGTCCACGAACATCTACTGAAATATGGACTTTTGTCCAGGCTGGAACTCATTACTCATGTGTACGTTCTTTCTTACGCATGTACAAACTTTTCTATTTATGTAACCGAAAGTTCGTAAATCGAAGAACTTCTTTTTGTGAGTTGACCAGGCAACGTGTTGATTGAACACCTAGCTGGAGGCTTTAGCATCATTCAAATATGAATAAAGACAGAAAGCCAACTCATTGCGCCCTCCCAACTAGGGCCGGTTTTTGCTTTGGGGAATGTGGGCGGCCGCCCAGTGCGCAATCTATATGAGTGTGCACGCGTAGTAAAAACAAAAAAATCTAAACAAAACTTGCCAGTTTTCTAAACTACTGCTGCTCATTTCCATTTGTGGCACTTTCTACATAGAGAAGGCAGCACACTTGCTCCAAGGTAAGGGCCGCTATTTGCCGACCTGTCTTTCTAAAACGGAGGCGTTAATATTCCGACTTTTCCAAAAGTCGCCTCTGCAAAGGGGAGAGAGGCAGGGGATCAACTTGCAACTGCAGAGGTCGGCAAGGAGAATGGGGTGAGGGATAGATTGATAGTGAGGACACACAACACAAACTGCTTCATAATAAATTGTATTTAATTCCTAAAATTTAAATAAACCCATATATACCTACATGTAATTAATAGGGTTATGTGAAAAATGAGGGAAAACAATGTCTGCAGTCATCTACGTGACCCACGTGACTCCAGTTGATTGACGGGCGAATGGACGGAGTTACCATGTTGGCAAAAGGTTATGAAAAAGTTAATGATGTCCACTCTTCATCTTAATAATGGATTTAAAAAAAAGGGGCAAAGAAGCCATCAAGTGCCCAAAAAAAGAAGAAAGAAGAAGTTGAGAAACGGGAACAAGATAAAGGAATGCAGATTTCTATGAGTGTCGTGAGTGACAGTAGGCTACAGGCTATCAATTAGCTTCTTGCCAATATGTTGCTATTAGCCATAGAAGACGACTCAATTTGGTTTTTAGTTGTGCTGAACTAGCAACTAATTGAGGCATCATGTCATGCAACTCATTTCACCCATAGGCAACCAAGTTTAGTTTGTCTGCAACACATCAATTGCAAATTCACACAGACCGTGGAATAGTGTTGTAACGACCGGGTCGCATCGTGGTGCGAGGTGTTCTCCCAAGGATGCAGACGGCTCGGACACAGCTTGCAGGTAGGAAAATGATTTATTTCCACAAATAAATCAGACAGAAAAAAACAAAAACGACTAGCGTGGGAGCTAGTAAGCAAAATAATATAGCATGAGAGCTAGCAGGAAACAAGGTGGTCGTTAGCTGTTGCGTGAAAGCAAATTAGGAAGCCAGGCAGAGTGCTGCCCGGGCGAAGACTAAATAGCCCTCTGATTAGCGCTCGGGCAACAGGTGCGCGTCCCGAAACGCTAACCAGAGGCAGGTGAGCAAAATCTGCCGTCATGGCAACAGAAACAAAACACACGTGACACTAAACTGTAAACAAACTGTGATCCGAGCAGCGGATCCTAACAGTACCCCCCCCTAAAAGGACAGATTCCAGATGTCCCTTGAAAACAAAAAAAACAACTGGAACCCCAAAAAAAAAGCAATAGTTCACGAGTCAAGGGCGGGCGGGGGGGTGACTTGGTGGTGGGTCGCCAGGCCACGTGTCCCCGAATCCACCGGGGAAGGGTCAGGTGGCGGCGGCGAATGGAACGCCGCCACCGCTGGCGAGGCGGGCGAGGCGGGCGACCACGGTAAGGCCACATTCGTGGCCGCCGAGAAGGTGGGCGTGAGTGGCGCCAGAATTTCAGCAGCCTCTGAGTCCTGCAACAAAGTCTTCAATGTCGCTGCTGTTTGCGCCACTGACGTCCCTTCACTGACCTCGAGGGCTGCATGCGGGGACCTGCTTTCCGCTTGCGCCGCCGGACCACTCGAGGTCGCTGAGATGTCGCTGTCGTGGCAGCAGGAGTCGCTGTCGTGGCAGCAGGAGTCGCTGTCGTGGCAGCAGGAGTCGCTGTCGTGGCAGCAGGAGTCGCTGTCGTGGCAGCAGGAGTCGCTGTCGTGGCAGCAGGAGTCGCTGTCGTGGCAGCAGGAGTCGCTGTCGTGGCAGCCGGAGTCGCTGTCGTGGCAGCCGGAGTCGCTGTCGTGGCAGCCGGAGTCGCTGTCGTGGCAGCCGGAGTCGCTGTCGTGGCAGCCGGAGTCGCTGTCGTGGCAGCCGGAGTCGCTGTCGTGGCAGCCGGAGTCGCTGTCGTGGCAGCAGGAGTCGCTGTCGTGGCAGCAGGAGTCGCTGTCGTGGCAGCAGGAGTCGCTGTCGTGGCAGCAGGAGTCGCTGTCGTGGCAGCAGGAGTCGCTGTCGTGGCAGCCGGAGTCGCTGTCGTGGCAGCCGGAGTCGCTGGTGCGAGAACCAGCCGTGGTGCAGGTGCTGGTGCGAGAACCAGCCGTGGTGCAGGTGCAGGTGCTGGTGCGAGAACCAGTCGTGGTGCAGGTACTGGTGCGAGAACCAGTCGTGGTGCAGGTACTGGTGCGGGGACCAGCCGTGGAGCAGGTACTGGTGCGGGGACCAGCCGAGGTGCCGGTACTGGTGCGGGAACCAGCCGAGGTGCAGGTACTGGTGCGGGAACCAGCCGAGGTGCCGGTACTGGTGTGGGAACCAGCCGAGGTGCAGGTACTGGTGTGGGAACCAGCCGAGGTGCAGGTACTGGTGTGGGAACCAGCCGAGGTGCAGGTACTGGTGTGGGAACCAGTCGAGGTGCAGGTACTGGTACCTGTGGTGGAGCTGGTGCTAGCCTTAGCCTTGGCGCTAGCTTAGGTGCAGGTGGCCTAGCTGGCGGTTGCGGCTTAGCAGGCCGTCGGACTGGTGGTGGCGGCCGGGCAGGAGGTTGTGGCTTAGCCCGCCGAAGGACAGGTGGCGGTGGCCGAGCAGGAGGTTGCGGCTTAGCACGCCGTTGTGCCACCCCACTCGCACAGCTCCCAGTACTAGCCCCCCCCTCAAAAAGCGGATCCCAGACGCGTTCCTTGCGGATTGGAACCGTCTTCAAGGGTGGGTGGAGGGTGGTCAGGGGGAGGGTAGAATCCTCTCCTCTAAATTGTCCAAAATGTCTATTGTCACCCCCCACTTGAGACTGGGACTGACTAGATTTAGTCCTAAAAAAAATGTCCTGATAATGTCTTATTGCAGAATTAAAATCACTAGGAGGTGGCTGACAAAAGGGAGCAGAAGAATTTAAAAAAAAATCTTCATCTCTGACGTCATCCACAGTGGGCGGGATGACGTCATCCGTGTGGGTCTCCAGCTGACTGACAGCCCAATCGGTGAAGTGTTTGGCAAAGTGGTCGATAGGGTTGCCAAACATCTGAGGGGAAGCTTGGGAAGCTTGTAGCTTGCTTCGGTCCGGGGGAGGAGCTTGCGGGAGCGGCGCGTCTTGACGGCGAGGGAAGGACCTTCTGGCCGGCTTCCGTCTTTGCCGGCGCGCCCGGTACTGCGGTGTAGCGGCGATGTCTTCCGACCAGAGGGAGTCGATGGGGATAAGAGAGCCTCCAGCTCCCCACATGAGATTCGACCTCTCCTCCGTCGAATAGCGAAGCGTCTCGGCTTCCATCGCTCGCAACACCTCCCACGTACCTTCGTCCAGCTCCTCCGACGTGCTCGCTGCGGGAGAACTTCTTATTGCTGGCTTCCTACTGTAACGACCGGGTCGCATCGTGGTGCGAGGTGTTCTCCCAAGGATGCAGACGGCTCGGACACAGCTTGCAGGTAGGAAAATGATTTATTTCCACAAATAAATCAGACAGAAAAAAACAAAAACGACTAGCGTGGGAGCTAGTAAGCAAAATAATATAGCATGAGAGCTAGCAGGAAACAAGGTGGTCGTTAGCTGTTGCGTGAAAGCAAATTAGGAAGCCAGGCAGAGTGCTGCCCGGGCGAAGACTAAATAGCCCTCTGATTAGCGCTCGGGCAACAGGTGCGCGTCCCGAAACGCTAACCAGAGGCAGGTGAGCAAAATCTGCCGTCATGGCAACAGAAACAAAACACACGTGACACTAAACTGTAAACAAACTGTGATCCGAGCAGCGGATCCTAACAAGTGTATTCCTATATATACACTATATGCTAAGTTAATAACTTCTAATATACATTGACGAGGCATTTTGTAAGTAGCTTAAGCAGGGTGAAGAACACAGGTTGAAAAATCTGCTATAACCTTATCACTAAATTCATATTATGTTAATTATCTGCAGTTTCTCTATGTACAAAACTGGTCTGTTGTCATAACTGCAACTGTGCATATGTTATTAGGATGATGCAAAACCAAACTTGTATATAAAATATAAAATAATTTACTGCGGGAATGTTGTTTTATACTCCATAGAGTAGCTTTATTCAGGGATTTTTCAAGCATGGTTATAAGATCCTGTGATAAAGGACTGGTGCAATTTAAATTGGTGTTTAAATACTATATTTTGTTCATATTTCATTTATTTTTCTTGTTTTTTCTTTGTTCTAGTTGTGTTTTTGCACTTAAGATGCATGCAGGTGATGCATTATGTAATAAAATAATACAAATAGTATATGATAATATATTGTTGTGTTGGTGGCGGGTTTGGGGGTAAGTCTTTTGGGGGGGGGCAGGTGGTGGAATCGCCTCTGCTCCCAGCTATTATGGGCCTGATTTTCTCACGCTATCTATAAAATAGCGGGTACTACTGAAAAGGGGTTCAGACTGCTTTATTTCGATGACGATTTTGCGAGTACAAAATCACCACGGAGACACTGAAATTTACTGCATATCCATGTTATCATGCTGCTACTTGTGGCGTTTCTATGTTTTCAAACATGCAGGACACATTTACTATTTGTATAGGCATTTTAGAAACAGTAGTGCAGTGCATCTACAGTTCGTTGAAACCATTTTTTTGGACCGCTGAAGGTGTGCTCATTGGAGAGCTGCACTTACTTTACCTCAAGATGCAAAAAAATGCATACCTAAGGAATTTTTTTTTCACAAAAAAATTTTTTTAATAATATTTATTCTATTTAAAAAAAAAAAACGTCATATAAAAAATATTAAATGACACCAACACGCATCAATTTAATTTGATAAATAAGTCCTTTGGCAGCTCTAAAATTATAAAATGATGTTGCTGAATAGACGACGTGTCTAATATTTTTTTATTTATGACCACCTAAAATGTTGACACACACACAAATAAGACTGAGGATTCTTGTCTGTCCATCGTGTGTCTGTGCAGCTGTGTGTGAAAACGTGTCAGTTTGCACGTCCTTACCTCATGTGCTAAATAAAACGCAAAATAGTGCTCGCAAAACAGTGATGAGATCAAATTGTGTGTGCCAAACAGTTATATTTGCATCTTCTCTTCACAGTTTTGCATACTAATTATCTCAAAATGGATTACACGCCGTATTCTGCTCACTTAACAGTCACAATCCATTTTGCACACGTTTAGTAAATCAGCTTTTTCCATGTGCTATCAAGTTTGCATGTGTTTTAGTACGCGCAAACCTTTAGTAAATCAGGCCCTAATTGTGTTGACCAGCTTACGTTCAAAATTCCACTGTAAATCTGCCAGGCTCGATTTGCAAAGCCTATGGCGGTCTGCAAGGGCTATTTGCTCTGGGTTGTACTTCCTGTCAGACACTGAGGAGGTGAGAGCGTGTCAGTGTGCTGACAGCTGTCAGCTGATAACCAACGCACCGACCAAAATAACCCAAACTTACGCCCTTGACCCTGAACAAGCATTTGTTGTGTTAGCGTCATAATGCATCATTACAGTCTGGGCTCCAGTGCATGCAGACAACTCTGTGCTACCAGGACGTGTGTAATTACAAAAGTATATAGCTTTTACTTCCCATGATGGGAGCGTCTTCTTCTATACCACGACGAATACTTGTTATCAACAGATTCATAACAGAATGAAGGTAGCTAATAAATATGCCGTGATGGATGCAACAAATCAGTGCATGCCTCGGATTTATGACCTTAATAACTCCATTTGGCATAACGCTGACACCTGCTCAGCCACACAAAATGGAACTAAATATTTCATTCTGTCTCAAAGGAAGAAGACCCATTTCTTTTCTCTTGTGTCTTCTTTTTTACTTCCCTACACTTGTGTTAACAGCCCTGTTTAAGACATTAGGCTCCATGTCCATACCCAGCTGCTGCCCCGTTAGAGCGGGGGGAATCATCTCGCAGATCCTCTTTTAGGTATTCCTTTATGGGCTGTGACATGAGCTATGAACGAGAGACAACGACAATGACCTAAGAACATTAATCACGGAGCAACATATGGTAATGGAAGGTTATCAATTCCACCACACTCTGTGATTAAGGAGGGCATGCAGCGGGGATGAGCGAGAACACGAGAAAGCGAGATGGTGTAAAAGACAGCAGGTTGTGGAAGGAGGAGAAGGATAGGAGTTGAAAAGTTGAAGCGTGATGTTTGTGGTCCAAATTATTCTAGAAACTAATTCAGGCCAAAACTATGCGTAAAACTAATTGTATTATTTTGTGTTGGTATAATAGCCTTTTCCCAAACTTAGTCGATTTGTATTCATAAGTACACTGTGCAAACTTTTTTTCAAAAGGTGGCCTCTACTATGATGTGTTTCGCTCCACAGTGTTGTGTGCTATCATGTTTGTGTTGTGGGAAGCTACCTGCCTTCATAATAGTTCTGCTCATTCCGCTTTTGTCCAGCCTGCCCAAGATATTTGCTGTATTTACGCTTAATAAAAAGCTGTTTTATTTAGCCTTAGTTAGTTTTGAACTAGGCCTGTCAAAAATATGATTAATCACAAAATATTAACGCATTAGTCATGTACAAACCCCGTTTCCATGTGAGTTGGGAAATTGTGTTAGATGTAAATATAAACGGAATACAATGATTTGCAAATCATTTTCAACCCATATTCAGTTGAATATGCTACAAAGACAACATATTTGATGTTCAAACTGATAAACTTTTTTTTTTTTGCAAATAATCATTAACTTTAGAATTTGATGCCAGCAACACGTGACAAAGAAGTTGGGAAAGGTGGCAATAAATACTGATAAAGTTGAGGAATGCTTATCAAACACTTATTTGGACCATCCCACAGGTGAACAGGCAAATTGGGAACAGGTGGGTGCCATGATTGGGTATAAATGTAGATTCCATGAAATGCTCAGTCATTCACAAACAAGGATGGGGCGCGGGTCACCACTTTGTCAACAAATGCGTGAGCAAATTGTTGAACAGTTTAAGAAAAACCTTTCTCAACCAGCTATTGCAAGGAATTTAGGGATTTCACCATCTACGGTCCGTAATGTCATCAAACGGTTCAGAGAATCTGGAGAAATCACTGCACATAAGCAGCTAAGCCCGTGACCTTCGATCCCTCAGGCTGTACTGCATCAACAGGCGACATCCGTGTGTAAAGGATATCACCACATGGGCTCAGGAACACTTCAGAAACCCACTGTCAGTAACTACAGTTGGTCGCTACATCTGTAAGTGCAAGTTAAAACTCTCCTATGCAAGGCGAAAACCGTTTATCAACAACACTCAGAAACGCTGTCGGCTTCGCTGGGCCTGAGCTCATCTAAGATGGACTGATACAAAGTGGAAAAGTGTTCTGTGGTCTGACGAGTCCACATTTCAAATTGTTTTTGGAAACTGTGGATGTCGTGTCCTCCGGACCAAAGAGGAAAAGAACCATCCGGATTGTTATAGGCGCAAAGTTGAAAAGCCAGCATCTGTGATGGTATGGGGGTGGGCTGCTGGTTAGCGCCTTGCATGGCAGCTCCCGCCATCAGTGTGTGAATATGTGTGTGAATGGGTGAATGTGGAAATACTGTCAAAGCGCTTTGAGTACCTTGAAGGTAGAAAAGCGCTATACAAGTATAACCCATTTATCATTTATTTATTATTAGTTCCCAAGACATGGGTAACTTACACATCTGTGAAGGTACCATTAATGCTGAAAGGTTCATACATGTTTTGGAGCAACATATGTTGCCATCCAAGCAACGTTACCATGGACGCCCCTGCTTATTTCAGCAAGACAATGCCAAGTCGCGTGTTACATCAACGTGGCTTCATAGTAAAAGAGTGCGGGTACTAGACTGGCCTGCATGTAGTCCAGACCTGTCTCCCATTGAAAATGTGTGGCGCATTATGAAGCCTAAAATACCACAACGGAGACCCCCGGACTGTTGAACAACTTAAGCTGTACATCAAGCAAGAATGGGAAATAATTCCACCTGAGAAGCTTAAAAAATGTGTCTTCTCAGTTCCCAAACGTTTACTGAGTGTTGTTAAAAGGAAAGGCCATGTAACACAGTGGTGAACATGCCCTTTCCCAACTACTTTGGCAAGTGTTGCAGCCATGAAATTCTAAGTTAATTATTATTTGCAAAAAAAAAAATAAAGTTCATGAGTTTGAACATCAAATATCTTGTCTTTGTAGTGCATTCAATTGAATATGGGTTGAAAAGGATTTGCAAATCATTGTATTCCGTTTATATTTACATCTAACACAATTTCCCAACTCATATGGAAACGGGGTTTGTAGTTGAGTTGAGTTGAGTTTGAGTTTATTTGGAACGTGCATGCTTACAACATGATACATCACAATTTCCAGTTTCTTTATTCAACATGTTCGAAAAGGAGTAGGAAGAAGCAGAGCTTATTTAATCCTACCCCTTTTCCTTTACAAAGCAGTTGCTAAAAATGTTGTTCACTTCCTGTTCTCAATTTATTCATAATATACTCCATAAGTAATAACAATAAAAATAATAAATAAATAAATAAATAATTGGTGAAGTAAGTTATATTTCATATGGTGAAATGTGTAAGATTATCCCGAAAATGAATGGATGGATGAGATACATTCAGAATGTTTATCATGGTTCTTCTTTTTCGTACTTTGTAAACACTTTAAGTTGGAAGAGTTTCTTGAAGTGGATCATATTAGTACATTGTTTGATTTCTTTGCTTAATCCATTCCATAATTGAATTCCACATACTGATATACTAAAGGTCTTAAGTGTTGTACGTGCCTACAAATGTTTTAAATAAAGTGTTTCTGTAAGATGTACATACGTACAATAATCGCACAATTAATTTTGACCCCACTTGCTCCTTTACCTTCATGGATAGTTACCTGAATAGCGGTGTTGGTTGTTATACGGTCAATAAGCTGGTCAATGCAAGCGTGCAAAGATGAGTGAGGAGACTCCGACTGGTGTGCTCGCTGGTAAATTTCACTTCAAAATACCACACGACAGGACTTCAGCTAAAATTAACTAAATGCATTCCAGTGAAACATAAAACAAAATGTCCCTGTATGACATTCTGACAATAAAATTGCATTTGTGGTCACATATTGGGGTCTATTTTAGATTACTGTATTTTTCAAACTGTAAGGCCCACTTAAAATTCTTTAATTTTTTCACAAAAATCGACAGTGCGCCTTATAAACCAGTGCGCCTAATGTACGGAATAATTCTGGTTGTGCTTACCGACCTCAAAGCTATTTTATTTTGTACATGGTGTAATGATAAGTGTGACCAGTAGATGGTAGTCACACATTAGTGATACGTGTAGACTGCAATATGACGCCAGTAAACAACACCAAAACTTTAAATGTTCCATTGAGAATATAGCACATAACACACGGCCAGTGTTGGGTTGGTTACTGAAAACTAGTAACTAGTTACAATTACTAGTTACTTTATTTCAAAAGTAACTCAGTTACTAACTCAGTTACTTACACCAAAAAGTAATGCGTTACTGTGAAAAGTAACTATTTAGTTACTTCTTTTTTCCCCCTTTTTTTTTAAGGCTCCCATTAATGCCCTTTTAGCCTTCATTTCAGTACTGTTATTGCACTGGACAATGATACAATCTGTTGATCAACTTGACATGCATTTGCATCACTGAACTCAGAAAGCAATGTGGTCTACATACAACACACAAACAATGTGGTCTACATACAACACACAAACAATGTGGTCTACATACAACACACAAACAATGTGGTCTAAATACAACACACAAACAATGTGGTCTACAGACAACACACAAAGACAAAGATATGTTTCAAAGGGCCAATTTATTTCAGGGCAGAAAAAATTGACAAAACTATTTTAAATAGCTGCAACATAATGGCACTTTAACTTTAAGTTAAAGTAGATAGGATCTTTGATCCAAGACACAACTTACATTTAACTAAAATGTTATTTTCTTTGTGCTCGACAAAAGAAAAGTATTGAGAATGTATCGATGTTAAAAAACTCGACTTCTGGCTTCACCATGATGTCTTGTTAGTTGTTATGAGAGTAGCGTATGTGTGTGTGTGTGTGTGGCCCTTTAAGATATGACAACATGTGAGGTGAGTGACGTCAGTGAGTGAGTGGGCGAGAGAGGTAAGAGAGCGGCGACAGTGAGTGCGTGCAGGTGTTCTAGCTTGGTGGATGGCTGCGTGCAATAAAGTCACAAAGTTGCAACAAACCGCCGGTCTCATCATTCACCCTCAGCTGTAAAGACCCTCTTCCGGGTAAAGTGAAGGTTGTTAGCCCCGAAGTACGGCTCTGGAGGAACGTTTCCCCTGCGGGGAGGCGTGCTTTCCCCCACCCACAGAAAGCACGCTTCTTATTTTCCACCGGAGCGCTCCAATAAAACACACTCAGATCTTCTGTTTCTAGCTGATACTACGTAAAAATAACGTAAAATAACGCAGTAACGCATCATGCAGTAACGGTAACTGAGTTACTGCATATAAAAAATAACGCGTTAGATTACTAGTTACCGCCGAAACTAACGGCGTTACAGTAACGCGTTACTTAGTAACGCGTTAGTCCCAACACTGCACACGGCGCTCTAAAATCTGTCAAAATGTTTTAGTACGACTTTGGTAAGCTATGAAGCTGCACTGCTTGATGGATTGTGGGAGCATTGCGGCTACCGCAGTCAGACATACTGTGATTTAACATACAATTATTATTATGGTGTGTGTTTAAGAACCGCAAAATGGCACCTATTAGCAGACATATTATCTGGCGTTTTGTTTTGCCATATTATGCAAAAATAACTTTTCTTACCTTCTGGTGCCTGCTGATCTGAATTTGGGATCTGCATAAGTCCTGAAAATGTGCGCGCTTCCGCCATTGTAGTCCGTGGCAACATCATATTCGATAAGCTTCTTCTTTTTCTCTATCTTCTTGTTATGGGGCATTCATCCTCCGCCGTTGCCATTTCTTATATAAAGTATAGCGTACAGTTCTAACTTATATCTGTCAGGAGACTCGCTATGAAAGCGCTAAAAACTACCGGTGTAGAGGGTTTACATAATTCACCAACAGAACTTTAGTTATTAGAGAGTTCCAGTCGGACAGTTTTTCACTGGACACATTTACGGCGTTGTTGTTGCACTAGTGAGTCACAGATGAGGAAATGCTGCTCTGTTATTGATTTAAGTAAAGTTTAAATGTCAATAGAACAGTTAGCTCTATCTTTTGACACTTTGTCCACTCCTGTCCTTGCACGCTACACCGCTACAACAAAGATGACGGGAAGAAGATGAGCCTCCTAAATAAGACCGCTCACAAAACGGCGCATCCTGAAGTGACTGTCAGAAAGCATCTTGAAGATGGTCTGCAAAATATAATCTATGCAACATTTTGACCAAAGAACCACCATTACATGTTCTGTAGACCACAACAAAGTGTTTTCAATTTAGAAAAAAATCATAATATTAATCCTTTGATGCGCCTTATAATCCGGTTGTCATGTCTTTGTGATCATGTTTTGTTTAGTTATGTCCTGTTTGGTTTTTGGACTCTTTTAGTTTCTGCTTACGCTCCATTATTTTTGTCACCATAGCAACCCATTAGTTTCACCTGTTTTACGTTCGGACTCACGCACCTGTCATTAATCATGTCACTATTATTTAAGCCGATAGTTGCCAGGAAGTCAGCCTGGCGACATTACCTCCGCTACCCATGCTACCCATGATACTTCTGTTACCTGATACTACTTCTGATACTCATACCTGTTCATAGTTTATGCTTCATGCAATGCCACGTAAGTTTTGTTTTTTTCATGTCACAGTTAGGGAGTTTTGTTTCATGTTCATAGTTTCTGCCTTTGTGCTAGTTTTTGTTTCTTATCCAAGTTTGTATCTCCGCCTTGTGCTCGCCTTTTGTTTTGTTCCTTTTGGTGTTAAGAATAAATTATGTCGTTACCTGCAAGCCCTGTCCAGTCAAGTTTGTTTGTATTCCGGGAAAGCAATCCACGCAATAATTTGCGTCGCCATAGTCCAAGTCATGACACCGGTGCGCCTTTTGTATGAAAATAGACCTGAATAGACCCGCTCATAGGCAGTGTGCCTTAAAATCTGGTGCGCCTTATGATCCAAAAAATACGATAATTCAAATCATGAAAGCGAATAATGACCTGTGATTAATCACAAATAATCCAAATTCAAAAGTTTGAGTAATCTGATTTAGAATTCGAATCATTTGACAGCACTATATTAACCTCTACTTTTCCTTGACTTACAAAAATAGTCACATTGCCCCAACTAGTTGCAAAGTGTATCATTTACTTGAGACAAACACCTCCTTCAAAAGAAAACAGGTAATAATTGGACCTCTTTTCATTGATACTGTCACTCACACACTGAAGTTTAAGCCAAATTGAACTGGTGCTCACCAAAACAGCAGTACATACACGGGTACATAAAAAGTCATATACCACGGCTACGACCTTCGTCCTTTTAAAAAGTGCCTTGATATTAGTGATATGAGGTGGTGCTTGTTGGATACTTGGGCATACTGCGCTACTGCACTTTGGTGGTGGTCATTGTGGTGGTGATTGATGAATACTTGGGCCTACTGTGCTACTTCACTTCAGTGTTGATCATTATAGTTTTGGTATTAATTTTTGTGTTATTTATATTTCTCTGATACTGCATATATTAAGTTAAGTTATTTTTTTTTTGGATTAGAAAGTCATTTACATTCTGTGTCATTTACAGCAGCGGTCCCCAACCACCGGGCCGTGGATCGATTGGTACCGGGCCGCACAAGAAAAAAAAAAGAAAAATAATAATTATTTTTTTTAAATTTTTTTTTTTAAATGTATTAAATCAACATAAAAAACACAAGATACACTTACAATTAGTGCGCCAACCCAAAAAACCTCCCTCCCCCATGTACACTCATTCACACAAAAGGGTTGTTTCTTTCTGTTATTAATATTTCTGGTTCCTACATTATATATCAACATAGATCAATACAGTCTGCAGGGATACAGTCCGTAAGCACACATGATTGTATTTTTTTATGACTAAAAAAAAAATTTAAATAAAAAAATACAAAAATAACACCCCCCCCTCCGCAGCTACAAAAAGGTTGGGGACCACTGATTTACAGCACCTGTGAGGAAAGCATTTAGGGGTGCGCAGGTGACACTGATTGGACAAATGTCGGGTGGAGAGACTGGCGGTGACAAACATTTTTGACCACTGCTTACGCAACACTTGAGTGTAGTTTGGTTTATAGCTTTATATGTACTTAAATCGTTTTTTGTTAACCTTGGAAAAAAAAACTCTTTTTTTTGCAAATAAAGCTATTTTTGGAAAGACTAAAGTTGTAGTTTGAAGTGTGTATGGAAGTGCACCACCTGTCCTGGCTCAGCCCACGGCCTTTGGTTTAGAACCTGGAAAGTTTGGAAAGGCCGATACAGGCTATATAAATAAACTTTGATTGATCGATTGATTGATTGCAGTTGAACAATAAACATCCCTGTCCACTCTGGCATGCAATAGTCTATACTTTTTTAGTTTTAAGCATAAACATTGAATAAATGTGTGATTTTGTCAGGTCTTCCAGTGCTTCAGGAGGGAATTTCCAAACAAATATTTATTTAATGTTGATTCACTCGAGTAGAAAGTATCAGGAGTGCATTGGAGCGTTTCATCAATACATTGTGCTCCCAAAGTCTCTGGGCTCAGATAAATAACCAGCGTTGGCACGAGGAGAATATGTCTCCCAAATGTTTCTGTCAGTGCATGAAAGAGATGTAAGTATTAATTTTTGAGACATGAGGGTGACTTGACTTTACATCCCATCTCGTGGGGCCGTTCACAGCGTTTTGCCGGAGATTTATAGATGATCCACCCTGATCTCATTACCATGCGGCTGAATTATCTCATCGCTCGCATTAATCCGCTGATTACATTTGATTTAATTTTCATAATAATTAAAGTGAACCATCACTAAAATGAATTGAGGACGTGTGCGAGCGGCTGGGCATATGTGTGTGTTGGCGACGTCCGCGTGCGCTCGTGGCTGGCGAGAACAGGCTGATGTCGTGCCATTGCAGCTTCTGACTGTGTCCGTGTGTGTTGAGGAATCCACCAGGAGTGATTAGATTGATGGGGGCAGAATGAAATGAAAGAAGGGTAGGACGAGACAAAAATGATTAAATTAGCATATCACAAACATCTCATATGAGAACAACAATCCCGGGCTTCCTAAGCAGCCGGCGACAATCTGCAAGCTGGCGGTGTTGTTGTTAGGACACCTGTCATCCTTTAAGGTCCCCACACTGACTGACCTGCAGACAAAGGAGACGGAGTGTGTGAGCTCTGCGTTAGGTGGCAGCAAAGATGCACTGACTCCTTAGTACAGGAATAATCATCAATTCTGCCTTACAAAGGTATAAATACTCAGTTTGGCTCGACAACTGCCAGGTGGATTAAGTTTATATGTTGTATGAGGAGTTTGCCCTGCACCATACTGACAGACAGGTGTATTCATCAGCTATTGCTTTAAACATAGCATTATATTGTGCAGCAGTACTTAGTGTAGTTAGTGTGTTCAAATGTAGAGCTGAGTTGAGTTGAGTTTGAGTTTATTTCGAACATGCAAGCATACAACATGATACATCACAATTTCCAGTTTCTCTATTCAACATGTTTGAAAAGGAGTAGGAAGAAGCAGAGTTCATTTAATTCTACTCCTTTTCCTTTACATAGCAGTTGCTAAAACTTTTGTTCACTTCCTGTTCTCAATTTATTCACAATATGCTCCATAAGTAATAACAATAAAAATAAATAAATCAATAATAATTGGTGATGTAAATTATATTTCATATGGTGAGATGAGTAAGATTATCTTGAAAATGAATGGATGAATGAATTCAATTCAGAATGTTTATCATGGTTCTTCTTCTTTGTACTTTGTAAACACTTTAAGTTTGAAGAGTTTCTTGAAGTGGATCGATCATATTAGTACATTGTTTGATTTCTTTGCTTAATCCATTCCATAATATAATTCCACATACTGATATACTGAAGGTCTTAAGTGTTGTATGTGCGTACCAATGCTTTAATCCACATTTTTCTCTAAGATTATATTTCTCCTCTTTTGTTCAGAATAATTGTTGTATATTCTTGGGTAGCAGATTATAGTTTGCCTTGTGTATAATTTTAGCTGTTTGCAAATTCACTATGTCGTGGAATTTCCGTATTTTTGATTTAATAAATAAAGGTTTTGTATGTTCTCTATATCCAACATTATGTATTATTCTAACTGATCTTTATCTTTTTTAAATCAGATTAATCACACTTTAGAATTTTGGTGGATTATTGGACTGTATCCGTCCCCCACCCCCACCTCCCAAACCCCCCCTCACACACACACACACACACACACACACACACCCACACTCGAGGACAGAATCCAACTGGACTAAAAGTGTGATGATCCGTTGCCCTTATCATGTTTTGTTCTATTAGTTTTACTACCTCAGTTGTAATTTCAGCAACCCTGGGTTTATGTTTTGGTTACCATGGGTGCTGATTAGTTTCACCGGCCTCTGATTAGTGTTTGGGACGCTCACCTGCTCCTGGGCTCTAATCAGAGAGCTACTTTTTCCTGTTTTTCACCCCACACTTTCTGGCTGTTTTATTTGCTTCCATGCAACACGTTGAATACTTCTGGATTCCTGAGCTATGCTTAGCCATTTGTTTTTTTGTTAGCTATTCTGCTAGCTCCCCGTGCTATCGGCACGCTGTATTTTGTATTTCGAATGATTTATGGACAATAAATCATTTTCTTACCTGCACACTGCATCCGGAGTTCCGTCTGCATCTTGGGAGAATGACCCATGCATCAACATATGACCACATTGTAACAAAAAGTGTGAAACAATTCAATATTTAGGGGCTATTTTAACTGTTTATTAATCTATTGATCCAAATTGTATCTGTTTTTATAGTTTCTATTCATATTATGTTTTTTTGCAATGCAGCGTTACTTAAAAACAGAGTTTTATTCTCGTGTGTATATTTATATGCTCTGAAAATGACAAATGAACCTTGGATTAATTGGGATTAATCACAGGTTATTTTTCGCTTGCATTGCATAATCTAGATAATTTAAAAAATACCCTAATATTTGAACACATATATGAAATTTTAATATCAGAATGTCAAAACAAAAATGTTTACACTTTTTTTCAATTATGCCTATCATTCAGAATCCTTATGTAAGACAAGAACACATATGTTTTATTTCTTTTATGCATTCTACCTATAAATAAATGTGATTAAAAGTCAGTTTACAATGGAGTCAATAGGAGTTGCACTATTCTTAAAAGAGTTAAAAAAAATAAAAAATAAAATAAAAAAATCCAAACACTTCATTCAACATTTTTATAAATGCACTGTAAGTATATATGTAATGTAATAACAGGCACATCCATAATAACATTTAATAGTTACGTATATTGCTCATTTTAAGCATACAGCGGCGTAATATTTTCATAGACGCATCAGAACGTTCGCTTTTTCTTTCAACTTCACTGATTATTACTCACTGCAGACTTCATGACAGACAACATAATAAAACATCACTCACTGTACAATGTCTGCTCTCACTGGGATGCCGACTAATATGATGTTAATATATTCCTGTTTAGATGAAGAACGACTCATAATTCCCGCAAAGAAAAAAGGGGGGTTCAACTGTCTAAATACACCGACTTCTCAGTTTATGTCCACGTCCTTCTTCTACACCAGTGAGAGGCATGATTTATCATCTAGAATAAACTTTCACCAGGTCAGAGGCTCCCCAGCTGATGATGTCAATACAGCTGCATAAACCAGTTACCTCTCTCTGAACAATGCGCTGCTAAACGCAGGTCCCTAACGTTAGAGCTTATAATCACAATATCACTAACACTTGGCTAAAATTCAGGTCTCGCAATGTGAATTAAGTTTTATTGATGTTTTTTAGACAATTTTTTAGTGAGCTTTAAAGGCAGCATTGACGCAATAGACGCAAATCAGGTCATGGCTCCCCAGAGGTGTAGACTCATGAATTTCGAGTCATGAATTTGATGACTTTAGACTCGACTTGACAAAATGTAAAGAGACTTGCAACTCGACTTAGACTTTAACATCAATGACTTGTGACTTCACTTGGACTTGAGCCTTTTGACTTGACATGACTTGCTACTTTCCCCAAAACCCAAAGCTTAAAAAGTTATTTGGGAGCGCTCCGTATCTTTCATTTTGTACGTGTCTGTCTATCAGCGTGTGTGCTGCCTGTCAGCTGGTGTGCTGTCAGTACAACAGCCAATCAAATTAGTTATACGTTGTTTTCATCACACAGCATTCATCCAATCAAATTTCAGGACAACCACCGAACAAGAGTTGTCAAACAATGCGGCAGAGAGAAACAATTATGCCAAAGTTGGTTTCGTTCGGGTATAAAAACTACGACTTGGTCAACAAAAAACGAATTGCGTATGCAAATCACGCAGTTCGAATATTACAGACGGAGATGCAACAACTTCCAACTTCGTTCGACATTTGAAGTTGCCCAAAGAAGGGTAAGTTTTGAATGTAAGATAACGTTTATTGGCTAAGTAACATGACTTTTATTTGCTGTGTAGTTAAATCAGTGAGGCTGTAAACTCACTGCTAACGTCATAACCATAGACATGTTTTAAGGGTACGCAGCATCGAGCGCTACTGCCTACTGGCGCAGACGAGACGCGGGGCCGCCATCTTGGAGTGGTGATCCGCTCCACTCAGTGCAATTCATTTGGCAGGAGCAATGAACTGTCAGCGCATTTAATTCATTTTACCTCACTGAATACCACTCATTTTCACGCGTTTTTTTGTCATACGTGTAGCTATGATAACGGACACATGTTTTGGCAAGTTTTATTATTCATAGTTTGCTTAACAGTAATATAATATTCTTATACGCTATAAGTGACCAGACGTCCGAGATCAAAACTGGGAATATAATCCCAGAGAAGGGGGAAAAAACGGTAAGCTATTTTTAAATTGAAGAAACAATATGATTAGGTTATATATACATGCGTATATCCTACATAAACAATGTATGAATACATTAGATATCTATATATCTTAGGGACCTATAGACTGTATCTCTGTTGCTGCAGCAGCAGAGAGTTTATTCTGTCTTGACACTTTGTATTGATATTTTGTATTACATTCTTCCCTTAAATGATCATGTTTACAGTGATTGTTATGTATGTATTTTTTATGTATGTCGCTTTGGATAAAAGCGTCTGCCAAATACTTAAACATATATAAACACCTGAAAGTCTTTATATCAGCTAAAACCACCAATTTGTTTCACTACATTCAGAATAAAACCAAATGCTGTTTTACCCAACAATGTTAGTATTTGAATATTGTTACTTGAAGACTTATTCCTGGTTACAATTATACTGTTAAGAAAGTATTGTCTTATATTTTGCCTAAAATGAGAATGCATCATAATCAGTGGCGGCTGGTGAATTTTGTTTTAGGTGGGGCTGAAAGTTTGTAAACCAAACCCCTGTAGGGGCGTCATCCTCCCCCAGAAGATTTATTTGTGATTTTCACATACAAATATTGAAGATCTTTGCTCCTTCTCAACTCTGTGGTAATATTATTTTCATAAAATACAACCAATAGTATGTTAATGTTTGTTTTTGCAAATGTGTTCATTCTGTAAAGGAATGAGTTAAATGTTTAAAATTGTTTAAACTATTAAAATTACTGTTAATAGTGCTATTATAATTTGCAATGTCAGCACTATTTTTTTTCCTGCAATTTCAAATGCACTTGTTTTAATAAATAAATACAGCGTTTTAAAAGCATGCACAATCTGTGTAAAAATATTTGTCTGTGGTTAAAAGGACTTGAAAGGACTCGAAACTCAAAATGCAGGACTTGGGACTCGACTTGAGACTTTCCAGTCTTGACTTTGGACTTGACTCGGGACTTGCCTGTCTTGACTCGGGACTTGACTCGAGACTTGAGGGCAAAGACTTGAGACTTACTTGTGACTTGCAAAGCAATGACTTGGTCCCACCTCTGTGGCTCCCATCATTTAAGTTTATTTACGAGTTAGAATGCATTAAAAAAAAGACATGCGTGTTCTTATCTCTTATAAGGATTGTGAATTACAGGCAACATCACCCCCAAAATTGCAGTTCTCCTTCAGATGCTTATTTTCTCAAAACAGTTTTATCTAAAGTCCCGCCGTGTGTACCGGTATTTTGAAGTGACATTTTCTAGGGAGCACACCAGTCGGAGTTTCCTCACTCATCTTTGCACTGATACATGTGTTGACCTGATCACTGGCAGTATAGCAACGCCATGCCACATTTCAGGTAACCATCCACAGTTAATGTAAAGGAGCATGTGCATCAAATTGTGCGATTAATCTGTGTATATAGATGATTATCGTGTTACCTTTTTTTGTGATTAATCACAACTCATTCTTTTGACAGCCCTATTTTATATATATCCTTAAATAATGTAATTCAGAGGAAATAAATACAATCACAAGATTTGGGCCTGCCTAATGAGGGTACTAGTATGTAAACATGATTAAAAGGGGACCTGTGATGATTCTTATCTACATTTAAAGGGGAACTGCACTTTTTTTTAAATGTGCCTATCATTCATAATCATTATCAAAAGACATGACGACAGATGCATTTCTTTTAATGCATTCTAACTTGTAAATAAAAGTCCGCTTACAGCTGAGCCATTGGGAGGTCCTCTATTCCAGTGGTTCTCAAATGGGGGTACGCGTACCCCTGGTGGTACTTGAAGGTATGCCAAGGGGTACGTGAGATTTTTTTTAAATGTCTGTCAAAAAGAAATCTGAAAAGAAATGCAACAATGCAATATTCAGTGTTGACAGCTAGATTTTTTGTGGACATGTTCCATAAATATTGATGTTAAAGATTTATTTTTTTGTGAAGAAATGTTTAGAATTAAGTTCATGAATCCAGATGGATCTCTATTACAATCCCCAAGGAGGGCACTTTAAGTTGATGATTACTTCTATGTGTAGAAATCTTTATTTATAATTGAATCACTTGTTTATTTTTCAACAAGTTTTTAGTTATTTTTATATATTTTTTTCCAAATAGTTCAAGAAAGACCACAACAAATGAGCAATATTTTGCACTGTTATACAATTTAATAAATCAGAAACTGATGACATAGTGCTGTATTGTACTTCTTTATCTCTTTTTTTTTTTAACCAAAAATGCTTTGCTCTGATTAGGGGGTACTTGAATTAAAAAAAAATTCACAGGGGTTACATCACTGAAAAAAGGTTGAGAACCACTGCTCTATTCCACCCATAAAATCCAATAAATAACCATTCAAAAACCGCCAACGATACTCTATTTACATTTTGTGACTTGAATATTGACGTAGTATTAGTGATATTATTATTATAAGCGCTAACGCAGACAAACTATTTATAGCGGCCCTGTCATCACTAGTGTGTGTACAATTTAAATGTGTTTCAATTCATTTCAATGGGACATGTTGATTTAAGATACAAGGGTTTTGAGTTAAGAGCTCTGTTGCAGAACTAATTAGGCTCTTAAGTTAAAGTACTACTGGACTTAAAACTCAAAATGTTACTAGCTGGTACTCTGAAAGGTTACGATGACGGTTGTATTGTGGAAATGTCTCCACGTCGTCCTATGCGTGAAGCCACAATGTCGCCGCCAGCGTAAGAGAAAGCAGCAATGAGCTAATCAAATGAAAGACGCAGTGCAGTTTTGCATGTTAATGCTGGTCGTGGGTGTCGATAGCGTTTAAAGGTGTCAGGAGGTGGATAGCGAGATGGATGGCCCTCTTCCTGCCTTTCACGTCCCACCTCGCAGAAGTTAAACAGCTTCTGCCCTAAATAGAAAAACTTCAATATCTATTTAGATGGAGGGAGGGGGGCGGAACGGCGAAGGGATGAGCGCGGGAGAGCGCAGGGGGAGGAGAAAGAGTTGAAATTAGGCAATAAGTCCCTGACCTCAAGTGCACATTGTGACACATTGACGTTGTTGTCGTTTGCTAATCAATGGAAGTGCTATGGCGGCTATACGTTTAATGACGTGAGATTGGCAAACCTACAGCAAAATTAAGGGAAGACTCAGTCAATTTACAACCTCAATGACTCGTATATTGCTGAGGTAAACATGACTTTCAATCACGCACGTCTCTGCCATACAAAACCGTGTTATATTAAAGATATATGTGTATTTTGTCCGGGGGGGGGGGAAATGTGTTTTATTGTGTGTTAGTCATTAATAATTTGCTGAATTTGAATTAAACCTATGAAATAAATCATCGAGCTCTGGACTACCTGGGAAGAACATATTTGCTTATTACATGAAACACTTTAATTACTCTTAAGTCAAATTGAGCATCAATTATAGAAATAGCTATTACTGATATTAGTCACTATTTGGTTTGTTTTGAGTTGTCTGTCTCACACTCAGGGGGTTCTGGGTTTGAGTTTGGTGTAGAGTTTGCAAGTTCTTCCTGTGCTTGTAATAATAATAATAATAATAATGGATTAGATTTTATATTGCGCTTTTCTATTGTTAGATACTCAGAGCGCTCACAGAGAAGTGGGAACCCATCATTCATTCACACCTGGTGGTGGTAAGCTACATTTGTAGCCACAGCTGCCCTGGGGTAGACTGACGGAAGCGAGGCTGCCAGTTTGTGCTTACGGCCCCTCCGACCACCACCTATCATTCATTCATCATTCATTCACCAGTGTGAGCGGCACCGGGGGCAAGGGTGAAGTGTCCTGCCCAAGGACACAACGGCAGTGATTTGGATGTCAAGAGGCGGGGAACGAACCTGCAACCCTCAGGTTTCTGGCACGGCTGCTCTACCCACTACGCCATACCGCCCCCGCTTGTGTGGCTTTACTGTCCGCCAGTTTCCTCCCATAGTATGCATGTTAAGTTTTTGGAGACTAAATTAGTGTTGTCCAAACTATTTTTACACCAAAGGCTGTATACAGAAAAATTATAACAATTGTTGGCCATGTCACATTTTTCTTTTTTAAACACCAAATCCGAATCAATGTAGTTGAAGTTTTTCAAAAGTGTTCAATATAGCTAAAGAAAGAGAACACATTGTAAAATAGAGGCCAATTTATTTGTGTCAGTCATTTTGAAAACTTTTAGTCATAGCTGATATTTGAATCTTCAATTATAATTATTTATAAAATAATTTGGTAACAACTACTTCCTAAACAATTACATTGTTGACCGTTTTAACATAACGTGTAAATATTAATTTATTTTATTTATTTTCAATTTATGTTGATCTACAATTAATTAATTCACTGATCTTGACTTTGGAGCTACAAAATAAATACTATATAGGCCAATACATTCAGTCAATTATAATATAATAGTAACATGAATAAACTAATTCCTAATTAATAGGGTTTTCAATTAAAGGCAATTATATTTGTAGACTCTTTTTTTTAAAGTTGTTTCATTTTAAATGTTAATTAATTAATTTCAGAAAATATTTTACCCCATAGCAAACGACTTTTTCCTCCTAATCTGTATACACAAATCATTGGACTCAGATTTGTGTGACGAAGGACACGTATGTCAATTAATGTTAATTAATAAATGACAGGGTGCTACATATTACATTTTTTACCACAAAAATATTCCGAGCCTCTTCCTGTTCCCTCACTGATAAGTTTTTTTTTCCCCAGATATGCAAAACGTCCCCCAGGGCATGTAAATGTATGTTTTAATTATTTAAGAGTAGTTAATTTGCACAAAAGAAAATAGAATGAGTTTTTAATACAAAACATACATTGAATTAACTCAAGTTTGGTTAAAAAATATATATAAAAATTGTTTTGTATAGATAATAAAATGTAAAAACAACTTCATATTTTAAATATGTAAAATTCATTATTTTGCACTAAAACATGAATTATGGAACAGTTTGTTTTCTGTGAATTTGTTTTAGGACAAAACATGCATCAAATCAAATTAGAGTTTTATGAAAAAAGATTTAAAAATGTTTCACATAAATAAAAAGGTGGGAAAATAAAATGTAATAAAAGTCTGCTCAGGGCCTCAATTTAGTGCAGGGTGGCGCTGATGGTGCAGGCTGGACTTTGGAACTAATTACTCTAAATTGTACATAGAACATAAGTTTGCATCGTTGTACTATACTCTATGTGCCTGCATCTCGCCCAAAGTTGTCATTGTTATTGTACATGTACATTATTCTGCAGACATAAAAGACACTTTTTCTATTTGTGTCCTGAGTTTGAGCGGCACTGTTCAGTTCTACCTCTTATCTCCCGCTTATCTCCCACAGGCCCTTGCTTGCACTGTGACCCCACAGAGAGGAGGTGACTTTGTGTGCTGTTGAGGCCATACACATATGAGCTGTAACTTTGTTTTCCTCTAGTCAGCATAAAAGTGCGCGCGTGTGTGTGTTTGTATGTGTGTGTGAGACTAGATCCTGTTGCGTGCAAACCCATCGTCCCTCTCTCTATGTGTGTGTGTGTGTGTGTGTGTGTGTGTGATGTATCCTCTTGCATGGCAGTCCTCTATCAATGTCTGCCTCCTCATCTGATTGATTGTTCCGGGTAAATTAGGACTGGGTGATAGGGACAGGAGTGAGTTACATCTTACACTCATGTCCTTGTCCCTTTCCCCACTTTACCTGCATCACCTCTCTGACCACTTTTGTCTCTCCTTTTCCTCCATCCTGTTTTTCCCCAAAGCTCCTATTTTAGGTTTCCCCTTTTGTCATACTCGGTCATACTTAACATGTTCCTCCTCCCTAAATAACATAAAATCAACAGCAAATACAAAGTTGAACTACTGACGTCAACCATAATCCAGATTGCATGATACTGGTTGATTTGTTTGGATTGAATTCTTATTTTCCCACAAGAAATGATGGAAATAGACATAACTTGTTCTGGGGTCAAGAAAAAAGAATAGACTATACTTTTATGTGTTAAGTAATTGAGAGATGGATTTTCTAAATAAAAATAGATTTATATTGACTTTTGTGTCCTTTCAGTAAATTTTTGCTGTCGCTATAAGGTTTTTTGTGTTACTTTATTACTGTGCATGATTTTTTTGCCTAACAGTGTTTTTTTCATGTTAATTTACATATAACATATACGTATTTCATTTTTAAAGGGCATATACTTTTTTTTGCTCAAATCTCACAATCAACTTCAGCCCTAAACAAAAGTACCAAACATGTAAAGTTTTTTATTCATTTATTATGTCACAGTTGTGAATTGTCAAAATTTGCATAACATGAGTTCTTTTACTGATTTAAACATGTCACATTATCTGATCAAAGGGAGTTTGCAAGAGTCAAAATCAAAAGAAAAACATTGCATGTTTGATATTTTTGTTTGGGACTAAAGTTTGTTCGAGATATTTGAGCAAAAAAGTGCCGGTAAAAAAAACAAAAACAAATATGACCCTGCATATGTAAATGTACTGAAAATATCCTTTATGGCCACATAAACTACTGTTATTAACTGTTTTAACTGTCTCGATTAGAAACATTTTGCATATAATCGCATGGTTATCAAAATAGATGAATAAAATGGGCTGAGATAACCTGCAAAAAACAAAAAAATGTATGAACTGAATTTGCAACATGTAAACAAGACTGCTTAGTC
The DNA here is from genome assembly GCF_033978785.1 of Entelurus aequoreus. Classification (NCBI taxonomy): domain Eukaryota; kingdom Metazoa; phylum Chordata; class Actinopteri; order Syngnathiformes; family Syngnathidae; genus Entelurus; species Entelurus aequoreus. Next base: position 34,295,174 of record NC_084732.1, on the reverse strand, counting down.
TTTGTGATTCTTCCTTGCCTCTCACACACCCCCAACACATGGGGGACACTCCTCACTGTTTGAGAGTTACATGTTTAACAATTTAAAAACAACTAATTTTACAAACAAATGTTACCTGCTTCACTGCTACAACTCACCTGTCATTTGTTTCAACTTCGTAAGTCTCACACAAGTGTAAAAAGAAGTTAACCACTGTGAAACATCCAATTAAACGCCTTGATGAGTGGTCATAGTAGACAAAAGTGTTGGGACGCAGCTGGAGTTCATCCTGCTTCACATAACTTTACGTCTTTTCTTTGTCATCTTCTCTATCTCTTCTTTTTTAAGATGGAAAATATGTAGCACCAAAAGCCACATAAAGCGAAAGAAAAAGCACAGTGCAGTAGTCTTGTGAAGTACATTGGTGGCATGCATAGGCATGGGCCAGTGTGACATTATGACGGTATGATAACTTCATAGGCAAAAATATCACAGTGTGGTATTATAATCACAGCTCCAACATGTGGTATTGTGAAATGTCTTCACTGAAAAGAAGAGAACAATGACTTTTCAGTTAAAGTTTAAAGCATATGATGAGAGTGTAGCATATGACTGAATTATTTTGTAAATTAATGATTTTAAAGTGCATTTTTAATGCAGTCTCCTGCTGCTTAACCTGCAACTCAAGAGACAAAATATTTTTAAAAAAACAACAACAAAAAAACAATCACAAAGGGACTCCAGAAAGTTACAACATACATAAAGACACTTCTGAGGTTTTAAAAACAAACAAACAAAAGTAGGCAGGAGCTTAAACCTGAATATCAACATGCTATGGAGGTTTGTTGAGAGCTTGTTAAAGAGAGTAGAAGCATTTAAGTCCCATCTTAAAACTCATTTGTATAATCTAGCCTTTAAATAGACCCCCCCTTTTTTTAGACCAGTTGATCTGCCGTTTCTTTTCTTCTCTCCTCTTCTCCCCTGTCCCTTGCGAGGGGGAGTTGCATAGGTCCGGTGGCCATGGATGAAGTGCTGGCTGTCCAGAGCCGGGACCCCGGGTGGACCACTAGCCTGTGCATCGGTTGGGGACATCTCTGCGCTGCTGACCCGTCTCCGCTCGGGATGGTTTCCTGTTGGCCCCGCTGTGGACTGGACTCCCGCTGATGTGTTGGATCCACTGTGGACTGGACTTTCACAATGTTATGTCAGACCCACTCGACATCCGTTGCTTTCGGTCTCCCCTAGAGGGGGGGGGTTACCCACATATGCGGTCCTCTCCAAGGTTTCTCATAGTCATTCACCGACATCCCACTGGGGTGAGTTTTTCCTTGCCCGTATGTGGGCTCTGTACCGAGGATGTCGTTGTGGCTTGTACAGCCCTTTGAGACACTTGTGATTTAGGGCTATATAAATAAACATTGATTGATTGATTGATAGATGCATATTTTTATTTTTATTTTTTACTATTTAAAAACAATATGAACAGGTTAGTAGTTGTGTCACTAATGCCAGATACAAAGTACATGTCAAGACATAATTAAATTACCCATAGCGTCCAGATGACCACAATTGCACTCATAAGTTGTTTTCATTTGTTTTTTTACTCCTGAAAATGAATCTGTCAATCAATTCTCATAATATCAATTAGTTTTTGACTAATGGATGAATAACTAACTGTACTTGAAACGCCCCCTACAATCACCAGACTCAATATGACGTCCCCTCTTGGTGTGACGTCATCTACAGCAGTGGTCCCCAACCTTTTTGTACTTGCGGACCGGTCAATGCTTGAAAATTTGTCCCACGGACCGGGGGGGAGGGGGGGGCAATAAAAAAAATTAAAAAATGTTTTTGTTTTTTTTGTCATAAAGAAATACAATCATGTGTGCTTACGGACTGTATCCCTGCAGGCTGTATTGATTTATATTGATATATAATGTATATGTTGTGTTTCTATGTTGATTTAATACAAAATAAAAATAAACATTATTATTATTTTATTTATTTTTTTAATTTCTTGTGTGGCCTTGGCCCGCTACCAATCGGTCCACGGACCGGTACCGGGCCGCGGACCGGTACCGGGCCGCGGCCCGGTGGTTGGAGACCACTGATCTACAGAACTGGAGCCCAATTCCCCGCATCGACAGTGTGGATAAAAACTATTGGTTTTCTTACTTAATTGTATGTTTTTGTCGCCCTGCTCCATACTTCAAAACTGATATGGTTAACATTATCAGCAGAAAAGAAATATAGAAGAATCGCCATTTGCCAAATTCTCTGATCTTCTTTAGACACCATCAGGGGCGGAGCTATGGGGGAGCTGGGAGGACGGGCCTCTCCCACGGCTTGGGCTAGGAGAAGCTCGGATATACTGTATGTGGGTGGTTGCTAAAAACTTAACAAGACTGACTTTAGTGGTGTGGAAAATTGAATAAAATGTTGTGCTGTATGACTTTGCGACGTACCAATTTTCGAGTGGATCGATGATAGTGTATTTGGTAAAAATTGTCATAAATCGTCCACCAACGTCATCAGTCACTTGTCAATTAAGTATAAGCCAGGCGAGCATTTTTACTACGAAGTAAACATGAGTGGCAGTTCATGTTAACATAAAAGTGGAGCGGCAAAGGAAAGGAAAAAAAGAGACCAAGTTTGACGGCGGTGTACTCTTTCTCTATTGGCTGTGTTGAGTTTTTCCTACTGCTTCTAGTGGGGCGCAAACCCTGGTCATCGGCACGAGAGGCGAGCGTGCTGACTACTGAGCTAAAAGCCTGGGCTTTCTCGCTCGATAGCACCTCGGTCCGCCTCTGATTTTTTCCGCCACTGGACACGCTAGCCTGTATTTCCTCATGCTCTTCCAGCATTCCCTCAAGCATCATGCGGTCATCAGTAGAAGAGGACACAAAATAGGAGCAGTCCATGCTTTCTTTGTATTCCCATTATTTGTAAATGTACGCAGGCTGACCCCTTCTTTAGTTGTATTGTCACAAGCTGCAGCAGTGCATCTGGCAGACATGTTTGAAAATTCCTTGAAATACCGTGTGAAAATGTTGTGATTTGGGATGAATATGCAACCAAAACACATGCTACGCAATGTCAAAATGGCCTCCAGTCTTTAACATCAGCAGGCTGATGCAGGCCCACCCACATTTTGGATCTAAAAGTGGGCGTTCCAAAATATGCTTAAACTCTACCCTGCTGTGTCTATTTTGGGTAGAATCATTTTTAGGTCCAGAACTATGAAATAAGTGCCAATGTTGTTAGAGGGAGCCTCTAACTCTACCTTAGATTTAGCGAACAGCGACCATAGATATTATCATGTTCAATCTGTTGCTTTCTTTTGCGTCATGTCCGCAAACGTTGATCACTTTGGAAGATATTTTTCCTCCACCGTGGTCATCTGTATCTTTAAGGCAGGTGAAGCACTCCCAAACAACCGATTTAGTAATTTTTAAGGACAGTGAAGTTGTGTGGACCACAAACCATCTCCTTCATTCCACAGCCCGCAGAGCTGTGTGCAGGCGGACGCGACCCAAAGGATTTGACTTCCATTTTGACTTATACCGTGCGGAAGGCGTGAAGGATAATTTTGGTGACTTTGGAGCAGTCACTTTGTCATACCGCAGTAAACCTTAAAACCGGCAACCAGCCCGAGCATACGTAGGCTTCTGTTATGTCATTCATCCAAATTGCAAGACTTGAACTTTGTAAACAAACATTTAATAGGCCACCAATGTTATGTGTGGACTTTTACACTTTTATCAATATGTGAGAGAAAAAACAAGCTGAAAGTGGGGACGTCTCTGTAACTAAAACTCAGCTGATTGATCCCATGAGCGATAAGCCGGTGCTGATGTGTCGCATTTCCACAGCCAATCAATTGTCGCTTCCTTATAAATGCATAAGCATGGCTTCCCTTCTTGCCCCCATGGCCAGGCGAGTGTATTTGCATTGCTCCTGTTGACAGCAAGGCAATGGAAGATCATTTCCTGCATGTAACAAAACATTCAAGTAGACATAATTCGGTTTAATTAATTTCTGCCTTATATTTTATCAATGTTAAAGCCACTTAACCTTAAAGGGGAACTGCACTTTTTGAGAAATCTTGCCTATCGTTTACGATCCTTATGAGAGAACACATATTTTTGTTTGCATTATACATGTTGTAATAATCAGCTCGTTCTAGGTGGCTAGCAATGCAGCTAACGGGAGCAATCCATTCTGAATCGAAATCATTCTAAAAATGCATCCAAAAACTGCCAACAATACTTCATTTACATTCCGTAACCTGTGTAATAACTAAGCTGTAGCGACATTGTTATTGTAAGAGTGAACAGTGTTGGGTTAGTTACTGAAAACCAGTAACTAGTTACAGTTACTAGTTACTTTATTTCAAAAGTAACTCAGTTACTAACTCAGTTACTTACACCAAAAAGTAATGCGTTACTGTGAAAAGTAGCTATTTAGTTACTTCTTATACTTTTTTTTTTTTTAAGCTCCCATTAATGCCCTTTTAGCCTTCATTTCAGTACTGTTATTGCACTGGAAAATAATACAATCTGTTGATCAACTTGACATGCATTTGCATCACTGAACTCTGCTAAGCAATGTGGTCTACATACAACACACAAAGACAAAGATATGTTTCAAAGGGCCAATTTATTTCAGGCCAGAACAAATTGACAAAACTATTTTAAATAGCTGCAACATAACATACATAAGTAACAAACAGCATAATAACAACATAACTGTAAACCTGGCTTCACCTAAGGAAGGCACACGTGACATACACAAAGCCTAACCAGGCAGATTTGAATTGTTGTTTTGGGCGGTAGACGGGATCTTTGATCCAAGACACAACTTACATTTAATTAAAATGTTCTTTTCTTTGTGCTCGACAAAAGAAAAGAAGTGACAATATCTCATCCTGGCCAACCCTCCCGAATTTCAGTGCCTCTCTTCGGGACAACCATTCTCCCAAATTTCTCCCGATTTCCACCCGGACTTAAGGCACGCCCCCTCCAGGTCCGTGCGGACCTGAGTGAGGACAGCCTGTCGTCACGTCCGCTTGGCCAACCAAAAAGTAACCACAGAACACTATGTTCTGTGGCTACTTTTTGGTTGGCCAACGGTTTACGTTGTATTGTGTAAATAATACAGAATTGACAATGAACATTAATACACTACAAATGGAGCAATGCAAATACCAATAGAAGTAGCACTATTGATAATGAATATGACAATAATTACCTCTATTACCAACAATACAATTGTTCAAATGCAACAGTACATATATGTACCGGTAATGATAACTTGAAATACAAAAGAAAGCAGATAAATGGAGGGGAAGAAAGATAAGCCAACTATATTAACCTTGTAGATTGTTATTGTATGAATAGGTTAAGCTTTGTCAGTGTGCCATGTGTTACCCAGTTTCCCATAGGGCAACAACGTTAATATATGTTTGATGAAACGTGATTATATGCATGAGTGTATGTATGTATATGTACAGTATGTGTATATGTATGTTTGTACAGTGAATGTATATATACAGTATATATATATATGTATGTTTGTACAGTGAATGTATATGTACAGTGTGTGTATATGTATGTTTGTACAGTGAATGTATACGTATATGTATGTTGTGGCAATTCTGAAAAAATATCTTTGCCTAATGTTGTTTTAATATTTGGCGGGCTGGATTAAAGAAACCAACGGGCCGGATGTGGCCCCCAGGCCATAGTTTGCCTATCCCTGGTATAAAGGCAACGTGTGTTCATAGTTATTTTTTCTTATATATTTTAAGATATTGTTTTTAATATAAAACAGTTTATTTACTTTATTTTATTTTATATTTCTAGAAAATGAAATATTAAGTACTGTGATAGGAATCATTTAACATAAATGACCTCCACTTACTGGCCTCCTAATGTGTGCTTGGACTTATTACATATTGGACCTATTGGATTTATTCTCTACTGATTGTGACTTATCTTAAGATAAAATTATCTTAAGCGTCTGTCACTCTCCAATGAGTCCAGTCGTGTTATTTTATGTCAATAAAATCTTAACTTAAACTGTTTGTTTTTCTTTGCAGCCCCTGTTTCCAAAGTCCTGTCGTCCTGGAGTGCGGCATCTGTGTGGTCAGTTGGTCCTGTCCTGTCCAGTGCCCCCTCTTTCTCCCTCCCTCTCTCTCCCTCCCGTCCTCCTTCTCCTACTCCGGGACACTTGAGGAAAGAAAGCAGCCTTTGCCTCTTGGCGCTACGGAATGAGTGGCGAAGGGAAAGGCAGCGTCCTAAAACTGAGAAGCAAATGAGAGTCTGGCAAATTATGCCAGCAGAGTGACGAGAGATGTGAGGCAGCTACGTCCTTGAGAACTGCACAACTCTTTGAAGAGAGCCGGGGGACCGAGTGAGTAACATGCATCTCAGCGAGACGTGTGTGTGTTTGTGTGTGTGTGTGTGTGTGTGTGTGTGTGTGTGTGTGTGTGTGTGTGTGTGTGTGTGTGTGTGTGTGTGTGTGTGTGTGTGTGTGTGTGTGTGACCTGCCAAAATTACTGACTGTGGCTGCTGACTGATATCCAAAGAGATGCTTATAGGATTATGTAAAATATATATACAGTATATACATATTTTTGTAAAGACACAAAACAGGTTCAAACTCAATAGGCAATGTGTTCTCAATGTAGTTCTTGAACATTTTCTGAAAACATGAGGGTCCACGGGCACACTTGCAGGCTCCAAAAAGATGACATGCATTGCATCAAGCTGGCAAATTAAAGTGAAGCCTTACTGTACGTTGGAGCGTTTTCTAACAGGCATACCTGCAAATACACAGAGGCAGTTTGAGTGAGTCTACTCTGAGTGCTGCTTTAGTGATTGTTTCCTCGCCAAGTGTTTGTGCCGGTGTTTAGTCTGTGACGTCACGAGGAACAAAGGTACCGAATTATGACAAAGTTGGATTTTACGTGAATCGATACACGGTAGCACCGATCGGTGCCCTAGACCAGGGGTCGGCAACCCAAAATGTTGAAAGAGCCATATTGGACCAAAAATACAAAAAAAAAGTGTGTCTGGAGCCGCAGAAAAAATAAAAGCCTTATATAAGTGTTATAATGAAGGCAACACATGATGTAAGTGTCTATATTAGCTATATTAGCCTACTATCAAAGGCTGACGCAAATCTTCGTTGACAGAAATGTTGTATTTTAATTTATATTCTACACATTTTTGCAACATTGGAAATCAATAGTTAAACTGGAGGTTTCTCACAGGATGAGATAACTCCTGGAAATTATTGTCTCAGAATGGCCAAAGGTATAGATGTGTGTGTCCAAGTTTAAGAAAACGGCAGGCTGTCTTCTTCTAATGGATTTATTACAATCTTTGCAAGCTGGGTAACGTTTGCTGTGGTCTGGAACAACATGGCACACAAACAACTATGAGAAATGCAGCCAATATTACATACAGATAATGTGTCATGAGACATGCAAATATAAATTAAATACACAGAGTACATAAGTAAAGGAAAATAAATGAGCTCAAATATACCTACAAACGAGGCATAATGATGTAATATGTACATACAGCTAGCCTAAATAGCATGTTAGCATCGATTATATTAGTCATGCAGTGACCAAATATGCCTGATTAACACTCCAACAAGTTGATAATATCAACGAAGCTCATCTTCATGCATTCACGCACAGCATAAAACATTTGGTGGACAAAATGAGACAAAGACGGAGTGGCATAAAACACGTCTTTCTGTGGCAGCATCGGAGAAAGTTGTACAAACTACGATGAGTTCAAGGATCGCTGAAATTAGTAGGACAAAACGGTGCTTGCCAAATACTCTCATCAGTGAAGCATGTATAACATAAACAATGGTATTTCTAACAATTAGGAAGCTTTGTGTCTTTTTTTTTAATCTACAGAATATACTGTATATTAAAATTTAAAAAAAAATGTTTTCTTCATCTTTTTCCATTTTCACACATTTTTGAAAGATGTCCAGGGAGCCACTAGAGCGGCGCTAGAGCCGCCGGTTGCTGACCCCCGCCCTAGACCCTCATGAGAACAAGCGCTTTGGAAAATGAGTGAATGAAAGAAGTAAAAAGACAAACAAGTGTGCTACAGCTTTAAGTTGTTGTTTAGCGAGACAACATGTCCCACTGAAATATTTGTAATCATCAGACATAATCCACACAGCATGCCGAGGGTACACTTGGGTTACACGCGTGTTCATATAATAGGGGCCAACATGCTACTCGTATTTCTGAGAACGTTTAACAGATAGATGTCATTACAGCGGAGATGAAGTGCCAAATGGCTGACATCATGACATTTGGCGGGCAAACGAAACATTCTCTTCTTTCACATGGACTGTGAAGTCCCGCCAGCAGAGTAGCACAGACACCCTTGCAGCCTGTCCTAAAAGAGAGAGAAAAAAATCCCCAGGTTTGCGCCGTGTCATATGTATGCTGTTTGTTGTTTGATCAGTCATTATAGGACAAGTAGGACAGATTTAGATTTGGACATTATATTGCACCAACTTGCTAGTGCAGGTCTTTTAAAACACAGTTTTAGAAATTGTGTGACCAGGAGGTCAGATTTCCCCTCCGCTTTGTTACTGACGCAAGGCCCTGCCACTATCAAAAAACAACAAATTAGTAGTGGAACTGGAATGCTCGACTCTTTTAGTGAAATATGAACTCTGTGAAAAGAAAAAAGAGAGCAAATCAAAGACCCTCGATACAAAAACTACTAAAGATTTGTGTGTATTAAAACATGTCACTTGCAAAGCTGAGTGCGCAGAGGATTGCATCTCTTACATGAGCAAAATAGAGAGTGCAACCCATTTAGCGTGTCTGTCTTCGTGTATATGCTGAATCCATGCTGATTATCAGAACGCCCGCAATACTGGAAGGAGGAGATGTAAATATAATCGTTTAGCGCTCGCAATGGGATTTATCAAAGGTAAAACTGTTCCGCGGGTGCTGACTTGCATCTATATTTAGCACGTTTGATATGTGCGTGCAAACTGGCACAGTTACGCACAAATGTCTGTGAGAAAGGAGGCGATCGCGCTGCGAAGACAAGCTTTTGAGAGAGGGAGAATATTCTGTCTATGTGCATGTCAACATATTTGGATTGCCGGACTTCCTTTCACCTTTAGTCTAATGTTGTATATTCCGGAGAACCAGTGTCCTCTGCAGTAGACATTGCTCTTATTGGTCTTTTATCCTGCACTACCACGAGCAAATGCAACAACATTTCTGTCAGGCTTGTCCCTGACAGTTTGGTTAAGTTTTAGTTTTTTCCTCTGTGTTTGTTTTATTTCCTGTCAGCACTATTATTTTTGGTTGAGTTTCCTGTTTGTCTCTCTGAGTGCTGTCCCCTCAGCTGTGGCTGATTGGCACCTGGCCACACCTGGTGTCAATCAGCCAGCTGCTATTTATACCTGCCCTGCCCTCCAGTCACTGCTGGATTATTGTCATGAATACTTGTCAGTAATACTTGTAGCTCCTACCTGTTACTTGTCTCTGTTCCTGTATGCCGTGGACTGCTTTCTGTCTTTTTGTTCCTAGTTCCTGTTTGCTGGATCCTGTTTCCCGTTTTCCAGTTTGGCGTTCCTGGTTTGTGTCTTTTCTTTAATTTAGCCATTAATTCCAAAGCTTTGTTAAGCCTCTCCGCCATGGACATCTCTGCGAGGTTCGAATTTGGTTGGAGTATTTTGTCAAGGTGTGTTGTTGACGAACCCCAAGATGCAGAGATGGCGGCAGGCTTGGTACAAGAAAACATGGTTCTAATGTTCAAAAATAAGAAAAGGAAAACACGAACCAGAAACCAGGAAGCAGGAACAGGAGTGAGGATCCAGGGAAAAGCTTAACGCACACAGCTAGCAACGACAGCATACAGCCAGGGGCGGATTAAGAAATTTTGGCCCCCTGGGCCTGACATGGTCTTGGCCCCTCAACCCCCCGCGCGTGTGGGCGCACACACACGCACGCACTATGCAAGAAATACTGTATACTGTGAACAGACATGCACACTGTACTGTACAGAAGAGTGCACATACTGCACACACACTATTAGGTATACCACACAGACACTGACAAGCACAGGTTTCACACAGACACAGGGGGAGGGGATAAATGGCCTAAAAATAAACATTTTTGAAAATGATTACGCCCACTTCAGTGATGGTGCATTGGGTCATTTGAGAGATTTTATGTATTGGAAGTTGGTAGCTATCATGAAATAAACCCCCCAACCCACCCAAAAAACTAAATCGGACATGATTTTTGCCCCCTTTTCCTCCCTTCTATCATTAAAAATAAAATAATATCTTAGGAAAACACATTGGCATAACGGCAGCTGTGCAGCAAATTGAGGCTCAAAGTCTGTATCTATTTGTGGTTAAGCTTGAGGAGAAGGAGAAAGGTAAAATGATAACATGCATCGGAGAGCACCACAAAGAAAGGTGTAGGCCAGTTCATGGTACAAGGGCTGCATGCAGGTCAAGATAGCCCATTTCCAAGAATGCTATAGTGGCTGGACAGGCACTGGACATGTCCTGAACTCAGTGTCAGACGTGGCTGCCGAATACTTGGATGAAGTGAAGCAGCTGACAGATCTCATGCTGCCCCATCTGAAGACTGTCCTGGCCAGGCAGAGGATGGATGAGGAGACCTTCCCAATGGACCCTGTCAGTGAACAGGCTAGTAACATTGATGGCACCCCTGTGCACAACATTGGGATGGAGAGACAATGTGGCAAGGTGGACTACAAACTGAAGAAGTTGGGCACACTGAACGCAGTCAATAGGTCAATAATTTTACAGAAGAGCCAGGAGCTTCAGAGGTTTCAAGGCAGCAGCACAAGCAAAAAGGGAGGTTGAACTCAACTGGAGTAAATTCATGAAGGCAAAATTCGAGAGTAGGGCAGATGAGAAACAAGAGATGGCTCAAAGAAAGGAGAGTAAGAGACTAGACATGCTGGACACACTGAAATCTTTTGATGGCCCCTTCACGATAGTGGGGAAGTTGAAAAGTTCCTTGTGGATGAAAGTCTGCACAAGAATGCAAAGCTGCAGAGAATGAAGCTTGAGGTTCAGTTTGCCAGAGAAAGCACCAAGCTTCTGCCTAAAGTCAATCCTATCTTCACAATCCAGGTGACACTTCCCAGAAATGGCAAAAGTGCAATTCTCCAAGTCATAATGGATACTTAGAATTTTATGGTGGTGGTAAGTATTCATGAAAACAGGTAGCCTAACATTAGTGAATGGGTGAATTCTGGAAATAACCTAAAAATCTTACACAGTGCACCTTTAAGCAAGGGGTTTCTTTCGTGCTTTCAATTTTGCAAAATCATCCACCACATCATTGAAGTCCAACTCTCTTGTCAGCTCACTCTCAATTGCCATTAGAGATAACGCATTTAATCTTTTCTGAGTCATTCTTGTGCGCAGCTCATTTTTTACTCTTGACAAAAGAGAGAATGAGCGTTCTCCCTCACAGTTACTGACCGGTAGAGTGAGAAAAATCTGTAGCGCAATGTATGTATTAGGAAACGTAGGCTGTAGTCCAAAATGTATTATTGTTTTGAGCAGTCCTGAAGGGGTCCTCTCCTCATCAGTGTTGTTGAGCTGTATAAAAGATTTGAACTGTATAAGCTCCTGTCCAAGACTTTCATTGAGGTCAGATGGGTATGATTCAGTGAGAATCTTGGCCTTGTGAAGGACTGAAGCATTGGACTCTGTATCCAAAGAGAAAAGGACACTGAACAAATTGTTCAGATGTTTGTAGGCCTCCAGACGGTGATTAAGGCTTGAACTCAGTTGATCAATAGAGGCAATAAATGTCTCTATTTGAAACAGTTGCCTTCCCTCAAGCACAACATCTGGGGATGCTGATTCATCAGCAAACTTTTTACGTTTCCTCGTCCGTTCAGCCCTGTAAGATGGGGTGCCACCCAACATGTTTAAGGCTTTCTGCTCAAAATGATCAAATAGATCTCTTTGGGAGAGAACAAAGGTGCGCAGAGATTCCAGCAATCTAACTGCTGTACCAAGGTCCATGTCTGCTTTTTGAAGTTGCAGACTTGTGGCCTGAAATCTGGACAGAACAGTGTCCCAAAAGCCTGCCATGAAGGCCATCTCAAGTGAATCCAGCTTCCGCACTAGACTGTCAGCTTCAGTTCGTGTGTCTCGTTTCTCTGTGTCATCAGTGGAAATAACCTGTAGTGCTGCTTTTATTTTACTGTAGTTCTGCCACAGTGCTTTGGTAGATTCTGCACGGCAACTCCAACGCGTGTTGGATAAAGCTTTAAGTGTGAGATCTATGTTGGAATTGCCAAATACCCTGTCCCATCGGTGTGTGGATGCAGTTGTGAAGTTGTAAATAGACTGAATCAAGTCAAAATACTTAGAGACTTCATTTCCACATCTGTCAATGCTGTTGACTCCCACCAAATTCAAAGAGTGAGCTGCACATGGAATATAGTGTATTAATGGGTTGCTTTTCTTTAAGTGAGCCTGCAACCCATTATACCTCCCTGACATGTTGCTGGCATTATCATAAGCCTGCCCCCTGCAATTTGACAGCTCTAACCCTAGATTTTCCAACACAGACATGACACAGTTAGCCAAACTTTCACCTGTATGGCTAGTAATGGGCTCAAAACCCACAAAGCGTTCAACAACACTGCCCTCTTTGCTAACAAAACGGAATATGAATGTCAATTGGTCCACATGAGATAAATCTGGGGTTGAATCCACAATGATAGAGTAGTATTTGCTTGCTTGCAGTTCATCTGCTATAGCCTGTTTGGTTTTTGCACCCATCAATTCAATGAATTCCTCACAAATGGTGGAGGACAGATATGAGGTATTACCTCGACCCATCTGCCCAAACTTTCTGATGTGATCCTTTAGAAAGGGATCAAATTCAGCCAGGACCTCCAGAATACCAAGGTAGTTCCCATTGAGAGGAGACCCTAACGATTCATTTTTACCCCTAAATGCAAGGCCCCTTTCTGCAAGGAATTTAATGACTGCAACAACTCTTTGTAACACCTGCCTCCAATAGCTGCTCTCTGCCTGAAACTGTTTGAACAGGTCTGCATCAACTGTGGCACCTTTGGCGCGGTTCAAGACTGCTTGCATGCAGGTTATGTGCTCAGCACTTCGCTCATGTTCACCAAATCTTTCTGAGTGTTTCCAATCACAATAGCCTGTCACAAAAGAATGCGTTTTTGGGGAAAACAGTTTGCATGCAAAGCAGTAAACATTACCAGTAGAGGGAGAGTACATCAGCCACTCTCTTTGTACTCGTTGTCCATTGGGCAAGTGTGAAGTAAAATGTTCATTGTTTAGGCATCGGGTTTTGCCTCCTAGCCCACTGTTCCTCACAGAAGCTGGATAATGGCTGTGACGGTTGTGAAATGATTTTGCACCTCTTTGAATAAGAACTTCCTTCATTGACTCAGTGAGGGTCTCAGCCCATTTAGCGGGATCACTAGGTAGAGTTGTCACTGTAGATGGTGTTGAAGAAAGATTCAGCTCATTTTCTATGCTGTCCAGAGGTGCAGTGACCTCACATTCATCCGAGCAACTGGCTACTGCTGAATTGGTTGAATCATAAGCATCAGAAGCATTTGGTTCAGTGTCTACACTTGTAGTGGTCTCAGGATCTTGGGAGCTACATGCTAGCTCAGGTGCATTGCTAACCTTAGCTGAATTTGCAGTAGCATTTATAGAATTGCTTTCAGCAGATGTCTTTGTACTGAAGAAGCTGGAGATATTTGGAACACTCTCAAGTAAAACTGATTCCTTTTTTTTCTTTTCTTGCTGAATTTTTTTTCTAGCTCCTCCACTTAAACGTTTATGATCCATATTTCCCTTCTTTCTTTGCACATTGGCTCTTTGCCTATCACAACAGATAAACCAACTATGTGTGTGTGTGTGTGTGTGTGTGTGTGTGTGTGTGTGTGTGTGTGTGTGTGTGTGTGTGTGAGTTTGTTTGTGTGTTTATGATCGGTGCTGCTTCCTTCAAGTGTGTGAGGTGATTTAGAAAACTAGCAACCCAGCATCAACACTCCAAAGCAGAGAATAACAGCTTACTAGCATAGACAATTGAGAGCAGAGAATCAACTGATTCGTCTGATAGACAGCAGGAGAGCAGAGTGGTCAGTGATGATCGAATCAAGAAAATGTCTAAATGGCAAGGGAACAGACTGATTTGTACTGAGGAGAAAGAGAGAGAGAGCCAATTACAGTGAAATATATTCCAAAAGAGCCAAGTGACTAGCTGAAGGCAGGGACAAATGCCTTGGAGTGACCAACAAGAGTGCAAAGTACCAAATGGCAAAATGTGGAAAGACCAACAGGCAGATCTGCTTTTACCTCTTATCTTCACAACCAAAAAGTTGCTAAATGATGTTTTCAGTCGCTAGCCAGGTATGGCCAAAAGACGCGAAATCTAGCGGCAAAGTCGGTCAATCACACTGACAGTGAAACAAATATTTTGAAAAGATAATAATTGTACACCTTTGTGCACTTTAGTCTTCTATCTAAATATTTTCACAAAGGACACCAAGGCAGCTTGCTAGCTATGATGGGAGCAACAATGTCTGATAGACAGCAGGAGAGCAGAGTGGTCAGTGATGATCCAATCAAGAAAATGTCTAAATGGCAAGGGGACAGACTGATTTGTACTGAGGAGAAAGAGAGAGCCAAGTACAGTTAAATATATTCCAGAGCCAAGTGACTAACTGAAGGCAAAGACAACAGCCAGATACCTTAGCAGAGACCAACAAGAATTCAAAGTACCTAATAGCAAGATGGCGAGACCAACACAATAAATTGTATTAGGATTTAATTTATTAACGTTAATCTTAACAGCCAAAAAGTTGCTGAATAATGTTTGTAGTCGCTAGCCAGGTATGCCCAAAACAAGAGTCGCTAAACCTAGCAGCAAAGTTGCTTAATTGCAACACACTCTAGGATTCAGGGGAATTAAGGATAATAAAGATATTAATTGTACAACTTTTTGTACTTTTTTTCTAGTTTTTTGAGTCGCCAGCCATGTATGGCCAAAAGTCGCTAATTGAATGCCAACGTTGCTTAATCGCCAACACACTGGGACTCACTGAAGGACTGACTGAATAAAAAAGATAATTAAGATAATTGTGTACTTTTCTCTTCTGATATTTTCTCTAAGGACCCCAAGCTATCTGCAAGCAGCAATAATGTCTGACAGACAGGAGAGCAGAGTGGTCAGTGATGAATGGCAAGGGAACAGGCTGATTTGTACTGAGGAGAAAGAGAGAGAGAGAGCCAATTACAGTGAAATATATTCCAAAAGAGCCAAGTGACTAGCTGAAGGCAGGGACAAATGCCTTGGAGTGACCAAGAAGAGTGCAAAGTACCAAATGGCAAAATGTGGGAAGACCAACAGGAAGATCTGCTTTTACCACTTATCTTCACAACCAAAAAGTCGCTAAATGATGTTTTTAGTCGCTAGCCAGGTATGGCCAAAAGACGCGAAATCTAGCGGCAAAGTCGGTCAATCACACAGTGAAACAAATAATTTTAAAAAGATAGTAATCGTACAATGTCTTGTACTTTTGTCTTCTTTCTTAATATTTCTCAAAGGACACCAAAATGTCGCTATCTGCAGGCAGCTTGCTAGCTATGATGGCAGCAACAATGTACCTTAGAGTGACTGACCAACAAGAGCTCAAAGTACCTAATGGCAAAATGTGGAGAGACAGACACAATAAATTGCATTAAGATGAAGAGAACTGTTGCTATTATTAATCTTAACATCAACCAGAAAGTCGCTAAATGTCACCAGCCAGGTATGGCCAAAAGTCGCTTAATTGGCCACACACAGTAACAGAGAAACTAACAAAAAAAAGATCATAAAGATAATAGTTGTACAACTGTGTGTACTTTTGTCTTCTTTCTAAATATTTTCCCAAAGGACACCAAAATGTTGCTATCTGCAGGCGGGAGCGTGCCTATGTTCCCCGGGTCCTATGTTCCCCGGGTCCTATGTTCCCCGGTTGTTCCTGGGTCTTTGTATGCGACCGGGGAACTTAGGACCCTTTTTCTAAAAAAGGGTCCTATGTTCCCTGCATTGTATCTGGCGAAATTGCGAAATTGTGCCCTGACCAAAACCATCCCTAAACCTAACCTGTCACAGGGCGTTGTGGAGCACTTTTTTTTGGCGAAATTGTGCCCTGACCAAAACTATCCCTAAACCTAACCTGTCACAGGGCGTTGTGGAGCACTTTTTTGGCGAAATTGTGCCCTGACCAAAACCATCCCTAAACCTAACCTGTCACAGGGCGTGCGGCAGCAGATAGAGCAACTCAAACGCGAACTTCCTTCCTTCGACAACTTAAACGCGTCTCTGTCATGCGTGTCTGCGTGCGTCTTACTTAGTCGCGCATTGGAAGCAGCGGGGAACATAGAACCCTTTTCTGGAAAAAGTGTTGTACGTTCCCCGCAGCGGGGAACATAGAACCCTTTTTTTTAAAAAGGGTCCTTAGTTCCCCGGTAGAGGGGAACATAGGACCCGGGTAACATAGGGACGGGGAACATAGGGATGACCCGCTGCAGGCAGCTTGCTAGCTATGATGGCAGCAACGATGTCTGCCAGACAGGAGAGAGTGGTCAGTGACGATCGAATCGAGAAAATGACAAAATGGGTCAAAGACCAAAAAGTTATTAACTGACAGCAGTGACAAATGTCAGACTGTAAACTTTCTCGAAAGAAAAGGACAAAATGGGAAGATGCTGATAATAACAGCAAAATGGAAAATATAAGAATTTCCAAGTAATGCTCAACTCAAGTGTGTGTGTGTGTGTGTGTGTGCGCGCGTTAAACTTCTTGTTGAATGATTTCAAATTATCTCTGAGTCTGAACTGAGGGAAAGGAAACCAAATTTTGAGCAGTCTCTCACGAGTTCAAAATACCAAATGAGGAGATTCTAAAAGAACAGACCGGTTTATGAAAGACTTGATGGGGGAGGGGCACAGCTAAGAATACTTGAGTGAGATTCTGTGATCCAAATTCGAGATAGAGCTTTTTGATAATGATAATTTGTCAGAGTAAGGTTGTGTAATCAAAATTTGAGAATGAGCTTTGTCAATCAATCAAGAATATTTGCATTAAGTTCTGTGATCAAAATTCAGAAACAACCTTTAATAATTGATAAAGAATATGTGAGTGAGGTTGTGTGATCCATCCAATTTGAGAATTAGCTTTGATAATAATGATTGAGAGCCTCTGGCCCTCTGTGGATCATGGCCGCGGGGCCAATTTTGCCTGGCCCCTTGGGGCCTCTGTGGGTCGTGGCCGCGGGGCCAAGTTGGCCTGGCCCCTTGGGGCCTCTGACCCTCTATGGATCGGGGCCAAGTTGGCCTGACCCCTCGGGGCCTCTGGCCCTCTATGGATCATGGCCGCGGGGCCAAGTTGGCCTGACCCCTTAGGACCTCAGGCCCTCTGTGGGTCGCGGCCGCGGGGCCAAGTTGACCTGGCCCCTTGGGGCCTCTTACCCTCTATGGATCGTGGCCGCGGGGCCAAGTTGACCTGGCCCCTTGGGGCCTCTGGCCTTCTGTGGCTCGCGGCCGCGGGGCCAAGTTGGCCTGGCCCTTTGGGGCCTCTGGCCTTCTGTGGGTCGTGGCCGCGGGGCCAAGTTGGCCTGGCCCCTTGGGGCCTCTGACCGTCTATGGATCGTGGCCGCGGGGCCAAGTTGACCTGGCCCCCTGGGGCCTCTGACCCTCTATGGATCGTGGCCGCGGGGCCAAGTTGGCCTGGCCCCTTGGGGCCTCTGACCGTCTATGGATCATGGCCGCGGGGCCATGTTGGCCTGGCCCCTTGGGGCCTCTGGCCCTCTGTGGGTCGCGGCCGCGGGGCCAAGTTGACCTGGCCCCTTGGGGCCTCTTACCCTCTATGGATCATGGCCGCGGGGCCAAGTTGGCCTGGCCCCTTGGGGCTTAAGATTATTATTTTTGCAAAAGTAGTTTTGCTTGGGTCGCGGCCGCGGGGCCAAGTTGGCCTGGCCCCTTGGGGCCTCTGGCCCCCTGGGCCTGGGCCCGGTAGGCCCGGTCATTAATCCAGCAAACAACGACACGACACGACAATACTCCAACACCGAGTGGAGGACAAAGCAGGTTTAAATAGTAGCTGGCTGATTGACACCAGGTGTGGCCTGGTGCCAATCAGCCACAGCTGAAGGGAAAAAGCACTCAGAGAGACAATCAGGAAATAACCAAAATAAGAGTGCTGACAGGAAACAAAGACAGGAAACAAAGACAAACACAGAGGAAAAACTAAGACATAGTCCAACTGTCAGGGACAAGCCTGACAATTTCGTTCTTATCTGTACTGTAAAGTTCAAATTTGAATGACAATAAAGGAAGAATCTAAGTCTAATTGGATTTTGGTCTATTTATATTGTCAGAGTTAGAGAAGCGCTGCACTGTTTTTAAGGACATTCTGCAAAAAAGATTATTGTCAAAGATTATCTCTTTGACAGCACTCTAGTTTTTTTAAGAATCTGCTGCAAACATGTGAGTCTCATGTTTTTTGAACTGAACTCGTAAATAGCCCAAGTGATGAAAAAGAGAGGACCTAAAATGAAACCTCGAGGAATACCACTAGTGTAACTAAATTAGTTGAACAAATGACTACTGGGGACGGCGTGGCGCGGTTGGGAGAGTGGCTGTGCTAGCAACCTGAGGGTTCATGGTTCGATTGCTAGCTTCTACCAACCTAGTCACGTCCGTCGTGTCATTGATCAAGACACTTCACCCTTGCTCCTGATGGGTCGTGGTTAGCGCCTGGAATGGCAGCTCCCGCCATCAGTGTGTGAATGTATGTGTGTGAATGGGTGAATGTGGAAATAGTGTCAAAACGCTTTGAGTACCTTGAAGTTAGAAAAGCGCTATACAAGTATGACCCATTTACCATTTACTGACTGCATCTGAAGTAAACACGTTATAACACCTTACTTACATAAATCTCATTACGAAAAATAAATAACTGCCAAAAAGTAGAGGACTTTAAGGGGTGCCTTGAAGAACACCTCCGTTATGTAAATCACAAGTTTGGACCACAGTGTTCTTATTTGCTAACAAGGTTAAAATGTCAATGCAAGGATTCTCCAATGTGTTTACAGTGGTCCAAGTTTCTCTATACAACACGAGCACAACAGTGTTTTTAGGAATTTGCTGCAGAAATGTTTGTCAGCCAAGTTTTCAACTAAAGTTTGGGGGCTGGTATGGTGTCATTCCGGGGCGGATTTGTCTCCTGGACCCCCAGTTGAATACTCTTGGCCCAAGTTAAAGTTAGAGTTAAAGTCCCAAAGATAGTCACACACACACACTAGGTGTGGTGAAATTATCCTCTGCATTTGACCCATCCCCATGATCACCCCCTGGGAGGTGAGGGGAGCAGTGAGCAGCAGTGGTGATCGCGCTCGGGAATCATTTTGGTGATTTAACCCCCAATTCCAACCCTTGATGCTGAGTGCCAAGCAGGAAGGCAATGGGTCCCATTTTTATAGTGTTTGGTATGACTCGGCCGGGGTTTGAACTCACGACCTTCCAGTCTCAGGACGGACACGCTAACCCAGGGGTGTCCAAAGTGCGGCCCGGGGGCCATTTGCGGCCCGCAGCTAATTGTTTACCGGCCCGCCACACATTCTGGAAATACTATTGTAAAAATAAAAAAGAACATTAAAAAAAAGTGGAATGAGGTGAAATATAACGAGAAAAAGTTGCATCATTTTTCTTTTTTTGCCATTGCTCAAAAAATAAAAAATAATGACAAAAAAATTCATGTTATAATGAATTTTTTTCAGGGCTCCAATTACTTCAAATATTTCACTTTAAAATGTTTTATATAGTAAATATTGCATATATTGTGTAGTAGCCATATAAAAACATCAAAGTCTTCTTTGACAAAAGCGCATAAAACAAACAAAATAATAGTTCCAGCATAAAATCGACAGATATATCTGACGTTGATCTTGTAACTTAAGTGTTGAAAGTAAAACAAAAACTAATAAAAATGTATCACTTTATGACTGGGGGACCTTTTGGTTCCCAAATATATTTATCCATCCATCCATCCATCTTCTTCCGCTTATCCGAGGTCGGGTCGCGGGGGCAGCAGCCTAAGCAGGGAAGCCCAGACTTTCCTCTCCCCAGCCACTTCGTCCAGCTCCTCCCGGGGAATCCCGAGGCGTTCCCAGGCCAGCCGGGAGACATAGTCTTCCCAACGTGTCCTGAGTCTTCCCCGTGGCCTCCTACCGGTTGGACGTGCCCTAAACACCTCCCGAGGGAGGCGTTCGGGTGGCATCCTGACCAGATGCCCGAACCACCTCATCTGGCTCCTCTCGATGTGGAGGAGCAGTGGCTTTACTTTGAGCTCCCCCCGGATGGCAGAGCTTCTCACCCTATCTCTAAGGGTGAGCCCCGCCACCCGGCGGAGGAAACTCATTTCGGCCGCCTGTACCCGTGATCTTGTCCTTTCGGTTATGACCCAAAGCTCATGATCATAGGTGAGGATGGGAACGTAGATCGACCGGTAAATTGAGAGCTTTGCCTTTCGGCTCAGCTCCTTCTTCACCACAACGGACCGATACAGCGTCCGCATTACTGAAGACGCCGCACCGATCCGCCTGTCGATCTCACGATCCACTTTTCCCTCACTCGTGAACAAGACTCCTAGGTACTTGAACTCCTCCACTTGGGGCAGGGTCTCCTCCCCAACCCGGAGATGGCACTCCACCCTTTTCCCGGCAAGAACCATGGACTCGGACTTGGAGGTGCTGATTCTCATCCCAGTCGCTTCACACTCGGCTGCGAACCGATCCAGTGAGAGCTGAAGATCCTGGCCAGATGAAGCCATCAGGACCACATAATTTGCAAAAAGCAGAGACCTAATCCTGCAGCCACCAAACCAGATTCCCTCAACGCCTTGACTGCGCCTACAAATTCTGTCCATAAAAGTTATGAACAGAATCGGTGACAAAGGGCAGCCTTGGCGGAGTCCAACCCTCACTGGAAACGTGTCCGACTTACTGCCGGCAATGCGGACCAAGCTCTGACACTGATCGTACAGGGAGCGGACAGCCACAATCAGACAGTCCGATAATTAATTAAAATAATAGTTCCAGCATAAAATCGACAGATATATCTGACGTTGATCTTGTAACTTAAGTGTTGAAAGTAAAACAAAAACTAATAAAAATGTATCACTTTATGACTGGGGGACCTTTTGGTTCCCAAATATATTTAGTGGGATTTTATTTAACTTCACTGTGATTACTCAAAAATATTAAAGAATTCAAATCAATGGTGTCCTGCATTATTGATTTTTTAGGGCCCTAATTACTAAATACCGCATATTTCAGTTTTACTTTAAAAAACAAGGTTGTCTTTGACAGAAAAGGCATAAAACCTTTTTTTTATTACTTTATATCAACCTGAAGTTGATATAGAGACTGTAAGCGTTAAATTTAAAACATAATAATTTGACTTATTTTTTACATTTTAATAACTGAGACCCTTTATGGTCCCCGGGACCCCTAAAGGTAAAAAAATCTATATATTTTGTTATGGTTTGAAAATGAAAAATATCAAAATAGCCCCCACATGCTTTAATTTTTCCATGTGCGGCCCTCAGTGGAAAAAGTTTGGACACCCCTGCTCTAACCACAAGGCCACCGAGCAGGTTATAACGGTTATAAACCTCCATTCTGAAGGATAAACTGTAAGATTACAGTCGGCAAACACCTGATATGATTGTGTGTCGTTGGTTTGTATTTCTACTTGTGATGAGGTGTTCTCAAAATATCCAACTTTAGCTCTAAAACAAAGAGTCTGTGTTGCCGCCAGAAAAGTCCAAACCGGGACGGATTTTTGGTTCCTTTCCAATTGCATGTTCAAGTGTCCATTGCTTCCTTATCTCAACCTTTTGTTTCAAGTTGTTGAGACTGTCCACTGGTGTCTGTGTTCTCCTTAAGCCTGCCGTATTTACTGCTAATCCTTCTTATGCTTCTCCCAGCCAGAAGCCCCAGTGAGATCCTGTAGATTTAGCCAGAGGTTGATCTCATGATTAGTATTCAGCTGTCAGAATACGTCTGTCAACTTTTTCCAGGCCCGCACACCTCCCCGCCTCGTTTGCTCTTTAAGATCTCAATGTATACATCAGCATGGATGTCCCCGTGTGTGTATATGCTGCATCACGACGTACGTAGCCGCGTGGTCCCAAAGTGAGAGCCCTGTGTGCATTAATGTCCATATACATATACAACCTCCCCCTGAGTTCCCAGGAAGTCGCCCTCCATCATCTTAAATGACATGAAAAGAGCCGGGGAGCGATACATGCATGAATTAATTGGCTTGAATAGGAGTATTTAGAAGCTTAATCCATAGGGATTAACGCAAGAAACCCTCTCTGGTGCAAAGCTTTTCAGATGAGAATTGTTTCATTTCACTACTCTCCTCCTTCTCCTCACGTGCCAACACCTTCAGGTTTTAGTCAGGCAGCTTCTAAAAAGCTGTCAAGTGCAGGATTAGCTATGTAGAATATCGCTAGTTTGATAATAGTTCTTTATTATTGTCATATTAGCTGTGGTTGTGTTTCTCCTTTCTGCTTTGTTGCATACAACTATACATCTATTACAGGGTTAACACAATACCTAGAATAATGAATCATTTTATTCTGAAAAGATTATTTACCGTTATATAATGTGCTAGCCGGTGGCAGAGGGGTTAGTGCATCTGCCTCACATTACGAAGGTCCTGAGTAGTCCTGAGTTCAATCCCGGGCTCGGGATCTTTCTGTGTGGAGTTTGCATGTTCTCCCCGTGACGGCGTGGGTTCCCTCCGGGTACTCCGGCTTCCTCCCACCTCCAAAGACATGCACCTGGGGATAAATTGATTGGCATCACTAAATTGTCCCTAGTGTGTGAATGTGAGTGTGAATGTTGTCTCTCTATCTGTGTTGGCCCTGCGATGAGGTGGCGACTTGTCCAGGGTGTACCCCGCCTTCCGCCCGATTGTAGCTGAGATAGGCTCAAGCGACCCCCGCGACCCCAAAAGGGACAAGCGGCAGAAAATGGATGGATGGATGGATAATGTGCTAGCAATTCATGTAAAAGCACAAATCACTAAGATATCTTCGAACGGAGATGTGGAACATTGGAAATAAAAAGATGCAATAAAAGAAAGTCCTAAATATTTTGTTTTCGTCAACTTGCTGTCAGATATATTTATAAGAAAAACACAACAGTGTGGCATTCCATTCCAACATTGTTGGTTTTCACATTAAGATTAAATAATAGACACTGTGTGCTTTGAGAAAGCATCCTAAAATGACAGAAATATGTGCTGAATACATAAAATACACTGTAACTATAATCAGTTGATGCATTATTTTGTTATGAATGCAAATTAACAAAAACAAATGTTTTATAAGAAGAAAAAAAAAACATTGACAACTTCAGACCTTCAACACCTGTCCACTTTTTAAGAACGTTACCATTGGTATTTATGTATAGGGTTCATAACCCGAAGATGACTCATTTAAGTAACATGAATGAAAGTAACAGGAGTGAGTTTTTAGCATAAAATGATCAAATACAATAAATATAGCCACATGGCATTTATGCTAATAGCATGTTAATGCTATAAGCAAATCACAATGATTAAGAAAATTGTGGAAAATAATCATTTAAGTTGATATTTTAACAGTGTTCTATGGAGTTGAATTGGATATTTTAAATTGTATTCATATGCAAACACATCAATGTGTAGGACACTTTGCCTAATTATAATTTTTTTTAAAACAGTTAATTTTATCATTTATTTATTTACATTTTATTTGCTGGAAACGCAAATGGCACAGATTTTGTGGAATGGTCCGAAATGGACCTTTGTAGACTTTTTAGCTGGCCTGCACTGTAATGTTGTGGGCCAGAGTTACACTTTGTGTGAGCTCTCCTACCATCATTTACTACAAAGGGCACCTAAATATAAGCCTCTCCCACAAAATGTTGTTTTGTACATATATTGGCAGTAGGTGGAGGTGCAGGTGTACACATCGAAACATGAAATATTTACACAGGTGCTTGTGTTCATTAAGAAAAGACAGTGCCTGTAACAGCATACTATCGGAGATGTCACTGAGCGCTGTCTTCGTCCTCCTTTGTCCTTCTCGTCTTTGGTGTCGCAGTCGAGGGGACTCAGGGTTGCTTCGTCCAGCGTTTACTCTGCCTTATTTTGGCATTCACTTATGTCTAAAGATGGGTCACCTCTGAGCGTGTGCCATCTTCATCGGCGCGTTCAAAGCCCGTAAGTAGTGATGGATTTCCTTTCCGCACGGCGCTGTTTCCGTTTTCCATGGCAGTATCGATGGCCTTTGGCTTTGAGGCTGCGTTGTGTGCATTCCGTTGTGTTTTGATGAGGATGAGTCCATATCACGCTAAATGGCTGAATGAATGACTGTGTGAGTATGTTTGATTTAATGTAAACAATATCCTTGGTTCACCATGAATCATTGGGAAATTTCAATGGTCTGCTGGGGCAAAGCTAAATTAATTGGCGGTACGTAAAGCTTGTGAATCCAGAACATTCCATAAATTAGCCGCAGCATTGCATAAAGTGCATGGTTCAAAGCTTGGGAAAAAAAGCTGTGGCTTATAGTCCAGAAATTACGGTAAATTGTCCAAAAACATGCACCTGGAGATAGGTTTGATTGGCAACACTAAATTGGCCCTAGTGTGTGAATGTGAGTGTGAATGTTGTTTGTCTATCTGTGTTGGCCCTGCGATGAGGTGGCGACTTGTCCAGGGTGTACCCCGCCTTCCGCCCGAATGCAGCTGAGATAGGCTCCAGCACCCACCGCAACACCAAAAGGGACAAGCGGTAGAAAATGGATGGATGAATGTATTGAAGTTGTTACTGATGCTATCTGGTGGTCTGTTCTTGTCAGTGTTTTGCGGCATTTCAATTAAACGGCATGGAAGCTGTGCATTGAGATATGTGCATAAAAAGGTTACTACTGTATGTCTATGGCCTGCCAATTGGAGATGCCTGCTTACACTTTTAGGATATCGTGGGTAATACTGCTTGAAGATATAAACACTTAATATGGTTCACTATTACTTCTACATTAAGAACTCTAATAGTTTGATATGGTTTAGATTTGTGTTTGTGTCCGACATATAACTTACGATACATATTTATTTTAAGTGCCTCATTATTTTTTTAATAAACAGTCTTGCTTGTTTTGCTCCTTCAAAGCAGGCATGTGTTATTTCTTTCTCCTCCCTCATCCATCCATCCATTCATCCATCCATACGCTCCTCCCCTATCCCCCGCCTCTTCTTCCATTTCTGCACGTTGCGCTGCAGGTCTGTGAGATACGGAGCAGATCAATGCCTATAGATTAGCTCATTGGAAGCCATTAGTTATGGCTTTTTATTAATCAAGTCATTATTGTGTTTAATCTTGCAGAAAATTCAATTTAGAGTTGTGTACAGTGTTATGGTTAAAAGTTGTTGATTTTTTTTCCCTCCGTCCCCCTCCTCTTGTTCACTTAACAGCTGCTAGACTTTTCTTCATTTTGCATGAATTAGGACACACACACACACACACACGCTTAGCTGGATGGGTGTCACTCATAATTAACCATCATTCATCTTGTTCAATAACATCTTCAAGAGCATTCAGCAACATGGTTTCGCTCACATGCTGCATTTTATTTCACAATGTTGGCAAATCTCTATTGTCTGAGCCTCAGTACTCAGTGGATTTAATCACCTAAAAGTGATGGTGCTGCGTTTTTCTTTTGTTTTTCTTTTGTTTTTCCTGCCACACAGTGCTTTTGTTTTCATGCTGTGGCACAGTCCTGCATGGTCCAGCTGGGACATTGGCCATCAAGAACTCTTGGACAACAAACAGGCCCTTGTCTTTACCCTCTGCTCCGGCTTTGTCCCTGCAGATGTCCACCACTTCATTTTTTCTATTTTCCCCTTTTTCATGTTTAAAATTGCACTGACCAGCAGGACCACAGAACAAAACATACATGTAGTACAGGCCTGAGTAATTATTGTGTCTCTGGGGGCCAAATTTAGAGGAAAAAAATGTGTCTGGGGGCCGGTATATCTATTTTTAGGAACACTAATAGAAAACCTCACAATAATGTCTGAATGCTAAAAAAGGTTATGACAGATCGCCTTAAAAAACGGAATGTAATGTTAAATTTTTTTTACTGAATGAGACACCCATAATGTACATGAAAATAAAGAATGTGGGATTTACAATATTACCTCTGAACGATAAAACCCTGAATAATGAAAACATATGAACATCACACCCCCTCTCGATCGACATATTTTACAATCAAGTGAAACGCAACAAAAATGCAACAAACATAGCGAAATATGAACGCAAAGGGTAAAAAAAAAATCTACCTACTATCTGATATATCTGATACATCACTAAGTTTTAGAACTTTGTTGTAAAAATCTCCTTCCGCGTCTGTCCCTGACACCCGCATTTCAGGCTGGCCACTCTGGAAACACTCTGTGGAAACGCTCCCCACCCACACTGTTTGGTGCCTCGTCTGAGCTGCTGTGACTTGGATTACCATAGTAACTATTTAGATGACCATAGTAACTAGTATATAATGCAAAAGTGCAGATTCCAACCAATACAAATACTTTGTATAGTTCAAGACTTACGGTCATTTGAAAACATCACTGCACATCATAATGGCAGCTACAGTTTTGATCTTAAATATCTTTAAAAATTATTTGGGAATGTCCGGCGGGCCAGATTGAAAAGCTTAACGGGCCGCATGCCGCCCCCGGGCCTTAATTTGCCAAGGTCTAATATAGTAGAACATCCCACAGGCCGTATTTGGAGTTCAGACATAATCTTCAGGAAAAAGATGCCTAAATAGTCACAGGAAACCATATTCATGTGTGAAGTCACATGCGATGTTAAGTTAAAGTTAAAGTACCAATGATTGTCACACACACACTAGGTGTGGTGCAATTTGTCCTCTGCATTTGACCCATGCCCTTGTTCACCCCCTGGGAGTTGAGGTGGCAGTGGGCAGCAGCGGTGGCCGCGCCCGGGAATAATTTGTGTTGATTTAACCCCCAATTCCAACCCTTGATGCTGAGTGCCAAGCAGGGAGGTAACGGGTCCCATTTTTATAGTGTTTGGTATGACTCGGCCGGGGTATGAACTCACAACCTACCGATCTCAGGGCGGACACTCTAACCACTAGGCCACTGAGTATGTCGTAGATGTGTCGTATTAACTGCAAACATCAGCTTTTACTTGGACTTTGTTTGTGTTTTTTGTGATGCTGCCTAAGAAGGCAAGAGGAACGAGTGTGATGACAACCATAGACAGGAAATAGAACTTACAGCGAGAAGAGTACAACGATACAATATGAGCTAAACAAATATATCAACTATACACACAAACTGATTTTACCAGCTAGATGTTCACCGTGTACGTTTTGAGTTTCACAACCAACAGCCTATATTTTTCTTACATACCTTGAGAATAAAGCGAAAAGCATATAGAAGCAATGCTTATATAATGACCACTAGGTGTCATTGCTGTGCAAACACCTTCCTATCTGCTCTGCAATGTGTACAAAGGTGAAGTACTTTTACATTATTGTGCGCAAAGAGTGGTTAACTTTGATTGGAACAAATGAACACTGGCTTTGGAATTAGAACAACTTGGAAGTCAACATTTGGAGGTTCCACAGTACATGGTCAGAAACGACATACTGCAAGGTTTCCCCCTGTGATGTAACTAGTTCTGATGCACTGCCACAGCAAAATTGAGGCTGCCCCACCTGAATAATACGTTTTTTGGGGGATTTTTTTACTTGAAAACAAATAAAAGTAATATAATGTATTGTAGTTTCCAGAAGAAGTCAAGAGTGTGACGCTCTTTTTAGCTTTTAACAATTCTCAGACACACAACAACACTTCCTCATTCTCCGCCAATCACCTTTCAGGCACATAATCACTGAAACAATGGACATAGAATCAAAATATAAAATATAACCACAGTTATATGTTACAGTATGAATGGAGATAGATGTAGCCTCCATAGCAGCAAGTAAACTGTGTTTCTTCCAAGCACCATTATCACTGGAGGACTAGAGGAAAGAAATAGCTAAACATGCTAGGCTTCACACCTTAGGAGGATATGCTAACCACTAAACTGGAGCTCTTGAATTTAAACAAAGTTGGGCGGATCGATACAAATATTGGCAGTTATGAAGCATAGTGTTAGCATATGGTCAATATTACAGTGCTTATATCACTATTCTTTTTTATCACAAAATCGTTGTTGTTGTTGTTTACAAACTCCAAAAATAAGAGCCTTTAGTAGTTCTTGCTTTTGTTAAATTATTTGCACTATTGAATTTATTTTACAGTTTGTGTACTAAAAGGAAATAAGGAAACCATTTTAATATTTAATTGATTGTTACACACAAACCTATGTTTGTATCATTAAATAGATATAGATATAGTTATAGTTATAGGTTATAGTATCAGTATTAGTAAGATTATTTCTTCCCCTGTAACTACTTGGTATTAGATCGATATAAAATTGTGTTAGTATAACCCAAAATCAGAAGAATAAGTGCTTATTACATTTTATCAGAAGTGCAACTAAAAAACATGTTACAGCAGAAATTAACCAGATATTAACAGTAAATTAACAAGTAGATTAATAATAGTTTTGACAAAATACATAAATACAACCATAAATTACACAATATGTCACCACAAACACCAGCAACCAAGTTAAGAGCCTTTGTAATCTGTTTTGAAACGGTTTTATTATCATTTATGAACCAAATAACATATTGTGATATATATCGGTATTGCAGTAAGTTGCAATATATATCGCAATATAGATTTTAGGCCAAATCGCTTATTCATACTTGGTACATTCTTTCCTTGCCAACCGGTGATGATATGTAAAGTGCGGTGCTCTTTTGTTTAGCTTTTGACACAAATGAAAATTGCTAATCAATTTTCTACCCCCTCTTATTTCATGGCATGTGGTTCCTGGCCCTCCCCTGCCAGCTGTCATTGTGGGGATGTGGCACAAGGGGCTGAAAACTTCATTAGCAGGGGGGACAACATGTTTTGCCCCTTAGCGCTTATTTCATGAAATGACTGAAGATATACAAGCTTTAGTGTGGTAATTAATACACATATTGTACTTTAGGTATAGACTTAGATTTAGACTTAGACGAACTTTAATGATCCACTAGGGAAATAGCTCCACACTGTAGCTCAGTTACAAAGGATGGAAAGGATAATGCAGGTATAAAGTAGACTAAAAATGTACCGTAGTAGCAATATAAAATATAACATATATGTAATATTTACATATATTATATATACAGTATATGATATATTATATTATATTATATTATAATATGTACAATATATAACAATTACCAATATATATTATATATAGTATATGCTTTCGGTTGTGAAAAATACTGTACTATTGTAGAAGCCTGTGAATATACTCACTCATCCAGGTTGTACTCACAGACTCATAGGTAGGACACATTGGCGTGCGGTGAGGTTAATGTCTGGTGAGGCACGACTGCATCATCACAGTCAAATTTAAAAACATATGAACCTGCAGTGCAGGTGTACCTAATGTTGTGTCCCTGCGGTCGTTCGCGGCTCCTGCAGCGCGTTCATTGTTGTTTTTGCACTTTTTGGCTTCTTGTTAAGTGACTTTTTTTGGGTGGATTCGGTCTTGCACGTGGAGGGTTTGGGTGTGGGCTTTGGTTGGTGTGGCCGCGGCGCTCCCGTCGGGCGGTGCATTCTGCGGTGGAGGTGCTTGGCACCAGGAGGTTATGATACGAGCCTCACACAGTGTGTCTCCGCAGCAGATTTATGATCGCTCAGCACTAAAAATATGTTACACACATAGAGTTGTTGACAAAATACACTGTACATTATATACCTCAGCTAACTAAACTATGGAAATGTATAATATAATTCATATAGCAATACGGTGTCACTGCACAGCAGGCCAGCAGTTAGCCGAGTCGCAATCCATGGTGAGGCACAAGTGCCTCAACTGGCTGCTGATCACCGCACCGTCTCTTCTCAGTATTTGAACGGCAAATGTGAAAATAAAAATAAAAATACTCTAAAACTGGTGAAGTTAAATGGAAAATAACTTTAGTATAATCACTGGATACATATAACAATTTAATTGTTTTTTTTTCTTTTTCTTTTTTTTTCTTTCCATGATGGCAGGTGAGGCCCCGCCTCCCCTGCCTCTAGTGACTGCACGCCACTGGTAGGACAGCTGTAGTCTGAGAGGAGGGTGCTGGGTCCAACATAAAGCATTAACTGTTTTTTGGCTTTCTGGAAATGTGGCCCCCAAAACAGTTCTGTTGAAAACCTCTCATGCCCTAGAGTACATACTATCATTTCTCGGCTATAGAACACATTTAATTATAGGCCGCACCCACCTAATTTTTGGACACATTTTATTACGCTGCTTGTTTCACTGAAGCACATATTGCCAAAAGTATTTGGCCACCTGCCTTGAGTCACATATGAACTTGAAGTGTCATCCCATTTCTAACCCATAGGGTTCAATATGACATAGGTCCACCTTTTGCAGCTATTACAGATTCATCTCTTCTGGGAAGGCTGTCCACAAGGTTGCGGAGTGTGTTTATAGGAATTTTCGACCATTCTTCCAAAAGCGCATTGGTGAGGTCACACACTGATGTTGGTCGAGAAGGCCTGGCTCTCAGTCTCCATTCTCATTCATCCCAAAGGTGTTATATTGGGTTCAGGTCAGGACTCTGTGCAGGCCAGTCAAGTTCATCCAC
Organism: Entelurus aequoreus; assembly: GCF_033978785.1. NCBI lineage: Eukaryota > Metazoa > Chordata > Actinopteri > Syngnathiformes > Syngnathidae > Entelurus > Entelurus aequoreus. The sequence continues at coordinate 34,264,243 of NC_084732.1, read as the reverse complement.
ACCAGACTTTGTCATCCATGTCTTTATGAACCTTGCTTTGTGCACTGGTGCACAGTCATGTTGGAAGAGCAAGGGGCCCGTTCCAAACTGTTCCCACACGGTTGGGAGCATGGAATTGTCCAAAATGTTTTGGTATCCTGAAGCATTCAAAGTTCCTTTCACGGAAACTAAGGGGCCTAGCCCAACTCCTGAAAAACAACCCCACACCATAATTCCTCCGCTGACCCCTCTCTGTCAGTTTACGTGGCCTACCACTTCGTGGCTGAGTTGGTGTTGTTCCCAAACTCTTCCATTTTCTTATAATAAAGCCGACAGTTGACTTTGGAATATTTAGGAGCCAGGAAATTTCACGACTGGATTTGTTGCACAGGTGGCATCCTATGACAGTTCCACGCTGGAAATCACTCAGCTCCTGAGAGCGGCCCATTCTTTCACAAATGTTTGTAGAAACAGTCTCCATGCCTAAGTCAGAGGTCAGTCTACCCCAGGGCAGCTGTGGCTACGAAAGCTGCTTACCACCACCAGGTGTGAATGAATGATGGGTTTTTAACATGTAAAGCGACTTTGGGTACTTAGAAAAGCGCTATATAAATCCCAGTTATTATTATTATTATTATTATTATTATTATTATTAAGTGCTTGATTAGGACACCTGATTCTGATCATTTGGATGGGTGGCCAAATACTTTTGGCAATATAGTGTAGGTGAGTAAGGCCCTTAAGGAATATTTACGTTGACATTTTCTCTGAGTAGAGCTGTCCTGTGAGCATAAACTAATGAAGCTTGCTGGAATAAGAGACAAAGCGTCTTCTAAGACAATCGGAACATTCTAGTTGAGATCAATTCAACGCTCTGAAATTATTACTGTTGAACTTTCAGCATAGATTGGTAGGATTTGTATTAGTTGTCTACAAGAACGGAGTGTCAGAGAGCAAACCAAGCAAGATACTACTGTATGTTGAACTCAATGTGCCAAATGTTCTAATCCCAATGGGCTATTTTCAGCTCCATTTTGCCATTTTCACACTCAACCTCTTTCCACCAGTGTGGGTCAGTGCCAGTGTTCATAATGTGTGTGTGTGTGTGTGTGTGTGTGTGTGTGTGTGTGTGTGTGTGTGTGTGTGTGTGTGTGTGTGTGTGTGTGTGTGTGTGTGTGTGTGTGTGTGTGTGTGTGTGTGTGTGTGTGTGTGTGTGTGTGTGTGTGTGTGTGTGTGTGTGTGTGTGTGTGTGTGTGAGAGTGCTGGAGAGTGTTAGCCCAGTGGAAAAGCTGGAGGAGTTGCTAATCCATGTGGCTGGCTGAGCTAAAAGGCCATTCATATTTTTAGCTGACTGAATCATATTCTGTCATACAGACGTCCAGTACTGGGACATGTGAATTAATAAAGCACAAAATAGAAATGGGGGTCATAAAGAAACCAGAGAGCAAATGTTTATAGACTTTTTTGAGCTGTTTCTTTATACCAATGCTGATGTACTGAATGTACAATACCTCACTAACAGTGAGTAGACCCCTTATATTATTCCATTATATTCCATTTTATGTAATTGGCAGCATGGTGACACAGTGGTCAGTGCGTGTGCCTCACAATATGAAGGTCCTGGGTTCGATCCCCGGTCTCGCAGTCTTTCTGTGTGGAGTTTGCATGTTCTCCCTGTGACTGTATGGGTTCCCTCAAGGTACTCCGGCTTCCTCCCACCTCCAAAGACATGCACCTGGGGATAGGTTGATTGGCAACACTAAATTGGCCCTAGTGTGTGATTGTGAGTGTGAATGTCGTCTGTCTGTCCGTGTTGGCCCTGTGATGAGGTGGCGACTTGTCCAGGGTGTACCCCGCCTACCGCCCGAATGCAGCTGAGATAGGCTCCAGCACCCCCCGCGACTCCAAAAGGGACAAGCGGGAGAAAATGGATGGATTTTATGTAATACCATCAAAATTAATAAATTGATGGACTTACAGTATCAATCAATCAAACAATGTTTTATTTATATAGCCCTAAATCACAAGTGTCTCAAAGAGCTGCACAAGCCACAACGACATCCTCGGTACAGAGCCCACATAAGAGCAAGGAAAACTCACCCCAGTGGGACGTAGGTGTGAATGACTATGAGAAACCTTGGAGAGGACCGCATATGTGGGTAACACCCCCCCCCCCCCCTCTAGGGGAGACCGAAAGCAATGGATGTCGAGTGGGTCTGACATAATATTGTGGAAAAAGTACTTGTGTCGCTGGCAACACACTTCCTAGTGAACATGTCAAAATGGTAAACATAGGTTCTGATCTACTCAAGGTTTGCGTAGAATAAAACACGTGCAAACTTGATAGCGCACACAAAATTAATCTACTAAACCTTGCGTCTCTTAAGTGAGCAGAATATAGCAGTGTGATTTATCAGGGCTGAAACTGTTCCGCATGCGCCTTTTTGCATCCTAATTTAGCATGTCTGAAATCTGCATGTGAACTTGCATAGTTACGCATATTGCTGTGAGAAAGGAGGTAATTGCGCGGCAAAGACAGCGAGACAGATCGGGAATCCTTGGTCCTACATGTGTGTCAACATATTTGGACTGTCGTGAATAAAAAATATCAGACATGTCATCTGTTCAGCAATATCATTGTATAATTTTATAGATGCTGACTGAATGAAAGGGGAGCTGTACTTATTTTGTCATTTCGCCGATCGTTCACAATCATTATGAGGGACAACAACACCCATTTTCGGGGGGGTTGGGTTTAAAGATGATACAAAAACGCTCGTAAGATGTGGATAATGGGAGTCACCGTTGTAGCCTTCAAAGCCCTCAAAACAAATTCAAACCCCTCCATCAACGTTTTGTATACACACTGCAAGTCTATATATACCGTATTTTTCGGACTATAAGTCGCTCCGGAGTATACGTCGCACTGGAGTATAAGTCGCATTTTTGGAGGAAATTTATTTGATAAAATCCAACACCAAAAATAGACATTTGAAAGGCAATTTAAAATAAATAAAGAATAGTGAACAACAGGCTGAATAAGTGTACGTTATATGACGCACAAATAACCAACTGAGAATGTGCCTGGTATGTTAACGCAACACATCATGGCAAGAGTCATTCAAATAACTATAACATATAGAACATGCTATACGTTTACCAAACAATCTGTCACTCCCGATCGCTAAATCCGATTAAATCTTCCTCCCCGGTGTCGCCTCTGGTATGTCTTTTCTTTCTGCTGCTCGATCGCCGTTCTCTGCTGCATATTTCACTACGTCCAGTTTGTAATCTGCAGTATATGATTTCCTTTTCGGGGCCATTTTAGTTCAGCGCTTCTCAGTTTTTATAAGTTACCGCCAATGTTGATGTGATCCATTTTAATAGCCTATAGCAGTTAGCATACCATGACCCACAATGCACTTCTGCCATGACCCTCCCCCGCCGAATTCTTATTGGTTGACGTGTGTGTGACGATTGCTGCCATTTGCTTCGTCTCTTACGCGAATGAGATAAATAATATTATTTGATATTTTACGGTAATGTGTTAATAATTTCACACATATAAGTCGCTCCGGAGTATATGTCGCACCCACGGCCAAACTATGAAAAAAACTGCGACTTATAATCCAAAAAATACGGTAATGTAGTAACAGACATGTTCATAACAATATGTAATATGTACAATATTTACAGTATTTTGGTCGTTTTAAACATTGCCGGAACTAATTCCTTTGCGCATTTATTTCCGTTTCGATAGCAGCGCGCTGCCGTCTTCTGGCAACAAGTGTGTGTTCCTAAAAGATGACTGTTTTTGGACAAATGAGGATTCACAACCATATATTTTTGAATCTGAATATACGGAGGATAAACTACTGCTTCTAGAAGCTAGTACGCAGGGAGAGTTAGACGCTGGAGCAGACAGAAGCTGAGAGATTGAGGTGAAAGTGACTAAAAGCTGCAAAATGTGGATTTTGAAGGCAAGCTAGTTCGACATAAATTTAGTGCTTACACAAATAACAACTGTCCATCGAGTGAGTCACACTTTATAATTGATCATGATACACACAGCACGTCATGCGTGTATGGCTAGCTGTGTACAAAAAAAATGTGGGCTAATACTTTGCAGATGATTGTTCATGTTTTTCAGTCAGTACAAATTGGTGTTTTATTGCAGTGTTGTGAATTACAAACTCAAACGCTTTTCGTGCTGACGCTGAAGTTAGCTTATCTCTTGCCGTAGTTAGCTTCTAGGGCTAATACTGTAGCCTGCTGATGTGTTAATATGCTAGAAAAAGAGTTCCTCAGTGTTCGCTCTTATAATAACAATATCACTACAGTTTGGTTATTATACAGGTGACTGAACATAAATAAAGTGTTGTTGACGGTTTTTGACTGCATTTTTAAAGTGTTTTAGAGGTAGAACTGATTGCTCCCATTAGCTGCATTGCTAGCCACCAAGAACAAGACGATTTTTACAACAAAAAAAACAACATTTTGTTTTCTTGTCTTTCATAATGAGTGTGAACGTGCAGTTGCCCTTTAAGGAGCTGATCAAAAAAACTTTGAAAATGTATGTGTTTTGGTGTCAGCTGCCATTTGTTTTTGTTCATTTGGGAAATATATTATTACAATATCTCCTATATGGAAAAAGTCCTGCAATATATGTTTGTCTTGCGTTTGGATCATTACAGATGCATGAATGTGCTGCGGTGTTGTGAGGGTCCACCGCCTCCATGCAGAGCATGCCGACAGCGTGCTAGAAATAATTTCTGTTGTCTATATTTTGCGATCCTCTATTGCAAGTGTTACAGATTATAGATGTGTGCTGTTGGTTCAACATTGCAAACCCCCACAGATTGGAGAGTTTATCAGTGATAGGCACATAATGCTGCGTTGTACACACAAAATCCTCATTTAAATAGGGTGGTCTATACCACTTTTGCACTTGTTATCAATTGTACATCCAGTCTTAGTATCATGTTTGTCCTTCGTTTTCGAAGATGACCAGGTGACTTCCCGTTGATTTGTGTGTGCGAAGATGGCCGATGAGGCCAATCCTTGCGCGGAATGACCGGCTGCAGTGAGGGCAGGTTATGGCAGGGGGGTGGCTGGCTGAGAGGGAGGGACTGTCTCTGGTCTTGCGGAGCTGTCACTTCTGTTCGGCTTCATGGATGCGTTTTTCGTCGAAGTCTGCTACACCATGCCAGACTGCAGAGCGCCAGTTTGAACGGTGTTGGGCATCAGCTTCCCAGGTCTCTGGGTCCAGACCACAGCCCTTGAGACTGGCCTTTAGGGTGTCCTTAAAGCGTTTCCGCTGTCCGCCGCGTGAGCGCTTTCCATGGTGCAGTTCACCGTACAGGAGCATTTTTGGTAGGCGTTCATCTGACGTGCGGCAGACATGGCCAGCCCATCTCAGCTGGGAACGCTTGAGGATGGCATAGATGCTCTGCATCTTAGCCCTGTGGAGGACCTCAGTGTCTGGGATCTTGTCCTGCCACCTGATGTTGAGCATCCTCCTGAGGGATCTAATGTGGAAGGCGTTAAGCTGTTTAGCATGCCGGCTGTATACAGTCCAGGTCTCACAGGCATACAGCAGGGCGGGTAGGACAACAGCACGGTAGACCTTAAGTTTGGTCCGTAGGCTAAGCCCTCTGCGCTCCCAGACAGAACTGCGGAGTCGGCCAAATGCAGCACTTCCATGCGCTATCCTATGCATGACCTCCTCGTCGATGTTGCCCACACGTGACAAGGTGCTACCCAGGTAGACAAACCTTTCAGCAGCTTTGAGGTCTTCACCATTTACGCTGACGAGGGGCTCAGTGTACGGGTCTCCAGGAGCAGGTTGATGCATAACCTCTGTTTTCTTTGTACTGATGGTGAGTCCAAAGTCTGAGCATGCTGTGGCAAAGTTGTTCATGCTCAGTTGCATTTCCAGCTCGTTGGAAGCATTCAGGGCACAGTCGTCCGCAAAGAGAAAGTCGTGAACCTTGGTGGTCTGTACTTTTGTCTTTGCCTGGAGTCTTCGCAGATTAAACAGCTTGCCATCAGTGCGGTAGCGCAGGTCTATTCCCATGTCCCCAGACCGGAAAGCATCTGTCAGCATGGCTGAGAACATCATACTGAACAGAGTGGGTGCCAGAACACAGCCTTGTTTGACTCCATTTTCCACATGTAAAGGCTCAGATGATGCGCCGTTGTCCTGGACTTGTGCCTGCATTCCATCATGGAATTCACGGACCATGTTTATGAAGATGTTAGAGCAGCCAAACTTGGCCATGATCTTCCAGAGGCCCTCTCGGCTGACAGTGTCGAAGGCCTTCGTCAGATCTACAAAGATGGAGTATAGAGTGACGTTCTGTTCTCGGCTCTTCTCTTGGAGTTGGCGAGCGGCGAAGATCAAGTCGACTGTACCACGACCCTGCCTGAATCCGCATTGGCTCTCCGGTAGGAGGTCTTCGTGTTCGAGATGTTCCGTCAGGCGGTTTAGCAGAATTCTGGCCAGGATCTTTCCTGCTACAGACAGCAGAGCAATGCCGCGGTGGTTGTTGCAGTCCTGCTTGTTGCCCTTGCATTTGTATAGATGGACGATGGAGGCGTCTTTGAACTCCTGTGGCAGCTTCCCTTCGTTTCACATGGTGCAGAATAGGTCTACCAGTTGTTTGGTCAGAGGTGGTCCATCAGCTGTGTAGATTTCTGCTGGAATTGCATCAGCACCAGGTGCTTTGCCATTTGGAAGTCCTCTGATGGCTTTGATGACCTCAGCTTCCGTTGGTGGTTTGTCAAGGGAGGTGTTGACAGGGACTTGAGGGAGGCGTGCAATGGCTTCGTCATTAATGGCTGAGGGGCGGTTGAGAACACCGTGGAAGTGCTCAGCCCAGCGCTCAAGGATCTTCTCTCTGTCTGTGACCAGTGTGCTGCCATCAGCACTGAGGAGCGGAGGAGATCCTGATGTTGTGGGCCCGTAGATGGCCTTGAGGGTGCTGTGGAACTTCTTGTTGTCATTCTGGTCTGCATAGGACTGGATCTCGTCAGATTTTCGGCAGAGCCAGTCATCCTGCATCCGACGCAGCTCCCGCTGGATGGTTGCTTTGATGTTCTTGAGGGCAGACTGTTTTTGAGAGGATGTTGAATCACTGAGGTAGGCTTTGTGCAGACGATGTTTCTCCTGGAGAAGATCTCTGATGTGATCATCGTTCTCATCAAACCAGTCCTGTTGCCTGCGGGCTGTAGGTCCTACTGCATTGAGAGCAGCAGTGTAGACGGTGTCTCTGAACGCAGCCCAGTCCTCCTCGAGGTTCCCTGAGGGTTTCATGTCTTGCAGTTTGCTGGTTTCTTCCGCGCAGTCAGCCGAGAACCAGTCTTCTATCCCAGTGTGCTGGCTAGGCTAGGAACCACGGGAAGTGCCATACAGGCATGCAGGAGGACCAGGACTATCAATCACAAAATCCTCATTTAAATAGGGTGGTCTATACCACTTTTGCACTTGTTATCAATTGTACATCCAGTCTTAGTAGATCACACACAACACACACTATTTGTCCACACAATTTTTAGTCGGCACATATTATTTAGCGTCTGTCATTTGGATCTTAGTAGATCAGGCCCAAAGTGTGAGTATTTACTATGAGTACTATTGCTATCTAGAACTACCTTAATCCTCCTGGCACTCCTCCATGATGACATCACTGGTGGAGCTGCTGGAGGTTTGACAAATTGCACACTAGTACAAACTTTTAGATTTACAAACCACAGTCCGAATAAGAATATGTCTTTGGTGTATGAACATTGTCTCAGTGTACGGACATTTCATCCACCCATTGTGTGCCTCACAGATCAGCCATTTTTATTTATTTTTTATTCTGGTAAAACTTTAGTATGGGGAACATATTCACTATTAATTAGTTGCTTATTAAAGTAACAAAGACTTAATTTAGAGCTATTTGGACACTAGGGGAACATATAAGGGTTAGGGTTAGGGTTAGCGTTGGGGTTAGGGTCAGGGGCGGATTAAGAAATTTTGGCCCCCTGGGCCTGACATGGTCTTGGCCCCTCAACCCCCCGCGCGTGTGGGCGCACACACACGCACGCACTATGCAAGAAATACTGTATACTGTGAACAGACATGCACACTGTACTGTACAGAAGAGTGCACATACTGCACACACACTATTAGGTATACCACACAGACACTGACAAGCACAGGTTTCACACAGACACAGGGGGAGGGGATAAATGGCCTAAAAATAAACATTTTTGAAAATGATTACGCCCACTTCAGTGATGGTGCATTGGGTCATTTGAGAGATATTATGTATTGGAAGTTGGTAGCTATCATGAAATAAACCCCCCAACCCACCCAAAAAACTAAATCGGACATGATTTTTGCCCCCTTTTCCTCCCTTCTATCATTAAAAATAAAATAATATCTTAGGAAAACACATTGGCATAACGGCAGCTGTGCAGCAAATTGAGGCTCAAAGTCTGTATCTATTTGTGGTTAAGCTTGAGGAGAAGGAGAAAGGTAAAATGATAACATGCATCGGAGAGCACCACAAAGAAAGGTGTAGGCCAGTTCATGGTACAAGGGCTGCATGCAGGTCAAGATAGCCCATTTCCAAGAATGCTATAGTGGCTGGACAGGCACTGGACATGTCCTGAACTCAGTGTCAGACGTGGCTGCCGAATACTTGGATGAAGTGAAGCAGCTGACAGATCTCATGCTGCCCCATCTGAAGACTGTCCTGGCCAGGCAGAGGATGGATGAGGAGACCTTCCCAATGGACCCTGTCAGTGAACAGGCTAGTAACATTGATGGCACCCCTGTGCACAACATTGGGATGGAGAGACAATGTGGCAAGGTGGACTACAAACTGAAGAAGTTGGGCACACTGAACGCAGTCAATAGGTCAATAATTTTACAGAAGAGCCAGGAGCTTCAGAGGTTTCAAGGCAGCAGCACAAGCAAAAAGGGAGGTTGAACTCAACTGGAGTAAATTCATGAAGGCAAAATTCGAGAGTAGGGCAGATGAGAAACAAGAGATGGCTCAAAGAAAGGAGAGTAAGAGACTAGACATGCTGGACACACTGAAATCTTTTGATGGCCCCTTCACGATAGTGGGGAAGTTGAAAAGTTCCTTGTGGATGAAAGTCTGCACAAGAATGCAAAGCTGCAGAGAATGAAGCTTGAGGTTCAGTTTGCCAGAGAAAGCACCAAGCTTCTGCCTAAAGTCAATCCTATCTTCACAATCCAGGTGACACTTCCCAGAAATGGCAAAAGTGCAATTCTCCAAGTCATAATGGATACTTAGAATTTTATGGTGGTGGTAAGTATTCATGAAAACAGGTAGCCTAACATTAGTGAATGGGTGAATTCTGGAAATAACCTAAAAATCTTACACAGTGCACCTTTAAGCAAGGGGTTTCTTTCGTGCTTTCAATTTTGCAAAATCATCCACCACATCATTGAAGTCCAACTCTCTTGTCAGCTCACTCTCAATTGCCATTAGAGATAACGCATTTAATCTTTTCTGAGTCATTCTTGTGCGCAGCTCATTTTTTACTCTTGACAAAAGAGAGAATGAGCGTTCTCCCTCACAGTTACTGACCGGTAGAGTGAGAAAAATCTGTAGCGCAATGTATGTATTAGGAAACGTAGGCTGTAGTCCAAAATGTATTATTGTTTTGAGCAGTCCTGAAGGGGTCCTCTCCTCATCAGTGTTGTTGAGCTGTATAAAAGATTTGAACTGTATAAGCTCCTGTCCAAGACTTTCATTGAGGTCAGATGGGTATGATTCAGTGAGAATCTTGGCCTTGTGAAGGACTGAAGCATTGGACTCTGTATCCAAAGAGAAAAGGACACTGAACAAATTGTTCAGATGTTTGTAGGCCTCCAGACGGTGATTAAGGCTTGAACTCAGTTGATCAATAGAGGCAATAAATGTCTCTATTTGAAACAGTTGCCTTCCCTCAAGCACAACATCTGGGGATGCTGATTCATCAGCAAACTTTTTACGTTTCCTCGTCCGTTCAGCCCTGTAAGATGGGGTGCCACCCAACATGTTTAAGGCTTTCTGCTCAAAATGATCAAATAGATCTCTTTGGGAGAGAACAAAGGTGCGCAGAGATTCCAGCAATCTAACTGCTGTACCAAGGTCCATGTCTGCTTTTTGAAGTTGCAGACTTGTGGCCTGAAATCTGGACAGAACAGTGTCCCAAAAGCCTGCCATGAAGGCCATCTCAAGTGAATCCAGCTTCCGCACTAGACTGTCAGCTTCAGTTCGTGTGTCTCGTTTCTCTGTGTCATCAGTGGAAATAACCTGTAGTGCTGCTTTTATTTTACTGTAGTTCTGCCACAGTGCTTTGGTAGATTCTGCACGGCAACTCCAACGCGTGTTGGATAAAGCTTTAAGTGTGAGATCTATGTTGGAATTGCCAAATACCCTGTCCCATCGGTGTGTGGATGCAGTTGTGAAGTTGTAAATAGACTGAATCAAGTCAAAATACTTAGAGACTTCATTTCCACATCTGTCAATGCTGTTGACTCCCACCAAATTCAAAGAGTGAGCTGCACATGGAATATAGTGTATTAATGGGTTGCTTTTCTTTAAGTGAGCCTGCAACCCATTATACCTCCCTGACATGTTGCTGGCATTATCATAAGCCTGCCCCCTGCAATTTGACAGCTCTAACCCTAGATTTTCCAACACAGACATGACACAGTTAGCCAAACTTTCACCTGTATGGCTAGTAATGGGCTCAAAACCCACAAAGCGTTCAACAACACTGCCCTCTTTGCTAACAAAACGGAATATGAATGTCAATTGGTCCACATGAGATAAATCTGGGGTTGAATCCACAATGATAGAGTAGTATTTGCTTGCTTGCAGTTCATCTGCTATAGCCTGTTTGGTTTTTGCACCCATCAATTCAATGAATTCCTCACAAATGGTGGAGGACAGATATGAGGTATTACCTCGACCCATCTGCCCAAACTTTCTGATGTGATCCTTTAGAAAGGGATCAAATTCAGCCAGGACCTCCAGAATACCAAGGTAGTTCCCATTGAGAGGAGACCCTAACGATTCATTTTTACCCCTAAATGCAAGGCCCCTTTCTGCAAGGAATTTAATGACTGCAACAACTCTTTGTAACACCTGCCTCCAATAGCTTCTCTCTGCCTGAAACTGTTTGAACAGGTCTGCATCAACTGTGGCACCTTTGGCGCGGTTCAAGACTGCTTGCATGCAGGTTATGTGCTCAGCACTTCGCTCATGTTCACCAAATCTTTCTGAGTGTTTCCAATCACAATAGCCTGTCACAAAAGAATGCGTTTTTGGGGAAAACAGTTTGCATGCAAAGCAGTAAACATTACCAGTAGAGGGAGAGTACATCAGCCACTCTCTTTGTACTCGTTGTCCATTGGGCAAGTGTGAAGTAAAATGTTCATTGTTTAGGCATCGGGTTTTGCCTCCTAGCCCACTGTTCCTCACAGAAGCTGGATAATGGCTGTGACGGTTGTGAAATGATTTTGCACCTCTTTGAATAAGAACTTCCTTCATTGACTCAGTGAGGGTCTCAGCCCATTTAGCGGGATCACTAGGTAGAGTTGTCACTGTAGATGGTGTTGAAGAAAGATTCAGCTCATTTTCTATGCTGTCCAGAGGTGCAGTGACCTCACATTCATCCGAGCAACTGGCTACTGCTGAATTGGTTGAATCATAAGCATCAGAAGCATTTGGTTCAGTGTCTACACTTGTAGTGGTCTCAGGATCTTGGGAGCTACATGCTAGCTCAGGTGCATTGCTAACCTTAGCTGAATTTGCAGTAGCATTTATAGAATTGCTTTCAGCAGATGTCTTTGTACTGAAGAAGCTGGAGATATTTGGAACACTCTCAAGTAAAACTGATTCCTTTTTTTTCTTTTCTTGCTGAATTTTTTTTCTAGCTCCTCCACTTAAACGTTTATGATCCATATTTCCCTTCTTTCTTTGCACATTGGCTCTTTGCCTATCACAACAGATAAACCAACTATGTGTGTGTGTGTGTGTGTGTGTGTGTGTGTGTGTGAGTTTGTTTGTGTGTTTATGATCGGTGCTGCTTCCTTCAAGTGTGTGAGGTGATTTAGAAAACTAGCAACCCAGCATCAACACTCCAAAGCAGAGAATAACAGCTTACTAGCATAGACAATTGAGAGCAGAGAATCAACTGATTCGTCTGATAGACAGCAGGAGAGCAGAGTGGTCAGTGATGATCGAATCAAGAAAATGTCTAAATGGCAAGGGAACAGACTGATTTGTACTGAGGAGAAAGAGAGAGAGAGCCAATTACAGTGAAATATATTCCAAAAGAGCCAAGTGACTAGCTGAAGGCAGGGACAAATGCCTTGGAGTGACCAACAAGAGTGCAAAGTACCAAATGGCAAAATGTGGAAAGACCAACAGGCAGATCTGCTTTTACCTCTTATCTTCACAACCAAAAAGTTGCTAAATGATGTTTTCAGTCGCTAGCCAGGTATGGCCAAAAGACGCGAAATCTAGCGGCAAAGTCGGTCAATCACACTGACAGTGAAACAAATATTTTGAAAAGATAATAATTGTACACCTTTGTGCACTTTAGTCTTCTATCTAAATATTTTCACAAAGGACACCAAGGCAGCTTGCTAGCTATGATGGGAGCAACAATGTCTGATAGACAGCAGGAGAGCAGAGTGGTCAGTGATGATCCAATCAAGAAAATGTCTAAATGGCAAGGGAACAGACTGATTTGTACTGAGGAGAAAGAGAGAGCCAAGTACAGTTAAATATATTCCAGAGCCAAGTGACTAACTGAAGGCAAAGACAACAGCCAGATACCTTAGCAGAGACCAACAAGAATTCAAAGTACCTAATAGCAAGATGGCGAGACCAACACAATAAATTGTATTAGGATTTAATTTATTAACGTTAATCTTAACAGCCAAAAAGTTGCTGAATAATGTTTGTAGTCGCTAGCCAGGTATGCCCAAAACAAGAGTCGCTAAACCTAGCAGCAAAGTTGCTTAATTGCAACACACTCTAGGATTCAGGGGAATTAAGGATAATAAAGATATTAATTGTACAACTTTTTGTACTTTTTTTCTAGTTTTTTGAGTCGCCAGCCATGTATGGCCAAAAGTCGCTAATTGAATGCCAACGTTGCTTAATCGCCAACACACTGGGACTCACTGAAGGACTGACTGAATAAAAAAGATAATTAAGATAATTGTGTACTTTTCTCTTCTGATATTTTCTCTAAGGACCCCAAGCTATCTGCAAGCAGCAATAATGTCTGACAGACAGGAGAGCAGAGTGGTCAGTGATGAATGGCAAGGGAACAGGCTGATTTGTACTGAGGAGAAAGAGAGAGAGAGAGCCAATTACAGTGAAATATATTCCAAAAGAGCCAAGTGACTAGCTGAAGGCAGGGACAAATGCCTTGGAGTGACCAAGAAGAGTGCAAAGTACCAAATGGCAAAATGTGGGAAGACCAACAGGAAGATCTGCTTTTACCACTTATCTTCACAACCAAAAAGTCGCTAAATGATGTTTTTAGTCGCTAGCCAGGTATGGCCAAAAGACGCGAAATCTAGCGGCAAAGTCGGTCAATCACACAGTGAAACAAATAATTTTAAAAAGATAGTAATCGTACAATGTCTTGTACTTTTGTCTTCTTTCTTAATATTTCTCAAAGGACACCAAAATGTCGCTATCTGCAGGCAGCTTGCTAGCTATGATGGCAGCAACAATGTACCTTAGAGTGACTGACCAACAAGAGCTCAAAGTACCTAATGGCAAAATGTGGAGAGACAGACACAATAAATTGCATTAAGATGAAGAGAACTGTTGCTATTATTAATCTTAACATCAACCAGAAAGTCGCTAAATGTCACCAGCCAGGTATGGCCAAAAGTCGCTTAATTGGCCACACACAGTAACAGAGAAACTAACAAAAAAAAGATCATAAAGATAATAGTTGTACAACTGTGTGTACTTTTGTCTTCTTTCTAAATATTTTCCCAAAGGACACCAAAATGTTGCTATCTGCAGGCGGGAGCGTGCCTATGTTCCCCGGGTCCTATGTTCCCCGGGTCCTATGTTCCCCGGTTGTTCCTGGGTCTTTGTATGCGACCGGGGAACTTAGGACCCTTTTTCTAAAAAAGGGTCCTATGTTCCCTGCATTGTATCTGGCGAAATTGCGAAATTGTGCCCTGACCAAAACCATCCCTAAACCTAACCTGTCACAGGGCGTTGTGGAGCACTTTTTTTTGGCGAAATTGTGCCCTGACCAAAACTATCCCTAAACCTAACCTGTCACAGGGCGTTGTGGAGCACTTTTTTGGCGAAATTGTGCCCTGACCAAAACCATCCCTAAACCTAACCTGTCACAGGGCGTGCGGCAGCAGATAGAGCAACTCAAACGCGAACTTCCTTCCTTCGACAACTTAAACGCGTCTCTGTCATGCGTGTCTGCGTGCGTCTTACTTAGTCGCGCATTGGAAGCAGCGGGGAACATAGAACCCTTTTCTGGAAAAAGTGTTGTACGTTCCCCGCAGCGGGGAACATAGAACCCTTTTTTTTAAAAAGGGTCCTTAGTTCCCCGGTAGAGGGGAACATAGGACCCGGGTAACATAGGGACGGGGAACATAGGGATGACCCGCTGCAGGCAGCTTGCTAGCTATGATGGCAGCAACGATGTCTGCCAGACAGGAGAGAGTGGTCAGTGACGATCGAATCGAGAAAATGACAAAATGGGTCAAAGACCAAAAAGTTATTAACTGACAGCAGTGACAAATGTCAGACTGTAAACTTTCTCGAAAGAAAAGGACAAAATGGGAAGATGCTGATAATAACAGCAAAATGGAAAATATAAGAATTTCCAAGTAATGCTCAACTCAAGTGTGTGTGTGTGTGTGTGTGTGCGCGCGTTAAACTTCTTGTTGAATGATTTCAAATTATCTCTGAGTCTGAACTGAGGGAAAGGAAACCAAATTTTGAGCAGTCTCTCACGAGTTCAAAATACCAAATGAGGAGATTCTAAAAGAACAGACCGGTTTATGAAAGACTTGATGGGGGAGGGGCACAGCTAAGAATACTTGAGTGAGATTCTGTGATCCAAATTCGAGATAGAGCTTTTTGATAATGATAATTTGTCAGAGTAAGGTTGTGTAATCAAAATTTGAGAATGAGCTTTGTCAATCAATCAAGAATATTTGCATTAAGTTCTGTGATCAAAATTCAGAAACAACCTTTAATAATTGATAAAGAATATGTGAGTGAGGTTGTGTGATCCATCCAATTTGAGAATTAGCTTTGATAATAATGATTGAGAGCCTCTGGCCCTCTGTGGATCATGGCCGCGGGGCCAATTTTGCCTGGCCCCTTGGGGCCTCTGTGGGTCGTGGCCGCGGGGCCAAGTTGGCCTGGCCCCTTGGGGCCTCTGACCCTCTATGGATCGGGGCCAAGTTGGCCTGACCCCTCGGGGCCTCTGGCCCTCTATGGATCATGGCCGCGGGGCCAAGTTGGCCTGACCCCTTAGGACCTCAGGCCCTCTGTGGGTCGCGGCCGCGGGGCCAAGTTGACCTGGCCCCTTGGGGCCTCTTACCCTCTATGGATCGTGGCCGCGGGGCCAAGTTGACCTGGCCCCTTGGGGCCTCTGGCCTTCTGTGGCTCGCGGCCGCGGGGCCAAGTTGGCCTGGCCCTTTGGGGCCTCTGGCCTTCTGTGGGTCGTGGCCGCGGGGCCAAGTTGGCCTGGCCCCTTGGGGCCTCTGACCGTCTATGGATCGTGGCCGCGGGGCCAAGTTGACCTGGCCCCCTGGGGCCTCTGACCCTCTATGGATCGTGGCCGCGGGGCCAAGTTGGCCTGGCCCCTTGGGGCCTCTGACCGTCTATGGATCATGGCCGCGGGGCCATGTTGGCCTGGCCCCTTGGGGCCTCTGGCCCTCTGTGGGTCGCGGCCGCGGGGCCAAGTTGACCTGGCCCCTTGGGGCCTCTTACCCTCTATGGATCATGGCCGCGGGGCCAAGTTGGCCTGGCCCCTTGGGGCTTAAGATTATTATTTTTGCAAAAGTAGTTTTGCTTGGGTCGCGGCCGCGGGGCCAAGTTGGCCTGGCCCCTTGGGGCCTCTGGCCCCCTGGGCCTGGGCCCGGTAGGCCCGGTCATTAATCCACCTATGGTTAGGGTTAGGGTAAAGGTTAGGGTTACTAATAAGCAATAATTCTGAGGTTATTGAGGGAAGACTCTTTGTTAATGGCTTACTGGTTGTATAATAAGGCCATGCAGAATAAGGCATTAATAAGTACTTAATAATGACTAATTAAGAGCCAATATGTTACTAATTTGCATGTTAATAATCAACTAATTAATGGTGAATATGTGTTCCCCATACTAAAGTGTTACCTTTATTCCTTATCATTGTAGAGAGTTAAGGAGTTGTGTAAGTGCACCACAGGTTAAGTAGTGTCAGTGTGTGTGTTGGCAGGGAGGCTATGTACGAGGAAGACAGTTCAGTTAGTTATTTTGGCTTTTTAAATAAAGAGATAGTTGATCCATCACCCCTTGTTGTGTTTATTTGATATACAGTACTGTATAGCGCTTTATATCGTGTTCAACGTGTACAAACCTTTACTAAAATATTGACTTTTGTTGGGCTGGAAACCGTTATTCATATTTGCATTGATTCTTATGGATAAATTTGCTTCAATATACAAATGTTTCTATTTAAAAACTGTAAATTGAGGTTCCACTCTATGGTAAATCTACACTGCTTTACTGGCTGTACACCGACTACTCTAAAGTATATCCAAGTCTCATTTCTATAGTTCATTAAGAAGAGATAACGTAATAAAAATGGTTACTCATTTTTGTGAGACAGTAAATGTGTGTGTTTCCTCTCCTCTCCCTCGAGTGTGATGACCCCTCCAACGTGTCACAACCTTTACACATTCTCCTCCAGACTGAAAGTAGGACTCCTCTTTCTTTTTCTTCCTATCTTCCTCCCATTACATTGTCTTGTTGCTTTCTTTCTTTTTTTCTTTTTTAATATCTCTCTCTCACCCTCTCTCTCTATCCCCTCATCCACCATATCAGCCCCCACAGTGACCCCAGCCCGTGACCACTGACCTCAGGGGTAAATGCAAGGTCCCACCTCACCAGGAAATAAAAACATTAGCTTCCTGCCATGTCTGACCCCGCTCACCTCACGCATTTTCCCTCATCCTCCTTCACTCTATCCCTCTCCCTAAATCCCTTCTCTACTTCCTCCTCTTCTGTTTGCTTTTGCCTCACGTCACACACTTCTCTCCAGCGCCATGCTGACTTTTTTTTGTGGTATTATTATCAGTGATGTAGTCCATCTTCCTAAAATCTTAATTCAGCCAATTTACGACATTTATATTCCAAATGAAAGTAAGATTAATTCTTTTAGCTTCTAAATGCAAAATGTAGTTATTAATTAATTATTGAAATAATTTTAGTATGTATAAGTAAAAAATAAAAAAAACATATCCGAAAAGGAGTAGGAAGTACCAGAATGTATTTATAAAACATACATATACATAAACATATATATATATATATATATATATATATATATATATATATATATATATATATATATATGTATATATATATATATATATATATGTATGTATGTATGTATATATATATATATATATATATATATATATATATATATATATATATATATATATATATATATATATATATATATATATATATATATATATATATATATATGTATGTATATATATATATATATGTATATTCATGTAAATTTGATTATCTGTATTTTATATATATATATATATATATATATATATATATATATATATATATATATATATATATATATATATATATATATATATATATATATATATATATATACAGTATATAAATACTAGGGGTGTAACGGTACACATATACATACATATATATATATATATATATGTATATTCATGTAAATTTGATTATCTGTATTTTATATATATATATATATATATATATATATATATATATATATATATATATATATATATATATATATATATATATATATATATATATATATATATATATATATATATATATATATGTATATATATATATATATATACATATATATTTATATATATATATATATATATATATATATATATATATATATATATATATATATATATATATATATATATATATATATATATATATATATACAGTATATAAATACTAGGGGTGTAACGGTACACAACATTTTTGGTTCGGTACGTACCTCGGTTTAGAGGTCACGGTTCGGTTCATTTTCGGTACAGTAAGAAAACAACAAAATATAAATTTGTTGGTTATTTATTTACCAAATTTGTAAACAATGACATAACATACATATACACACAGGGTCCGTTGCCAGGGTTAATGTGGTCAACATATATAAAATAAAAACTAAATAAGATAAGGCTCAGAATGGTTTCTTAACTAAACCTTTCTACATATAAAGTGCTTTTTTTTATTGATTGATTGAGACTTTTATTAGTAGATTACACAGTACAGTACATATTCCATACAATTGACCACTAAATGGTAACACCCCAATAAGTTGTTCAACTTGTTTAAATCGGGGTCCACGTTAATCAACATTAAACTGCCTCATGTTGTTGCTCAGATTAAATAAAATGACAAAACTTTTCTTCTACATATAAAAAGTGCAACGTTAAACAGTTTCATGTCAACTCAGCCTCAGATTAACTTTTCTCTCCCCCTCCTCCCCCCCACCCAGTCTGGCTAACTTGGCAGTAAGAGGATATATGGGCTCATTGTTCTTCCACCATAGAAGTGGGGCAAAATCTAGCTTTTAATGCAATATGGACTTATATCTGCTGCTATAAAAACATTTGTTATTGCTTTAGCCCTGCCTGACTCGTCGAGGAGAGGCTGCTTGAATGCGGTGGTGACGCTTCAAATGGGTTAGCATGTGTTATGAGAGTAGCGTATGTGTGTGTGGCCCTTTAGTATGTGACAGCATGTGAGGTGAGTGTGTGGGCGAGCAAGATAAGGGAGCAGTAGGGAGTGCGGGGAGTGGCTATAGTTTTGTTGGATTGGCTGTGTGCAAGACCTCAATAAAGCCACGATTTGCAACTAATCGCCGGACTCGTCATTTACCCTGGAGTCCGGAGCTGTGGAGACCCACTGCCGGGTAGAGTGAAGGGTGTTGCCCCCAAAAATACATCGGCCCTGGAGGAGTGTCTCCCCTGCGCTCCTCGACTACGGTCTGGGAGCCGGAAGCAGGAAAGGTGCAATACATGTTTGACGTGTTGTCAGAAGCAGCTGCTGAACAATGTCGGCAAACCTCCATCCTCCATTGTTGTATCGAGCAGCCAAAGTGTTCCCAAACGAGGAGATCTTAACAAGGCAGGAGGGTCTTCCAGCTCTGGCTTTTACATGTTGTCCTAGCCCGGTCGCTGCTAGCATGTGTACTCGTTCGGTACACCTCCAAACCGAACCGAAACCCCCGTACCGAAACGGTTCAATACAAATACACGTACCGTTACACCCCTAATAAATACCGATAATCAAATTTACAAGAATAACAAGTTAATAAATAAGTTGTTATTCACATAATTAGATTAATATACTGTATGATAGATGATAGATTGGGTTTCGTTTATCAATAAGATTTAAGATGATTATATTATTAGTACATTGTTTGACTTCTTTGCATAATTAATTCTATAATTTAATTCCAAATCCTGATATACTAAAGTTATTAGTGTTGTTCGTGCATGCAAATGTTTTAAATTCAATATTTACCTCAGGTTATATTTTTCCTCTTATGTTATGAATGTTGTACATTCTCGGGTAGCAGGTTATAGTTTACCTTGTGCATCATTTTAGTAGTTTGCAAATGCACAAATCATTGAATTTAAATATTTTTGATTCAATTAATAAAGGTTTTGTGTGGTCTCTACAGCCAACAATATGTATTATTCTAACGGACCTCTTTTGTAACACGGTTAGTAAATGAGGTGTGCTTTTGTAGTTATTTTCCAATATTTCAACACTATAGCTCAGATATGGTAACACTCGGGTTTGGACTTTATTTATGTTCCTGTGTTTTGTTTTGTTTCCTTTCCAGCGCTCTTATTTTCAGTTCCACTTCCTGTTTGTCTCCTTTTGCCACCTATTTTACAGTCTCAGCGTTGGTTTCCTCACCTGCACCTGATTAACAATTAGGAGACACCTGTTTCTTGTTTGCCAATCAGGATGCTTTATATCAGGGATGTCAAACATGCTGCCCGCAAGCCTGATCCAAGTTCAATCCGGACTGCGAGAATAGTTTGCTAAGAGTAAAATTTAGCTGCATTTTTTAATGAAAGAAACTGCTGTTCTAAATGTGGCCACTGGATGTCGCAGTTGCATTTCTATTAGGCAAGCAAGTAGTTTATAGCGAGCAAGTATACCAAGCAAGAGGTACACGGTAAAGCTCCTCCCCCTTGACACAACGTAAAACAAACAGGCGTGAAATAAACAATTGGTAACCCCACTTAAAATGCTACATGAGACACTGCACATTGATATAGTTCTGTAAAAATGATTGTCTTCTGTGCAAAACTTAAAGAAAGTGAACAGTGGAAATGACAAATGAGGTAGTTGATACATAGAAGTGTTTTTATTCATGCTTTATTTTGTTATTTGTTCAATCCGATGGGCTGTGACGTAAAGTGTAATTGCTTTGAGATTAAGTCTAAGTTCATTATGTTCTTCATGGTGTTTTTGACAGAGCACCAATTTTTTACTCCGAATGTTCAACTAACCTGAAGTGTTTTGTCAAGAGTACAATTTGTAATATGCACATTTTCAGAATGTGCTTGTTTTATTCTGGGCCGAAGTAAAACAAAGAAAAAACAATCTGAAGTTGTCGTACTTGTATTTTTAAGTTATTATTGCATGATTTCACCCGTCTGGCCCATGTGGGAGTAGATTTTCCTCCATGCGGGTCAGGGGCCGGAAAATTAAAAAATATTATTAAAATTAGTTTTTATACCCCTGCTTTATATGGATCATGGTTTTTGCTTTGTGCGTAGAACCGCAATGCAGCATAGCTTTCCCTATGCTTCTATCTGTTTTTTTCCTTTCTGTGCACTTCCCTGTTGCACTAATTTTTTCTGTTATTAAATACTTTTTATTCGCACTTCTCCTTCCGTGTGGGCATTCTGAGGTCAAGACCGACACTATACACTATTGTTTTTAATATTGTTTTTAATATTGTTTTTAATATTGTTTTTAACATGGCTGTGCAGCACTTTGGAAACATTCTTGTTGTGTAAATGTGCTATATAAATAAAGTGGATTGGATTGGATTGGACTATCGTGACATGTTCTAAGCTACACCGGAACATAAATACTAGCGAGCAGTATAAAATATGGAGTGATTTTTTTGGTGCAGAACATGTTTTGCTTTATTTCTTTTTGACATATTTCTTACTACCTTGTTTTGTATATATTTAATATGTGATTTCAAGTTCATTTTATCATCAATTATTACACCCAAAAATTAGATTGTGTTTACCCTTTCAAAGTCTACGTCTTCTATTGGTATTTGTGTTTGACTTTCTCTCCTTTTGACTGATTTTGGTTGCACAGTGGAGCCTTTAAAGTGAAACATTTAACAATAACAATTTTCATTACACATTAAAAGATGTGTAAAAAAATGTGCACAAAACCTAAGGAGTTTAAACTTCCGTTTGACATGAAAATTACACAAGATTAAATATTGTGGATTTTGCTCCGGGATTGTAGTTTTACCACACTCTTGTTAAAGTCAACGTGGTTAAATTCTTTTTACACTTGCGTGACCATTAGGAATGTAATAAGAAATAAGAAATAAGTGCAGGTGAGAAAAGAAACCCAAAAAGGCTTGTGCAAGGTTCTCACCTAAAGCAGTAAATTAACAAACAAAATTTAAATATACTATATAGAAAAAGTAAGTGTGTGTGTGTGTGTGTGTGTGTGTGTGTGTGTGTGTGTGTGTGTGTGTGTGTGTGTGTGTGTGTGTGTGTGTGTGTGTGTGTGTGTGTGTGTGTGTGTGTGTGTGTGTGTGTGTGTTAAAGAAAAAATAGAATAAAAGGTAGAGTAACACCTTTATTTTCATACATTGGTATGAGCATGAACATTTGAGGTCAACCCCTGCACACCTGCAAAATGATAAATCCTTGGTCCCCGCACTAAATGCTTTAATTGATCGATCATTTTGATCATTTGTTTTGTTTGCTGTTTTCTGTGGTAGGATCAAGACCAAGACAAAGCCCAACCACATTTTGTTATCAACCGACAGTTTAAGTAATTCAGAATCTTGTTCTACAAAATGAAGTTTGTGACTATCCAAAGGTCAAAAGCAACTCCCAGTAAGTTTAAAAGGATTAGCATAAATAGCATAAACGCGGCTCTTAAAACCACTTTCAACAAGTCTTCTGAAGCCCTGCTTCATTAGTTTTTCCACTTGAGTGTGATAAAACAACAAAGTATTCCCATGGGATGTCTCTTCTATCTCCCTCGCTCCCCCTTGTTCCTGAGCCGGAGAAAACGTGAGAGTAGCAAGGCAAGTAGTCACCTGCAAGTGTTTGCTCTCATGCATATTCATCACTTTCCTTATAGGCTCTAGTAGACAAACATAGACTGAAAACTTGCTGCATTGCTTTTCTAAATGAAAACTGCCTCACTTTACCGCAAGACATATTACTAAAGGGGAACTGCATTTTGGGAGGGAATTTTGCCTATCATTCACAATCATTATGAAGGACAAGACAACGGATGTATTGTTTTAATGCATTCTAACTTGTAAATAAACGTAAATAAAAGTCGGCTTACAATGCAGCTAATGGGAGGTCCTCTATTCCGCCCAAAAAACCCTCTTAAAAACCGTCCAAAAACTGCCAACAATACTCCATTTACATTTTGGGATTTGAATATTAACCAGAGGCATAAGCGAACTAGGCGCTTGCTTAGGGCCCTGCAGCCACTAGGGGGCCCCCAAAAGCAATTACCCAAAAAATATGACTTTTTAGTTTTTTATGTATGAGTCCAATTGATTATTTCTACATTATCAAAGATATATTATTGTAAAAAAACATTTTTTGGGGTCAACAGAGCCCTGCTGCTGATGTAGACCTTATAATTCGTCCTGCCTGTCTTTAAATGTCAGAGCTCTGCTTCTGCTGCACCAAGCCCCGGCGACATTATCATATTTTATTGTAATTTTTTTTTTTTACATCGGAGAAGGAAAAAATTAGGACGATATTTAACCAAATACAAAGGCACATCGACTAAGACGATAACCCAAATAACTAACAATTTAGTTCATTATTTTAAAAAAAGAGACGAAAAGGTTGACAGAATTGAAATCCAATCATATTAAATTTTGTCTTTTGAATGAGTGGGACGAGTTGGGAGTGTATCCAATCACAGCTCTATAACGGCGTACATTGAAAGAGATGGGGGTTAGTTATGAAGAACAGCCATTCAAATGCTTTTCCTCTTCAGATGAGGAAAACAAAACCAAAAAGTGTGGCTTTAACATTTTTGACATAGTATTATGTGTACAACTGGGACAAAGTGAAGAGGACACATTTGATTTTTAATAAATACAGGGACAAGCGGTAGAAAATGGATGGATGGACATTACTAGACGAGCCTTATGAGATGCAGAGATGGGATGTGTCAATATCCAAATATAACTTTGAATCACGTTTTGGCAACCAAGAAAACATTGATTTAATGAATACTTCTAAACACTTTATTAATATTTATTATGTGCATGGACAGATAACAGTTAATATTTGATGTAGCATTTAAACCATAAAGAGGTTTTAACACATCAACATTGGATTGATGTGTTACAATCTCATTAATACCATAAAAATGTCTAACTTTTAAATTTTTTGGACATCATAAAGGCTTAAATCATTTTAAATGCATATCCTTACAATAACCCTGAATGTAAGTGTTTGTCCGACTCCTACGTGTAGTAACCAGTTGTGGACAGACAAAGTCCCAACAGTGCAGCTTTAGCAACCATGTGCGTTCATGCAACAGGAATACATTTTTGCCACTGGTCCCCCTGGAAAAATTGAATGCCCCCCTTAAATGCACCTGTGATGACATCACTACTGCCGTGGCCGTGCAGTGTGCAATGTAACTGTGCATCCAAAGTGCAGGTAGAGGCAAAATGTCACAAAAAAGGACATATGCCACAGGTGCAGAAAGAGGAAGAGGAGGGGAAAAAAGCCAAGATAGTTGTGTATGTTTAACACACAAGGAATTTAACTTCGGACTGTGCTCTCTTGTTAAGCAATAACAATTAGCTAAAAATAAAAACAGGTAATTTAAGACTATTATGTACAAGACTGATGAGACAAGATGACACGTTTACTGTAATACAAAGCTTTATCACTTGGAACGTTCAACCTCAGGCCACTCTTGTAGCTGAATGTGTTAGGATACGCTGCCTGGATCATAGGTTGTTTACATTTTCAAGTCACGTGTGTTTTCAGCACCTTGTGTTTGTTTGTTTCTGTTGCCATGCCTCTGGTTAGTGTTCGGGACGCGCACCTGTTGCCCGGGCGCTAATCAGAGGGCTATTTAGTCTTTGCCCTGGCCTCACTCGGTCTGGCTTCCAATTTGCTTATATGCAACAGTTGACGACTACTTCGATTCCTGCTAGCTTTCACGCTATGCTATTTTTGCTTGCTAGCTCCCACGCTAGTCCCTTTGTTTTTGTCTTCCGTGCTATGAGCACGTTTTTGTTTGTTCCCTTATGATTTAATTTTTAATAAATCATTTTCCTACCTGCACGCTGTGTCCGAAGCCGTCTGCATTCCTGGGAGAACATCCACGCACCACGATGCGACCCCATCGCCACAGAATGTTCTACATTTTGAAATTAAAAAGCATATATGGCACCCTGGACATCATTCATTTGTTGGTATTATTTGTGTTATTATTGCATTGATATTATTTGTGTTCTTAACTGGACCACCAGCATGTATTTGTAAATGACATGTCATATTTAAAGACATGCCAGGCCAACAATAGGATAGTGTAAACAACATTACCAGAGTCGCAATGAGTTTATAGTTGGTGTGTGAATGATCAATAATCAATATTATTGGTCTAACGAGAGGTGCCCCGAAGTCAATAGAGGGCCCTAAAATAAAATTTTGCTCAGGGCCCCTAAATCAATAGAGGGCCCTAAAATCTAATTTTGCTTAGGGCCCCATGGAGGCTGATATTAACCAAGTAGTAGTAGTGATATTGTTATTATAAGCGCTAACACACACAAACTATTTATAGCAACACCATGATCGGAGGGAGGTAACTAGCTTGTGTGGCTATGTTGACATCATCAGCTGGTGAGCTGCTTTCTCATCGTCTGAAGGGTTGCCCAACCTCTGCCTCCAATTTAGACCCAAAAACACACGAAAAGTCTGCGCTTGGTTCCCCCCCCCGCCCCCACACTTTTTTCTTGTGTCTTTCTTCAGCTAAACAGGAACATATGAACATCCTAGCAATTGGAATCCTAGTTTGACAGCATGTTTTATTTTGTTTACCTCTCATGATGGCCGCAGTGAGCAGTAATCAGTGATGTTGTCGAAGGAAAAAGCAAATGTGATGCGTTTTTTAAATTAATGTGCCACCGTTTGTTTAAAATGAGCAAACTACGTAATTTTAAATGTGTCTGTTACTACAATACATATACACTTACAACATGTACATGAACTTTGATGGAGGTGTTTTTTACAGTGTTTCATGGTCAGAATAGGGTGACTCGCTTTGGAGCCATTGTAGGCGGACTTTTGATTGCATTTATTTACTTGTTAGAATGCATTAAAAAAAAGAAAAATATGTGCTTGTCCTACATAATAATTGTGAATTATACGACAAAAGTGCAGTTCCACTTTAACAGTTCAGAAAAAAAAATAAAAAATGAACACCTTCTAAAAACCCACGTTATAGGCGATCAATAACACCACGAACGTTAATACAGCACAATGATTAGTACAGTAAATGTAAGGTTTTTCTTTTAGGAGTTTTCTAGAAGTGCGCATTAAATGTCTGGGAGAGCAGTAGCAAGAACCATTACAAAAGTAAAAGTGTTTATTGTCTGATTGTAGTATTGCATGATCACACTATTTCAGCACCATGGACAGATCCTCTCTGCACGCTGTATGAATTCTTGTTTTTAGATGATGTTCTATGTCAAAAAGTCGCATTCATGACTGTTTTAAGCTCATAAACTCCAACTTGTCATAATCAAAATAATTTGGAAGCTTGTCTTTTTCACATTCCTTAGAGCAGGGGTCACCAACCTTTTTGAAAGCAAGAGCTACTTCTTGGGTAGTGATTAATGCGAAGGGCTACCAGTTTGATACACACTTAAATAAATTGCCAGAAATAGCCAATTTGCTCAATTTACCTTTAACTCTATGTTATTATTAATAATTAATGATATTTACACTTAATTGAACGGTTTAAAAGAGGAGAAAACACGAAAAAAATGACAATAAAATTTTGAAACATCGTTTATCTTCAATTTCGACTTTTTAAAATTCAAAATTCAACCGAAAAAAAGAAGAGAAAAACTTAAAAAAAGAATTTATGGAACATCATCAGTAATTTTTCATGATTAAGATTAATTTTAGAATTTTGATGACATTTTTTAAATAGGTTAAAATCCAATCTACACTGTGTTAGAATATATAACAAATTGGACCAAGCTATATTTCTAACAAAGACAAATCATTATTTCTTCTAGATTTTCCAGAACAAAATGTTTAAATAAATTCAAAAGACTTTGAAATAAGATTTAAATTTGATTCTATAGATTTTCTAGATTTGCCAGAATAATTTTTTTGAATTTTAATCATAATAAGTTTAAAGAAATATTTCACAAATATTCTTCATCGAAAAAACAGAAGCTAAAATGAAGAATTAAATTAACATTTATTTATTATTCTTTACAATAAAAATTTTTTAAAATTACTTGAACATTGATTTAAATTGTCAGGAAAGAAGAGGAAGGAATTTAAAAGGTAAAAAGGTATATGTGTTTAAAAATCCTAAAATCATTTTTAAGGTTGTGTTTTTTCTGTAAAATTGTCTTTCTGAAAGTTATAAGAAGCAAAGTAAAAATATTAATGAATTTATTTAAACAAGTGAAGACCAAGTCTTTAAAATATTTTCTTGGATTTTCAAATTCTATTTGAGTTTTGTCCCTCCTAGAATTAAAAATGTCGGGCAAAGCGAGACCAGCTTGCTAGTAAATAAATACAATTTAAAAAATAGAGGCAGCTCACTGGTAAGTGCTGCTATTTGAGCTATTTTTAGAACAGGCCAGCGGGCTACTCATCTGGTCCTTACGGGCTACCTGGTGCCCGCGGGCACCGCGTTGGTGACCCCTGCCTTAGAGACATTCAGTCAGTTCCCCGTTGCACCAGTTTAACACTACTGATGAACTCAATGGTCACGTTTTTACTCCAGAGGCACCAAGGTGTTTTCACGTGGGCGTCATGTTGGGGCAATGTGTGCATCCACAAGACACACACAAGAGGGACACAATGAGGTTCACACACTTATGGTTATGATTAACATCAAGGGTCGACACAGGTCAACTGTAGGAGGCAGACGATAGAGTGAGGCAAAAATTGATAACACAAAAGGAGAGTTTTGTGTAAAAAAAAAAAAAAAAAACTGGATGGATTTAAGTGAGTCGTATATAAGGCAGTGATGATGATTTGGGAAAAGAATAAAATAAGTTTGCGGATAAATATAAGACAACCCTCTTTCGCAGGAACCATTTATTTCAGACACAAATACGACCAAAACAGAGGGGTAAGTATCTACAATACAATATCATCATTTGTAAAACAAGTTAGTAATATCAAAAGAAAAGAAAAAAAAGAGAAAACAGTGAAAATGTGTGAGGGAAGATGGAACAATACCAAATTCATCTTTTCATAAATATGTTGTCTTTCAAAGTACATTAAAAACCAATATATAGTAAATTGCAATAAAAGTGGGTATTTTCATTTTTATATACAATTGTATTTTATTTTATATTTAATTTTACTTATTGACTTATTCAAACTTTATGTACACAATTCAAAGAACAAAAATAGCATCTCCAATATAATATTGCCATTTGTAAAAAATACAACAACAATAGTAATATTGAAAAAAATGTATAGAAAGGAAAACATTTTGTGTTTGGACAGTTATTTTTATGTATCTGCTTAATCCTTAGTATCTTAAAATTAGTTATAACTTCTCTGCTCTTTGCTGACTTCCTCACAACCTTTGAGATACCTTTATCGTCCATGTTATGGCTGCCTCTCACCAAGTCACTGCATTGTGTGTGTTTGAGTGAGTGACAGGAAGAGAGGCTCCGACTCACTTGGTAGAAAAGTCATTTGGTGCCACCTCACCTGCTGGTTAAATATGTAAATCCCGGACATAAGAGGGCCCAACTACCCTTAAAAAACAGTTGTGAAAAGGATTAAAGAGAGAACGAGGTATGGGAGATAGGAGTGAAATATTACTTACAGATATTTTGTTGGTTACTCATGATTTTAAATACAAGCTTCATGAGAAAATCTACTTGAGTTATGTACAATGTTTAATTCTCTATCCTGTGAAAGTTATTTTGATATCCAGCATGTTTGTTATGTCATGCAAACAGCAAACACAATGAGAGTTTAAAGTACTTTAAGAATTGTACATAGAGCTCCAATAAAGATTGTACGGCCTCTGTTTTGGCAATCTTGCACTTCCTGTCTACCCTATTTCTTCCTTGATGTTGTCTCTGCACTCTCATCTGCACGGCCCCGCCTGCCCTCAGCAGCAAATCTCTGCTTATTAGGGAAAGACAGAGACACAGACTGATAGGAGTGATGGCACCAACGCAGACACAGAAGAGCAAATTCTCCTTGTCAGGACTCCGTGTCTGTCTCGCTATGCGTGCCGGATATATTTTTTTGCTTATCAGACAGGAAGTGGATCTCTTACAATAGGATTCTGACGTTTGCTGCTCTCTAAATGTGAAAAAGTGTTGTTAAGATTCCCATTCCAGATACGATGCATACGGGCTGGCGTACACACGCACACACACACACACACACACACACACACACACACACACACACACACACACACACACACACACACACGTAGACGTCATAGGGGTGTAGATAAGATGCAGCTGCTATTCTGGAGGCAGAATCACTTGAGTCAGCCATATGTATTCACAGACGTAAGACAATCACTAAATTTATGCAGACACACAAGTTAAAATCTACCTTATATGCCAGAGCTGTTATGGTACAGCAACCTCTCGGTTCAGTATTAGGATCACGGTGTGGTTCATTTTCAGTACACTAAGGGCCTGATCTACCAAGATCCAAATAACACATGCTTAACAGTGTGTGCAAACTATAACATTGCCTGTACTATTAGTGGGCGTGTTGCAGGTGATCTACCGGGACATTGTGTGCAAATGATAAGAAGTACAAAACTAGTGAAGACTGCCCAATTTAAATACGTTTTTTTCATGTACGACTGGCTCTCACCATGTAGACACTCATTTCCCTCCACATTTTTAGCTTCATATGGTCCAACAGGGTGTCCAAACTTTTGGACTCGGGCAATTTTCTTGTGGTCCCCTTTATTTAGAAAAGTACCAAAAAGTATCAAAATAAGTTTGGTTCCTGTATTAATCATTAATACTGATTAATCATGATTAATCACAAATTTAGAGTGTGATTAATCTGGTTAAAAAATAATCACTTGACAGCCCTAATTAATACTGTAACTATTGTTAGGAATGCGTAGTGTAAGACGCTGAAGGCTGTTGTGAATTCTTAATGCAGACAGCTGAGGAGGCAACTGCAGGTAAAAAGTATTTAATGCTTGAACAAACAAAAGGTGAGAGCAACAGGGAAGTGCTCTGAAAGCATAGAAAAAGCAATGCTCGACAAAAACTAAACTGGTACTAACTACAAAGTAAACAAAACTAGAATTCTGGATAACAGCAACAAACTCACAAAGTGCGTGGAGCAGACGGCGTCCACAAAGTACATCTGTACTCGGCATCACCATGGAAAGAATATTGTCCTGACAAAGAATGGTGTTTCAAGCTCAACTTAAATATTCCTAATTGCCAACGGAAATCAGGTGTGGAGAAAAGTGTGAAAGGAACAGGCGTAAAGCGGTTAGAGGAAAACACCAACAAAACCAGAAAAGCTACAAAAATAAAAGCACAAGACTGGAACTAAAGCACTGAACACAGTAGAACAGTGGTGCCCAACTACCGGTCCGTGGACCGATTGGTACCGGGCCGCACAAGAAATAAAAAAATAAAAAAATTAATTATTTGTATTTTAATTTTTTATTAAATCAACATAAAAAACACAATATATACATTATGTATCAATATAGATCAATACAGTCTGCAGGGATACACTCCGTAAGCACACATGATTGTATTTCTTTATGACAAAAAAAATAGATAAATTAAAAAAATAACATACACCCATTCCCTAAAGGGTTGAAAGTGGAGGTGTAAGAAAGCTTCAGTCATCTTTAGCTTGCATGAGATGGCCCAAACACATAAGGACAGTGTTGTTGCATGGAAAAGCTACCTGGCAACTTGCAAACAGGGAAACGTTGCACAGATGATAGCAAACTTGCACAGCACTACAGAGTTCACCTGAAAAAGGAGGAGGTTCTGTTGGAAAGAAACGTTCTTGCCTGGAGAACAGGGTCTGGATGTCCACTCAAAGATATGTTGTCCGTGCACAACCTCTTTATAATCTGAATTTTTGCACTAGCAAGATTGTTTTGCTTGCAGTGTGTTGTTACTGTATTAGAAATACACAGCAAATACTGAAGAAATAGTAATGGTTGAAAAACAATATTGTTAGTTTCTTGTTATTACTGTAATGGTCATTTAAGGCATTTAGACCACAGGTGTCAAATTCAAGGCCCACAGGCCACACCTGGCATTTACGGGTGGGCAATATGGACTATCATAATAACCTGCCATTTATGGTGAAAACGATAAAAAATTAAGATAAAAAACACTTATAGAACTCCACCTTTTTGACTACGAGTCTGTCAGTGAATCCAGTCTTCAGAGCCCCAAAACACCACTCTGAAACAACACTAAGACTATTAAACTACATCAATTAAGTACACCTGCTCAGTGGCCTTGTGGTTAGTGTTTCCGCCCTGAGATCGGTAGGTCGTGAGTTCAAACCCCGGCCGAGTCATACCAAAGACTATAAAAATGGGACCCATTGCCTCCCTGCTTGGCACTCAGCATCAAGGGTTGGAAATGAGGGTTAAATCACCAAAATGATTCCCAGGTTCGGCCACCGCTGCTGCTCACTGCTCCCCTCACCTCCCAGGGGGCGAACAAGGGGATGGGTCAAATGCAGAGTTTAATTTCACCACACCTAGTGTGTGTGTGACTATCATTGGTATTTTAACTTTTTTTTAAACTTTTTTAAGTAGCACAACTATACTGCAAAGTTGTAGTCGTGTGCTTTGCTTATCATACGGTATGGAAGTTATTTTTCTGTCAGCAATATTATACACATTATTACAGTGAGTTTTATATTGCAATTCAACCAGATAGTGTTATGATGCGATTTCAGTGTGAATTCTCCCGCGCTCCAGTCACATAATGGTGAACAATGACGACGCTTATTATAAGCGTCGTTATTATTCACCGAAATAGACGGTTACAAACTAAATAGTTGACATATTAGCAGAAAGAGGTGAAAATGATGTTTTAGGAACTCACGTCAATTAGTGTTCCACCACTGATCGCAGACAAAACTGCAGGAGAGGAGACATCTTCTTTTATAATCTTCTCCGCGGTTCAGAAAATGTTGACTTTGATTGCACAGAATCCTTGTAATTGCCACAAATGTGCCAGAACTGAGACGACTAGAATTGAAACATGTTTACTTCCGAGTTTACTTCCGTAAACACTCCAGGACGCCATGTCTATATTTGGCTCACATTTGAGTCTGCACACATATTTTTTGTAATGTGAACTACTACATAAAAAGATCAGTTTTTAGAAAAAAATCTGAATTGGACATCCTACCCTGCAGTGCTGTGAACGCACCGAAGTAGCCTTATTGCTGCTGCGGTGTGGCTTGACCTTGTAACAGTGAAAACGTGGACTGGATTTTCAGTATAGTAATGTGGTCAGGACTTGTGGAACGGATTGGATTGGATAACAAGGGTCTTCAAATGATTTATAATTATAATGAATAATGACAGGTTGGTATTATTTATTTAAATATGCATATTTAGATTGAGACTAGACTTAGACTTCCTTTTATTGTCATTCAAATTTAAACTTTACAGTACAGATAAGAACAGAATTCCGTTGCATTAGCTCGTTGTAGTGCAGGATTAAAGAGCAATAAGGTGCAGATATAAATAAATAGATTACTGTACAGATAAATATATTGCACTTTTGCATATGCATCCACGTTTATGGATGTGTATTATATTGTCTTTATATTCTAGCGAGTTAATACGTTTTGGGGGGGAATTGAGGGGATTATTTTGATGTGTTCAAGAGTCTTATGGCCTGAGGGAAGAAGCTGTTACAGAACCTGGAGGTTCTGCTACGGAGGCTGCGGAACCTTTTTCTAGAGTCCAGCAATGAATGGGAGGAGTCTCTACAGATTTTCTGAGCCCTGGTCAGGGAGCGGCTTTTTGCGATTTCCCGGATAGGAGGAAGAGGAGTCCTGATGATCTTCTCCACCGTCCTCACCACTCTCTGCAGAGACTTGCAGTCTGAGGCATTGCAGGCTCCAGTCCAGACAGAGATGCAGTTGGTCAGTAGGCTCTCTATAGTGCCTCTGTAGAATGTGGTGAGAACGGGGGGAGGGAGCTGTGATCTTTTCATCCGATGCAAAAAGTGCATTCGCTGCTGAGCTCTTTTTACAAGAGCTCCGGTGTGTAGGGA
Organism: Entelurus aequoreus; assembly: GCF_033978785.1. Classification (NCBI taxonomy): domain Eukaryota; kingdom Metazoa; phylum Chordata; class Actinopteri; order Syngnathiformes; family Syngnathidae; genus Entelurus; species Entelurus aequoreus. The sequence continues at coordinate 34,231,192 of NC_084732.1, read as the reverse complement.
CCAGGTCATATTGTCAGTTATCTGCACCCCCAGGAACTTGGTGCTGCTTACGATCTCCACTGCTGTGCCGTTGATGAAAAGTGTAGTGTGGCTGGACTGGTACTTCCTGAAGTCGACGATGATCTCCTAGGTCTTGTCGACGTTCAGGACCAGGTTGTTGGTTCTGCACCAGTCAACCAGATGTTTCACCTCCTCCCTGTAGTCCATGTCGTGGTTGTCACGGATGAGGCCCACTACTGTCGTGTACTTCACAATGTGGTTAGTAGTGGACCTGGCGCAGCAGTCATGGGTCATCAACGTGAACAGCAGCGGACTCAGGATGCAGCCTTGGGGGGAGCCCGTGCTCAGGGAGATAGCACTGGAGGTGTTGTTGCCCACTCTCACAGATTGGGGTCTGTCTGTGAGGAAGTCAAGCAGCCAGTTGCATAGGGGGGTACTGAATACAAGGGGGGCCAGTTTGCCCACCAAGTGCTGCGGGATGATTGTGTTGAATGCCGAACTGAAGTCCAAAAACAACATCCGCACGTGTGTGTCCTTTCCTTCCAGAGGTTCTAAGCTCAGGTGGAGTGCAGAGGAGATGGCGTCCTCTGTGGAGCGGTTAGGGCGATAAGCAAACTGGTACAGGTCGAATGTGGGGGGAAGTCTGGAGACAATGTATTCCTTATACTGAATGTGTCTGCAATTGTTTGGAAAAAAGTTTTTTTTTTTTTAAATCACACCAAATTATTAAGGGGGGCTCAAGCTGAAGCCCCCCTAAAATAGGCCTAACGACTCACTCAAAACACTCTTAAGTTGAGGTATTATTTGTCACATTTAAATAAAAATATATATATTCATAAAAATGTCAGAAAAAGGATAAAAGTACAATTTCAAGTTAAGTAAGCCATAAAAGAAACTGGGGTTATTGAAGCATATTTACACACATACACTACCGTTCAAAAGTTTGGGGTCACATTGAAATGTCCTTATTTTTGAAGGAAAAGCACTGTACTTTTCAATGAAGATAACTTTAAACTAGTCTTAACTTTAAAGAAATACACTCTATACATTGCTAATGTGGTAAATGACTATTCTAGCTGCAAATGCCTGGTTTTTGGTGCAATATCTACATAGGTGTATAGAGGCCCATTTCCAGCAACTATCACTCCAGTGTTCTAATGGTACAATGTGTTTGCTCATTGGCTCAGAAGGCTAATTGATGATTAGAAAACCCTTGTGCAATCATGTTCACACATCTGAAAACTGTTTAGCTCGTTACAGAAGCTACAAAACTGACCTTCCTTTGAGCAGATTGGGTTTCTGGAGCATCACATTTGTGGGGTCAATTAAACGCTCAAAATGACCAGAAAAAGAGAACTTTCATCTGAAACTCGACAGTCTATTCTTGTTCTTAGAAATGAAGGCTATTCCACAAAATTGTTTGGGTGACCCCAAACTTTTGAACGGTAGTGTACAAGATGGAGTAAGTGAGTGTCAGGTTTAAATCAATTGGGAACATTTGAATAGAAAAGTCTGAGAGAGCGTGAATTGAGTAGTGTTCCCTTTACTTGGGATGAAAGAGAGATCACATTTTAGATGTACCACAGCGGGGCCCACTATTGTCAGACTGATGAACAAACAGTGGGGCCATCCCTAAATCCCAGTTGGATGTTACACACACACACACACATGCATACACACACAAAGTGAAATCCCAATGTGTGTGTGAACAAACAGAGGATGAAAGGAAAGACAGAGAGGGGAAGAGCACATATAAAGAGCTGCTGTTTTATTAATGAAACTGGAAACAGGCTAGGGAATCTCAGGATGTGTGTGTGTGTGTGTGTGTGTGTGAATGTAGCATCTCACACACACACACACGCACGCACCTTCTCACACAGAAAAACACACACACACTTGCTAATAAATTCAACCTGATTCATTCTCTCTCCTCTCTGGGGACCAAACAGCGGTTTGCCTGATCCAAGGAAGCTTCATGTTACCTCTACTAAATAATTGATGCTCTCCCTCTCTCTCTCTCTCTCTCTCTCTCTCTCTCTCTCTCTCTCTCTCTCTCTCTCTCTCTCTCTCTCTCTCTCTCTCTCGCTCTCTTCACTCTTCACTCTTTAAGTTGCACTCACTTGCTCCCTATATGAGTGTTTTTTGTCCACTTGGCCCAATGTTTCTTTCCTATTACACTCACACACTTACAGTACCACTTAGTCCTCTGTAATGGATCACGGACCCACGACCATGTGGACAGCATGTATAGACATCCATCCAACCATTTTCTACCACTTGTCCCCATATTTCATAAATAAAAAATGTCTACTCAAATTGTTTGAAAATAATCTAATATTTGGTATTGTTGTTGAATAAGGATGTTGTGGTAATTAGTGCCATTGTTTGCCGGATAGATGCGCCGTGTGTGTGTGTGTGTGTGTGTGTGTGTGTGTGTGTGTGTGTGTGTGTGTGTGTGTGTGTGTGTGTGTGTGTGTGTGTGTGTGTGTGTGTGTGTGGGTGGGTGGGTGTGGGTGGGTGTGTGTGCGTGTGTGCGTATGCAGGACCTTCTTCCCCACTACCACAGGGACCTGACCCCACTAACCAGGGGTTAAGTGCTCCTTTTCCCTTTCTCTAACATTTATCTTGTCCTCTCTGACATGTTATTCCCATTTCTATTTTCCCTATCTTTGCATTGCTCTCTTGGTCTGCCGTTAGACGTTAACAGGAATTCAGAAGCATCGGGGTTGAAATTGTTTTGATTCAAACAAGCAGGATCGTCTTATGTTTTTTGTTTTTTTGTTAACCATCGCCCTTAGTGTGATTTTAAAGGAAAGCCAGCAAAAAGCAAAAACCTTAATCTTTGAGATCTTAGGGGACCAAAGTGCGGCCTTGAGGCCATTTTTGGCCCAAAGCTCCTTCTTGTTGGCACTCGGCATATTCTGCAAATGTAATTAATTCATTATTTACTAGATATAGTTTTAGATATTTTAGTAATTACACTTTGCTTTGTCACCTGTAACACAACATCTAAGATGCCAATGTTCTCTTCAAATAGCTTAGTTTAGGCAGAAAATGGATGGATGGATGGATGGATGGATGGACAGTATATTTATATGAGTTAGTATAGCATCCAACAAACTCTTTCAATGTGGGTCCCCTCACCTTTAATTGTTCTTATGTGGCCCTCGGTGAACCCCTGTTTAGACACTCACTGAGCTGAAGCCTTGCGAGAGTTCCTGAAGTCTAAAGATACATTATACAGTTTTGTAATAGTTGTGGAGTAGAGCTGCAAAATTATTTGATTAATATCATGCTGTTTCAATTAATCGGTTAATGAATGTAATTAATACAATTGTATAACATCTGGGCCGCATGGAGTACTTTTTTTGGAATTTTTCCTCCTGTTCACAATCATTATGAAAGACATGACGACGGATGGATTTTTTTTAAAGCATCCTAAATATTAAATAAACATAAATTAAAGTCAGTTTATATCGGAGCCAACGGGAGTTTCACTATTTCACCCATGAAATCCAATAAATAACCTTTCAAAAAGAGCCAACAATACTCCATTTACATTTTGTGACTTGAATATTGACCAAGTATGAGCGATATTTTTTTTTAAGCTATAGCTATTTACTGTATAATGACGGCGTGATCACTACCATGTGTCCCTATGTTTACATCATTGTTGCTGTTTCCTCTCTTCCTTGCTCCCTGTAAGTTTATTTTAAATCATAAATCATCCATCTCACCTGGACAAAAGAAGTCTGAGAAGGTATTCCGGCCAAGTTGGTATACTTAGACAGCCATTTTGGACCCGAAAATGGCCAGGACGACACAAAAAGACGCTTGGTCCCCCCCACAACCCACCATCCCATTTCTTGGTGGGAATTATGAGTCATTTTTCATCTAAATGAGAATACATGAACATCCCAGCAGTCGACATGCTAATGACAGCAGACCTTGTACGGTAGGTGGTGTTTTATTATGTTTGTTGGCTTTCATGAAGTCTGCAGTGAGCCGAAATCAGCGATGAAGGGGAAAAAAAGGCAAAGGATGTGTTGTGTTTTTAAAATAATGCGGCCCGTATGTTAAAAAGATCAAAACACATAAATATTAAATGTTATTATAATTGTGCCCATTACAAATTTACTTACATCATGTATATGTAACCTCAATGGAGGTGTTTAGATTTTTTTTTAAGGGTTTTATAGGCGGAATCATATATATATATATATATATATATATATATATATATATATATATGTATATATATATATATATATATATATATATATATATATATATATATATATATATATATATATATATATATTTATGCATATATATATATATATATATATATATATATATATATATATATATATATATATATGTATATATATACATATATATACATTTATACATATATATATACATTTATACATATATATATATATATATATATATATATATATATATATATACATATATATACATTTATACATATATATATATATATATATATATATATATATATATATATATATATATATATATGTATATATACATATATATGTATATATACATATATATATATATATATATATATATATATATATATATATATATATATATATATATATATATATATATATATATATATATATATATATATATATATATATATATATATAAATAAATGTATGTATATATATATATATATATGTATATATGTATATAATAATAATAATAATAATAAAAATACATTTTATTTATAAGGCGCCTTTCTGGGCACTCAAGGACACCGTACAAGATCTAAACAATAAAATCAAATTGGATAAAAACAACAATAATAACAACAACAAAGATAGAAAAGAAAAGATGATTATAATAAATAAGCAGTCAGGAATAGGTGTGTTTTGAGTCTTGATTTGAAGAGGGATATTGAGTCCAAGTTTCGAAGGTCTGGTGGCAAAGAGTTCCAAAGATGTGGGGCAGAGCGGCTGAAATATATATATATATATATATATATATATATATATATATATATATATATATACACCGGCCCTCAGACACATTTTTACCAACTAATGTGGCCCTAAGTTGAATTAATTGCCCATGTCTGGACTAGCCTTGGCTTCCTCAATGACTAAAATCATCTATATCTGCAGCGCTGCATGAAGATTTATGTTAAAGTGGTTTGACCTCCTAATTTTTGTGAATTATTCCCAAAAATTGTGCGACTCAAAGGACATGTATCTTCAGAAGTACAGTATAAAGTAGCCATGATCAAATTATTCACAGTTCTTCACTTTTTCCACATTTAGCTATGTTACAGCCTTTTTTTTGTTGTTGTTGCAAATTGTCTCTTATGTCTGTACAGCACTTTGGGTGCTATATATATAAATAAGTAAACTGAACTGAACTGAACCTTATTCCAAAGTGGAATAATTAAATTTTTGTCCTCAAATTTCTACACATTATACCCCGTTATGACAATGTGAATATTTTTGTTTTAATTATTTGCAAATATATTAAAAAATAAAAAAAAATCACATACCTACATGCATAAGTATTCACAGCCTTTGCTCGCTACTTTGTTGATGCACCTTTGGCAGAAATTACAGCCTCAAGTCTTTTTTAATACGATGCCACAAGTTTGGCACACCTATCTTTAGGTAGTTTCACCCATCCATCTTTGCAGCACCTCTCAAGCTCCATCAGATAGGATGGGAAGCGTTGATGAAAACCAACCATCCCCGTAAAACAAATCTGACTGAAGAAGTTATGCATTTATATTGGTACAGTTTTTCTGCAAAAGCCCACCTGCTGACTTATCGCTGTGAGATATTCCTCCCTTGTTCACCTTGTCACGTTTGTGCAGCAGCGTAGACAAATGTAAAGCAGCTTTGTGTGCACAACCACACTTCCTGTTTGTGTTTGCATGCGAAGCGAGCGTGTTGCCGCTGGTTAGCTCTTCACTACGAGAGACTGAGAGAGTCAAGAGTCCCTAATCCTTGCCATCAGAGACTTCTCTGTGTGCATGTTCACACACACATTCTTATCAGCTTGCCCAGTAAAGCATTAGCATGTGATGTGTGCATGCGTGTCTCTGTGTGTGTGTGTGTGTGTGTGTGTGTGTGTGTGTGTGTGTGTGTGTGTGTGTGTGTGTGTGTGTGTGTGTGTGTGTGTGTGTGTGTGTGTGTGTGTGTGTGTGTGTGTGTGTGTGTGTGTGTGTGTGTGTGTGTGTGTGTGTGTGTGTGTGTGTGCCGGTTGATGAGGGGATACCAGTTCTCCCATGACAGAGGTAATCCTGTTTAGTGGCAGGTCTGGATATCCCGACTGGTATGTACGTGTGCTTGTGTGCGTCCCACAGCGGTACATCATAAAGCCTAAATCTATTATTTGTGTGTCTGACTGCTACTCTATCAGTCTGCTGGCCAGCTTAGTCTTTACTCAGTATTTCCTTGTGGCATACATCTGTCTGTGGCATTCATCAAATGTTTGTGTTCTTTTTATTTTGCTTCTGATTTTAAACAGTGTTTGAACCAGGGTTGTACGGTATACCGGTATTAGTATAGTACCGCGATACTAATGAATCATATTCGGTACTATACCGCCTCTAAAAAGTACATGTTTTACTCCACACTGTCGCTCACCGGCGTCAAAATGTAAACAAACGGCATTGGTGGATCTACACCTGACATCTACTGTAATGATACTAAGTACAATTTTTTGGCATCACAAAATCTTCTTTCGTTTTTTTCAAATGTATATTATCTTTAAAAACTCAGGAAATATGTCCCTGGACACATGAGGACTTTGGAATATTACCAATGTATGATCCTGTAACTACTTGGTATCGGATTGATACCCAAATGTGTGGTATCATCCAAAACTAATGTAAAGCTTCCAAACAACAGAATAATAAATGATTATTACATTTTAACAGAAGTGTAGATAGAACATGTTAAAACAGTAAGTAAGCAGATATTAACAGCAAATGAACAAGAAGATTACAAATTCATTTTCTACCAGTTGTCCTAATAATTTTGACAAAATAATAGAATGGAAATGACAAAATGTTACTGCATATGTTAGCAGACTAAATTAGGAGCTTTTGTTTGCTTACTCACTAATAAAAGAAAAGTTGTCTTGTATGTTCACTATTTTATTTAAAGACAAACTTGCAATAAGAAACATATGTTTAATGTACCGTAAGATTTTTTGTGTTAAAAAAAAGCCAATAATGCAATTTTTTTGTGGTCCCCTTTATTTAGAAAATTATCAAAAAGTACCGAAAAGTATCGAAATAATTTTGGTACCGGTACCGGTACCAACATATTGGTATCGGGACAACACTAGTTTGAAAAAGGGCACTTTTTATTGTGGAAAATACAAAAATATCATACTTGAGCAACTAAAGCCTACTGATTATTACAGTCTAATGACAGTCCAGCAGTGTGAATCACAGCCTCTGAGGCAGGGATGCTGATGCTAACGTCGTCAGCCTTGGTAACCTAACTGTTTTCCTTTGATCATCGAAGAGGTATCGTTCCAGATCCGCCTGGGGTATGAACATTGCTGAGAGATATGTATCCTATTTATTTTATGATTTTTATGAATCGTGTATGCATTTAAAGTCTTTATAAGCCCTGCACACGATCCACACAGCTTTTAAACACACTCATAAATACTTCCCTTGCTCTTAAAGCACTTCATTCACTCTAAAACCAACATGAAAACTTTAAAAAGTACTAAAATCTCAATGTACTCAATGCTACTTTAAAATCTGTGATGCACTGCAATAAGTGAACTGTGAAGTGGCGACGGAACACTGTACAGTGGAATATTAATTTACTAACTTCTCGTTGAACAATTTCACTCACCAAAACTAATCATCTCAAAGTTGTACTTGTTTATTTATTTGCATACAATGAACAATACTACATTTTTATTTACATAATTATTTAAATGCACGGCGGAACAGGGGTTAGTGCATGTGCCTCACAATACGAAGGTCCTGAGTAGTCCTGAGTTCAAACCCAGGCTCTGGATCTTTCTGTGTGGAGTTTGCATGTTCTCCCCGTGACTGTGTGGGTTCCCTCCGGGTACTCCGGCTTCCTCCCACCTCCAAAGACATGCACCTGGGGATAGGTTGATTGGCAACACTAAATTGGCCCTAGTGTGTGAATGTGAGTGTGAATGTTGTCTGTCTATCTTATCTGTGTTGGCCCTGTGATGAGGTGGCGACTTGTCCAGGGTGTACACCAGCTTCCGTTCGAATGCAGCTGAGATAGGCTCCAGCACCCCCCGCGACCCCAAAAGGGACAAGCGGTAGAAAATGGATGGATGGATGGAATTATTTTAATAGAGACAGACGTGTTAAGTTTGCACTTTATTGAGTTTATTGATTTTTATTACTGTTTAATAATTATTGGTATCTGTATTTATTTGCATGCAATGTGCAATGCTACATTTTAATTTACAGGAGTATTTATTTCAACACAGAAGTTTTAAGTTTGCACTTTATTAATCCCAATGTTAGAGATTATTATTTATTTGCATGCAATGTACAATTCTACATGTTTGTTAAGAGATGTATTTTATTCAAGACAAAAGTATTGCCTCCCAGAGAAAGCTCTTCATTTAGTTTTTTTGAAAATGATTCCATAAAACGTACAATTTATATCTGGTCTAAAAAGAACAACATTATACAAATTAGAATTTTGCTAAGAGAAAGATGCAGTGCATGCAGTGTCATTTCAAACTAGTAGTTTTTGATGAAATAAAAGCAAAACTTGTTTTGAATAACCTATGTCAGTTGTATGTATTTGTTTTCTTTCAAAAGTAGGGGGGGGGGATTCTAAATCAGATTTATTTAGAAAAAAATCAGATTTTATTTTAAGGTCATATCGCTCAGCTGCATCAGAAACTGCTTTTAGCAACATTTATGTCACTCTATGTGGCACATCGGTTGCATTTTGTACATGTCAAAATTAGATGAAAATAATACTTTATCCTTCATTTTCCCTTTCTGGCTGATAGCTTGACTTAATGTCCAAATAAGTATGTCCACCTCTCTGTGACATCATAATGTCGCCAGAATGCAAAACCCCACTAACAGATGCATCCAAAACTGCGCGCATGCTCACGCCAAAATGCATGAACCTTATGATTTGATGCCTTGGCATCGTTTAACACGAGTATCCAATATTGTAACAATATTGTAACAATATTGTAACAATATTGTAACGGCGTGGCGAAGTTGGTAGAGTGGCCGTGCCAGCAATCGGAGGGTTTCCGGTTACTGGGGTTCAATCCCCACCTTCTACCATCCTAGTCACGTCCGTTGTGTCCTTGGGCAAGACACTTCACCCTTGCTCCTGATGGGTGCTGGTTAGCGCCTTGCATGGCAGCTCCCTCCGTCAGTGTGTGAATGTGTGTGTGAATGGGTGAATGTGGAAATACTGTCAAAGCGCTTTGAGTACCTTGAAGGTAGAAAAGCGCTATACAAGTATAACCCATTTATCATTATTTATCATTTATAAGTCAGAAAAGACAAATATCATCGTAGGTCCCCTCTATCGACAGCACACAGACATTACTTCACATGCAACCCAGCAATGGTCCCCAGAAAATGTCTGTTGGGTATAATAACTTCATACTTACCATCTTAGCAGTCACTAAGCCAGGGGTCGGCAACCCAAAATGTTGAAAGAGCCATATTGGACCAAAAATACAAAAAAAAATCTGTCTGGAGCCGCAAAAAATTAAAAGCCATATTACATGTGTCATGAGATATAAATTTAATTAAGATGACTTAAAGGAAACTAAATGAGCTCAAATATAGCTACAAATGAGGCATAATGATGCAATATGTACATATCGCTAGCCTAAATAGCATGTTAGCATCGATTAGCTTGCAGGCATGCAGTGACCAAATATGTCTGATTAGCACTCCACACAAGTCAATAACATCAACAAAACTGACCTTTGTGCACTCATGCACAACGTTAAAAGTGTGGTGGACAAAATGAGACAGAAAAAGTGGCATAAAACACGTCCTAGAAAGTCGGAGAAATGTATACATGTAAACAAACTATACGGTGAGTTCAAGGACCGCCAAAATAAGTAGGACAAAACGGCGCTCGCCAAATACTCGAATGAGTGAAGCATATTTAACATAAACAGTGTGATTTATAACAATTAGGGAGGTTTGTGTCATGTTTGTCCTCCTACAGAAACCATACTAAAACAAAAAAATAGATTTTTTTCCCCCTCATCTTTTTCCATTCTTCATACATTTTTGAAAAATCTCCAGAGAGCCACTAGGGTGGCGCTAAAGAGCCGCATGCGGCTCTAGAGCCGCGGGTTGCCGACCCCCGCACTAAGCAGTCACATTTCGTCATATCTGCATGCTTTTTGCTGAATTTTCAAAAATTTCTGCTCAACTCAGCAGACACAAAACATTGTGTCCATGCATGACCTTTAAAACTGACTTTTAAAAAATTTTGCAAAATATTTGTATTTATGAATTGAGACATAGATGATGTCTAACGTTGGATCTACGTTGTTGGTTAGGAAATTACCAAATTTCAAAGGTCAAATCAAGGTCAAATCAACATCACAACCTGGCGTTAAATAAACGTCATTATGGACTAGACCAAGGGTCCCCAAACTACGGCCTGCGGGCCGCAATCTGCCCACCAGCGTCCAAAATCCGGCCCGCAGGAAGTCCCAAGTTTAAAAAAATATATATATATTTTTATGTATACATATATACAGCCCGGCCCCCGGCCAATTTTTTTTAACCCAATGCGGTCCCGGACTCAAAAAGTTTGGGGACCCCTGGACTAGACTGTCACATTATTAACTGTATCCACTCGGCATCCACTGCACCGGTCTATATAAGTAAACGTTGATGAGTAAACGTTAAAAGCATGTTGTTTGTACATTTTATTTGTGTTGTAGAATATTGGTCGGGAAATGACTAAAATTCACTGGTCAAATTAACATCTTAAGCCGACATTGGTGGATGTACACCTGACATCCACTGTAATGATACTAAGTACAGGAGAGTATTTGGTCGATACTATGATTACCACGATATTTTTTGGCATCACAATATCTTCTTTCATTTTTTTCAAATGTATATTATCTTTAAAAACTCAGGAAATATGTCCCTGGACACATGAGGACTTTGAATATGACCAAGGTAATAAATGATAAATGATAAATGGGTTATACTTGTATAGCGCTTTTCTACCTTCAAGGTACTCAAAGCGCTTTGACAGTATTTCCACATTTACCCATTCACACACACATTCACACACTGATGGCGGGAGCTGCCATGCAAGGCGCTAACCAGCAGCCATCAGAGGCAAAGGGTGAAGTGTTTTGCCCAAGGACACAACGGACATGACTAGGAAGGTAGAAGGTGGGAATTGAACCCCAGTAACCAGCAACACTCCGATTGCTGGCACAGCCACTCTACCAACTTCGCCACGCCGTCCCAAGGTATGATCCTGTAACTACTTGGTATCGGATTAATACCCTAATGTGTGGTATCATCCAAAACTAATGTAAAGCTTCCAAACAACAGAATAATAAATGATTATTACATTTTAACAGAAGTGTAGATAGAACATGTTAAAACAGAAAGTAAGCAGATATTAATAGTAAATGAACAAGTAGATTAATAATTCATTTTCTACCACTTGTCCTTAATAATTCTGACAAAATAATAGAATGGGAAATGACAAAATGTTACTGCATATGTTAGCAGACTAAATTAGGAACCTTTGTTTGCTTACTCACTAATACAATAAAAGTTGTCTTGTATGTTCACTATTTTATTGAAGGACAAACTTGCAATAAGAAACATATGTTTAATGTACCGTAAGATTGTTTTGTTAAAATAAAGCCAATAATGCCATTTTTTGTGGTCCCCTTTATTTAGAAAAGTATCAAAAAGTACCGAAAAGTATTGAAATAATTTTGGTACCGGTACCGGTACCAACATATTGGTATCGGGACAACACTAGTTTGAACAAGGGCACTTTTTATTGTGGAAAATAGAAAAATATCCCACTTGAGCAACTAAAGCCTACTGATTATTACAGTCGAATTGAGACATAGATGATGTCTAACGTTGGATCTACGTTGTTGGTTAGGAAATTACCAAATTTCCAAGGTCAAATCAAGGTCAAATCAACATCACAACCTGGCGTTAAATAAACGCCAGGTTATAAACGATTAAATGTCAAAAAGCATGTTGTTCCAACATTATGTTGCTCAACGCCAGGACCCAGTTCAACAAGTTCTAGATGTTGTTTCAACGTCTTGTGCCCGCTGGGAATTTAACCAAACTGCACCATACTTCATTTGCAAGACCCATCTCTGAAGTGGTCTCGGCTCCCTTCTTCACACAGGATCAAATCCACCTAAAGATGAAAGCAAAAGCTCCGGAGTTAGTTTTTCAGTGTGACTACACCCTCAGAAAACAGTATTAAATGTGTGTTTGTGTCTTATACACACTATGTGTGTGTGTGTCTGGCGTGTTTAGCGGTGCTCTTGTGTTTTGGGAGCACAACAGTGTCTGTTTTCCAGCACACCAGCGGGGGGCTAATGGAACGGCTTTGTTGGTTTAAGAGAATTACCAGCGTTCTCCGCCAAAATCAACTCCAGTCGGCTTTGCTGGCACCATGCAAGGCTCACTGCCACACCATTGAGAGTACCTACCAACACACCCACGCACACACTCAAAATGCTGACTCTTGTGAGAATTGATTCAATGAGGGGATAGGGGGTAAAACAAAAAAGTGAGAGAGGTATGAGGTGAAGAGATGTGGAAGGAGGAGGGCAACAATGGAAGAGTGGGGGGGAGAAGCTGCAGGGTTATCAGTGATTAACAGTTCCACCCTATACAACATTGGATTTGACTTCAAAGAAATAACTGCTCATTGTTTCTAGGCCTTGAGTGCAACCATGTTAGAAAAAAATAAAATAAAGCTTATTTTTATGTTTTCCTTTGCACCCTCATATGCACCTGCCCCTGTTTAATAGCGTGGGACAGACAGGAGACGGCTCTGAAAGGAAGATCAGGACAACGTTAAAGTGTGCCTGACAGAGGGCAGGTCACATACATACATATATATTTATTACAAAACTGATTGCCAGTCAGATTGTGAGTCTTATTGAGCATGTTGGGCCAGGTTGTAATTTTAATATGTGACATGGGCACATTATGGGGGGGCTGTAGCTGATGGGCAGATAGTTGGTGGAGTTCCAGGCTTTATTTTAAGATATGTGGAGAACTACAAATACAGTACATACATACACACTCGTGGTACAAACATACATATACACATACTGTACATGTACAAGCACATATGCATACATACACTCATGCATATAATCATGTTTCGTCAAACATATATTAACGTTGTTCCCCTAGGGGAAACTGGATAAAACATGGCACGCTGACAAAGCTTAACCTATTGTAACTATAACAATCTACAAGGTTAACACAGTTAGCTTATATTTCTTCCCCTCCATTTATTTGTTTTGTTTTGTATTTCAAGTTATCATTACATATACAGTATGTACTGTTGCATTTGAAACATTTGTATTGTTGGTAATAGAGGTAATTATTGTTATTATTCATTATCAATAGTGCTGTTTCTAATGGTATTTGTATTGCTCCATTCATAGTGTAATAATGTTTATTGTCATTTCTGTGTTATTAATATTTACTTCACTAACTGCTTCTTTGCTATCACTTTTCGTATCATATTTGTACATATCGTATTTGCTGATGTTGTTCTGTTGTTGTTGTTGTTGTTGTTATTGTTGTGTTTTGTGATGATCCGTTGCCCAGATCATGTTTTGTTTTAGTTTAAGACTTCCTTAGTTCTGTTGCAGCACCCCTGAGTTTGTGTTTCTTGGTTACCATGGGTGCTGATTATTTTCACCTGCCTCTGATTAGTGTTCGGCCACTAATCAGAGAGTTATCTATTCCTGACTTTCGCCACACTCGGCCTGGCTGTTTTGTTTGCTTCATGCGGACAGCATGATTCCAAAAGGGCTGCAACGATGCATCGATTAAGTCGATAAATTCGACTGAAAAAAAGCTTTATTTGTATTTTTTTTCTTCGCTGAATATTTTAATACGTTTAATTATATAATCCATTGTTTTCCCAAGACTGCACCAACAGTGTGCACATGAGAGAGATGCACCTACGGTGGTGTAGATTGCACTGCAGGTAATGTGGCCTGGGTGTGTGGCAGAACAGCGAAGTGCCGAGAGAGTTTGCTCAAACAAATGGGAGAAGGAGAGCAAAGGGCCCAAAGAAGACGAAAGACGCTGTCAAAGGTTTTACAATCATTTATACTGCCATCTTATAACTATTAACTAATGTTTCATTCTAACACATGAGAGGACATGTTAGCATCTATAGTTTGTTTGTACAAACTGAAAATGTTGATGGGTAGTTTGTCCAAAAATCTAACACCACGTCTCAAATTAATACCTTTTCAAATGTGTATGTATTAAATTGTTAAATACACTGTCAATTAATGTATCACATTTCATCCGAGTGTTTTTTAGAATCAGAATCAGATTTATTGGCCAAGTATGTTTAACACACAAAGAATTTGACTGGTTAGACTGTGCTCTCTTTGTTCAGTGCAAGAAACAAAGATAAACGCAGCAACTACGAGAGAGTACAGTATCAGCGGCGACGTCTTGGTATGAAAAAAAAGAGACACTTTAAAATTACATTAAAGGAGCACAGCTGCCACTTCAGAGGCGCTATTTGTACATACAGCTGCAAAAGTAAAACACATCCATCCATTTTCTACCACTTTTCTCCCAACTTCCCCCCAATAATAAATGGTAGCTAAACAAATGGAAATACCAATACATGGGAGTTTAAAAGTGAAAGTGGATTTAGGAAGAGTTGGGGGATAGTCAGAGAAGAGTGACAAACAGGAAGTAGAGGCCTTTAGGCTCACACGTTAGATCAGGCATGTTCCTGCATGCCAATTTTCAACACTGTCACTTCTCATCCAACTCAGACGCTTTTGATGTTCTTTTCAGTGCTGCGAATAGGAGGAGCAAACACGATAAAGGGAATGAGCAAAGAACAAAAGGAAGGAATCAAACTTGCTGGATGACACTAGGAGAGGAGTCATCAGTAAATGTCAGTAAAATAGTATTACTAACCAACCTTTTTTCTTTTCAAGTTTATTCTTTTGGTCTTTTCCCTCTCGGTCTGGCTGCCTCTTTTTCACTGTGTTCAACATCGAGATCACAGGGAAAGAAAAACAACTAAAGAAGAGATCAATTGATTCCTTTGAATAACATAACACTACTTAAAGGACCTTAAAGGACCAGATGACCGACCGTTCACTAACAAGTTTGCTCCTGAAAATAAATCTGGCAGTCATTTCTCATTATATCAATTAGTTTTTGAGCAATGGGTAGATAACTAACTGTACTTGGAACGCCACCTTTCCGTCAACAGACCCGATATACCGCCCCCTCCTGGTGTGACGTCATTGACAGAACTGAAGCCCATTTCCCTGTACAAACAGTGTGGATAAAAGCATATAAAACTATTATATGCATCAATTAAATGCATGTTTTTGTCACCCTGGCCCATGATTACTTAAAAAAGGATATGGTTAAGATTTTAGGCAAAAGAGAAGTATAAAAGACTTTCCTGCTCTTCCATCTCCTCTACCATAGACACCATAGCCAGGGTGTTCTCAAGCATCTTGAGGAAAGCATCAGTAGCCGAGAACACAAAATAGAATAATCCTGGCTTACCTTATTTTTCACATTTTTGAGCCTTGGGTTTGCTCTTTTTTTGCAGTTTTTCCACAGTTTCTGGCTCAGTTTTTTTCTCCTTGCAGATGCTTCTAATTTTTCGGGATCACATTTGGCATGAGGTTTTTACATTGTCTATTCAAACTCAGACCAAAACGTTTCTTATTTGAAGCCAGATTCGTTAAACTGATCGCTGCAAATGTCATTCCTCTCACTTCGCCCATCCCAAAAATGTTGAGATTTGAAATAAAGATACAACCAATACACATAGGGCCAGATCTACTAAAATTTTGCGTGCACTAAAACATGTGCAAACTTAATGGCACATGCAAAGCTGATCTACTAAACTTGTGCACAGATTATTGCACCTCTTTAGTTAGTACAATAAGGAGCGCAATCCATTTAGTGTCTCTGTCTTCATAAATATGCAGACTATATGCTAATCCTCAGAACGCCCACAATACTGAGAAAAGATGCAAATACAATTATTTAGCGCACACAGTGTGATTTATCATGACTAAAACTCAACTCCGAACACAATTGTGCGTCTTTATTTGAAAATGCGTGCAAACTGACACAGTTACACACACCGCTGTGAAAAAGAAGTGATTGTGCTGTTGCTCCATCCTGCGTATTCTTGTCAACATATATGGACTATCAAAAATGAAAAGATTGTTTATTCAGCAATATTATTTTAGAAATGTGAAATTTCTGGATGACTTACAGGGGAACTGCACATTTTTTTGCACTGCATATCATTGACAATTCTTATATAAGAGAAGCACATATGTTTTTCGTTTTTTAAGCATTCAAACTAGAAAATAAATTTGATCAAAAGTCGGTTAACAATGGAGCCTATAGAAGTCACTCTATTCTGCCTATAAAGCGCTTAAAAAAACATCCAAACGCTTTCATCAAACTTGTATATACACACTATAGTTATCCATATAATGTAGTAACAGGCACATTCATAATAACATGTAATATTTACGTATTTTGCCCATTTTAACCATACGGCGGCGCATTAATGTCACATACACGTCACAACTTTGACTTGACCTTTTACTACTCACTGCAGACTTCATGAGAGACAACAAACTTAATAAAATATCACTTACTGTACAATGTCTGCTGTCACTGGAATGCTGCGTGACTGTTAGGGGGTTCATATATTCCTTTTTAGATGTAGAATGACTCATAATGCTCGCAGAGAAAAAAGGTGGTGTGCAACAAACTTATTTTCATGTCTTTTTCGCCTTATGGGTCTAAATTGGCTGTCAAAGTGTACCAAGTTCTCAATTTATGAGAGACCCTATTTATAATCTCAAATTAACTTTCACGAGCTCTGAAGCGATAAAGCAGCTCAGCAGCGGATGATTTAATTTCAGCAGCATACAGAAGTTGCCTCTCTCTTATTAATCAATACACCACTAAATGTAGGTCCTTAACGTTTGAATAACAATATTGCTAATACTTAGTTAATATTCAAGTCACAAAATGCAAATTGAGTATTGTTGGCGCTTTTTGGATGGTCATTTATTGGGTTTTATTGTCGGAAAAGACTAAATAGACGCAATGACTTCATGGCTCCCTTTGGTTCCATTTTATTTACGTTTTTTTACGAGTTAAAATGTATTTAAAAATAAAAAGGTATATGTGTTCTTGTCTTTCATAATGATTGTGAATTATAGATAAAATTCCGGAAAAAAAGTGCAGTTCGCCTTTAAGGAGCTGATGAAAATGAATGCAATTGTTGCGTTTCGGTGTTTGCTGTTGTTTTTTTAATGACGTTCGTTTTTTCATATAGAAGGTATATTATTAGCATATCTCCAATGTGAAAAAAACTTCATGCAATATGCATTTTCATGCGTCTGGACTTTGCAGCGCACACCCGCAGTTAGTGCCAGCCTCTCCCATGAGCGTAACCTAAAATAAAGTGGTTTCCTATTTAGATGCACCGCAGGACTGCTTCTAAAATGCCCATAAAAAGTGGTACATGTCTGTTGCTTGTTTGAAAACACAGCAAAACACCACAGATAGCAGTATAAAAACATTAATGTACAGTAAGAGTGTCTCTGTGGTAAATGGGTATTTGGTGGGTAGATTTTGAAATGATTTGTATTGTACTGTATTTTGTATATTATACGATGATGTATATTTTAACCGTGGGTCCCTATTTATAAACTGTGCGCTTCTGGGGATTACCTTTTTGCAGAACAGACTCTGATATTAACAAAAGAAACAATAATGTAATACAAAACTATGTCTGTAAATAAATAAATATAAATAAATGAACGCCGCATAGTGCTCACAAAAAACTCATTTAAATAAGGCACTACTTTTCAGTCTGAGTAGATCACACGCAACACGCCTACTAATTGTACACACAATTTTATCAATTGCACAAGCTGTTTAGTGCGTGGTGTTTGGATCTTAGTAGAGCAGGCCCTAACTACACAATATGAAATTGCCTCCAGTCTTCTGTTGGTGACGTCAGCAGGCTGATGCATGCCCGCCCACATTATGGAGCTAAAAGTGGGCGTTCCAAAATGTGCTTGTTAAATAAAAAAATCTAAAATCACAATTTTGTGTATTTTGGGGAGTATTTTACACGTAGACAACATTTTCAGGTCCAGTTGTCAGCATTAAAGGGGCTCTTTCAAGTGTCTTTGTATAAATAGTTCTACCCTAAGTTTAGCATCCTATAAGACATTAGATTAGATACATACATTTTTATCTGCCAAATTGCACATGTACTGGCAGCTACACAATGCAAACTACACACACTCTCACACACCCAACCCTCCCCTTTGCATGATGATAAGTGTGTTAAGAGGCAGGGAGAAATTATTAATTATCAAGCTAATGGGCACTAGGCTGAGTTCTGCTTCATTAAGCTCTAGGTGTGTGTGTGTGTGTGTGTGTGTGTGTGTGTGTGTGTGTGTGTGTGTGTGTGTGTGTGTGTGTGTGTGTGTGTGTGTGTGTGTGTGTGTGTGTGTGTGTGTGTGTGTGTGTGTGTGTGTGTGTGTGTGTGTGTGTGTGTGTGTGTGTGTATTGGTTGGAGGGTGGTGGTTACAACAAAGATAGGTGAACACAAATTTGTATGCACATGCTGTTGCACGTCCTTGTTTCTTTGCCTCTATACCAACCAACAAAAAATAGGAAACCGAGAGTGACAATTAGCTCCTGTGATATCATCAGACAAGAGTTTTTCATCTGATAGCATCTGCTTTTTCTCCGTTTAGTAGCTGTCAATCAGCAGCAAGCAGCAAGCAGTGGCAAAGCAAGTGTTGGCCATCTACACAGTCTGACAACACTGAGTGGTGATGCACTGTGCTCACACCCCATCCCTCGCAGGGTTGAGCTGGCACCAGTACGATAAGTAAAACCAGCAGTGACGTTAATCTGTCTCACTCCCACTAGGAACGCGAGATAAGGAGGGGGGCGATGGGAGCGCCATAGGGAGGGTGAGACAGCGGAGAGAGTCCAACGAAGAAGTTGTTGTTGTCATTGGCTTTTGATGAATGCAAAAGTGGCATTGATGTGATGTGAACATGCTACCAAAATAATAATGGCGCTATTAAACTTGTGTCCGGTTTAAAAGTGTAGACAGCCATCAATCTTACCTGACATGTATACTGTGTATATGTACATAATTTATCAATTTTTTTAACTTAATTTGTTATATACATGTTACATATCTTTTATTATTGAATGTATCAAATGTAATGAATATTTAATGGACCACAATGGAAACAAGCCTTTTGGCTTTTTGTGCCATTCATTTGCCTTTTTAAAGCATTACATGGATTAAATTCTTTAAGATGTCAATAAACTGTCACACCGTGGTGAGGGAAGTCCTGTTTTGGGGTTGTCTGGCAAACGTCCTGTTTTATTTTGAAAATTCTAATCCTCCTCTCGTTTCAAGCCACTTGCCTTTCCTCCTGTGTCACTGGTCTGATGTCTCTCCCGATTGCCTGATTGTGCCCACCTGTGTCACCCTCCCTCATGTGTATATAGTCCTCGTCTTCCCCTGTCTTGTTGCCAGAGTATATCGTCTTGCTACGTACCGCCAGCCTTGTCCACAGCCTTCAACCAAGTTTGATAAGTATTGTCTCGCTTTAATAATAATAATAATACCTGGGATTTATATAGCGCTTTTCTAAGTGCCCAACGTCGCTTTACATGTAGAACCCATCATTCATTCACACCTGGTGGTGGTAAGCTACTTTCATAGCCACAGCTGCCCTGGGGTAGACTGACGGAAGCGTGGCTGCAATTTGCGCCAACGGCCCCTCCGACCACCACCTATCATTCATCATTCAATTCACCGGTGTGAGTGGCACCGGGGGCAAAGGGTGAAGTGTCCCACCCAAGGACACAACGGCAAAGATTTTCGGATGGTAAGAGGCGGGGAGCGAACCTGCAACCCTCAGGTTTCTGGCACGGTTGCTCTTTGCCCCAATTTATTGATTTCTTTGTTCCAATATGTGAGAGTGATTTTCTTTTGCTAAGAGTTTTTCGGTCAAGTCTTTTTTGTATCAATTTTCATAGTGCCGTGTCTTCCTTTTTCCTCCTTCTGGAGCGCTTTTAGTTTACAGGCTTCTCAACACTTTATAACATACTTTCTGTTTATCAGTGGCGTGCGGTGAGGTTAATGTCTGGTGAGGCACTGCATCATCACAGTCAGATTTACAAACATATGAACCCTAAATAGTATCTTATTCACCATGTGATTGGCAGCAGTTAACGGGTTATGTTTAAAAGCTCATACCAGCATTCTTTACACAACTGTAGCACACAAAAAAGCACATTTAATAAAAAAAACATTATTATGGTCTTACCTTTCTTGCTGGACATCCACACAGCCAGCCTCTGCGTGTGTACCACGCCGTTTGAAAAGAACGGGTCTTCTGTCTTGAAGTCAAAAGCAAACCTTTTAGCTCCGGCGTTGGTCTACCTTAAATTATTACCTCCTGCTTCGATTGAAAGTCCAGTTTAGAAAACTGTTTTATTTTACATATGTAATCCTCCATGTTTTTAATAAAAGTCCAGGCGAGAGGAAATAAACAATCGCTTGCAAACGTGTTCAGTATTTGAACGGCAAATGTGAAAATAAAAATAAAAATAATCTAAAACTGGTGAAGTTAAATGAAAAATAACTTTAGTATAATCACTGGATACATATAACAATTTAATTATTATTTTTTTCTTTTTACCTTTTTTTTTTCTTTCCATTATGGCAGGTGAGTCCCCGCCTCCCCTGCCTCTAGTGACTGCACGCCACTGCTGTTTATAGCTTCTCGACTTCTTTGCATGAGTGATTTACCTTTTTGTATATAATCATAGATTGTTGGTTTTTTTGTTATTAGACTCGTATAGAACTTTTGCTATTGCCTTTTTCCTCCTTATGGAGTGATTTTCTGTTTATTGCCTTATGCCCTATGCTACATATCCTTTTGTTGCTCGAATATATCATAGATGGATTTTGTAGCCACTTTGTTTTAATCACTCTGTCCAAGAGATAGCAAAGAAAACTATCTAAATAATGTCTGAGTCAATTGTCACTCTTCTGCACCTGAGTCCTCATTTTCGCCCAAACCTAACATAAACTTCTCAATCAATCAATCAATGAAACAGTGAGTAAACAAAGAGAATGTTGTGTAACATTCTACTGTCATTCAACACCACTATCTAATCAGCTGAACACATAGCTGCATTAACTTTAACTTTAACATAAGTGCATTTTAGCCTGTGCAATGCTCACATATATATATATATTCATACAAATGTGTATATTCCGACATTCCATTCCAACATTATCCACTCATCCATTTTCTACCGCTTGTCCAATATATTTAATTTATTTCTTATTAGTTATTACAGTAGGTAGCTGCTTAATATACATTCAGCATTTGTTTATACTCTGTGCAGTACAATGTTTCTGTCAATTTTAAATCCTGGTATTTACTTACTTATTAAACGGGTTGTTTGCAACCTTTACGCGGATGCCTAGAGGGCACTAACTTTTCAAAATATTGTAAGCATTGTATGGCTTTTAGCACGTAAATTACACCTGTAAGATTTTGATTTTGATTTTTATTAAGGATCCCCATTAGCTGGTTGCCACAACAACCCACTAGTCAGGCACGTGCACACATAGGGCCCTATGGGTGCTTGAACCCCTGCCCTTTTTTGCCTCGTCTTAAAAAGTGCCCTCTGCCTGTGTGTATGTGTGTTTTTTTTTGTTTTTTTTTGTTTTTTTCTTTAAACAACATTAATAAATTCCTGTGAGGGATGCAAAAAAAACAACTTGAACCTGTGAGTTATGGTCTAGTCGCCGTCCACTTATTCAGCATCTAATATGGGCAACATTTCAGAAAAACGCTGTATTATTCTATTATTCAATGTGTCAGCTTCTGTTTTTGCCGGACGTCGGAGCACGGCGCATCAATTGAGCATGGCACATCAATTCCGCGCAGAGCGGATCGTGCGGGACAGGAAGTAGTGTACAAAATACAAAATAAAACACCGGGTTGATTTTCAAAATAAAATGCACTGTGTTAACGGCGGATCACATGAGAAAGTGAGAAAGACCATAAGTTACAACTTGATGGTGTTTTCATCAATTTAAGGTAAGAAGGACAGATTTTCACATTGAAGTTTTTTCCATTTTGGTATTTATTTTTGTATTTTTTTTCAAAGTTCATGTTGCACTGTTTAATGTTCAATATTAAAGTGCTTATCTTTAACAATAAATAGCCTAATGATAAACCAGTGTTTTGTTGCTTTTCATGTCTTCCAAGCCTATGATAATGTGAATTAACTCATTATGACAATAATTTGTTGACACAAAAGAAATGGCAATCACTTTTACCTACAAAGAACACACAGCTAAGTAGTTAGCTTCCTATTAGCAAATTTAATTTTACATTAATTTCCATATTGTGTAAAGGACCAAAAAAAAATGTACTGCCTTTTTCTGACTTTGAGCTCCTGCCCCTCTATAATCATGTGCACGTCCCTGCCACTAGTCATCCACAAACTCAATACAATTACAAGTAAAAGCATATAATTACAACTACACAATACAGAAACAGATAAAAATCATCAACAAGCAAACAATTTACAGTCTCAGAATATTAGTTACCATATAAATATAACTACACAATACCAAAACAAACAAAAATCATCAACAAGCAAACTAATTTACATACTCAGATAAAATATTAGTTTCCTTTTAAAAACCTGTTTACTTTCAATGCCGGTGAGAATTGGAGACAGGTTATTCCAGAGCGATACAGATCAATAAATAAAAGTTTTCAACACAAAGCTTTGTGTGTTGTCACCTAATGATCGCAATTTAGCAAAGTTTATGTAACGGTACACGGGAGAAGAAGACTGCATTGAGGCAGGGAAGCAGTTTAGCCTTTGGCGTATTTATTCTCGATATGATTTGAAGTGCCCCACGATGAGGTGGCGACTTGTCCGGGGTGTACCCGGCCTTCAGCCCGAATGCAGCTGAGATGGATGATGTGACGTGTGCAATCAAATAAAAGGCTTGCCGCAAGACTATGTGACATGTTTAAATGGAGAGTGTTACCGGCAGGTGTTGAAGGTGCATGTTGAGAGGAATGCGGAAGTCCGAAGAGGGCGAGGCTGGCTTGGAAGTCCGCGGGCAGGCGAGAGGTTCGAGGGCAGGAGAGAAGCGTCAGGGTCCGTGGGCAGGCGAGAGGTCAAGATCCGGGGAAGCAGCAAAAAGTCTAGGGGAAGTCCGGGGAGACGAGACACAGTTCGAATCGAGGGAAGAGAGGGATACTGCAGGGCGAGGGAAAAGGACACAACACAATGAGCACGGAGGAGGGAAAACACAAAGAGTCTAAATAGTGTGGTGCCTCCTAATCAGCGACAGGTGTGTAGATTGCAGATTGAGAGGGGCGCGGCCGCGGCTGCAGAGGAGCGCACATGGGCGTGTCCAGAAGCACACTGAAGAATGTGCAGCGGGATGCGCTCGAGCCGTGAGAGTATAGCTACTAATGTCGCCTTTTTTTGAATGTATGTTCTCTGATAACAACATGAATGTTAATTATTAGTTGCTTCTCGTGAAGTACTTGTGTGTGTGTGTGTGTGTGTGTGTGTGTGTGTGTGTGCGTGCGTGTGTGTGTGTGTGTGTGTGTGTGTGTGTGTGTGTGTGTGTGTGTGTGTGTGTGTGTGTGTGTGTGTGTGTGTGTGTGTGTGTGTGTGTGTGTGTGTGTGTGTGTGTGTGTGTGTGTATACACGCTTCTTGTGTTTGAGTGTGCAAGGGACAGCTAAGTGACAAGCCTGAACGCCAGACAAATGACCCCAGATTGACGGGCATTTTTTGTTCAAAGTAATTAGGAATTGTGAAAAATGAAACATTTAAAAATATATATGTTCTGTTAAACCTTTAATGGTAACATAAGCTAGCCATGGTGTTCTTGTTTTATTTTATTTTTTTAATTTAAGCAAATTGCAGACATCCCCTCCCCCCCCCCCCTATTTTTTTTCCAACATGTGTTTTTTGGGTTTTCAGTCACAAACAATTGACAAGTAACCAAAAAAAAACAACATTAATAATAATTGAAAAAGTTAAATTAAATAAATAAATAACTAAGTAAGTAAATAAAATGAAAAAAACACGGATAGATCTCAACATAAAACCACAGAGAGGGGCGGTATAGTTCGGTTGGTAGAGTGGACGTGCCAGCAACTTGAGGGTTCCAGGTTCGATCCCTGCTACCGTCGTTCTAGTCACTGCCGTTGTGTCCGTGGGCAAGACACTTTACCCACCTGCTCCCAGTGCCACCCACACTGGTTTAAATGTAACTTAGAGGCCTACTGAAATGAAATGTTCTGATTTAAACGGGGATAGCAGGTCCATTCTATGTGTCATACTTGATCATTTCGCGATATTGCCATAGGATTTAGTAGAGAACATCGACGATAAAGTTTGCAACTTTTGGTCGCTGATAAAAAAGCCTTACCTGTATCGGAAGTAGCGTGACGTCACAGGTTGTGGAGCTCCTCACATCTGCACATTGTTTACAATCATGGCCGGCAGCAGCGAGAGCGATTCGGACCGAGAAAGCGACGATTACCCCATTAATTTGAGCGATTTGAAAGATTTGTGGATGAGGAAAGTGAGAGTGAAGGACTAAAGGGCAGTGGATGCGATTCAGATAGGGAAGATGCTGTGAGAGGCGGGTGGGACATGATATTCAGCTGGGAATGACTAAAACAGTAAATAAACACAAGACATACAGTATATATACTCTATTAGCCACAACACAACCAGGCTTGTATTTAATATGCCACAAATTAATCCGCATGACAAACACCTCCCCCCTCCCGTCCATATAACCCACCAATACAAATAAAACACCCGCACAACACACTCAATCCCACAGCCCAAAGTACCATTCACCTCCCCAAAGTTCATAGAGCACATATATTTCCCCAAAGTTACGTATGTGACATGCACATAGCGGCACGCACGTACGGGCAAGCGATCAAATGTTTGGAAGCCAAAGCTGTACTCACAGTAGCGCGTCTGCTATCCAACTCAAAGTCCTCCTGGTTGTGTTGCTGTAGCCAGCCGCTAATACACCGATCCCACCTACAGCTTTCTTCTTTGCTGTTCATTAAACAAATTGCAAAAGATTCACCAACACATATGTCCAGAATACTGTGGAATTTTGCGATGAAAACAGACGACTTAATAGCTGGCCACAATGGTGTCCCAATATGTCCTCACAATCCGTGACGTCACGCGCAAACGTCATCATACGAGACGTTTTCAGCAGAATATTTCGCGGGAAATTTAAAATTGCACTTTATAAGTTAACCCGGCCGTATTGGCATGTGTTGCAATGTTAAGATTTCATCATTGATGTATAAACTATCAGACTGCGTGGTCGGTAGTAGTGGGTTTCAGTAGGCCTTTCGATATTGGGTTTCACTATGTGTTATATATTCACTTCACTTCACTTCAGCTGCATTCCTGAATGGCCTTAAAGAGATACAACAACCAACATGCACACAGAAAGCTCATCAACAACCCACATTTCAATTGTGTAGACAGCCCCTTTAAGTTATATTAAATTACACTATTTTACGTATCTTTCACTTCTCTCTTCATTTGTATTTATTAATTCTTTATTATAAACAATTTTTTTTACATTTATTAGATATTTATTGATTATGTGTTTTATTAATTAATTACTCATTTGTATTTTTAACACCTCTTTTTTCACCTTTCTTTTATCACTGCCATGACTTTTAAGATACGTCAGAGTTTTCCGAATGCGCTTGTGCTTGTTAACAAATGGCTAAAACCCATCAACATATATTAATTATTATAATATACTAAGTTGTTCTGCTCTTCGACTTTGTGATTTATTTATCTATTTTTGACACATAGCAATCTAGATTGTACATTAAACATTTGCAGACCTGCAAGAAAATTAGGTGTGAACAGGTGTGCTTGGATTGGAGTACAGTGATGATACTCATAGTTACAACGCTGCATGATATACTGCTTTGCCATTATTCTGCAAGGTACCTTGGATCATGTTTAATTGGTTATTTAACTCCTCTTATTCCACATACTATAGCTCACGCAAAGCTGTGTTGAAGACAGATTTTTGACCAACCGTGTGTGTTTATTTATTTTATTTATTTATTTATGTATTTATTTGACAGGGACATTATAATTAAACTTTGCTACCCACAGGTAGCCAATGTCAAAGTACATAAGACTTCTAGCCACAGGCTAATTTGCAACCCTTGTCCCTGGTTAGGCTTTAAAAAAAAAAAAAAGTTGAGAAAAGTGTGAAACACATCCAAAAGTATTGAGTACAAAAATAAAAACACATTGAAAATAATTGGTCCCATTTGTCCACTCTACATTCAGTTCTAGTGCTCACACTTTTGATTTTCCTTAAGCCACTTTTTCAGTTTTGTGGAGAAAAGTTTAATGTCTGACTGTGTGTGTGTGTGTGTGTGTGTGTGTGTGTGTGTGTGTGTGTGTGTGTGTGTGTGTGTGTGTGTGTGTGTGTGTGTGTGTGTGTGTGTGTGTGTGTGTGTGTGTGTGTGTGTGTGTGTGTGTGTGTGTGTGTGCGTGTTACTGTAGCATGTGTGTGTACACACGTGTGTTTCCCTATAAATAGCACTGACGGAAACATGAGCAGGGGCTGAGGCTCAGTGGTTTTTCCCCATTGATTAGCTCGCTGGCTAATGCACACTTATTTCCACCTGCCATGCACACACACACACACACACACACACACACACACACACACACACAATCCAGTGCACTACACACACGTTAGCTGTTCACCACGAGGAACAAGTGACGGATAAATATCATGGCAAGAAGTTATTTAGTATGAAATGTGTCAGGATTGTACATTTAGGTGGCCCACAAGGGTGTCCAGTTATCCCCTAGCCGGTTGGTGTGGTGCATGCTAGAATTACCCACGGTGCTATAGTCATTGACTGCTTAGCTAATGGTTGGCTCTGTTTTCCTCTGATGGCCATTGACTATCGGCCTACTCGTTTTAAGAATTCTAGAGTTACTGTGTGTTTGACTGTGTCTACAAAACTAGAAGGAAACTCATAGTTGCATTCCATCCAAGCTTTTCGTCTTCTTTGTCATTCACTTCATCTTTTAGGTGACTCTCTTCACATTTGTTCTTATCGCTCTCATTTTTGGAAAGATTTGGTCTCGTATGGCCCAGTAAGACTATCAGCATTCCACCCAGGGGACCACTCGTCTCTTCCTCCAACCCTCTCGTTCTATCCATATCCAGCCAATCGATTGCAACTATTCCTGGACTTCTGTTATCCCACTCTGGTCCTGCTCGGGTTTCTCTTCCCTTTCCTTTCCTTTTCCCTTCTCACCACAGTCTGTCTACGAGCACTTGTGTGTGCATGTGTGTATTTGATACAACTAAATGACACTCTGTTATTAGTCCAGCCGTTCATCTCTTGCTTTGTAACTCATCTACATAACACATTTACTTTGGTTTTGATGTGAATGGACTCATTAGTAGCAACAGTGTTCTTGCTGCTCGTAGTCACCCCCACATGGTCGAAGTGACCCATCTATAAGAAATGACAAAAGCTAAGATAATCAATAGCCCAATTACTAAAAAGACTCGTATTCCTATTCTCCATCTGCTATTGCGTAACTGAATCATGACTCACAAGAAGTGAATAGGATTCTGGATGGATAATATTTTGTTTCAGTTAGTAGAACATTTCCATTTTTAGTAATTTATCCTTTATTTATCCTTTTTTTTTTCATTGAGACAAACTTTTTTTATGTATTTAATATTTGTTTGGTTACTATGGTATATTATTTATTTCTTATTTATTTGTTCACTGTTCTATTACAGAGAACAAGAAAATTGGATAAAATTGCTATGGTATGAAAAGGGGTAGGATTAAATAAGCTCTGCTTCTTCCTACTCCTTTTCGGACGTGCTGTAATGAAACACCTGGAAATGTGTGATGCATTACATTGTATTGTATGCATGTTCGAAATAAACTGAAACTGAACTGAACTGAACTGAAACTGAACTTTTACAACAGAATCATAAAACCTTTATTAAAGGGGACCTCTGAATATTTTAATCTACATTTAAAACATTTCCTTGTAGTCTCGTTTAAAAGTATTGGTGTAAAATGTGTTTAAATTTGGCTCCACAGTCATTATTATAACCCTTTTTTTGAGACTGTCTGCAAAATGTTACATTCTGGAGGCACTCTGGTTTTCCCAGATTGCAAATGAAACCATGCCCCAACCTCTCCAAAAGTATCATCATTTATATTTTGTAAATGTACACTGTTTAGATATATAATTGTCTTGAAATTGTCCCCGCTATATTTGTTTTCCAGGCACAATCAAAAGTTAACATCATAAACATTATATGGATTGAATCGGTCACAATATTAGGTACACCTGCACAATCTCCGATTTATTCAGTTATTTAATTTTTTTAAACTGCTTTTAGCGACATTTATATCACTGCATGTCGCACATTGTTGTTTTATGCACATCTCAAGATTAGATTAAAATAATAGTTTATCTTACCTTTTTTGTATTTTCTCATAGCCTGAAGCTGTGGCTGAGCGCCTCCAAAACTACATGCAAGTAGTGGCTTGTCCAGACTATTTTTTCAGAGGTGGCACAGGGGTGGCACCTAGTTCTGCAGGAGTGCCACTCATATAACTGTCAGTCTACCCCAGGAGCAGCTGTAGCTACTATATAGTTTACCACGGTTACCACCACCAAGTATTGAGTGAATCTTCTTGGGGGTTTGGGGTCCCCACATCTGCGGTCCCCTCCAAGGTTTCTCATTGTCATCCCATTGGGTTGAGTTTTTTCTTGCTCTGATGTTGGATCTGTACCGAGGATGTCGTTGTGGCTTGTGCAGCCCTTTGAGACACTTGTGATTTAGGGCTATATAAGTAAACTTTGATTGATTGATTGATTGATTGATTGATTGATTGATTGATTGATTGATTGATTGAAATATGCCTATTGTTAAATCTGAAGTTGTTGAGTAAAGGTGACCGCTTTGGGACGCAAAATGTTCAAATTCATACTCCTCAGGGTGCCTGGCAGTAATGTATAGTGTAAGACGTCTGTGACTTTCAACTGTCTGTGAGGCCATGAATGTGACCCCAGGACCCCAGGAAGAATAGTCTCCACTGTGGTATAGACTAATGGGGATCCTTCCATTCATCCATTTTCTACCGCTTGTCCCTTATGGGGTCGCGGGTGGTGCTGGAGCCTATCCCAGCTGCACCCTGCACACTACACCCTGGACAAGTCGCCACCTCATCGCAGGGCCAACACAGATAGACAGGCAACATTCACACTTACATTCACACACTAGAGCCAATTTTAGTGTTGCCAATCAACCTTAATAAACTAAAAAAAAAAATTTTTTAAACAGGCTTGAGTACTGACTCTGTGTGGGCACAAGCTGAGGAGGACGGCTCTGTACAGAGAGGACATGCAAATGTTGTTTTGTCATCGTTACAGATAAACGTCCTCTGTTTTTGTTATGGAATTTAAAAAAAACATTGTCTGTTTGTTATCATTACATCGTCATTACAGTGCTTTTATACCGATGCTTGTTGAGAAGAGTGATACCTGCTTTCATTTCAGAGTCTCCTAAAGTTTTCACGAGATTTGTCGCTAGTTACTTTGTTGATTGAGAGTATCTAGAAGGCTCTAGTTACTCGCTAAATATAGCGAGAAATTAGTAAGTTGTCAACGTTAATGATTCATCATACTTGGTCTTCTTATGCACTGGCAAACCAGGTGCGTTAAATTGTGTTTATGTGCAAAATCTACCCAAGCTGGTCCAAATGTATCTGTGGTAGGCCGTCACAAATGCTGGAATTAAATGTAATTTGAAGACAAGTAAGAAAGTATCGTTCTCTCCCATTGCAGTGTAGGCCGTAATTAGTTTTACGAGTTGTGTGTTCATCCAAGCTCGTAGCGAATGTAGGACAAAGTAGATCATTGAGACCTCGAGATGCCTTTCTGGGGCCAGCAAGGGCGTTAATGTTGTGAATATTCTGTGTCATTGGACTAAGTCCTCTGTGCCTGTATTAGTGTCCATGTCTTTACCCGAGCACTAGATTGAATGCACTTCCACACACCTCTATGGTAATGAAGTGACACACACACACGCACACACACACACACACACACACACACACACACACACACACACACACACACACACACACACACACACACACACACACACACACACACACACACACACACACACACACACACTGTGGGACAATCAGGTCATTCCAAGGTAAAAGGACTTAGATATAGTGAAATATTCATACTTTAGAGGTGTTGCCACTGTGTGTGTCTTTAATTGAGGTCTTGATGCCTCAAGCAAAATGCTCAGGTGAAAGCGACTAACCACACACACACACACACACACACACACACACACACACACACACACACGCACAAACGGGCATACCCACTAATACGACAAGCTGACTATACGATACAACTAAATGGATATTAAGTTGCCACTAGGGTTGTACGGTATACCGGTATTAGTATAGTACCGCAATACTAATGAATCATATTCGGTACAATACCGCCTCTGAAAAGTACCGGTCTACCCCCCCAGACAAGCATGTTCCACAGTGCACAATCACAGAGTACTGACAAGCAGTGTCTACACTGCTTGTCTACAGTGTCTTCTGTCTACACACAAGAGAAGTGTGTAGACAGAAAAGGGAGAAGGGACGCATTTTGGCTTAAAAACTAATGATAAAGGTGAAAATATAACACTGAGGTGCTTTAAGACATGGCTCACTAGCTAGCGGCTAAAGTCCATCCCCAGTCGGCAGTTTAACGTATCGTAAGATTTTTTAGTAAAATAAAGCCAATAATGCAGTTTTTTGTGGTCCCCTTTATTGAAAAAAGTACAGAAAAGTACCTAAAAGTATCTAAATAATTTTGGTCCCGGTACCGGGACAGGCACAACACTTGTTGCCACTATATACAGTAGTGCTATAGGGAAGGAAGACACAATGAATGTTTGTTATGATGTTTTATTAGGTTCATTACTAGAGGACTGTTTTGTGTTGTGTTACTACAATGTTTTGTTAAGCAGAGTTTTAAGTTTTCTCAATTAGCATCTCTTTGCTATGACTGGTCTGCTCAAGTTAGACAGGTCAAGAATCATTAAATGTTTTCTCTTAATTTACCATCACATCGCTTCTTTTCAATCTGCAGCTGATTTCCATCGTGTCCCTCCTCTCTTCTCCATTCTCCTCCCACTCAGATTTGGAAGTCCGACAATTCTTTGAGGCGCCAAAGATGGGAGAGAGACAGAGAGAGGGGTGCGCCCAACTCTCCGTAACTCCTCCCTAGCCCTCTTTCCTCCACATTCTAATCCCTTAAAAGCACTTATGAGATTGGCGCTGCCCGCCTGCCTCTGCCTGCTCGCCTAACTGTTGGTTGCTACGGCAGCTGATTGGAGGGAGGGAGGCTCCTAATTGGATCATGAGGGTGTGATGCAGGCGACAGCAGCCACATTACGGGGAGCTGACTTTGTGCAGAGTAACCCTGCCAGGATGACTCTAGCTTTAGTGTGTGTGTGTGTGTGTGTGTGTGTGTGTGTGTGTGTGTGTGTGTGTGTGTGTGTGTGTGTGTGTGTGTGTGTGTGTGTGTGTGTGTGTGTGTGTGTGTGTGTGTGTGTGTGTGTGTGTGTGTGTGTGTGTGTGTGTGTGTGTGTGTGTGTAGACTGACCTCAATGTGACTAATGGTCTCCACTCACCAAGGCCCGCTGGCTGAGGCTGCAGCGAGTGAAAGTATAGGTTGATGAAAAGATGATAGAAAAGTGGATGCAAAAGAAATTGTAAAGAAATTCAATTGTTTTGTATACTTTCTTAAATTATCATTCCTCTTCCAGCAGTAGGGGGCGAGGTAGTTTTGGTGACATAGGGCAGTGCATAAAGTTTGTGTGTGTGTGCGTGTCTTTCACTTTGATGCAAAGTGACTGTGTTGTCAGTGACGCTGTAAACTGATAGGATCGCGGCTCTTTGCCGCATTATAGCAAGCGCGGGCGGTGCATTCAGGTTTCCCTTTGTGTACAGACACATTTCCACTTTAAAATGAACCATTTACGCACAAACACACATTCACTTTATGTTGCTATGTAATTTTTTCCCTGCCAGTAAATAAATTACTTTATACTGGTCATTTAAACTCTTCTTAGGTCCCTGATTTTTATTATGTTAATTTTATTTTAATTATTGCTATTATGACTACTCTTATTTTCACCATTCTGTTTTTATTTACTTATTTATTATTATATTTAATTTTTGCATTTATTTTCAAATATAGTTTATTATATTTTTTAGATGACTTACATTTTTGGTTATTTTCAAGTGTGGATGCCTCAAAAGTGGCATTTTTCTTCAATTCTCAATGCCATACCATGTTGTGTTATTGTCAAGAGTTGTGCGTGCATATGTTTTGGGGGAGGTTTTTTTGCAACTTGCCTGTACATAAAAGTGATATATAGAATAAGTTTTATTGATTGACTGATTGATTAAAAAATATATATATACCTGTATATATGGTATTAAGGAATAAACACATTCATTCATTCATTAAAAAATATGTAAAAATGATAGGAAACAACATATAGTGTACTAAATGTTATAATATTATCAGGCTCAGGATACAAAAGTAAAACATATTTTTATTATTGCTTAGTCAGTTTTAAATGCTGTGGATTTTCTTCTATTAGTTTGAAATATCGTGTAATATTTTATACTCGTATTTTATATCATTATATATACATGTATGTATTATTCTATTTAGTTAATATTTTTTAAAAGTATTTCCTGAGTATCTTTAACTCTTTAAATAGAAACTATTATACATGCCAAAGTACCAACACACACAAACACACAAAATATTAGATTAAAGTGTACTTGTTCTTTCTTGGTCATTTTACGTGAATATAATTTTTTTTTTATTTTTATTAACTTGTGGGCCTTGCTTTGCTTTGACTTGCACTCAAGAGGTTAGAGTTCAAGATGCTGAGTATATAGTGGCTGTAAGAGAGAGTGTGTGTGTGTGTGTGTGTGTGTGTGTGTGTGTGTGTGTGTGTGTGTGTGTGTGTGTGTGTGTGTGTGTGTGTGTGTGTGTGTGTGTGTGGGTGTGTGTGTGTGTGTGTGTGTGTGTGTGTGTGTGTGTGTGTGTGTGTGTGTGTGGAGGAGGGGGGAGGTTGTGGGTGGGGGTTAAAAAAATGTGCAAATTTGTAAATGTGTCAAAAGCATGTCACAGTAAGTGTGCACATGTGCAATTTGTCTTTGTAAGATAGTTTGTCTAAGTTGGTGGGCTTGTGTGTGTGTGTGTGTGTGTGTGTGTGTGTGTGTGTGTGTGTGTGTGTGTGTGTGTGTGTGTGTGTGTGTGTGTGTGTGTGTGTGTGTGTGTGTGTGTGTGTGTGTGTGTGTGTGTGTGTGTGTGTGTGTGTGTGTGTGTGTGTGTGTGTGTGTGTGTGTGTCAGTGCAATGCAGTACAACCGGGGCGTCTGATCCCTCCACCTTTTAAGAACATCAGAGGGTGTGAAAAGCACTGATTGCCCTAACCACTCTCATTGGGACTCAAACCCCTGGCTTAGTTGTGCTTGAGCGACTTTGGAGAGACAAGGCAAGGGAAGATGGAGACGCGAGTGTGTGTGTGTGACAGACAAAAAGGAAGAAGCCACAAGGGGAACCCGCAATGGTTGCAAGAAAAGAGACTGATAGAGGAAATTAAGGTTAGCGAGGGGTAGGGTGAGTAAACAAGCTTGTTTGTTACCAGAGGGCTTTGATATGGGAATGAGGGAGACAAGACACACAATGACACAAACAGGATTTGTAGAAGAGAAAAGATGGAAAATGGGGAAATATTGAGTAGGAAGTCATAGGCTGTGGGGGTTGTCATATTTTTATTGGATAGGAGAATCTCTCTTTGCCACGTCACATATTTTGCGACGTCCCGTAGCTGGCGTCAGATTGTCGTTTTTGAGACAGCCAGTTGAGACAGCGTCCCTGCTGGTTGCAGCCAAGAAGTGCACTCAATTGTACCACAATTGCTTAATTCATTCATTGTTATGTGTACTTCTTTGCAATATAATCCCCATCAGGTGTCACTCGAGGTGAGTGTAATTTTATTTCCCTTTTAGTGCACTCGTAGGTGACTCACAAGGCCAGTCTTCGATTTGCAATTCCATTGGCAGACTGGACATTCATTAACTCCTGATATTTGGAACAAGCTCGTTCTGCTTTCACACACCTTTATTTCTTCTCTTCTTCTTACTTACTTTTTTCGTGACGGTTGATGTTTGGAGCATCTTAATGTCTCCAAACTGTGCGATCTGTGGGTAGATTTTTCCATTTGTCTGCATCAATGCCGCATCTCCTGTGATCATACTTCATGTTATCATTATATCGTTTGCGTTGGCGTCCATGTGTCCGCTTACCAAGATATAACTGCAAATAAAGAAGTTGCTTGGGCAGGCGGTGCTGAGGCATGCCTAATAAATGTCCCGCCCAATGCAGCTGATTTTAAACAATCTCTGTTTAATTAGTCATACAGTTGGCTTGCTCTAAGACGTTAAAGTTTGTTTGTTTGTCTCGCCAACTGATGCCTAATATTTTGGTTGTTCATCTCAAGACTTTTCAGATGATGTCTATAGGTGGCCCACATCTTGCTTGCATGCAGCAGCGTAGGGATAATCTTATTCTCGAATACATTTTTTCTGACATGTCCAGAGGCGCCCATAGCATAGCTGAGATGATGCTTCACTTCCACGTCAATAATAGCATTTACTGAGAGGTGGCTTCCAAGGTATGGCAATTGCTTTACATTTCCCAGAACGTCATTGTTAGTTTTTGAATTGTGGATCTAAATGAGGTACAAATACAGTTGCTTTGGACGGTGGTTGGAACATTACTTTGGTCCTCTTGATGTTTTTATAGATCAAGACCAAGAGCTTCATAGGTCATTGCTTTTAGCCTGCTAAGGCGAAACAACTTCCCGCCCATTCTATAGCTTATTTTTTGAATAAATGAAGGATCACAGAAATGAAGATTGCGAACAAGGTACATGCAAGTGCACATCCTTGTTTGGCTCCAGTGGTAACTTCAGAATTAGTTCCAGTCCGTACGTGTCACGACCAGAATCTGATTCTGAACACAGGCACACGGTTTCAGAAGCAGTTCTTTATTGCGACAAGGGAAGGGGTCCAAAACGGGAGGAACATAACAGGCTATTAAAACAGATCGGACCTAACTAATATATTTACAAACTTATCAACAAACTCAAAACGCTCCAGCAACGGAGGGAAAAAGGTTCTAAGAAATAAAACTACAAAATACTAAGTTTTACTAATCTAATCGATGATAATAACCTTACATGAAAAAGTTACAAACTCTCCCGAGGATGCAAAGGGTAACACAAAACGTGGCTATAACTGTGGGCAAGACTGTGGCAAATAAACGCTGGAGGTACGCACAAGAAGATATGAAACACTCTGGGACAGGACAGAAAGAGGACGAGAGAGGGAACAGGTGAAATCAATCAGGACAAACGATGACACAGAGAGGGCAAGTGATATGAAACGAGAAGGAGAGTTAGCTTTTCAAAATAAAACAGGAAGTGACAAGACAACCTCTACCCAGACAAAACCCAGACAAGACTTCACCCAAGTGTGACAGTACAGTGGCCTTCATACCATCATGTAGTAGTCGAATGATGCGAATGAATTTAGCAGTGCATCCACATTTAGGCGGTATGGTCCACAGTGCCTCACGTGTCGCCATGTCAAAAGTCTTACCCCAGAATTCCACTTGGTGCGCTACGGCAGCAGAACGGCGGCGCACTCTTTCCATTTTTATTTAAGTCAATTTGTTCAGTTTCCACAGCTGCATGATGGGACATTGTGGAATTTTACTAAACACCCACTCATCAACTGTTGGGTTGTAGTTTAATAGTTTTAGAAAATACTCTCTCCAATGTTGATTGATGGCAGCACGTTCCGTCAGAGGTTCTGAATCATTTGTGGACCTCTAAAAGGTAGGACCCTAGCTAATTGGTCCATAAATAAGTCTTGTTGCGCTAAAGAAGGCGCAGTTGGTCCTTCCAACAATTATCTGCACCAGTCACGGCTCTTGTAAGAAGAACGCCATTGCGATCACCTGCATGGTCAATCAGATCCCGATGTATTGAACGTGGATGTATCCAAGATGTTTTAAATGTGTTTGTAATGACAACTTTATGCTGTTCGCACTTTGTAGGAAGCAGCAAGCAGGCCATTTGAATCCATGTTACCCACACCCTCCCTCCCAATGGCGCCAGTCCACATTTCATGATTTCTTCCGACTTGTGTTTTGAAACCACCGAGCAACGCAAACTTGTGTTTCGTGGGTACTTTTGAAAGGAGACAGTCTAAATCCGAATATAATTTTTACTTTTCAAGCTCTTTCTGGCTGGAGCGTAAGCACTGATGACAGTCATCGACTGATTTTTGTTGAGTTTTACCTTGCAGACATGAGATGTTCGTTAACTCCCACTGGGGATTCTGACATACATTCAAGAAGGTTGTTCTTGATGGCAAAACCAACGCCATGCAATCTCTTCTCATGAATGGCCATGCCTTTCCAAAAGAAAGTCTATCGCCCCCTTTCTCTTTCAATTGTCCCTCATAAGCTCTCCCTGTTTCAGCAAGGGCAGCAATGTATGTTTGTTATTTTATCATGCCAATTCGTCTACAATAATGGCAGTCCTTCATTCTGGTCTTTTACTGTCCTTTATAGCCATGTAACGTTCCAAGTTCAAAAGATTAAATGTTTTCGCTTATATGTTCGACCACTTGAAAGGTGATTTTCTAGCTGCAGTAAGACAGCCAGAGTTTTGGGAGATAGGCTATGTTTGAGGCACATTTTGTAGCCCCTTCCCTTGCTACATATGATAAGTAGAGTGGTTCCTAAAGAAGGCACCTTCGTTGTGAATATAGCTCCTGAAATGCTCAACCAAGCCGTATCCCCATCCAGGGTTGCTAAAAGTTGCTCAAGGTTTACACCCCGGGGAAGGGGATGCCTTACTTGCCTTACTTTTCCATTCTAGACCAGTATCAAGCAGTGATTATATACAATCTATTTATAGGTATATACAATATTACTATAGAGGACAAAGTAAAAAAAAGAAACATATGAGTAGAGTATTCACTATATATTTTGGTGACGTCTTGCCCTATTAGACTTAAAAGAGAACATTGATATGAAATCATGCAGTTGGGGCACACACACACACACACACACACACACACACACACACACAGCATGGCCCAGTAGATTTATAAAAGCCAATAGGGGTCATAGGGTCAGATATCGCAGGGTAACCTGATGCCTGACCCCTTGGTTTGTTTGGGAGCTGAGAAACACATGTAAGCATGCACAAACACGCACATTAAATACAAAGCACCATGGATGATGAATCATTATTTGATGTAACAGGTTTATCTATCTGCTAATTTACAAAATAGATACTTACTTCAAAATGATCAAGTTTAGTTTTATGATCATATAATCAGTAGAAAAAAACACACCCACATACACACACAATTCCATCAGGGTGGAGGTCAGGTGTGGGGTATGACTGTGAGGGTCTCTAATAGGTTCCCTTGACACATGATGTGTCAACACTTGGGAGAGAGATGTCTTCTATGACACACACACACACACGCACGCATGTACACACGCACGCACACACACACACACACACACACATTTGCGCACACACGCGTACATCTTGGTGCACACAAACATACATGTGCAGTACATTCCTAGGAAACACAATATAGACCCATTGTAGCAAGGAATACACTAATATGAATGCAATAAACTGATTTTTATGCACACATACTGTACGTGGTATCGCTGGTCCGAAGGGTCCTTTCAAAACTGAATTATCGTATTTTCCGGACCATAGGGCGCACCGGATTCTAAGGCGCACTGCGAATGAGTGGGCCTATTCAGGTCTATTTTCATACAAAAGGCACACTGGTTTAAAAGGCGCATCAAAAGGGTCATATTATGTATTTCTTCTAAATTGAAAACACTTCCTTGTGGTCTACATAACATGAAATGGTGGTTCTTTGGTCAAAATGTTGCATAGATTATGTTTTACAGACCATCTTTAAGTCGCTTTCTGACCGCGGCTTTAGGATGCCCTGTTTTGTGGGAGGTCTTATTTATGTGGCTCCACTTCGACAGCGTCTTCTCCCTGTCATCTTTGTTGTAGCGGTGTAGCGTGCAAGGACGGGAGTGGAAGAAGTGTCAAAAGATGGAGCTAACTGTTTTAATGACATTCAGACTTTACTTAAATCAATAACGGAGCAGCATCTTCTCATCCGTGGCTCACTAGTGCAACAACAACGTAGGAAATGAGTCCAGTGAAAAAAACGTCCGACCGGAACTCTCTAATAACTACAGTTCCGCAGGGTAATTATGTAAACCCACTACACCGGTAGTTTTTAGCGCTTCCATAGCGAGTCTCCTGACAGATATATTGGAACTTTATGCTATTTATATTAGAAATGGCAACAGCGGAGGATGAATGCCCCATAACAAGATGATAGCAAAAAAGAAGACTACACGGACTACAAAGGCGTAAGCGAGCAAATTTTCAGGACTTATGCAGATCCCAAATCACATCAGCAGGTACAGAGAAGTTAAGAAAAGTTGGTTTTACATAATATTGCAAAACAAAACGCCAGATAATATGTCTGCTAATGGGTGCCAGTTTGTGGTGCTTATACACACATCATAATAATACTTGTATGTTAAATCACAGTATGTCTGACTACGGTAGCTGTAATGCGCCAACAATCCATCAAGCATTCCGGCTTCTTAGCTTACCAAAGTTGTACTAAAACATTTTGACAGATTTGTGAGGGCTTTGTGTAATGTTCTATATTCTTAATGGAACATTTAAGTTTTGGTGTTGTTTACTGGCGTCATATTGCAGTCTACACTATCTCTAATGTGTGACTACCGTCTACTGGTCACATTCATCATTACACCATTTACCAAATAAAATTGCTTCAAGGTTGGTAAGCATAACCAGAATTGTTCAGTACATTAGACGCACCGGGTTATTAGGCGCACTGTCAATTTTTGGGAAAGTGAAAGGATTTGAAGTGTGCCTTATAGTCCGAAAAATACGGTATATGAAAACTATATCAAATGTATCCCATGAGAAATAATGTAAGCCAAACTAATATGTGCAAAAAGACACCCACAAATATTAACAGCTTTTACAGAGAATAATTAATAGTTTTACATGCAGACACCAATGTGAAAGACAATTCAAAGGGGAGTGTAAAGACACACTGCCGCTGTTTCACTCTAGTTCAGGGGTCACCTACCTTTTTGAAACCAAGGGCTACTTCTTGGGTACTGATTAATGCGAAGGGCTACCAGTTAGATACACACTTAAATAAATTGCCAGAAGTAGCCAATTTGCTCAATTTACCTTTAACTCTGTTATTATTAATAATTAATGATATTTATCTTTGTGGAAACACTGATCATCTTAATGATTTCTCACAATAAATATATATAGAAACAGATAAATATCAATATGCAACACTTTATTTTTATATTTTCTCTAAGTGCACATTTTTCAAATTGAACATTTTCAAATGATCACTTCTAAGACAGTCTTGTGAAATCACAATATCCCATTTTAACTAGCTAGCCACTAACTTTTTTTAACAAATCATGAATTACTTTGCACCATGTTTGTACAAATAATAACTCATGTGAAATACAAAAGTAAACTCTCAATTTTTTAAATCATGTCACACTTTGAACTGGACACCAAATCTGTTATCTGTTTCTTTGTCAGTTAGTGGGAAGCCTGGCATTGCACACTGTTAACTAGTGGGTTGTACTCTGGTGTGTAACTTGACACTGCAACTCTGAGTGAGTCTTACAGATGTGCATCAGTGAGGCGTGTTCTGTGTTTGTTCTTGATGAAGTTCATGTCAGAAAAGGCTGATTCACAAAGATAAGATTTCTCCTCATTGTTTGCGGAACCTTCTTAATCTTTTGGACATATTTTCACAGCAATCTGGCCTTAAGCTTAATTATGATAAATGTAAAATGTTAAGGATCGGAAATCTAAAGGGAACGTCCTTTCGAATGGAATGCAAAGTGCCTGTTTTGTGGACAGATGGACCAGTTAACATACTTGGTGTTGTTGTCCCAGAAAATCTGGAAGATCTAGGCTCAGTAAATTATGATAATCGACTAAGAAAGCTGGACAAAATTATGCAATTATGGAAAGGGAAATCCCTAACCTTGTATGGTAAAATGTCTATTGCCAACTCGTTAATTATTCCTCAATTTATTTATTTGTTTTTGTCATTACCAGCTCCATCACAAAACTTTTT
Organism: Entelurus aequoreus; assembly: GCF_033978785.1. Lineage (NCBI taxonomy): Eukaryota > Metazoa > Chordata > Actinopteri > Syngnathiformes > Syngnathidae > Entelurus > Entelurus aequoreus. The sequence goes on along the minus strand of NC_084732.1, from coordinate 34,190,338 downwards.
TAAGATTTATGAGCGGAGGGTCTTCGATTTTGTCTGGAACGGCAAACCAGAAAAGATTAAAAGAAAGGTTTTGTACAAAGAGTATGAATATGGGGGCCTGAAACTTCTCAACCTTGAAGCTATGTGTCTGTCTTTAAAAGCATCAATTGTTCCAAAGATGTATTTAAACATTGAGTGGTACACAAGTGTCCTGTTGGACAAAAAACATGTACTGTATCAAAAGAAATTGTATCCTTTTTTACAAGTGATCCCCTCCCAGAGAGTCTGCTGGGAAACATGGCAGGGTTCATAAAGGAAACAATCCACTCATAGTGGTGTTTTCAATTTTATGTGCCAGAAAAAAGAGACGATATTTTGCAGCAGTTAATATGGATGAACTCTAATATTGTAATAGATGGAAAGCCTTTCTTTTGGAAAAATATGTTTGAAAGAGGAATCATTTTTGTCAATGATATTATCAATGAGAATGGTAAAATTATGAAGTATGATGAATTTAGAACTATGTATGGTGATGCTTGCTCAAGCTTTTCATTTTATCAACTAACTGGAGTAATTGGGAAAAGATGGAAACAAATAATTAATTATGGAACTACTAAATTATTAGTTTGTAAACCTCTAATAAGAAATTCTAGTTGGCAAAAAGGAACTAAAATAAATAGAAAAATATATAATTTGTATTTAATAAAGAAATCTTTGAAGGCTGCCCCATACAACACATATGGAAAATGGGAGGACTTTTTTGACTGCCCGTTGCCATGGGATGCCATATTCAAACTAATCTATAAAACCAGTATCGATGTGCAAAATCGTTATTTTCAAATTAAAATTATTTATAACTTCTTACCCACAGGGAAAATGTTAAAATTATGGAATATGACAGAGTCAGATGATTGCCGATTTTGTTGTCAGGAGCCTGAATCCACCCTGCATTTGTTTTGGTATTGTCATATTGTGTCTTTGTTTTGGGTGGAAGTTGAAAAAATGTGTTTCAGGATTGGTTTGTTTATGAAGCTTAATGTGGTTTCTGTTATTTTAGGAGAGTTCATTGACAATCATGATTTAGTCAATTTAATTATAGTACTCGGTAAAATGTTTATTTTTAAGGCCAAAAACAGATATTCACTTAGTATTACTTTCTTTAAAACATTTATTCAGTATTTTCTAACTTTAGAAAGTTACATGGTTGAAAACGATAATGATGCCAAAAAACATTGAAAAAAAGATGAGAAGTCCTCAAAGGCTTATTTTGAAAGTAGAATTATGTTTATAGATTATATGATATCTGTTGTTGTGTTCCCTAATTTGACTGACCTGGACATAATCTGGACTGTACATAAATGCTTATTTTGAAAATGTAATTTTGTTTATAAATTATATGCAATCTGTTGTGTTCCCTAATTTTTTTCTGTGTACATGAATGAAGGTGTGTGTTGCTGAGTCCGACTTGGACATTATCTGGACTGGGCCTGGTTTAAAAAAAACTTTAAACAAATCTAATATCATTGACAACCTGGTTCTGTTGAAGATAAGGCCCTTTTTTTAAAAAATAAAATAAAATAAGATAAATAAATAAAAAACATTTTCTTGGATAAAAAAGAAAGTAAAACAATATAAAAATAATTACATAAAAATAGTAATTAATGAAAATATTAGTGGACCAGCAGCCTATACAATCATGTGTGCTTCAGGGACTGTGTCCCTTGCAGATGTGTTGTCTGTGTTGTGGGAACCAGAATATTGGTAGCAGAAAGAAATAACCCCTTTTGTGTGAGTGGGTGTGGATGAGTGTGCATGGGGGAGGTTGTTTGGGTTGATGCACTGATTGAAAGTGTATCTTGTGTTTTTTCTATGTAGATTTAATTTTTTTTTTAAATAAAAAATAAATAAAAAATTATTTATTTATTTATTTATTTTTTTAATTTTTTTTTTTTAGAACAGGCCCGCGGGCGACTCATCTGGTCCTTACGGGCGACCAGGTGCCCGCGGGCACCGCGTTGGTGACCCCTGCTCTAGTTTGTGTAAAGTTATCTGGGAACGGTTAGAACTGTAAACTTGCTCACTTGAACTTCATGGTAAACTTCAGCATTGGGTACAATCATAACACACCCTCAATAGTGTTCCTCATCTTCTTTCTGCTTGGGGTGGACAATACTCAAAATTTCAGTATCAATCCGGTACCAAGTAAATATAGAGCTAATATCGCCAAAAAGGATACCTTTACTGATACTTTGACTTGTAATGTGAATTTTTGTTAATCAATTATGACCATGATAACACAGGTGAAAGGTTTTATCCAAATACAAACAAAAAAAAAAAAATACAATCATCCAAAACAATGTATTAGTATTAAATTAATTGAAGTAATTTCCTTATTACGTTCAAATACACACAAATAATTAAGAAAATAGTTATTAGTGCAAAATAACAAAAATACAATGATGTAAAAAAGAAAAAAAGAAATATAAAAATGTTAACAAAACATAAATAACTACAGAGCCCCTAAAGGGACATGGAGGGAAAAAAAGGTTTTGCGAGATCTCTCAATACTTTTGGCGAGAT